>NC_080432.1:11098071-11713071 GCF_028018845.1 Melospiza georgiana | reverse complement strand
TTTATTTTTCCCATTATTTCCCCTAATGACTGCAATGCTTTGCTCTGACATCATGGCCATTTTTACTGTTATCTACGCCAGAATCAATACTGTACTTGGTCCCTTCACTTGTATTTCCCCTCAGCAGCACGGGAACACTGCTGGAGCAGTTTGCCAAGCCCTGCCCAGCCCGAGCAGCAAAGCCTGCTACAGATGCTAACTCCAGAACCTCCTGGTGCATGAAAGGCAATGGTATCCAACATGCAAATACTGCTGGAGGTGGGGCAATGGTCTGGGAATGCTGACTGCTCTGCTTTGAACCAGTTTTGTACATTTGAGGTGCTTTACATGCAATGCCAGTGGTGACTGGAGTTGAGATAAATTTTGCTTCATAGTGCTTTAAATCCAGAACCATGAAAGAGCAGCCAATACTTTGGAGAGATGCTACTCTCAGCAGGTCAAGTATCTGCATTGATTATAACTCTCCTGTTTTAACAGTTTCTCTGAAAAGCCCAGGCCTTTGGAACCTGAGAGATACAAGAAAACATCCAATTTTCTCTCCAAATCTACTTTAAAAGAAATAAGGAGAAAATTAAATGCTCTGTGTTATAGGCAAAAGTCTTGAGCAATGGCTATAAGGACCACAAATGTTCATGCAACTCAGAGTTTCACACTTGCCTGGCTTTAGTGTCTCATCACACAGGCAGGCACTGCCTTTTGGAGCTGCTTTCAGCAAGGACAGGCGGGTGCCTCATGGAATGACAGGGTGAGACTGTTAAAAGGTTCAGGAATACCATGATACTACAAAGCTAATCACACCTCCAAGTTACTTTCTTCAAAGATTATTACATCCATTTGACCATGCTGTACAGGTACCTGAGGACTACTTGAGTAATACTGAGAAAGGACAGGAAAAGTAAATACTAAAGGGCAAATTCTGAGCAGCTCAAATTTACAGAGTGAAATACATGCCTCACATAATAAAGGGAACTTGTCAGGAAAATGGAGTATTATCCAACAGCTGTCTTGATTGACAGCCTGACAGTCTTTCAGCCATTAAAAAAAAGTCTTTAAAAAGCATTAGTTAGCAATTATCACCAATTTTCCTATTAAGGAAATTTTCCATGGAAAAATAGTTGCAGTTTAATTTCTAGCTAAAATCAGGACAGTTGACTATTCTTCTTCCTCACACGGAATTGGAAATTGCAGGAAAATAGCAAGATGCTCTCAGATCAATACAAGAGCAAAGTAAACAGGAGAGGAACAAAAATGGCAAAAGCTATGGAACAAAACCACACAAAACCCCTTCAATCCTCAGCTGAAGATCTCTCTTCAGAAGCAGCATCAGGCTGTTGTGTAAAAATTAAATGCAGTAACAACATACTGTAGACCAAGTCCTACCAGATGCTGAGGAAGAAGTCAAAATACTTCTACAAACAGAAGTTTAAAATAAATGTGAGCCACAGAGGTACCAGGTTTTTCCCATTACACACACAATGCCAGGGATCCATTGCACTGATGAGGTCCAAATTCAGACTGGATTCCTGGGAGGAAAAAAGCCCTGGCCTTGAGTTCATGAGAAGAGAAGGCACAAGGGTGACCTAACTGGACCTTCCAGAAACTGATGGGGGCCGATAAAAAAGATGAAAAGAGACTGTTTACAAGGGCATGGAGTGAGAGGACAAGGGGAATGGCTTCAAACTGAGTAGGTCTATATTAACTGCTTAGGAAGAAATCCTTCCCTGTGAGGCTGTTGGGGAGAAGTTATGGATGCCCCATCCCTGGAGGTGTTTAAGGCCAGGCTGGATAGGGCTCTGAGCAAGCTGGGACAGTGGAAGGTGCTCCTGGCCACAGCAGGGGAGCTGGAACAAGATGATCTTTAAAGTCCTTTCCAATCCAGGTCATTCCATGATTCATTACAGCAAACATTTCTCTTGGAAGGAAGCAGCCCCGCTGATGGGCAACACATTCCATACTCCTGTCCCCAAACAGAAGAAAAACCATCCATTTATTGTTAGCCTGTGAAGAGACTGTAAGTCACTTTTCAGCTAGCAATGCTCTGAACCAGTGTTTAAATTATTTACCTCATGCCTTGTACTTCTTAAGTACTTGAAAAAGCCCTCCGTGGTCTCCCTGTGAATGTGACAGTGCCAAGAGTTGGTCCTCAAAGAGACTGGGTACAGAAAGCACTGATGTGGGATGGATGCTGCATTTCAGTAGTTTCTGTGCTGCATCTCTAATACCAGAAAATGAGAGACATGCCTGAGTCCCTCATAAAAGCCCTGCCTCAGTAAAGCACTTTCCCTGCTCCCCAGACCCAAGCCTCAGCTCCCATCTCCATCCAAGGGAAGGCTCCTCCTGCCTCACCCCTCGGAGTAAATCCTCCGTGGCACTCAGGCACATGGTTTTGCACGTGTTTCCCCAGGCAGTCTTTAGGGTATGGATTACACCATCTGCTTTACACTGAGCCCTGTCATCAATAGTTGGTTTTGGCAGGGCACCTACTGGCAATAACCCCTCTCCTTCACTGCCAGCCCTCCCTGACTCTGGCAGGACAGCCCCGTCTCCATCCAGCCACACGATAAGAGCAGACATCCCCACACTGCATTGTTCTCATTTGTTTGCGTTTCTACTTCCCATCCTTCATCAACTGCCCTAAAAATGTCACAACAGAGAGCAGAACTTAAAAGGCAATCACCACCTGCAACTTCTGGAGCAGCACTGAGCTATTCTGGCAGTCAGGCCTTTCCCCAAACACGCTGACAGGGCCCACATCCCTGGTGCTGGGAAGATGCAGCACAGCCCCCCCCCGCTTTGGGCTGTTTCATTTCAATCTCCTGCACAAAGACAGGAGCACCTTTTTATCTCCTGGGCTCCTCAGCAGCCAGTGGCTTTGATTACAGCCCCTGCCTGGGCATGGGAGCACTTGGATAACACAGCACCATAAACGCTGGCAATGCAGCTGCCCAAGCCCTGTGCACACCCGTGACAGGGACAGTGCCTCCCAGGCAGGCACCCCACTAACAGCCCCATGCTCACACTGCTCCTGCAGCACGCTGCTCTCAGCTGCAGCTCAGCCGTGCAATTCTCTGCCCTTTGATTAGCATTTCCCTGTGACACACAGCTTCAATAGGAACAAGTTCTGCTCTTTGGGAAGGAGGAGTTCAGTGCGTGCAACAGAGACAAATTCATGTACCATTATTCTTTCCAGCATGCTTCAAAATCTGGGATAGAGGCACAGCTCAGGGCACATTTACTTTGTTCTCATCTCACTCTCAGGGAAACCTTCCTACTTGTTCAGCCTAGAAAATCACCCTTTGCTGTAAAACACAAAACCAAATACCCTCCAAATCCAAATGAGCAATGATACAAATCTGTTGCCTTTGGGCTCTTTACACCCAAGTGACAGAAGTTTAATACATGCAAACCCAGCTTTCTGTGGCCTTGGCAGGGTTAGGTTGAAAAAGGAAACAATTTAAACATTCTGCCAGTTTACCTGCATTTCACAAAGTGTCCTGTAACAATCCTTTTGAACTATACCTCATTTCTATGTCCTTTGGTTGTATCTTAAGAGCCCTTCTGTGGGTGGTGTGCAAAAAATGCATCAAAAATCTATTAAGTTTCTTTATTTACATGGCCCAAACAAACAATATGGCATTAAGAATTGTTTTCACAATCCTGTGAAAAGCCTCCTGGGAGGCTTTCAAGCTTCTCCAGCTCAGAACTGGAGAGTTCTGCACCTTTGGAAAAAAAATAAAACTAAACACCCAAGGTGTTTTTCAGAAGCAATTATCATAATCCCTGCTGTTACCCCGAGGGAAGCAGAGGCACGCAGAGGTTAAATAACTTCTTGGAGGTGGCTCAGTGAGCAGCAGAGGCAGGATTAGAGCCACGGTGCCTCCTGACTCCCAGCTCCAGGCTCAGCCCCTTAAATAGCTGCAGTGCAAGCCTTCAGCTCAGCCTCTGAGCATGCCTCCAGCCTGGGGAGCGGGGCAGCTGGAGTTTAACTCCATCACACAAAACTTCCTATGGACAATCCCCAGAAAGAAACCTTACATTTTAACAGCTCTAACCTGCCCAGCCTCTATGAAAAGTGCTGGGTGGATTTTACTGCCACTAGTTTGGGACGAGTGAATTATTCACACGCAGCAGAGCGTGTCGGAATAAAAGGTTTATAGGGCTATCACCAGGATCATTCCTGTGGCATTTATTCATTCCAGTTTCTGTTTGCTGGCATTTCTTTTGTCCTCCCCTTTGTCACCAGGATTCTCTCCACCCTTCCCTTTGTGGGGTACCTTAACCTCTAAAAAAACCAACATTTCTGCTAAGAGAGCGGTTTAGTGACACGGCACATGTTTGTTTACATTGTCAGTTTTGTGTATTTCTACAGGGATAGCTGACACATGTAGTTTTCCCCCATCAGAGGTGACCGTGTATGTCTATTTCCACTATTCCCTCGCCTACAGCTGCAGTACCTCTTTTATTTCTTTAGCTGCCTCCAGCAGGGAACAATAAATCTAAAACACAGTCAAAAAAAGGACAGTCAGAAAATGGAAAAAATATCTCGTGCTATTTTTGGCATCTAAGTTCTTTGGCTTAACCTATTTTTGGCAGAGCATCTTTGTTCAGCAGAATCAGAGCCCCGGCCCTGTGACAGAGGGGCAGCGTGCCCCGCTGCAGGCAGAGCCCTTTGCCGGCAGCAGCCTCCAGCAGCAGAGCAAAGCCAGGAGAGCCCAGAAGGAAAATGATGGAAGACAGGGCTTCACTTCCACTCTGCATCACTGTGTGCCTCGGAGTGAGCCACGCCGCCCTGCCTGGCCATGCTCGCGCCATATGCACACACAGGGTGGGTGCACCCGTGCCCTGAGCTCACAGGGGACAGCAGGGCTGCCCTCAGCCCTCACAGCCCTTCCAGGAGCCAGCTTTGGTGGCTCATGACGTGTAAATATTAACTGGCATCTACAGCTCATGTTTAAATAAAAGCCTTGCTCAGGAGATAAGGAAGGTTGCAAATGGCAAACGGCAGCCCTGAGGAGCTAAACTTGATTCATGTATTTCTGCTTTGCTGGTTTGATTTCAAAAGATATTCAAGCTCTGTATCTGAAACAGTTATTAGCTTTGCACTTCCACCAGATGCACCTTCCAAAAGTGGCAGCATTCTCACACGGCACAGAAAAGAAAAACTTGGAAAAGATGCAAACTAGCTGACTTGGTGCGTTGTGGCTGGCTCTGCGTGACGCAATGGGAGCACACACTTCTCACATCGCTGCGCTCACAGGCAGCGCTCAGAAAGGGATATCTTTGAACCCTCCAAGGCACAAAACTTGATTTAAAGCTGGAATTTCATGCCAGGGCTTTCAACAGGCACAGCTGAAACACAAGAGAACCAAATACTGTGGCTGGTCTTAGACCAGAAGCCTTGGCCGCAGTCCTGACCCGAGTTGTTTTCTCTCCAGGAAAAAAAACAAAACAAGCAAAATTTAACATGTAATTGCAGAGGAAATATTTTGTTTTCTTTGTCACAGGGACAGACCCCCAAATGCAACATTGAGTCCTCCTGGGCTCGGTGACATGCAGGCTGAAGCACCCGCACTAACAGCCAAGTCCCCAGTGAATCTCTGTGGCCTAATGGATTAAAGGCTTAATTAGAGTTACCTGAACATTAAACACCACTAAAGTGCTCTAAAATTTGCTCTGAAGGGAGCTGGGGGGAGCTGCCTTTTGAACGGGCAGAACTAACTGGGGTTTTGTTCACAGCTGTTAATGGTTTTGGATCATTCCCCCTTTCAGCTTGTTCCCTGATAATAAAGTGAATGCAGCTGTGCATCAGGGAGTGCTCTGGCACACCTCACCACCCATCACAGCTGAATGCAACTGGGGCAAATTGTCATGAATATATCAAGCTTTGTATCTAGAAAGAAGGAAGGTACACTATGAAGCTCCTACTGATCAACACATAAACCTGTATCAGACACTGCATAAGCTACAAGGGAAGGTGCCATCAAAACCAAGGCTCTCTTGGTCATGCCATCCATTTTTTAAGCCAACCGTTGTTTAAAACACATTTCTGGCTTCAAATTGCTACTTAGGGTAGCAAGACAAGTATGTTCAAGAGATTAGAATAAATGGTAAAAATAAAGAGTATAACTGAAGGATGGTAGAAAGTGTAGGCCCTACAGGTGTGAGGCTGTCAACCACCTGAAATCTCCATCATCACTTGTCTGGTTTCACCTGGCTGCAATCACACACCATTCCATCCTGACAACAGAGGTTTTGCTCAGCTTTCACAAAACCTGGGGAAACCTGGCCAAACCCTGTAGCAGATGCAGCAAACAAACTGCTCTGACTTCTGCACGGAGCAAAGCAGAGAGAGTCCCAAAAATGCCTCCAGGACAGTCAAACAGCACCATGAGTCAGCAATGCTAATGCCAGGAGCAGAATATCCCAAGGAGCTATTTAAAAGAGAGGTTTTGTTTGGGATTTATGGCTCTGAACCTCCTCAGCTGTTGTTCCCACACACACCTGCTGGCAGTTTCGGCACATGCCACACTCGTGTTTGGAGCTTTTGCAGAGTAAACCGGTAAAACCAGAGCCAGTTTATGTTTTTGAAAAAGTAGATGCCAAACACTTCAGATTCCTAACTGGAGCAGCTTCAAAGCAGGAAGAGGATTTAGGTGTCAGACGTGAGGGTGATCAGAGAGGAGAAGCAGAGATGCAGGTGCTCTTCTGCTCTGTCTTTGCAGCTCTTTTTTCCATCCATCCCTGAAGCAGCTGCCACCTGTGCCCCTGACAGATCTGTGCCAGCATCACCTCTTGGGTCCCGCTGCACGAGCTGGAGCTCTCCTAGAACTCAGCTTTAAACCCCAGCTGCATGCCCCAGCTGATGTCAATGAGAACAGTTTGTCTCCCCCATGTCAGTAGCAAGTCTGGGGTCAGAAGTGACACTGACAAGGTAAAGCCAAACTAAGAGTTGTGATTAACTACCACGAGATGTTTGTTCTCAGCTGACTGACAGCAGGAGCTGACACTGGGGAGCAAATCTCTTACATTGCATTGTACTTCCCAAATATTAGTTTCCAGAGTAAGAGTTGCCAAAATCTGTTACACTGGCAAATAATAATGGGGAAGTAAAATGTTTTGCAGGAACTTGGCTTGTTACACACTTCCATTTTAGAATCAGCCATTGGGATACTGAGAACTCACTGAAAATCAAACACTGATAGACTCTGACTATTCACGATGGATGAAGATGTCCAGGAAAAAAATCCCAAACAAACAGAAAAGCCACTGGGAGGCAAAGAGAGGTGCCAAAGAAATCAGGGAATCAAAGGAGCAATGGGATTGACTAGGTCTGGCTCCACAGGGGCTGCCAAGGGGATTTGCTGATGACTCCTACCAGGGCTCTCCACAACAGGCCTGCCAGGGTTTCTCTGTGGCACTGCTCCCCAGTGTGGAATGGCTCCTGGGCTGCCCAGTGGAGCCTGGTCCAGCAGTCCCTCCAGCTGAGGACACACACAGTGCTGTGACCAGTGAGCTCTCACTTCCTCAGAGTGAGGGTGAAACAGCGGTGAGCAACAGCACCCCGAGCTCCTGCTCAACAGGGATGTGGGACTACGGCAGGCTGGACTCAGATCATCTGTGCAAACTCATCTCAGCTAGACATCATGGTCGCACTGGGATACAAACCATGTTTGAAGCAGGAGAAAGGAAAAAGTTTAACTTCAGCACTCTCAACATGAGACATGAAAGTCTTTCCCTTGATTAAAACAATGCTTTTACTCAATTTATCTCCATTTAATACATTTGATAGCATAAATACACAATTCCACAGTGAGCAAAGACCTTTCATCAACCTAAAATGACCTACAGCCAAAGAAAAGTGACTAAGCCATAGCAATAGGCAGTAAGGCGAACCACAAGGAGTAACTCCCAAAGCTTTAGCTGGCACAGCCAGCTCTGAAACCAGCGCCCTGCCCCACGCAGCCAGGTCCCTCACTGCCACCTGAAACCCAGCAGAGCAGCTGCTCACCACGGGCATCCACACACAGCAGAAACAGTAACGCACGGGCAGGAAAAAAGAGCAAGGCAAAGGGCCATTTTGTGAAGCTCAACGTGAACCAGAGGAGCTTCTCCAGCTTCCCGCGCAGCTCCTGGGGGGCAGAGGGCCAGGGAGCCCCAGGAGCGGCACTGCACCCACTGGCACCTCCGCAGCACCCTGCTCAGGCACAGCCAGAGCCACCCCGACACCCGGCGTGCCAAGAGCTCTGTCCCCAGCAGCAGCACCAGCAGTGATGCTCCGTGCTGGCAGCCCCAGTGCCGGCCGTGGCAGCGGGCAGGGCAGGGCAGGGCAGCACGGCTGCTCCCTGCTGCACCCCCAGCAGCGCAAGTTTCACCGCACAATAAAGGCAACACACTCGGAGCAAGGATTCCTTTGGTGCTGTCTGGGCAGCAGGGACCACCGAGATCGTGCTCAACACAGATACCAACTAATTTCCTTCATTTCACAAATGCTAAAGCACATAAAAAATTCTAAAATGAACGGGAAAGGCTACTAGCAGAGGAGTGTCACTGCTGGCCCCTCTCAAGTTCTTGGGAATTGTATCCTTACTGGCAATGACAGCCCATTAGATATAACACTGAATAAATTGTGGGGGGAAAAATCCCATTGTTTCTTTCTGTTAGTAGAGGGCTGGTATGTAACAAAGAGGAAGAAAGGCAGCCTGCGTGCTGCTGGCGGGTTGGTAAAAAATTCTCAAGGTCTGATCGATACCATGAAAAAACCACCTCTCCTGGCCTGAGGCTGGAGTGTTATTCGAGCACGGCAGTCACTATGCAGCTCATTTTCTTCAGCTGCGATGATCCGAGGCTCATGAACACTGAAAGAAGAGCGGAGTCGATTGCAGGCATTTCTAACCCTTTACATGAAAGAAAAAAAAAAGAAAACAGAGGGAATAGAGGTATAGGGGCGCACGTAGGAGCATCTCCAGGAGCGGCTGTACGGCTCTCTGGGCACCTGCTCCCTGGGGGAAACCCAAAAGCACATCATATTCGCGGAAAGTTGGGAGCAACTTCTGGGAGGGGAAATGGCAAAAAGCAAAATGGCTTAAAAAGAAAAAAGAAGAGAAAAGCCATTGTTGTAGGAAACCCCGGCGAGCTATCAAAAGCAACAGCAGCTACGGCAATCCGCGGAGAGGAGCCGGGATGCCCTGGCACGCCCGCGGCCGTGCCGCTCCGCACAGGTGCGGCCGGGATGCCCGGGCCGTGCCTTTGTCTGCGGGCAGCGGCGCTGCCAGGAGCGCACAGCGCCGGGCTCCGGGCGGCCCCCGGCTCCCGCGGCCCCCGGGCAGGGGCAGCCACCGCCCGCGCCCCGGGCAGCCCCCGCGCCCCGGCCCCGCCGCCCTCTCTCCCCGCCTGCCCGCCTGCCTACCTCGGCCGCCGCCGTCACGCCGCCCCCAGCGCCATGTTCCGGCTACATCCGGGCCCGGCTCCGCTCGCTCCGCACGGCGCGGCCGCAGGTGCCGCCACCGCCCCCGTGCCAGCCCAGCCGAGCCGAGCCCAGCCGAGCCGAGCCGGGCGGGCGCAGCGCCGCCCCCGCAGCGGGCCCGCAGCCCCGCCCCGCCCGGAGCGCCGGGGCCGCGCTGCCACGGCCGGCGGCAGCTGCGCACCTGTGCGGAGCGGAGCGGAGCGGCACGGCACGGCACGGCACGGCACGGCACGGCACGGCGCGGCACGGCGCGGGGCTTTGTCCGGCTGTCCGGCCGGCCGCCCCAACGGGCGCACACCGCGTCCGCACCGGCCCCGGCACCCCGGCGCGCACCGAGCGCTGCACGCACCGTGCGCTCGTACATCGCCCAGCCATCCCTGCACCGCCCCGCGCACCTGCCCGCCCAAGCGCCCGCTCCTGCACCAGCCGAGGCACCTGCCCCCAAACAGCCGTGCCTGCCCCCGCCAGTGCATCCCTCCGTCCATGTGCACCAGCTTGTGCGCCCACCCGTGCGTGCACGTACCCATGTATCACCCACCTATTCCTGAAGCAACCCATGCACCTGGGCACCACACACCCATTCCTGCACCCGCCCGGTCATGCACCAACCAATGCATCCATGCATGCACCCGCCCACCTGAGCACTCATCCACAGCCAATTCATGTATCCCTCCACCAATACATGCACCTGCCCATGTACCAATCCACACTCCTACCCACATCCATTCGTGTGCACCCCCACCCCAACTCTGCAGCCATTCACCCACATGCCCCTACATCCACCCACCCACTGCTTTTTGCACTTGGACCTCAGTTATTACATTTTTTTTAATATAAAAACAACCATGCCAGTGTGTTTTGTTACCTGTAAGCTCTCCCCAGACAATGGTCAGGTGCTAAGGGACAAATCCGGTTAAGGCAAGTGATGGAAGGAAGCAATCAGAGGATGACAACCCCATCTAGCCCATCTAATTTTGGTGTATTACTGCTGGCAATTTGTGGCTGCCTCTGAAAGCTGCTCTAAGCCTACATGTTTATGAAATGTTCCATAAGAAAGATTAAGATTGCCTTTAATAAAGGTTTGTACCCATCCTTCCACATGCTAAATCAGTAGGAAGATGATGGTGTGTGCTCATGGATGACCACAAGCCTCCCTGTCAGGAAACACGGAGCACAAACAGCAGAGTGCTTTTCAGAGGCACCTGCAGCAGAGGCTTCCTGGGAAGAAGAGACCCAAAGCTGACCTGATTGATACAGCCCTGCATGGGAGAGGAGTGATTTCATAGCTAATGATGTTGAATTGAACATAATTTCTGGTTTCTTTGATGCCTGTTTGCATTAACATGCGCCCTGTGTGGCAGGAGCAGAGAGGACTCGACAGGAACAGCTTGAAGACAAAGGTGCATTGGAGCTGTGTGGGGTGGATGTGCTGGGCCAGGCAGAGGGATGTGCAGAGGCTGAGGCTCTCACAGCACTAAGGCATCCGAGGCCCAAATAGGTTTTGCACATATGAAAAACCCTATAACAACAACAACGACAACAACAAATCCATCAGAAATGTGCTCATCCATTACCCATTACAGCAGTGCTTGCTTCTGCTGTTTTCATGTTCTGCTCTATCACTGCTCTGCATAATGCTGGGACAAAAGGAGCTCCCTTGGCTCTCCCCAGCACACAGTGTCAGTGTTTGCTGGGATGGCCGAGCTCCTGCTCCAGCCTCTGCCCCTGCCCACGGCACTGCTGGGCCACTCTGCTTTCTAGGAGGGACCTGGGCCACAGACCAGCACAAACAGCCCAAAATATAGCATAAAGTTATTCAAAACCCTGGGCCATAATTTTCACCTCCTAGATGTGGAATTCAGAGACAGGCTGGCTGGGGTCACCCTGCATGGGTGCCATTGTTGAAGTGACTCTGCTGCTCCTGGTTTCCATTTCTTTGCAGTGGGTTTTGCAGCCAGAAGCATCATTTGGAATCAGCAGCTACCAAAGAACATTCAGGCTCTGGTAAAAACTCTAAACAACCCAACCTCTCCCCAGAAAACCCCAAGCCAGGCTAAAACTTTAAGGAAAAACCCCCCACACCTTAGTTTTAAACCTCAGCCCAAAGCTGAAGCCTTTCCCCGGTGCATGAGAGCAGCAATAAGGTGGGACAAGGCAGTGAGGGTTTCCCTGCTCTGAGTCAGCATGAGTGGTGTGTGTCTGCAATGCAAGGTGCTGCATGTCACATCTTGGCATGCTACACACAGCTTCTGGCAGGGCAACAAACAGAAACCAAGCCTTGGCTGTTTTGTCTTTAGTCTCAAGCGTGACTTGGAGGAAACTGTCTCAGGAATTGGCAGAATGGGCTGATGGCTGCCAAGCTGCAGCACCAGAAGGGAGGCACTGCACCACTGCAGGAGTGACAGGGCAGGGAGGGAGGGAGCAGAAACCCCTCCACAGCCCAGGGGTGCTGGGAGAACGGCTGGCACGGAGCCTCAGTAACAGGAACCTGCAGAGACTCACACGGGAGGGAGGCTGATCATCCACCAGCACAGGAAAATCCATCCTTGTACTCCCAGAGAGCCCTGGACTCTCTGTCTCCATGGCTGAAGCCAACAAGAAACCAGGTCTGTAGCTTGGACATTAGTTTCTCCACTGAAGTCAGCTGAATTACCCTAAGGATGAATGTGACTATCTACCTAATACCTTCAATCTGAAAAACAGATATACTCCAAAGCTTTTCAAAAAGGTTCATTTTGCTTTTACCTTACACACAATGGTATGAATCAGAAATATGGCTCCTTGAGTCATTGCAACTGCCCTGAGCTAGAGTTGATGCAAATTAAAGGCAGATAAAAATACAACACGCCCCTTTTCCAGAAAAATCAGAGAGCAGGATTATTTTTTTTGTATTTATCATTATACATTTAAAATTTGTTAATTTTAATTTAAAACCTGAACCAGTGGCACTAAACATTATGGCCTAAATTTCATTGTAATACTAAAAGAAATAGCAGTTAACCTCTACAAGTTTTAGATTAAGTCAAGCTACTGCAGTGGCTGAAGTATTTGCTGAACCAGCTGGTCAGGGGATTCTTGAGACTCTAAGCCCATTTCCAACACACCCATTTCTTCTCAGGATGCACATTCTTCCTTTCAGTTCACTCCAATTTGAGAAAATCATTGGGCGTTGAAAACTAAAGAGGGAACAGGAGATTGCACCTTCTCCCATGTGAGTCTTTATAAGGATTTGGTGATTAGAAACACCCCAGCATGCTGTCAGAGATAATATTTCCTGCGTTCAAGATGTCCATTTCAAATGCAGAATCAGTTTTGATACCTGTGTTCTTCCCCTTGCCCCATCTCTCCATCGTATTTAAGATTAGTGTGTGATTTACTGAGCACAGTAACTAATGTATGTTACTTTTTCTGCAGTGCACCTTAACATGAACATTAAAATAAGCCATGGAGTAGAGGCATCAGTCATCGGTTTGTCACATAAATGAAAATTGTTAAGTAACTTTAGACTTAATATGCAGATTCTTAAATAAATATGGTAATAGCATATCCTGATCACAAGTGAAAAAAGAGTACCAGGCTCCGGTGAGGAAGTATCAGTTGTTCCTTAGGAAAATAATTTAAAACTACAAATGAAGAACAAGATTAATTTAAATAATCAATTTTGTGTTTCCTGCTAGCTGATTTAAATCATGATGAAAATTGTTGATTAAAGCCCCTTATTTAAATCTGTGCCTCTTAATGAGAGTGCAAGCCTATGAACATAGGCCCATCATAGTAATAAAAGACTGTAGAGAAAAAATAACTTTCCCAAGAATACTTCCAGGGCTGGAAGAGCATCATCCATCCTTTGCAAAAAGAAATGCATCTTACCCAGCCAAGCAATTCTTCACCCCTAAGCTCTTAACCCTGTGAAAAGATCAGGGATAGGGCAATAAGTCATAGGATATTCACAGCCACATTATGTACGTACAGCTGAACTGGTGATCCTTTTTGCTAACCATTGGAGAGGAAGATGAAGTATTGCTGGAATAATTAAAAAGACAGGTTTGAATTCCCCAAGCAATGCAGATGAACGCCCTGTCCAGCTATTGGTGTTGGTGGCAGCAGCCTTTCAAGGTCCTGGGCTGCTGCAGCGGGAGGCAGGTGAAGGATGCAGGGCAGGGTGGGCCTTTGCCAAGCCAGCACTTGTGCTCCTGTGCAGCCCCTGGCCTCTGTCCAAAATGCTCTTTGAGGGCCACTCCTCTGGCAGCAGAACAATGACTCTCATAACTGCACTTCACATCTCCTCTAAACCTAGGGTGCCTTTGCTTTCCCTGTCAGTCTAAGTCCAAGCCCAACAGCATTCACTATGAATGTATAGAGAATGGAGACAGCTGCATTTCACTGAGGGCTGTGTGAGTATCACCAGCCTGTACAGGAACTTTACATGTCCAACATGCACTGAAACAGGCTCTTCCCCATGGTCCTATCATCCACATTGCTTTTTACTCCTCTCCAAGTAGTCTGGAGTGCACTGGTGCAGCCCCATGGCCTGTCTCTCTATCAGCAGGGGTGACAGTCCCCTCCATTTCCGTGCTGCTTGCTCCTCCCTGCTGCACTGCCTGCTCCTGGCCAAGAGTGGTGTCTCCCACAGAGATTTCTGCCCTTTTGGGAAGTGTACCACGGGATGAAAGCCTGAAGGCATGACCTTCACTGTAACTGACATCAGTCACCAGAGGACAGACAGAGAGAACAGATACATTTCATAAAGGGGGTTTTAAAGTGATTGTATATTTTTGAGCCATGATTTCTGGTACGCCTGGTATTGTTACTGCCAACATTCTCATTGCTGAATGATCAAAAGATACACAAAGATCTATAACTAGGGATATTTACACAGACTTATCCTCACACACTTGTGATTCCTGCCCTTCAACTCTTATTTCTGAGGGCAGCAATGGGCCCAACCATGCAAGGCAGAGCACAAGAAGCTCTGTGGTATGCATCTTCCCAGGACATGGCTGCTCCAACTCCAGAGACAGCTCTGGGACCATGCAGGAGCTTCAGTGCTGTGATGTGCCCTGAGCATGGTCCTGTCCTGTCTGAGAGGACAGCAGTGTGGGACTGTATCAGGCTCAGATGGCTGAGATGGTCCTGTCCTGTCCTGTCCTGTCCTGTCCTGTCCTGTCCTTTCCTGCCTGAGAGGACAGCAGTGTGGGACTGTATCAGGCTCAGATGGCTGAGATGGTCCTGTCCTGTCCTGTCCTGTCCTGTCCTTTCCTGCCTGAGAGGACAGCAGTGTGGGACTGTATCAGGCTCAGATGGCTGAGATGGTCCTGTCCTGTCCTGTCCTGTCCTGCCTGAGAGGACAGCAGTGTGGGACTGTATCAGGCTCAGATGGCTGTCCCAGCTGCCAGAGCCCTGCTGTGTCACAGTCCCTGTTTCAGGGACTTCTCGGCCCCTGCACTAAAGTTTGGGATCCATGAACAAAGGGATTCACTCCCTTTCCTCCCCCCAGCATTTTGCAAAAGCACTATTACACCTTTGTGTCACACTGCCCTGCAAATGTGCTTCCAAAAGCTGCCTTCTTTCCTCAAAGATCGTTTCCAGTACTGAGCAAGATCTCTCAGAGCCCTTGTCTTTGCAGCTGGCAAAGTTTACAACATGTTTACAATACCCTGCATAATTTGGCTATGAGATAATGTATAGTATAGTCCTTCAGTGGTGCACAGTGGGAAAAGAACAAGTGGAAAAAAATAAGGTAATGCAAAGCCAAGAAAAACAGATGGTAGCGAGCTCTCCAAGGGGCAAGAATGAATAAATAACTGCAGAATTTTTTGTCTGAGGAAAAATATATTGTCAAATCAATAACACAGTTTTTAGGAAATGCAGACTAGATCAAATGTGCATTTTTCCAGTATTATACAATGGCACTTCATCAGGACTGATGGTCTGTGCTGCACGTGTTTGCCTACATGAAACAGAGAGAAGTAAAAATAGCATTGCTCCAAAAAGTTCTTGTTTGACCTCAAGGTTACATTTCATACTTTGTGGGAAGTTCTGCAATAGGTGACAAGCCAAAAGTTCAGGTGGAAATCAGAGTGCCCCAGCACTTACTGTGCCCTTTAGCAGCACTGTATCTTTGATAATCTTAGTCAGACCTGCAATTCTGAGAGAAAAGAACTTCTTGACAATTTTGGGAACATTCCTGTGCCTGCTGTTAGGGCCACAGGAAACTATACTATTTAATTCAGCTTTAGTTATCCAGTCCCATCCTGCTTGTTTTTCTCTCTCCAGCCCACGGTGTTTGTGCTCTTGGGGCTGAGATTTGCCTCACTTTTCCTTGGCCCCCAGCTAGAGAAGAAATTGTTTTGTCTCCCTGCTCTGTGAAGAGAGCTTACATCCCTTAATATGAAGCTCAGAACTACACACCAAAACAGCCCAAAACCTGAAAAATATAAAAGCTCAAGCTTAAGGCATGATAAGAACAATGGTTGCAGTGTCCCCAGTGCTCACTGGGCCACGGTGATGTGCTGGGCTGTGGAGCAGACGGAATCCCAGGCTGGAAGGAGCTCTGACAGTGGGACATGAGCTCTTGGCCCTGTGAAAGGCCTGTGTGCTCCATCTCCCAGGCTGTGTCCCTGGGCCATGCTGGGGCTCGCACAGACCAAACCCTGCAGATCTCCTGGGGAAGCTCCCCAAGGAGCCCCATCTGCGGAGGGCAGCCAGAGCCCAAAGCAGAGAATGAGCAACCCCAGGGCTGAGGGGCCAGTGCACCATCTCACAGCAGTGCTTTGAAAATATCAGCCTTTCCTTTCCTCACAGCACACGGGAGGTGGGGATAATCCATCTCCATTTCTGCTCCAGAAGATCTGAACTCACAGTGCTGCCTGATCTTGAAAACTAACTGCATGTCAATAAATCAAAGTGATGGCGTACTTCTTGGAAGCCAGTAGCTGTCAGAAGCCTAGGAAGGGTCACCTCTTCATCTTCCTGCTTTTTGGGAGGTGGTGAAGGCTCCATTATCATGCCCACAACACCACTGATAATATTTTCATTAAAGCTCCATTTCCTGTTCTGCCCATGCAAATACGAAGAGCAAAGTCACTGTTACTGCTGGGAGCAGAACCTGAGCTCCTTAATACCACGTACTCCTAAGGTCTGGAAGCAATCACTTTTCCTATGCAAAGGGAACCTTCTCTCTAAAAATCAGAGTCTTTCTGGGGAAGCAATAAACCCACAGATGAGCCTCCCAGCTGCTAAAGCCCCTGCTGCCCCCCTGCAGGTGCCAAGCACTCCTCCCTCTAACAGCAGCCCCAGGGATGTGCCAGGGGGCGCCCCAGAATGTCCAGCTGGGTCCATGTGCCTGTGGGAGCTGCTGGGAATTGCTCAGAGGTGGCTCCTTTTGAGACGGGACAGGTTCCAAAGGCACATGGGCTCTCGGAAGAGGCAATCACTGGGAATGCCTCCAGCTCCAGCCCCAAACTGCAAACTAAAGTACTTGCTTTTGTTAGAACATATGGCTAAACCCTGCATCCTACACGTGCTTTAATGCCAAGAGTGACTCTTAGTTTGGCATCCTGCATGGCAAAGAAGCCAGCAGGGGTTTTGTCCAAGAGAGAAGAGGGATGGAAGCAGGCATTTATCTCACTGCTATTTCAGCTTCTCTTCATTTCCTGGTCTGCACCACATCCCTGGGTCAGTCCAGCTCCAGCCATTCATGGCTGTCCTCAGCCCCCTCACCTGAGTGTTTCTGTACCTGACCCTGACATTGCAGGCTACAAAGGACTGCTTTGCAAGGACTTTGTGACCCAAGGCGTTTTTCTATTACAGACAATCCTTTGCACCAAATTCCAGGTAGGCTGATATTGTAATGTCATTCCAATCACCTGGTGGAATACTTGTCTATTTCTCCTTTACGAGTATCAGTACCCAGCCTATATTCTCTCTCTCATACTTAAGCCTCCAAAATTGCACTGATCAAAGCAACCTGCATTTATAAACTGATGTGCTCTTGCATTCGAGAGATTTGCCAAGTGCTAAATATAAGGTTTCCCACTATACTCAAATCAAATTCAAATTCCAGCTGCCTCTCAGCTAATATGCAGCAAAGGTTTAGCAGTACAAAGCTGTGTTTGTAGAATCAGACACCAAAGATGATTAAATTAAACTGAAAGGGGAATCAGTACAAGCCTGAAATTAGTTTGCTGAAGATGCCAGAGTTCATTTCCTCCCACTGACAGACGGAGCCACCTCGTGACCTTTAGTGATCAGAGCAAACAGGATCATGCTTTGCCAAGTCTGCCCCCTCCATCCCCAGCAGTGCCCTGACTGAAAAATCAGCTCCATCCTCTGCTGGCAGGGCAGGGAGCCTGCAGGATGCTCACACCAGTGCAGCAGTTCAGACACTGCCCTCTCCCCCACGGGCTGGGATCCATCTCCTCCCTCTAGAGCACACGCTCCCCAGCATTCCAGGCGTGCACTGAGATTGGAATAACAACTCCTGGGTTTATCTTGGTGGTCTCTGTTCTGAGCAAAGGACTCTTCATTCTTTGATTTGACCATGGTGGTGAAACCAGGAAGGTGCCTGAAGTTGGCAGGGTGAGTTGATGAGATGTTGAGAGCAGGCAGGAGCAGGAAGGCATCCCAGGGGTGGGCAGGCAGTTACTTCCTTGGTTTTGCTTTGCTAATCTGGCTCTTTTGAAACAGCATAAAAATTGCCAATGGAAAAAAAAAATCCTAACTTTGGCTATAGGAAGAGAGCTGAAGGGATTTAAAGCATATGGTAGCAATAAAAAGTTGTTCACCTTCTCTCTCCCACCCTGCCCCATTAGCTGCTATTCTTGGGCATTGTCTCTGAGCACTCTGGATGATGGCTCCATGGGAGCCATGGAAAACCCCCTGCTGAAAACAAAAGCTTCTCTTGACTATCACATACACACAGGTTTGCCAAGACACCCTGTTCTCTCCCTGCAGCCCTTCTGGTGCCATTCTGGGTCTCCTCCGAGCACAGATGGGAGAACAGCACCAGGCTGTTTGGTGTTCCTGCCTTGCTAATGTCACTGACCTGATTTACAGACCACACTCAGACCACTGCTCCTGTTTGGGGACTGGTACAAACTGGTGCTGCTCCTCAGAGACTTGCACACAGTCAATTTTCAACAACAGAAAGGATTTTCTCCCTGTAAGAGGCGAGGGCTAGCACAGCTCCTTGGCAACATTTAAATTGAAAGGATAAATTGTAGGAGCAGTTATTCCAGTGCAGTGGCACAGCCTCTTAACAAAAACCCCTACCATCCAAATTCAATTAGACATAGCCCAGGAGGGAAAGAAAAAAGGCACAAAACTCTGCTGATGGAGCTTCCTCTGCAAGCAGCACCTGGGTGCTCCTCTGCCGTGCTCTGGGGTAGCTGTGCCCTCTTCTGGGCAGAGCAGAGCCTCCCATTGGGCACTGGTGGCAGGAGAACAGGAAGCTCCCTCTCCATCAGCGCAGTGGCAGGAGAGGAGAGAACAGGCACCCTCAGCTGGGCCAGGAATGGAGAAGGAGATGATCACACTGTGCTGAAAGCCAACCTGGCTGAAGGGCTGCACTTGCAGGGAGGTGAGCAGGAGTGCCCAAAGGGAACCTCTCAGGAATGCAGCCAAGCAGGAGCCGTGCAGCAGCACCTGCAGCTCCAGCTGCCCTGCCCCAGGGGGCTCCTGGCTGAGCCTGGGCACTGCCAGGCAGCACGGCCACGCTCCGGGCACCATCACACTGAGCTCCAGCCTTCCTCTTCACTACGGAGGATGCAAAAAAGGATGTGAGGTTTGCTGACAGAAAATCCTGTCTGAATAAATAATGCAGCTCTAAATTTGAATTGGTGGAGCTCTTGGGGAGCATATCCTCACTGTGTTTGAGGCAACTGCCTCCTGCCAGACAAACACACACACCACTGAGCTCATGGGCTGCTGCAGCAGTACCTGAGGCCAGTTGGAAAAGCCAATATGGTTCATTTCTCCTGCAAGATCTCCCAGGGGAAATATGCCTCAGCCAGACTCAGTACTTCCCTTGTGCTATATCTGTATGGAAATTGTATGCTTTAAGGTTTTGTTTGGGATGGCAAAGAAGTCAGACCTTGCTGAAAAGCCTGGGCTGGGCATTCTCAGAGAAAAGCAGTGCATGGTCCTGCTCCCTGACAGCTGAGCCACACTAAGTAACAGATGAGGGCCATACTGCCACAAACTGTTTTCCAGGCTTCCCCACACAAACAAGGCACTAACCACGGCTTTTCTTCCATGGCTGGAGGCCAACACGCCTCTGGGCAGCATGAGGATGGCCCCACACCAGCTAGTTTCTGTTGACTGACAAGCATCTCCTCCTTCTCTTCTTCTGGCTGAAGGCTGGCTCAGTTTGTGATGGCAGAAGCCTTGCAAGAGCAATTTTAAAGGTGCTTACAAAAACAAACAAACACACCACACCCTTGCCATCATTTGTCACCTGCCCCAGACCTGTTTTACACGCTTCTCACTTGCAGGAAATCATCCATGACTTGAGGAAATGCTCTTTTTGACATCTTCCTTTCTGTGAACTTTGTGTTTCCAAGTGAACATGTTTGAGACATGGGCCTGGGCAAAGAGCTGCAAACAAGGGTGAGGACCAGCCCTGGGGTTGGCAGTGCCACGCTGCCCTCTCCTGCCAGGCTCCCCAACAGATGCTAATCCACTGTCCGTGATTACTCTCTCTAGGATCTGTAAATCCAGGCTTTGGGGATTAAGGAGCCACCCCCCTTTCCCAAATGAGGGAATCCTCCCTTAATCCATTCCTGCAGGCACAACACCACCAGGAAAAACCCAGCATTTTCTGGGGAGTGTGGTCCTGACTCTTTGTATTTCGAGGCTGTACAGAACACCACACCCAAATGTCTGTGCTTGAGAGCCCTTCAGCATCACAGCTGTGGTCACAGATCACACCTCATAACCCAAACCCCTTTCACTGCCCCTTTCTGGTGTTGTTTGGGTGTTACCTGGGGTCTCCCTCCCTGGTACAGGCACTGAAAGCCCCTCCCAGCCCCACTGCCCCCGGTGCTCTGGAGACAGCCCCTCCACAAAGGATGCAGCCTTTGGGGTGCTTATCACTGCTCAGCACCCAGTGGCTGGAGCAAATAAAAACAAGAACTGAGGAAAAGTGCCAAAACACAGTCAATCTTTAACCAGCTCAGGGAAGATATGGTCTCAATTGTCCTTATTCAGCATTCACCTCTGGGTGCCTTTCACCAGTTTTAACCCACATTTCAAGGCTGCAAAGCCTGCACAAACCAAGCAGGTTTGCTTAATTGCAGTCTTCCCCCCGTCCTCCCATGCCCAGCTGCTTTTCCACCCATGCTTGCAAGAAGCCCTTTCTCTCTGGGGATGCTTTTGCCAGGTGACCTGTGGACACTGACACCAGCCACACTGAGCCCAACCCACAGCAAGGAGCACGTCCCAGTTCCAACTTTGGCTCACCCATAGGGCCTTGCTCACTTATCTCAACTTTTCACTCTATTTTGACTTGTCAAGGCTGGCTGAACGTCCCCCTGCTACCCTGTACTGTGTCAGGGCCAGCCCTGGTTTATAGGACAGATTTTGGGGGAAAGGATAATTCACAGTGTAATGCTGTATCCCTGATCAACCTGAAAATCCATTCCTCCAGCTCCCAGTCACGTGGCTCCAAGAAAGTCAGACTTTGTAAAACTCTTAAAAAACTTTCAAGACATAGATAGGCTGTTTGCAACCTACATAAGACTAATTTACACAGAGTGAAAACACAACTCTTCATAGATCCAAACAGAAACAAGCCGTGTGCCAACACCAGCCACTGAAAGCATCCTGAAGGCCAGCCTGACGCCGTGGCTCTGCGCTCTGCCGGGGCAGGGCTGACACGGCTCTCGGCCGTCCCAGGAGCTCCCTGCAGCGAGGCCAGCCGGGCTGAGCCCTGCCGGACCCTGAGGCGGAACCTGCCGGAGCGAGCCGGGGCGGCTCTGGCCGCTGCCGGACCCAGCCGGACCCTGAGCCGGGACTGCTCTGGCCGCTGCCCCTCTGGCAGCTCCGGGGCGCTCAGGAGGGCTCGGCACACCCCAACCCCCGAGCGGCTCTGACTGGGAGCCCAGGCCGGGCACAGCACCCTCCATGGCGCTGATTTATTTATGCTCTCTCTCCCTCGCTGCAGCAAGGATGGCTTTCCTTTCTAATCCCTTTCCGCCGTGGTGTGCTCCAGCTAAGCGGGCTGTGCTGGGGGAAGGGAGGCTGGGCTGGATCCGTGCCGGGGAACAAAGAGGCAGAACCGCCCGGCACCGCTCGCAGCCCGAGCGGGGAAGGGGCCGCGGCGGCAGCAGCAGCTCCCCCTGCCCCTTCATTCCCCCAGGCTCTGCTCACGCTGGCACCAATAACCTTCGGGAGGCACGGCACTGCTCTAGGCCCTGAATCCTGCTCGCAGGAAGGAATGCTCATCCCGACAGGCTCATTGTCATGGCAACGGGAGATGCCTTCCCCTCCCGTAAGGGCGCCGCTGTGCCGTGGGATGCAGCCCTGCGGAGGGCAGGTCTGCTGGGAGCTGCCCTGGAGGCCATGGAGCAAGGAGAGGCACGATCCCCAAGGAGCAGTGTTCCCCAAGGAGCAGTGCTTGGGCAGGCCATGGAGAGGCAGGATCCCCAAGGAGCAGTGTTCCCCAAGGAGCAGCCCTAGGGCAGGCCATCTCCAGAACAGCACAGACCCACAGGACAGACAGGGACAGCAGGAGTTTAGGTGGCTCTGTCATCGGCAGGTAGCAAAGGGGGGATGATGGCAGTAGAACCTTTGGATAATCCCAAGTCATACCCGCTCCCTTTAATGAGTTACTTGGATGGATAATATTCTTCTGTGAATCACATTTTCGGCACAGGGTGAACCTTGTGCCAGGAGATCCTAGCAGTGAAATAAAATTAACCCATTTTCTCTTCTAGTCATACAGAGAATGCACAGCCAGCAATCCCTGCTCTTGAGAGCTTCCAGCTCAAAACCTGATCTTTTTCACGAGGAAGACAGACAAAAACCTAGAAACAAGCTGGGAACAAATGCTACAGCAATGTTCTGCCTAGAAACACACAAATACCCCTGACAGTGCCAAGCCTTGAACGGAATCAGTCACAATTTAAGTCTGCCATCATCATCTCTAAACGGACACCATGGAGAACACAAAGCAAGGGGAATATATTTCCCCCAAATCAGGAATGGCACTCGCTTTTCCCTGTCCCCCAGCTTTCAGCTGGAGCAGGACCCCCCATTCCCAGCACTGCCTAAGCCTGGCAGCGAGCAGGTAAGAGCCTGCCTGAGTGAATTAGAGAAAAGTCATCATTTGCCATAAATGCTGCATTGATTTTGGACGGCAGAAGCTCAGCTGAACCAGCATAGACCCAAGAGGTCCTTTCCTTCAGGAAAACCACTGAGAAGGAAGCTGTACTTTTCTTTAGCGGACTTTTGTGGAGACCTTTGCAATGCCACCTCTAGGCCAGTGGTGGGAAAGCAAGAGCCGTGTGTTCTGCTCCTGGCTTTTTCTTCTGTCACAACGTGTATCATCAAACGAGCGCTGAAATGCTGCCCATTTCACACAGAATTGCTGCCTGTAGGAAGATTTCATTAATTGCAAATGAGAGCAGGACTTGGCCCACACAGTGGAAGTAATAGATGGTCCCTATAATTAAACGTTAAGTGTACGTCCATTGATTTACCCGCAGTATTTCAAAATAATTAGGCTGGCACAATAGATCTTAGTCCCTGTGAATTTAATATCCCAGAAATCATTTACAGTTTTTCTGAGTCTACCTGCTTTGTGAAATGCTGTATTTCTCCTGCAACTCAGTGCTAAAGCAAGGGCAATTTAGTGAAATCCAGTGAGGCATGCATTGCATGCTAAAGCACCATTTCCTTTTCTGTTTCCCAGGTGAACAGTACCAGCACTTTTTCTATATGTTTCCTTAGATTTACCTTCTTAAAGAACTGGAATTTTAATTCATCCTTTGAAAATCCTTAGGATGCTGTAAACAAGAAAGGAAAGTTTCAGGAAGACCAGAGAGAAAGTTTTCAAGAACATTTAAAGCACCCCAGAAAGTCAACATCAATTTCCTTAGTCTCCATTCCCAGGCTACTAATTACAGTGCCACTGTGAATGATTAACCTTTTTTCAATGTATCTGACTTCTGCCTTTATACAACCAGCCTTTAAGAGTCCTGTCTCAAGGAGGAAAAGATAAAGGGGCATCTGATAAGCCTTTGGGTCTGCAGCTTGGTGAAGTACAAGGGACCTGCAGCAGGTACAGCATCTCCTTACTTCGCTGGTTTAGCTTGGAATGAACAAGTAAATCTGGAGCTGGAAAAACAAGACTTATTTCCAGTAACTGAAATGAGGGACAAGGCAGAGGGCTGCTGGTTGTGAAAGCAGAACATGGAGACCATAAACCACTTCAATTTGCTGGCTGTGGGTAGCATCACCCTTACCTGCTAACACAACTCTGAATGCAAAACATGTTTGATAAGCCTGGGGTTTGTTTATGCATCCAACACACTTGATAGTATTTCATACACCTGAAGTCCACTTATTTGCATGTTCAATTGCATTCTAGTTTCTACCCAAGAGCTATTGACTCAAGTTGCCAGGAAAAAAAGTAAAAACAGAACACAAACCCCAAGTAAATGCCAAATGCCAAAGTTAGAGCATTAGGCGCTGTAAAGCCAACATAAATACCATACATACTCAGCTCCAATTTTTAACCTGCATGTGAGGTATCTTTTTATTCGGTGGAGGGGCTGTATTTAATTACAGATGGACACATTTGAAAGGTTAGCAAATTACAACCAGTTTTCTTTAGATGAATGGCAAACTCAGCCAAAGAATCCTAGCTTAATATCACTGACAACCGAGTAACACCTCCCCTGCCCCCCTAAGGTCCACTAGCTTACAAATGCAGCGTTCCCAGCCCGGCTGTATCAGTCCTCTCTAATATTCCCCCAGTGTCCACTCAGCTGGGGTGCCTCAAAACCCCTTTGCTGGGGTGTGAAGTGGCTGGTGCTTGCTCTGAAGTCCTTGATGTAGGCCGGGTTTAACATCTGTTGATATCAACAGAAGCCTACCCACTGAGTTGTACATACTTTGAATTAAGCCCTGTGTACATAGATTTTCCAGTTAGGGCAATGAAGGGCTTGGTTATTCTGTCCTCATTAACACTGATGGGGTCTGGGCATGCTGATTGCAGCTTTAGAAATGGCAGCCATAAAGCACAATTGCACTCATGTACAGCCTACATGTTCTCTTTGCTGGGGTTCAGCAGGAGCTGTTTCTGGTTATAAAACACAGTTATTGGTGAAAACAGCCTGCACCCAGAGCAATGATGAGACAGTGGAATTTATTCCATCACACAGACCTGTTGATTAAAACCATCATTCATATCACTGAGAAATGAACAGCCACAGAGACAAACTACCCTGGAGCTTGCTCTTTCATTCTCTAGTAATCATTTCACACAACATAATTATCTTGAAAAGTTGCTGATGACAAGGCTAAAATACAAAAATATTCACGAGTATCTCCACAAACAGTTTATTGATGTGCTTGCTAAATTTTCAGCACACACAGAGGTTGGCAGAGGTCTTTGCTTGTCTGCATTAACATTTGCATTTGCTGTTCATATGAAAATACAGGCTTGATGATGTTAATTGCAGCTCTTTCATCTTTCTGCTTCAAGCTGTGTTATAACTGACCTAGCTCAAATCTGCAGAGCTAAAGGGATCCAGAACCAGAGGGATACATCCTGTCTGCTATCTTCTGTGATGTTCCACCACACACCCTCCTATCTGATCCTCCAGGCAGCTAAGACACCACTGCCCAAGCTCTCCTGTCTAAAGGCACTGCTGGGGTAGCTCTGGTCATCTGGGCAGAAAAAGGATGCAGAGACCTATTTTATTATATTCTCCTGTGAATGGCACAGTCTCACATGAAGACAAAGCTTGTGTGAGGTTCCAGGGGTGTGAAGGTGCCCACATGGGCTGCACCACAGCTGTGGGCAGCAGCTCAGGCCTGAATCACGAGGCACAGAGGCAGATTCTGTGGTTACAGCGATCAGCATAACGTTGTGGCACAACACCATGAACTGCCTCAACAGGCAGGGGAAGGTTTGCTTGGAAGGGAAGCCATGCAACAGAGAAGTTGTGCTACTCCTCTTGCGTGCAGTGTAATCAGTGAAAGCCACTCTGAGAAATGCCCAGATCAGCTTCCCTTGGGCACAAGGCACCAAAGGCCAAATCTGATGTGGGGCAGCTCAGAGTGAGCTGAACCTTGGGCCCAGATGGAAGGAGTGCCTCTGTGCCTGTGTGTGCTGTACTTCCCAGCAGCACTGCCAACTGCTGCCACGCTTCAGGAGGAGGAACACAGAATGCCAAGGGCTGAGGAGAGCTGCTGCATGCTCTCAGCAATGGGAGGGACAGGCAGACATGGCTTCAGCTCTTCCTGGGAACAGACCCATGAGCAGTGAGGGATCAGAGCCTCTCCTGTGCTCTGCTGCACACCTCCCCTGCTCTCGGGTGGAGATCGGAGGCACAGGAAGGGAGATAGAGAGGCCTTGTTCCTGACAGCAGCCCTGGAGAGCTGGGCTTTGTACCTGGCCAGGAGCTGCACACGGGCTTGCAGGAAGGGATTTTTTTGGCTCTCTGCAAGAAGGAGGCAGTGGAGCATATGTTTTTAGACAGAAAGTACAAAAACAAAATGAAAATACATAAGCGTTTGTTATCTGAGGCTATGAGCTGTATCTTGCAGATTCAGGGAGGCAGCTTGGCTGAATCCCTCTGGAGGCACCAAAGCCTGACTGGGAGCAGGGCCAGAAAAATCAGTGCTTGGAAAAACACCGCTGAAAGATTACAGTTCATCCATACAGGAGCAATTAGGATTTTGCCAGTGAAATGATTGAGTCCAGGCAAGTACATTTGGAGAAGACACAAGATGCCCTCAGGAGGAGAGGGAGGCTGAGCAGCTGGAGCCATGCCACTGCAGGGCCACCAGGCTGGCTGTGGGCACTCGCTGGCCACTGCAGGGCTCCAAGCCCAGGGGAGAGGGACACACACTCCATCCTTGGGTAGGGAGAAAGAGGATTGGAGCCACAACCAAAGCCTTACAAACACCACCTTCACCAGACCCAATCTATTGTTGTCAGGCCTCTGAAAGTCACACTTTTGGGGCTTGCCCACAATGCTTTGGAAAGAGAGACCAGAAATGAAGGTAATTCAGGTGAAACATTGGATCATCGCAGGTGAAAAGGACACCTGACACACTTGCAACTGGTTGATGTTATTGAAAAGGTATTTTGTAGGGAAGACTCCTCTGCAACAGCTTACCCAAAGCAGGGTGTTTGTTTTACCAGCTCAGTTCCCTGCAGGGAGCTTCCTTTGCTTTTCCAGAGACAAACCTCTAACAGAGACCACTAAGTATTTCTGATCTATGCTGGTACACAGAACTAGAGAATGCATTGACAGGCAAAAGCAATTTAATTGCAGTCGGGCTCCATTTTGAAATCCTCAGCCTCTGACCTTCAAGAAAAGTCTGACTATGGTGAGCACAGAGAGCACATCCATCACTGTGCTGGGGAAGAAGAATGGGAAGCCAAAAGCCAGAGTGTGTCCATTTTGAAAATTAGCAGTTCATACTTGTGCTCTGCATTTAACAAGCTTCTGAATAAAGAAGATTTTCAGGGTTTCCCAAATATGGTTTCTTCTCTGGCTTAAGTCAATTTGGTATCTGTACACTCAAGAAAAGCCCATGTGTTTAAGTCAGAAAATCTGCATTAATATTAATGTTGAGCAGGAAAGCAATTTGGGAGCTGGACTATTTGGCAGTTGTAAGAAATGTACTCAAAGGTGTGCTTAACCCAAGACATAAGCCATTCTTGTCACCACCCAGCAGGTTCAAAGGACAAGAAGAAGTGATGCAGCAAACATGAGGACCCAACCGATTATCCCAGGGCACCTCCACCCTAACTGTCACTGCAACACAGAGCTCCCTGGTGGCTTCCATCAAGTCATTTCTCCTGTCTGACCTAATTTTCTCAGCTGCAGAAGCAGGATAATACTGACTCATACAGGATTTGTG
Source organism: Melospiza georgiana (assembly GCF_028018845.1). Classification (NCBI taxonomy): domain Eukaryota; kingdom Metazoa; phylum Chordata; class Aves; order Passeriformes; family Passerellidae; genus Melospiza; species Melospiza georgiana. Next base: position 11,685,506 of record NC_080432.1, on the reverse strand, counting down.
ATGGGAAAAGGATTTATTTTATCTTATAAACCACAACTGAGAGATGCCAGGAGTTAAAGGCCCAGTGTGGCAGCAGCAGAGAAATGCAAGATCTCTGACATGAGGAATGGGGTGTTTCATCAGCTGGGGCTGACCCAGGGACAGGAGGCAGCACTGGCATTTCTAAATGGGCAACAGTCATTCTGATTGATTATTCTGTAATTCATCTATATATTTATTTTTCCATTCATCCAACTTAGAGACCATTGAATAATCTGTGATTTTGTTAAATGAACGTATCATGAACATATAATTTTGTACTTTTTTTCCTCATAAATATTGGCATTTTGTTCCACTCTGTAAACTGGTTATTGCTGACAGGGTAACATAAAACTTTGAGAACATTTATTGCAGGGACTCAGGTCTCCCAAACAAGACAGACAGGCCAGGTGCATAAAATCACCCTAAAAATGTGGCAGACCTCCTGCCTGTGCATTTCTGCTGCTCTCCAGACCTGTGCTGAGTCTCCTGGCTCTCTGGAGAGAATCATTCATGTTCTCCTGTCGGTGAAACCTGACAAATCTCCACTGGGGGTCTCTGCTCTTCAGTTTCCAGGTTCGGTGCCAGTTCAATGCCCTGACACTGACCCGAGGTTCTCCAAGGAAACACCTGAGAGGCTCCAGGAAGGGCAGGAGGGCTGTGGGTGAAACAGCGCTGGCTTCCCAAAGGGAGCTGCTGACCCCCCACCCAGGCAGGTGCTTTACAGACAGCACTGGAAACCCCATTTCCCTGCACTATTGCCTTTTCTCAACTGGGCCCCCTCTGGATTATTACCCACTCACCTGCAGGCAGTACTTGATAGCCATGAACACTCCTAAGGAAGTACAGAACAGCTGAGGTTGGAAAGGACCTCATTTCCCTAGTCTAACTCCCCTGGTCAGCACGGTCAGCCAGAGCAGGATGTCCAGCTCTGTCTCCAGCTGCATTTTCACTGTCCCTACACATGGAGAGCTTCCAAGACCCAAGCACTGCTGCTGTAGTGAGTTATTACACAACTCCTGAGAACCAAACCAGCTCTGACAAGGAAACTGAACTCAGATGTGCACAAAGGCTCCTCCTTAGAACCCAACTCGTTTTACAAGACCGTGAGAACCAGGACCAGAGTTGTGGCAAGATGCACTGCTGGGCTCTACAAGAGCTCTCACAGCTGTAAGGAACCCCTGGAACTCTGGCTCCTGGGCCATGGGCTGGCCTAGGGCTGCAGTTCAGACAAAGGGCAGAGCTACAAGCCTTCAGGGGGCTGCAGAGGAGGCTCCAAGGCACACCAGGGCTGGGTGCCAGAGCACTGGGGGCACACTGAGCCCTGGCTGCAGTGAGGCTCAGCACATGGCCCTCTCTGAGGTGCACTTCATCAGGGCTTCCCTTGCAGGCTGCGTGCTGACGGCACAGTGCAGCCCGGGGCTCAGGCTGGAAGAAGGGCCAGAGGTACTGCTGGGTTTGCAGAACACCAGGACCCAAAGGAAGCTGCTTCTGCAAGCAATGTGCTTCAGGAATAGCTGACCTTTTCAAGGATTTGAGATGCAGAACCGAAACATTCAAAGAATGTGCATATATACCATTAAAACATTACTGCAAGTCCCCAGTGGCTACAAAACTCACTGCCAAAATCTGAGAGAAGACAAAAGATTCTATTTCTGGCAATGTATTAGTCAAATTAATTAACACAGGACTTTGTTGTAACTCAAGGGGTCTCAAACTGACTGATAATATTTGTGAAGGTTTCAAAAATTTCTGTAGACCATAACTCTTTCTTTAACCCTAAGAGATTCTGTGGAAGACATAAAAAGAGATTTTAACTGAAAAGGTCACTGCTTGCAAGCCAAGACAGGAATAATTTAGAGGTGTCTGTGGGATGTAAGTTTGACCCTGTGCCATGATGTGTTACCTCACCCAGGGAGGGGCTCCCAGGCCCCAAGGGCTGTGCATCCCCCTGCACTGCTGTGGGGCAGCTCTGGGCACACCCCCTGCACTGCTGTGGGGCAGCTCTGGGCACACACCCTGCACCCCTCACAGCAGCTGCCTTTTGCACTGTCTCCTCTGTGCTCCTGCTCCATTCATTAGCAGGCTCTGACTAAACCATGTTTAACAGTGAGCAAGAAGCTGCAAGTGAAAGGAAATTTGCCTTCAGAAAAGAAAAATGGGAAGAGTACCAGAGCATCTAATGAGATATATACAGTATACATAAATAGGTCAGTATTTTATTGAATCACTAAGGAACACCCTTTGTAAAAGATTTTTTAAAAAGAAAACTGGGAGTTTTCCTCTTTAGATTCATGACCAGAATAGTAAAGTAGTGTCAATCATCACAGAACATTTGGATGCGTCCATTAATAAGCAACAGGGAGTTTTATTTCTAGGAGCCAGGTAGGACTAAGCTACCAGGTAATTAGTGAACTTGCCATCAACTACTGCTTCTGGTACCAAACTGAAAATTAAAAAAGCATTAGCTAGTCACTGTTTTCATTTCACCTCCGGAAGTCTGCAAGAGATACAATATTCCTTACTCAATGTATATAATCCCCAGACCTACTGAATGGGAACAAACCAGCCTCTCAACTTTTCTAATAATAAAAATTTTCAAGAAAAGAAGTGAAAAAAATAGCAACCTTTATTCTTTCCCACCCCCCCTTGCAACTTTTTTCCCTTTTTAAGTCTAATTTTACCTCTTTTCATGTTGCTACTGAAAAAGAGAGAAAGGAAAACAAACACAAAGGGAATAGAGCAAAAATTAAACTCTGTTTCTGCTCTTGGGAACCAAACAATGCTCCGTGGCTTTAAACAAGAGTTTCCATTCAGTGGGGAACTGGGTGATCCTTCATGCAGTTATAACACTGTGGAGCTGGGATTGCACTCAAACAGAAGGGAAGGAGCAGCAGCTGTTTTGGGAGCCCCCAGAGGCTGCTGGAGGGCTGCAGAGAGCTGCTGACCCCCCAAGAGCCCTGCAGGCTCTCACTGCACTCACCTCGAGCTCTGCAATCCCTTCAACTCTCCTGAGCACACTCCCCTACACAAATCAATTTGTACCTCCCCTTCCTCTGCAGAATAACCCCAGAGTGCAGGGAAGCCATTGTACACCCGACACCAAATTTAACAGTATTGAAATTATTGCATTCATAAACACTACTGAAATAATTTCATTCACAAACTCAAAATGCCCATGGAAGGCCAAATGACAACTGCACCAAGCTCACACCTGGATCCTCAGCCAGTGCCTCAAAGCCCTGTGGTGCCCCTGTAAAGCCTCCAAGTCTCCTGGAGGTTTGACTCCAAGGACGTGGTTTCCATTAAAAACATTGCTTTGTATTGCTTCTTTAGGAGCACCAGGAACACAGAGAGTGAACAGAGCTTCAGGACCTGCTTGAAAGAGGTTTGGGGTAAGGCACTAATTATACACAGCCCTAACAGCACCAACAAGATTTAAAAATGCACAGCTCCCTGTAACAGGCATTTTGAACCACATGGTCAAATCAAGCCTCCAACAAAGGTGCTGTCCCCTTTTCTGGTGGCCAGCAGTTCTGGCAAGCCCCAAGCAGAGGCTGATGTAGCTGTTCTAACAGATCACAGTTTGTGTGCCTAAAGAAGGCTCAAGCCCAGAAGCAGAGGCAGATAGCTGCTTGTTCTCCCACCACAACAATTCCAGCCCAACAGAGGAGTGCTGCAGCAGCACTGGCATCCCAAATCTCTGCTCCCCTGCACGGGTCTCCCTTTCCTTCTCACAGACAGGAGATTTGGGTTCTTTCTGCCTCTTTAGCACACCAGTTTGTGGAGGGAGCTGTGACCAGGGGGACTCAAGCCTGCCATGAGGTCTCCAGCTCACACCTCCAGTGAAAGCCCCAAATCACTGCTGAAAGCAGGCAGACGGCTCCTGAGGGGGGCCCAGGAGACCCAAGGGATCGCTCAATAACCCAGCTCACATGGCACACCTATGCACTCAGCTTCTCACTCAGCATGAGGAACAGCAAACCCCATGCACAAGTGGAGCATGAATCAGCCATTTCTTGAGCAGGCTTGAAAAGAACAACGTATTCCATTGAAATGGCCCAGCAGCCCGAGGGTTAATGCTGGCCAGGAAAGGATTCAGTGGAAACCCTTGGAAGAGCTGGGCTGGGAACTGCAGTGCAAACCACAAACTGGTGGCAGCCAGGAGTGGAGACAGCTGATGTGTCACTGCTGCCCCATGGGTCACCAGCTGGCAAAATAGATTTATGCTTGTGAATATGGTAATACAAAACCCAGGGCAAGACTGAGCTCTTTACTGTCTCCAGATATTACAGCAGTGGAGACAGAAATTAAAAAAAAAAATTAAAAATCACTGCTTTTGAAGTGTTTTCTTGACCTGCACTAGCACCTCTCACTTTAGTATTTATTTGTTGACTAAGAAGAATCACTGAAGAAAGAAATAATTTTTGGGGGGAAAAAATTTACAAATAAAATAATTTTGTCAGTGGTTCTGGGTAGCTGGTGGTTCACCTCTTAAAACCAGAGGATTTCTGGGAAAGAGCAGAAGGGTCGGCGTAGAAGAAGGGCGACAATACTGACACCCCCTGTCACAAGATGTCAGTGTGGGGGGAAGCAGCTGCTGTGAGCCCCCCAGAACGAGGGGAGGTGTCACCCAGGGCTGTGAGCCCCCAGAACAAGGGGAGGTGTCCCCCAGGGCTGTTTTAACCTCCCCAGAACGAGGGGAGGTGTCACCCAGGGCTGTGAGCCCCCCAAAACAAGGAGGGGGGAGCTTTGCCAGCCCGCGCTGCTGCAGCCCCTCTACCGGCCAACAGGTGGCGCCATGGCACTCACGATAATCGCCATTTACTAGAAAAAGGTAATTTTGTAAAATATCCCTTTCTTTCTAAGCCAAAAGCCCAAGGACGCCAACGATTTTTGTTTTCCTAGAAAAGTGACTCTGGATCTGAGGTGAAACGTCGGCCTTCCGTGCACCCCACTACCCCAACTGCATCACCACGGGAGCACAGTGAGGAAAAGCTTCCAACTGGCCTCACCCACAGGCAAAAGCCCAAACAACCGGGGCAAGCGAGGGAAAATTGGGGCCAGTGCCTCCACTCCCCTTCTCCTGCCTTTTGGGCTGACCTTTAGTCTCCAGCGTTTAGAGGAGCATGGAGCTTTTCACGCTCCATCAGCACACTTAACAAGCAGCGTATGCAAACTCATTGTTTGCAGAGGCAGTGCCTTGAGTTTTTCCTTTCTGGCAGTGAAAATGACCTTTTCTGGCCAGGACTGCCAGGATGCAGGAGGCTCAGGCTGCCCACCAAGCCTGGCAGGTATGGCCTGATCAGCCTGCAGACAGCAGCTTGCCCGGCTCACACCTGACGCTGGTGAGACACAGCAGGGCCAGGGCCACCCCCTGCTGCTGCCCCATGGCTGGCATCCCTCCATGGCTGGGATCCATGGCCAGTGCCACCTCAGGCATGGCACCCACAGCCACTCAGTGGGCCAGGGCTGTGCTGTCCTCACCAGCGGGAGGGACTCGTGTGCTCTCCAGCCCAGTCAGCACTGAGCACAGGCATTTGCAGTCGTGGCTCCTGGGCCAGGAATGGGAATGATGCCTCTTTCTGCTAAATAAGCAGTGCACATAGTCCTTTTCCCTCACAGAGTCTTTCAGGCCATGTCCTGCCCCAGGCTTCCAGCAAGAAGGGCTGAAAGATTTGTAAAAGCTCTTGGTGAGTAAAATTAGCCCCTCAAACACACAGCCCTGCTGCTCTCAGTGCTGCTGAGCCACTGGAAAGCAAACTGGGTGCTACATCCCCACTCCAAAGAATGAGCTGCATGTTTGTACACATGCTGGGTGGGGTGCACAGAGTGGGTTTGGGGTGCAGCTGACAGCAACACCACCCCAAAAGCACCTGGAGTTGGATGGCTGTGGCACACAACCCCATTGATCCCCAAGATGGGATCTGCACGGAGGATGAGCGAGAAGGACCAGTAAAACGTGTGTGGGTCGTGCTGACAGCCTGTCCCACGCTCCCAGAGCCTTTCCAGCTGCAACAGGGAATGAACACAACTCCCACCTGCAACACAGCCACACCTTCTTAGGGGGTCCTTCACATGGGCCCACAGCAACAATAAATAATAAAAACACCAGTATTTAAAGAACAGGTTCTGATGTCAAGGGTTGAGTGGTGACCAGCAGCACTTCCCCCATGACCAAGAAGGGACAGAAAGGCTGGCCTCCAGCCTCAGTGAGAAAGCACAAGAAGAGCTGGCAGCATCCCTCCTGACTCTCTTCTGCAGGCCAGGTGAGTCTCCATGATGCAGCACTCACCTTTGCTGGGCTCTCCCAGTTCTGCAGAGGCTACAGCTGCAGCAGGGAGCCCTGCTCTGAGCCCTGCAGTCAGAGGTGACTATGCCCCCTGCCATGGCACTGCTCTGCCTGCCTGGGCAACAGCAGAACCCTCCCTTCAATCTCTGCTGTCATTTGGAACAGCTGTTTCTGCAGCACCCAGCCTGTTTCCGGTCTCTGAGGTGAGTGACCCCTGGCCTGGCACAGTCCCCAGCTCAGCAGCACAGGGCTCCCAGGGTGGTTTGTTTTACAGCACAGCAGGAGCTGCTTACACAGGGCAGGGCTCCCGCTCCTGTGCCTTTCTGGATCCCTGCCCAGACTCACCGAAACCACCGGTGTTACAGCAGTAGGACAGTAGCAAATTCAAGAGCCTCAGAGTGCTGAGCAGATATGGGGGAATATTTCAGCTTCATGGTTTCTCAGTGCTACGCACACACTCCTTGAAGAAATCCCTTCAAACTGTCTGCTCCCAAACAACCTATATACATCACTGGCCCCAAAGATGACACTTGATGAAAGAGCCTTACAAAACAAATCCTCACATTTCAGCCAGCAGAGCATCCAAGTGCACGGCCAAGCCAAGCCAAACAGAGCAGTGCTTTGGCCTGGCAGTGTGTGTACGTGGCTTGCAATGCCCATTGTTGCTCCATCCCAGAGAATGAGTCACCCTCCCCAGGGCTGTGCCTTGCCCCCGCCCGTTTCGCAAGGCTCCTGCCTTTATAGCAGCGTGGTGCTGCTCCCGGCAGATCGCTGGGCTGCCTGCAGAGCGACGGGCAGCAGCCAATCCTCCTCACCATGATTCTCCTCCTGCAGTACTTCTTCCTGCTGGCCACAGACCTGGTGCTGGCCATGACCCTCTCGTGCCTCTTCTACGCCTTCGCGTGCGCCTCCATCGCATTGCTGACCTGCTGCGCCATCGTCTTCTCCTTCGGCAGCGCCGAGAGGAGCGCCGACGTCAAAGGGAGAGCCATTGTCATTCTTGTGTCCAACAGCTCCATCGGCAGGATGTTTGCAAGGAACCTGGACAAAGCAGGCTTCGGGGTGTCTGCTGCTCAGTGGTCTGCCCGGGAGGAGAGGACAGTGACACAAGAGTGCCCATCCAACAAGGAGGTAGCCCAGCTGCACCTGACCGAAGATGAGTATCAGAAGACAGTGAAAACCTTCATAGAAAGCCACTTATCCCTGAAAGGTAACCAACCTCTAGGGCAAAGTTGTGGGTTGTGCCTACTGTAGAAATTAAAATGCACAGCATTGTGAGGTCGTAGTTCAGCAAATGAGGAAGGCAGGAATGCTTTAGCAAATGGTAATAACACTCTAACTGCAATGCATTTTGTTGTGCAAAACAAAAATTTTGCTTTTTCCAGGGGAAAGAGCCTGCTTTGGTGGCTGTGAAAGGCCCCAGCAGACCCCAGTCCCTGAAGGAAGGCAAGGTAGGCCAAGGAAGGAGGGGGAGAAGGTCCTATCAAGGCACAGAGGGCTGGACTTGCTCTGAGAAGAAAACACAGAAACGAACAATGGGGAGCAAAGCCTAGACAGTGACCTGAGGTGAAGGAACATGTCTGATGTTTAACCTCTTCTGGATTAAAAAGGAACCCATCTGAGCTCCCTCTTGGCTTCCTGGCTGCTGTGGGATTCCTAAGAGTCAGGTCAGAGCTTTGTGTGGCAGGCTGGGACAGAGTCCCTGAGCCACGCTGCCAGTGTTCCTGTGTGTGGCAGGCTGGGACAGAGTCCCTGAGCCCCGCTGCCATTGTTCCCGTGGGAATACAGGAGCGAAGGCAGCCTGCAGAGCTCACCTGGGACAGCATGGGGCAGATGTCCTGCTGAGGGCACAGCTGTGGGCACTGCTGGGCTATGGGGTTACAACAGAAGGGGCCAACCCCTCTCCTGCTCTGTGAGCCCACCTAAGGGCCCTGTGAGCCACAAAGCTCTCTCCTTGTCCATCCCTCTGCTCCTTGCTGTCTCTCTGTGGTCTCTGCAAGGCTCCCCTTGGGCTCTCCCCGGGGCAGCCTGCTGGGATCTCAGAGAGCACCCCAGTGTCCCCAGGACAAGTACGAGCCTTGGTACCGCTGCCCAGCACTGAAAGCTGTCTCTGTGCTCCCAGGCCCTGCAGAGGAAGGACATGTTGGAGGTCAGAGCACGCCCAGGAAGGCTCCAGCACTGCAGACGCCCTTGGAGGGGCGGTAGGGACCCCTGGCAGCCCCTGCAGCTGCTCAGGACACAGCTCCCTGCAGTGCCCTTCTCTCAGCAGCCCAGCACCAGCAGTGCCTCTGCAGCTCTGCATGGCCCAGGATGCACCCCCAGCTCACTGCCTGCGTGCAGGCTCCACAGATGGCTCCCTGCACGCCAGCAGTGGGCTCCACACCGAGGGCTCAGCTGCCTGCACGAGCATTTCGGCTCATTTACCCCAGGAAAATTACTCTGGCAAAACCTTCTTGTGTGGACAGGGCCTAGAAGCTCCCCAAGCTGAGCATCAGCATAATCCTGCTCTGGAAATGAACAACAGAGGCTTTCTTAACCAGTAATGATCTGTGGGAGCTAGTGATTTCTGTGGGCCTGTGCTGTTCTAATGAAATGAGGCTCCAGCACAGTGGTACCTGTCTTCTTTTGCTCTTGACTAGTTTGGTCCCCCTGCTCGTTAAAGGCTTTTGCTGGTGTCACGTTGTTTTGACAGGGGGATCTGTCGTAGGATCCATGAGGTTTTACATTTAGGATCTCCTGCATAATATTCACATCACAGATGTGGATGTTGAAATGTATTTCCCAAGTGCTGACCCAATTGCATGGCAGATCAAAGCAGTAAGTTGGGAGGGAAAAGAAAAAGAAAAATAAGAGAAAAATAAAAAGATAAAGAAAACCTCACTGTTTTCTTGGGTTTCTTTGTTTTCAGTTTTGAGTGAGTGCTGATATTCATTTTGCAAAATTTACCGTGGTATTTTTGGCATGGGTTAGGTGAACATGAACACTCACCACCAATAATAATGAAAGAATTTAAACCAAATCTAAAGCCTACATTGGTGGGTCCCCACATGCAGTTTGGTGAGCAGGATCTGGACAAGGGCAAGAGAGTTAGTGCTGTAGGGCAGAACCATTACACAATCTTCGCTATTTAGAAACTTCTCGTATGTACTTTGTGCATGCAATTTTTAGTTCCTAAAGAAAGGAACCTTTGCTAGTTTTTTTTTATGGGTTTTGATCTTTTTTATAATTACTTGTCCCTATAGGACATTTTTACCATTGTATCTTTGCTATTGTAAATAAAAATATACTTGTTCTATATAATCAAATCTTTTTAAATTCATCCTAAATGCCTTTCAAGGTAACACAGTGAAGACAGAATCCCCCAGCCATGGTTGCTTCTAGAATTAAAATAGTTATGATAGCTAAGATAATCTACTTTTCATTCTAGTACAGGCCCAGCAACCCAAATTTTCAGGAAGGCTAGCACCTTTATTTTGCAGTGACAGTACAAGTTAATAAGATGCTACCAGGCCTAAGGAGAATGTAACAGAGAAATGCAAGCCAGCCCCCTTCCAAATTCTTCCTTTGCTGTGTGATAGCTTAGCTCAGTTCATAAAAAGCCTTTAGAGCTTCTGGCTTTTAGCCTTTGGTGCCTTTAGATCAGATATTCAAACTTTTCTCTGTGACCAAGAGGTCAAAGAGACAGAGGGAAGAAGATGAGAGAAGGAGTTTGATTGCTCACCTCCAGCAGCTGAGCCTGCACTGTCAGATATTGCAAGAGCCCCTGGCATGGTGTCCAAGCCCTCTGTGATCTGCTGCTGGTGAAACTGCTGTGCTGTGCTGCTCTGGGCAGGTGCCTGCAAATGCTGGCAGCTGCCTCACCAGCCTCAGGAGGGACTGCAGCGAGGGTGGGGCAGGGCAAGGAGGAAAGAAACAGGGATGGGCAGAGCCCAGAGACAGCCCCCTGACCTGACTCACAGAGCTCAGAGAAGCAGAGGGCTCCCCTGTTACCTGCTGGAGCCCCTGCTGTCACAGATCCTGGAGTCCACCTGTCACACACAACAGCCACAGGCTGGGCAAAGCCAGCACTGCCTGGGCACAGCATCACACAGCTGGCTGCTTGTGCGGGGCCTTAAAGGCCATCTAGGGCCAGCCCCAATGGGCAGGGACACCTTCCACTAGACCTGGCTGCTCAAAGCCCATCCAGCCTGGCCCTGAACACTCCCAGGGATGGGGCGTCCTCTGTAATTCCCCAGGTTCCCACAGGAGAGATGATCCTTGATGTGAGCAATGCCTCACACTGCACAGCCTTCCTTGCTTTGTTCAGATCTCTGCTATGCTGAAGCTGCTTACACAGTTCTGTTGGTTTTCACTGCATCAGGATTTCATATCTTGTACCTGGACCTCAGATAACACCTGACAACTGCTGGGTTCTTTGGTGCTTACCATCTTCCATCTCTGTCCCTGTCTCTCAAATAGGAAGGACAATAACTTCTGCACAAGCAGAGAAATAACTGATGCAAATTAATAACATTAATACCTAAATAAACACTCTCACCACCACACTGCACCATGGTTTCCAGAGCAGTAGCAAATGCATGTTCCAAGCCTTGCTCTGCAGGCTCCAAAGGGCTGGAAAGACAGCCTGTGCAGACAGCCAGGCCAGTGGGAGTTATTGGACTGTCATCCTTGGCCATCTGTCCCCATCTCCATGTTGCTGTTGGCAAAGCAGCTCTCATGACCTCTCCCTGAGCGAGTGCAGATCACCTTATCATGGGATCACTTTAAATAGGTGTGCTAAGCCCTGTTAATGCAGCTCATTACTTTCCTCTGTGTGCCGTGGGACACTGATGCAATCTCTGAGCAGGGCTGCGAGGGCAGGCAGGCCAGCCTGGGCAGGCACAGCTGGTCCTGGTCAGCAGGGTGGCACAGCTCAGGACATGGTGACACAGCTGGTCCTGCTGAGGAGGGTCAGGGACACACTGGCACAGCTGATCCTGGTGGCACAGCCCAGAGACACGCTGGCACCAATCATCCTGGTGAGGAGGGTCAGGGACACACTGGCACAGTGGCTGCAGGGTGCCAGCAGCCCCCTGGCTCCTTGGGCAGTCTCCACCTGTCCCAGAGGTCAGGCTGCTTTTGCACCTCTGCTGTGCAGCAGGCAGCAGTGGTAGATGCTCTCCTGGTACTTCCCCTTGCCTTGCACCTCTCCTTCAGCATTCCCAGACTTTAGCTGACCACAGTTTGGTCCAGAATGGCTCTCTTGGAACACAGACCCAAAGAAAGACCCTACAGTGAACCTGAACAGGAGACAGAGACATCAGAACTGCTCCCTTGTGTGGTGTTCACACTGTAGAAGCTCTTCTCTTCCTAAGGATGCCAGGGTGGTTGATGATGTTATTTTATCAGAAGGTAACCCTTACTCACTGTCCATGCTGTGCTTTCCTTAGGACAAAGGCAAGGCCACCCAGCCATTCCTACTCTCAGAGCAGAGAGAAAGCCCAGCTTTCTTGTGGAACAGCCTAGCTTAGTGCATGGCACGAGCAGCCGTTCCCACAGCCTCAGAGATGGATTGAACAGATGCAATAATCGACTGCAATAAACTACAAGGGAGTAGGAATGAATAAAGCAAACAAAATCATATACTCATGCAATTTTAAAGAGCACTGCATTATTTAACTTCACTCAGCTACAACAACTGCAGGCCACCTTGGATAAATCAGCCCATTTTCCATTTCATTCCTAAGTCCAAATGACCACATTTGGACTTAGGAATGAAATGAATAATTTTTGCAGCTATGCTTTTGTGCCTTTAATGGGGGTTATCCAGAAGTTTTTGAAAAACTGGCTTGCAATTATATTGCCTTCCTGTCTCTTGGGGATTTATCAAAACCAGAGAAGCACTTTGATACAGCAGCATCAGGGCTATGAAACAGCCCAGAGAGAGAAAACAGATCTCATTGTGAAACTATAGGCTGGGAGGAGTTATTTTAAGATGAAGGGGAGTTCCCCACTCAAAGCATCTTTTTAAAAAAGGAGTCTGTGCATCATCTAGAGTCAAGGTGTTTTTTTCTTTTTCCAAAGGAAGCCCTGCATCCAGTAACTCTGGGCACTTTATGGGAGGCGATTCCCACTTCCTTAAAGTGGTTTTGTATTCTCCTGTTCCAACAGACAAGTTTTCCACCAAGCACTGAGCTCCAGGGCCATGCACATAGACCCTCCTGATTAAAGGGTTGCACAAGCCAGGAAAGCTGCAGCAACACTTCCCCCTCATCCCCATCCCTCGCTCATTGCCAGTGGGCAGAGTCCATTTGGGTTCAGAACCTCCATCCCAAAGCTTTGCTTTTTTGCTTGTTGGTGGCCAGAGGACCACTGCTGGCAAACCAAGACCTTTAAGCAACGATTACTAGTGCCTGTTGGCCTGCCCTACGTTACAAAGAGGGTTGTTTATCTGGGTGCACTCAGAACACATTGCCATGCTCGCCACTAACACCAGCCACGAGGACAAGATGCAAAGAGGAGGAGGGGAAAGAGCCACGCACTGCCAAGGCTTTTTTTATCATTCTTCTAAATTTGCTGTTTGCAGACAGGAACAGAAGTGGAGCATTTCCCAAAAAGAAACCAAACAAAGCCCAGGCAGTTGGATACTTATGTTACACTGGCTCCTAAATTCTGCCAGAAGCCATTTTTAGCATCCTAAAACAGTACCCTCTTCACACTGCCCCCGCTTAGCTCATGTGAATTTTAGTCCTAAACCACAAGTTTATCTTACAACAAGATTACAACAAGACAAGAGTTTGATTTCCAAGCTGCATCAATCATTACACCACACAAGACTGAAGAGTATTTTTAGAGACTGCCAAAAAGAGATCTATATTTATGATATGTCATTCTTTAAACAAGTGATCAACTCCGTTTCATGCAACTGCAGTGGCAGGATTGGAGATCCTGCAAAGGAAAATAAACCCAAAGTATCTGGGAAGCTATTTATTTATCACTTATGCATGATGCTAAACTAATCTCCGATTCTGGAAGCCATTGGAAATAATCACAGGTGTAACATAACCTTTACACTAATTTAAGAACTTCCCAGACAAGAGCTTAGCTTTGCAGTTTAGAGATGTTGTCTTTCATTAACCAGAGCTGGACAGCTTCTGATCAGAGAATATTTTTGAAAAATACGAGGATTGAAGCCCAAAGAGTTCTACAGATCTGTGTCTTTTCCAAATAATGCAGTTTGCCAAAGTGTGCGTGTGCACCTGGATGCTTTTACTCTTACCCCTTACCTCAGTCCTTCAGAAAACCTTCTAGAGGTCAGTTTTAACAGGGAAAGGGAATCAAGTGAGAGAAAATATTTCTGCAGCTCTGCTTTCCCATATTACAGTGTTTGGAGACAGAAACCTGCTGAACAGTTCTAACACATATGCTCAGAGACTTAATTTGAATTATGTGGTAAAACTGAATGTGCATAAAAATGGAACACTTCTGTATATGATAATTGGAACACTTCTGTATATGATAATTGGAGCACTTCTGTATATGATAATTAAATACTTCCCTAATACAAATAAATTATCTTTGTGGTTACACAACGTCTGAGTAGATTATTTATTTTAAATCTACTCTTTTCATATTGCCTATTTAACAGGCTTTCCCAACACTTGTGCTGCAAACTCCAAGGTAACACAGAAGGATTGTGTGGCATTTTCAGCAGGAAAAGGGGGGCCAGAGCAAACTCTTGTGTGGAGTTCTCCTTGCAGCAGGACAGAGCACTTGGCCAGGTCCATGGTCCCTGGGCTTTGCTTTGGCCCTGCACAGATTCTCTGCTTTCCTGAGGGGGTCCTGAGGGGAAAAGTCTGCCAGGTACAGCCAATGGCACTAAAGCTCTTAATTACCCCAACACAGAGCTGAACTTCATCCCTTGGTAGGCTTAGAAATACTGACTTCAAAAAGTGGCATCAGTTTAGGCCAGGCAACCATCTGCCACCAGAGGGTTAAAAATCAACCTGTTTTACACATTATTGAATTTTAAATGTAGGTGGTGAAAACATTTTAGACCTGATGCTTCATTATCATTAGTCAAATAATTTGTTCTAACTATGTCATCAAAAAAAAAATTTAAAAAAGGAGTACCTCCCTTCTGTTCTTAGGTGCCTTCTCCTGGTCTCTAGAACTACATTTATTCTTAAACATTCACTCCTCTGGTTTGGTCAGATAGCATGAAATCTATGAGCTGTCTGATAAGGAATTACACTGCCAGGCAGCATTAATTTCTAACTCCTGACTGGATGTAACTTTCTAAACCAACAGACTGAGGCACAACAAATAGTTATTTTCACTAACTATTGTTATTGAACAGTATTCCTATTTCCTCCCACAAAAACATCTCACCACAGAACCATTCCCAGTGGTTAATTCAGACATTTACACCTGTATGTGTCTGTCTGGCACAACACCTGGCTGCTTCTCTCATTCCCTTTTCCCTCTAGATCTCATTTAAATCCCATTCTGCCTGGTCCTCAATGTAGACACCTAACAAACACCACAGAAGTCCATTTAAACCTTAGAGCAGAGCCAAAATACAGTAGCCCAGAAAGTTTTTGATTTTTCTAATCCTGTCCTGGATCTGAACTGCACTTTTCCTGTAGGAGTCCAGGTGCCTTTCATTACAGCCTTGTTTTCTCCACTCCCATTTTAAGTGTCCATTATTAAATTAACTGAGATGTCACCAATCTAAAGCTAAAACTCCTTTCAGATCTCTTACCTTCTTTTCCTTCCCTGTGGCCACCTTTGTGGTTTCATATTAAATATACTAAAAATGCATTTTCTCTCTTTTGTTGCTACCCAAGACTTGCACAAAATCAGGAAAGCTTTTAGTCCTCATCAGAGATTTGAATTTCCATCCTGTTTTAAATTATGAAGGGCACATTTTCCAATGAATAAACACACTGATGGAAAACTCCTGAGCATTCCCCATACCCATACACCCAGCATTAACTAATTTACCAGGTATCAAACTGCAAAGGGAGGGACCAGGTCCTTCTTATCCATCCATTCAAGAGCAGCAGACTCCAGTGTTTTATAAATAAGGTCCAGAAAATAAAAATACAGGCAGAAATATGAGAATAAATTACAACCTAAAAAAGACTTTAAAAAAGGTCTACAATAATACAGAGAAGGCAAGCCCCCGGATGTCTGTGTGCCAGAAGCAGAGGTGACAGGAGGAGCGCTCCCATTGTCCCTCTGCTCTCTGCATGCCTCTCTTCAGAGCTCTGAGCAGATTTTGATTCATGGCACCAGCTCCAGGGCACGGATCATGTCTGTGTGCGTCACTCATGGGGACATGATGCTAAACAGGTCGATGCAGTGACTCTGCCACTCAGCCACGGCAGCAGGTGACAGGAGAGCTGGTCCCAGCTCTGCTTCCTGAGGAGCAGCCCGGCCAAGTGCTGACAAGGACAGTGCTTGGCCAGGAAAATGATGTCACCTGCAGCTTTCCAGGGCTCTGGCTACAACATTAGGGAGGGACCTTCCTTCCTTCCTTCCTTCCTTCCTTCCTTCCTTCCTTCCTTCCTTCCTTCCTTCCTTCCTTCCTTCCTTCCTTCCTTCCTTCCTTCCTTCCATCCATCCATCCATCCATCCATCCATCGCAGTGCCCTTCCTCAAGCAGCAGGTCACTGTCTCCTCCCACAGCACCCAGCCTTCCCTCTCCCATCGATGCACTGGAGCAGCCACCAGGTTCTACAGAAATATGGCTCCTAGGCACACACTGCATTTCTACGGGTCAGAGCCCCTTGGCTTCAGTTTTGAAGTTACACAAGCAAACAGAAAAAAAAAATCCAAGATATTCACTACAGCACAGACAGAAGTGCCCCAGCTCTGGTTCATTTTTTTCTACAGAGTAAAAAACTTTTGTACCTGAATATGCTCCCATGTGATATTTGGATGTAATAGCTTGGCATTACAAAGGGAATAAGTGCCTTAAAGAGAACAGGTCTCATTCAGGGATGGTTTCTAATAAGTGTAATTTGATTTTTCCTCAAGCAAATTTCTTGGAAAATACTTCCCTTGCTTTGCTTCTAAGAAAAGCAATTTGCTAACATTTGTCTGATCATAAAATTGATTTGACCTTCTGCAAATAATCTGACTTCCCAGTGGGCTGCTGAACTTTCTGAAGTGCAATAGGTTGTTCATAGAACACAGCTTTCTCTTGTTTATTCTGGATAGCCTCTTTGTATAACTGATGGAAACACTGCCAAAGCTTTTGCAAAAATAACTTTGAGGAACTGGTAAAAACTAAAGATTTGAAATGTAATAACACATTTCAGTGGACACTAAAGGGAGAATGGCTACCCTTGAACCAGCTCTGTTGCTCATGCTGGCAGTGTTGCACAGCAGGGACTGCTGCTCTTGAGCTCATTGCCCTCGGGTTTCTAATTAGAGTGAGTTACAAGCGGCAGGATTTCATCAGTGGCTGCTGTGTCTCTGGAGCAGCGTGCCCAGGTGCTCTGGGTGAGCTGGCTGAGCTCACAGCCCGTTCTGTGCTTTGCTTGGCAGGCATGTACGGGCAGATGAGGAAGCCGTCCATCCTGATCTGGGACGAAGGGGCTGCGGACACACAAGGCTCCTGCGAGGGCAGGAGGGCTCCCAGGGCTCCCCGCAGGAACGGCCTGCTGCGCACAGGTACAGCTCACACACTGCCCTGACTGCAGTGTCTGCATCGGGGCAAGGGCTTGGGAACACTGCAGCCAGCACAGGGCTCTTTGCTCAATACTCTCCCCAGAACTTCAAAACAAAGCCCTTGTTTGTGCCCACTTCTCACCAGACAGCTTAAAGTGGGAGTTTAAAGGTTTTAGCTAATATTCTGGAAAAGTGCTGCTCTTTCAGACTGGACTTTTAAAACAGACTACCTGGGTAGGACAGAGCCAACATGTACAAAATCAGCTCTGCAGGGCTCCCACTGTCCCAGGGACCAGCTGAGTTCCCTCCTCCTGACACAGCAAATAAAACCCCATGGCTCCCATCAGCAAAATGCAGTTCAGTAACTGGCAGCACCAGGCTGTTATCAGATGGCAGAAATTCTCCTCTGGTTTGCTCTTCCTGTGGGAAATACTGCTGCTTTAGCACCCACTTGGAAGAGCTGTGTTGTCAGTTGTTTGTGGGAAGGAAGACTTCCTGATTAGAAATAACCCTCTAATTAAAGCATGGCTTTATTTATGCTACATTCATTTGTAGTAACTTATTCATTTATAAATGACAAGCAATAATATTTAATTTTAGCTGTGTGTGAAACCTCCTCTGTGAGGCTGCCACCATTGGAAGGTGTTCCCTGGGCTTGTACAAGCCTCCACAACACAGGCAGGTTCTGGCCCTGGGCAAGGGATGGCTCTGGCTGTGTGTCCCAATGCAACCCGTAAAAGAGCAGGAGCAAAAACAAAACTGCAAGAGCAGGCAGCTAAATACTCTTTCATGAAATAGCAGGAAAAAGTAGGCATCTCCTCCTTTCCCAAGTGATAAGATGTGGAATATGTGCCAGAAAGATGACGTAAACAACCAAGAAATACTCAAGAACGTCCAGGGTGGTCACTGGGAATCCAAAGCCCATAGAGGCTGTGCTAAAAAAGCTTTTTTTTTTATGCATTAATGTTATCTTTAGCTATTGAGTTAGTGTCATTTTTCTATTAGCAGCTCTCTGTATCTCAGTCCTGTGTCACCCAGTGACCTGTGCCCTGACTCTCCTGAAGAGAAGCTCTCAGCTGCTCGTGCCTCTGCTGAAGCCCAGAAAGTGACAGGTGAGGCAGCACCTCCCAGCTCAGTTACCTGCCAGAGGTAACTGCACCTCCTGCTCCTCTGCTGGGACAGGGGAGGGGTCCCAGCGGTGGCAGAGGGCTGGGGGACAGCCCAGGAGCAGCAGCCCGTGCAGCACGGTGACACCCCAGGGACACTGCAGGGGAGGGGTCCCAGCAGTGGCAGGGGTGCAGCATGGTGACACCCCAGGGACACTGCAGGGAAGGGGTCCCAGTGGTGGCAGAGGGCTGGGGGACAGCCCAGGAGCAGCAGCCCGTGCAGCACGGTGACACCCCAGGGACGCTGCCCCTCTGCCCCAGTGTGGCCTTGAGGAGTCCAGCCCTGGGCACAGCAGTGCACTCACATCAGCAGCAGACACAAAACCAGCCAGCTCAGCCTTCAGCACTGAGGCAGACCATTTACTGCTCTCCAGCACCTCACTGGATTTTAAGATGCACAACAGTCACCCTTAAAGGGTAACCCCCAAATATCCTGTATCTGTTCACTGCTGGACCATCTCTCCCCAGCTCCTATATTCTCACTGCTGCAGGCTCCCAAGGCCCTTGAATTCCCTTTCATCCAGCACATGGCTGGAAGAGCAATCAAACTGGTCCCCAACATCCCTGCTTGAAAGGAAGCACCCAGAGCACCCTGTGATTCTCTGGTCCAGGGTTTAGGACAGGAGAGAAAACAGAAAACAAATTAAAGCCAGAAAATAAAAAGCAGGCAGCTGATGATGTGACCTGCCAGTGTCCCCAGTGGGCAGTCTGATCTTTTCTGGCTAGAGGGGAGAGGGTCCCTGGCTCTCCTGTAGCACTCCTGCAGGTGCCTGGCTCTCAGCAGCACCTTGAGCCTGCTGAGTGTTGGGTCAGGCCACAGAGCAGGCTCTGAGGCTGCATGGGGCACTGAGCTGGCTGCAGCCTGTGTCACCAGTGCCCGCTGCAGCAGCTGGGCTGGGGCACCCCGTGCCCAGCAGGAGAGAGCCCAGGGAAATGAGCAAACAGCCCCAAAGAGCTAAAACCCTCCTGCTGTCTTCCAGCCAGCAAGGCAACCCACGGAGCACTGCACACTGGCACTGCCACACCACAATGGAAAAGGGAGCGTAGCTGGGATCACAAGTGACAAACTCCTTGCAGCAGGGGATTATGAGCAGTGACTTCAATTGCAAGCCAACAAAAAAACGTGGATGAAGACAGAAAACACCTTC
Organism: Melospiza georgiana; assembly: GCF_028018845.1. Lineage (NCBI taxonomy): Eukaryota > Metazoa > Chordata > Aves > Passeriformes > Passerellidae > Melospiza > Melospiza georgiana. Next base: position 11,666,223 of record NC_080432.1, on the reverse strand, counting down.
AGAACCATGACACAGGTCTGCAGCTCCCTTGCAAGTCTAATCTGTAAGGAAGAGAACCCCAAGACATTGAAATTTTGGGTTGTTCATTACAGTGCTGTACTGTGCACACTGGGATATGCACAGAGGAAAAAACATCTGAGGTGAAAGGAAATAAAGGAAGAACTCTGCTGGGAGCAAAACGCTAGGGCTTGGTTTTCATTATCTAAAGGCACAACTCAGAACTGCCTGACTGATGATAAGAGATGTCACCCTCCCAGGGAGCTGGATCCAGGGAGGAAAAGGAAAGCTTTCAAAACAGCTCCTCTAAGACATTAAACCAGCTTAATATCAAATCATTCTGGAAACAAACATTTTAATTCTGTAACATCAAAGCACTGAGAGAGAACATGCTAAAGCAGAAAATTCCTGAATTATAAGCTCGAGGTTTTAGTCTTTACACATTTGGCAAATAACCAGTTACATGAATAATGCCAAACCCATATATTCTGCAGAACATCCCAGGAAATGTTTCCTTTAGTCAAAACCCTGCTCTGAGCCAGTGCTGTCAACTCGCTCAGTGCAAAATCCCATCCTGTGCACATAACCCTGTACAATTTCAGCTGATAACCATTATTTTTCTCCTCCAAAATACAGCAGGGGACATGTGTGGGCTGCTACATGGCTCCTGCTTCTCTCCCAAAGTGACCTTCAAGCAAAGGATGGTGCCTGCTTGTGCACCCTGCAGTACTCAGGGTCTGAAATCAGAGGCATTATGTGAGCAAAGCTCCTGAAGGCCTCAGTGGAAGCTTTGCTGGCCCGAGGACTTGGGAATGGCCTACGTCTGTTCATGAAGCTTTCCAGTCCACTGGGATACAGGGAACCCCTGTGTGCAAGCATAAATTATCACAGTGAGGCAATAGCACCGTGAGATAAATCATAATATAACTGCACTGAAAAGTGCAATAACTTGCACTTTTTTGCAATAACTTGTTTTGCACTGAAAAGTGCAAAACAAATTAGCGATATCAAACTAACACCGAAGTTACAGACTGCTGAAGCTGACTAAGGGATCTGAGTGCCCAGATGCTTTTAATTTGAGTGGCAATGAGGGATTTGAACTCCTTCAATAGTGCTGAATGTTTCATTACTAACGTGTAACACAAAAACATGAAAGCAACTGGCATTTCAAGCCTACAAACCTGGCCAAAAGATTCTGGCAACATCTTTTTAGACACATCTCCCCAAGCATACAGCCATTAAAATTAGAGATTCAGAAAATCATGAAAGTATTCCAAGCCTTAATAAATGCTTTCAGGAAAAAATCCAACAATCCCAACATGTTTTTCAACACTTTGATCCATTAAATAAAAATATGATCCATTTAGATCACTTTGATCCATTTAATAAAAATATAATTGAGCTATAAAAGTCTGCTAAAAGAAAAATAGCTTTAGCACCAAATCCCATGTCCTGCAACTCAGAACAGAAACAATGGATCACCCAAGATCTGTCCTTTCACCTCAGTCTCAACTGCAACATTTCTACTTTTTGCACCTTTTTAAGAAAGCACAGAATTGCACTTGAAATAGAACAGATTTTCCTGGGCAACACTGTAAAATTATTTTCCCAACAGAGCCTAAATGTTAGTGGTGATGGAGAACCAGAGGGAAGCTGGTTACATGAACACATCCTTTTACCACTTTAAATTATGTCAAGAACTAATCTACAGGCCAGTTTTATTCCTTTATAGATGTCTGCATGCCTGTCAAAAGATACTAAGAGAGCATTCCCTTGGGTTGAATCCTCTGCAGCACTGTCACTCCCCTAGTAGCATTCTCCCTGTGTTTGTGAGGACACTTTGTCCTGACTTTCCTCTCCTGAGCAGAGGTCAGACACAGAAACGGCTCCGCTGAAGCCAGAGCAGGTAGTGCCCACCTCCACACTGGATATTGGGAGCTGTTTCAGGCAGCCTGAGGTGAGAAATTTCCCTCCATGTGTTTATTGTATCCAGAGGAGGACAAAGAGGGAGGAGAAGGAAGGGAAGGAAAATAATGATTAGTGTAATGGGATTTGCTATTCTTGTTAATGGTTTAATCAATAGAAACATATACAGAACCCTCTGCCATGCTTGCCATGCTCAAGTGTCTCTATAATTAGCTCAACACCCTTACGCCATGGTTAGTATCACCTGGATCTCTACCACTCACTTTGGCAACAACAAAAAGAGGCAGGAGTGGGATTTCCTGTGCCTAAACTCAGCCCTGCCCAAGTGACCCTGCCCGGGGTGTCCTGGCTGTGCTGGCTACCCCAGACACACAGTGTGGGTGGGACAGGTCCTAGGACAGGTGGGAATTGCCCAGTGTGAGCAGGATAATCTCATGGTGCTGTGCCCAAGGCTCTGTGTGCCCCAGATGTGCAGGTGCAGCCCCAGGTGCCTCTGCCCTGCCCTGCAGCCAGCCCAGCACTGCCAGGGCTCTGCATATCACACACACCCGGCTCTGTGCCTGTCACACTGTGCCCCCCTGCAGGAGCACCCCTGCAGCAGCCCCTGACTGGAGAGTGCACAGGGAGGGCTGAGGAGGTGCAAAAGGCAGGATGAGGCAGAACTGTCCCAGGCTGGCACAGCACCAGCCCCATGGAGGTGCCACACAGGCTGTGCTGAGCTCTGCCCTAAGGAAGCTGTATTTGCAATTGGCACCATGTCAGTTATGGGATGTCACTGCTGTCATACCACAGGACACAGCATGTGCTCTAAGGAGACACAGGCCTTCCTTACAATCCTTTACCTTGATTTTAGGCAGGGAGAGAGAAAGTTTGTGTTAACTTTTGCTTTCATCTCTCTAAATAGATAGTGCCAAAAGCAGATATAAACACCCTATTGGTGTATCAGTATAAAGCTCATTTTAAAGGCTTAAAACTGACTTTGAAATAAGCTGAGACAATCTCCAAACTGACAAGTGCAAGGCAGGGGGAATAATCTCTAGAAGTGGCAGATTTCCCGGAGGAGCAGCTTTCCCCACTGCCAGGCTGGAGGGGGGCCACCCCTCCATCCCAATGCCTGTCCCCACAGCCTCACGAGAGGGAACCTGGCCCATTTACAGCTGCTCATCTGTGAGCAAACAGCACTGGAACAGTGACTGCCACAGGCAGCATCTGTGCAGAGAGCCTGGATTCCACTTCCACAGCACGGCAACTCCGAAATGTGAAGTCACAAGATTAGTTTGCTATAATGTGTCTAATTTATTTTGGCATTCCCTAGGGATGAAAAAAAAAAAAAACACACCAAAAAATAACTATGGGCAATGCTGTTGTATCAGCTCTGAGAAGCATGAAAAACCACAACTGCAAGCAGCAATGTCTTATGGGTAGGTAAGTTAATTTGGCCTTTTAAATATTTTTTTTTTAATAAGGAACAACTGACAAGTTTCCCCTGTGCCACTTGGATGCACTTTGCACTGCACTGTGTCACAGGTCAGCCCAAGGCAGAGCCTGAAATACCATTCCCCACTGATAAGCTCCAAGGAGACACTGAGTAACAACTCTCTCTTGCCTAGGGCCTGCAGGTCAGACCTCAAACACCGACCAAAACCTCAAATACCCACTGCTGGGGCTGAATCCTTTTTCAGAAGAGGGCTTCCACTCCTCTGCCTCTTTTCCAGTGCATGTGAGAACCTGTCTCCCTGCACAGACAGGGCAGTGAAACTGATAGGAGCATTACAGAGTATGACCTGGAGAAAAGAGTAAGCCACGGGCTCTGGAGCCCTAATCCAGTGTTCCAGGAGCCATTAGTATGCCAGACAGGCTTTGGATAATGCTGCTTACTGATCATGCCACAACATGTGAACTTGAACATTTCTGTCAAAGAAACCTTAACATTTTTGAGAGCTTAGGTTTAGGAAACTGAGATCAAACCCATTAGACATTGGTTGCTCCCCAGTTAGCCCGTTCTCCTAATGAGGAGAATTCAGTGAAACACTTTCTTGGCAGCTTGTTTATGAAGCAAAGCAAAAAATCCAGCTACCTTGGTTATTCCCTATTTGTAGTACTACTTCTGCTGCCTGGAGAGCTGTCAGAAACCTGCTCTACATTGCTGCTCTCTCTCAGCCTCCAAAACCATCACTGAGGGCTGAGGCAGAGTGCAACAAAATCAACGACTTGGACCTCACACACTAATTATCAAGTGGGTTTCAGGTTAGATATTGTGATTTCCTTGTAGCTGCAAGCATCCTCCTACCCTGTTCTTCTCTGCACTCACACATTTAATACTTGTTACTCAAATGAGTTACACTTACATGTTCAATACTCCCAGAATGGAAAACCTTGGGCAACCAAAGCTGCATTCCTGAGAAGACAAGGTTCCCTTTCCATTGGGATGGGATTACTGGCTCTGATTTAGTTAAGTCAACCTCAATTCATGCTGGTAGATTGGTGTAAATCAGCCCTAGGAGAACCAGAGGTCTAGAATGAATTTCCAGAGAGTATTTAGTCCACTGGCCTGGCTGGGGGAGGACATGCATAGGCCATTCCTGAGAGCGGGTCCAGCTTATTTTGAAGGAGTTACAGATCTCTCCCAGGAAATCTGCTCCAGTCCTTCGCCCTCCCTTAGTACCAGATTAGTTACTAAATCAAAGTGCCCTGATTTTCCCTGGAAGCAATTTATTCCAAAGATTCTTGTCTTAACTGCCAGGACCAGGAACACCAAATTATTGCCTGACAGTGTTTTGGGGAGAAACAGTCTTGCCCTCAGCCTCCCTCTCCTGAGGATGGGACCCCTCCACATTCCCTAGCAAATCAAGATTTTTGGACCTTGGATCAGTCCTCCTGCCTTCCTTTTCCCACTCAGCCCAATCCAGCTCAGCTTGGAAGTACCCTAGGCAAAAGCAAATGCTCCTGCTTGCTGTATTATTGCCCTTGCCACAGTCCTGCTCACCTTTAATGTGCCTCTTCTGTAACAGCATGCTGTTGTTTATTGATGATCAGTTTGTGAGCCATCAAAAGCTTTCATCCTCATTGATAAGTCAACTACACTGTAGCTGTTGGTCCCAACCCTGTCATAACTAGAGAATAACCTACATGAAGAGTTTATTGCAACACACAAATCTGTATCAGCAGAGGGACAAAGCACTGTCCCAGCTGCATGGCAAGCTGATTTGGGTGGGGTTCTTAGCACCTCTCCACTTACAAGCACCACACTGAATTGTAACCTGCCCAAAGCCTTTCCAAAGTGTTGCCAGCTGCAAGTTTAAATTGCATGCTCTCTTGCCTCAGCCATTCCACAGGTGTAAACAAAAGATAGATCCCTATCAATTTTCCAACCAGTTTTGCATTTAGATATTTTCAGCCATATAATCATTATAAAGGCACATGTGAAGCGGCTTCAGAACTCAAACCTTTTGAATATGTGTCTCAAAAAAAATTATGCTGCCTGTTACTCATCCCCTCAATTTCTTCCAGGTGCTCTCCAATAGTTTGGTGATTTGTTCCAGTGTTTTCCCAGGAACCACAGCTAAGCTGACAGGTCTATAATTCTAGATTTGCTTGTTAGCAGCACTTTTGGACCTGCAGCTCAAACCTGCACTACTGGGCTTTGCTCCAACAGACCTTTTTAGCACACATTTAATTAGGAGGGAGACACATCTGGCTGTAGAGAGTTGAGTCACATGCTTATTGCCACACATGTGCTTGGATGTTCATCTAATTCCTAAGAATAGATACGTATAAAAATCCAAACAAACAAAACCCAACACACCAAACCCAAGCAAAACAGAGATGTATTTTCATTCAATGCTTATGACTTTAAGAATGGAAATAGCAACAAATACTAAACATTGACTTTTCATTCATCCTAGGAGATCATTCTCCAGTCCCCTGCGGTGACTCCTTTTACTACTGTGCTGCTTCACTCTCTTGTTTGGTTAGATTTTTCTCAGATCTCCCATAATACCTCCTACATTATGCCTCCAGCACATTCTTCAGCCTTATTAGTCCTTCCTTTAAGGGAGATAATGAATTGATTATATGCCACTTAGTCTGTCATGCACTGCTATCGACACCTCTTGCAGCAGCTTTCTGTGCACTCCAAGGGTGTTTTTGTGCTTCTGAAAGACAGAGCACTGACAGCTCTGGGGAGCCAGACTGATCTCCCCCCCAGCTCTGCCCAGCCCAGCTCAAACCCACAGAGCAATTACAGCTCCTGTGGCAATGGAAGGAAACAGCCCACAATGGTGGCGCTCACCCACACTCCTCCCTCTGCTGCTCCCCATCGTCCCCTCCAAGCTTAGGAAAGCTGTCCTAAAGGCAGTTTGCTTAAACACAGCCCCTGCTCTGCTGCTGCTGAGCAAATGAAGCCCTTACAGCTGAGGGTGGGCTGGACTCCCCCCGGTAATGCCTCAGCCCTGCCAGCCCAGTGGATAATTGTCACAGAGCCACCTGCAGCACCACCAGGTGCTGAGCCCCAGCTCCCACCACTTCTGCTCTCTGGGCTTTCCCTGCTTCTGCTGCTGCTTGCTCCTGGCTTCCAAGCCAGGATGGATGTGGTCAGTCAGGTTTTCTCCCACACCTCTTCTATCTAATCTCTTCATTCTCTCCACATGAATCATTTCCCCAGATCAGCAAAGAGACCTCAAACACACTGCTTATTCCAGACTAAATTTATCTTATGCATACAGAATTGGGGAGGAATTCCAGCTACCAGAGCTCTCTTGCAAGCTAATTATTCTTCAAAGAAGTTTTAGGCAGTCCCAGAGAGCATCTAACTATTGATTTTCTTCTCTGTATAATTTCCCTGAAAAATGTAATCATTCTCCTCCTGTCTCACACTGTCACTTGCCTCTCAGAACAACCTGGGAACAATAAAATAGTGAGATAGAGGGCACCAAGAAGGGCACCATCAAAAATATATATCTCTGTACAAGCAGAGTCTGTAAAAGCAAACCCAAGAAATGTCTGTAGACCTTGTTTAATATTCATCAGCCAGTGTAGGGTATAACTGAAACCCAAATGCAACTGTTATGAAAATTCAGGCTAGAAGGAAATCAAATGGAGACAGCTCTCTCACTACGCTGCCATTTCAGAGTTTCTCATTTCTGCATTTCTAGCATAAATGTACCACAGAGAGAAATGTCATCAAATACACTGGTTGCTTACAAATGGATCATTTTTATAGAAATTCGCTTATGGAGGAAAAAAAAAAAAAAAGAGAGAAAAGGATTTGGCAATCAGAGACTCCAAGGAACTGGCCCAGTATAAATCTATTCCTAACACACAATTTTACGGAACAACAAAATAACAATGGAATTGAGATCAGCATATCTTAAAAACCCTGTTGTGCAATATTACGCTGGGGTTTTTCCTCCATGTCCTTGCACAAGAAAGCCCTTGACCCGAATAACTTAATGACCATTAAGAATGCCTTGTGGCTTCAGAAGCGTAGCACCTTCAAATACAGCTGTAATGGGAATATTGAAGCAGATACTGAGCTCCCTGCTGCTGCTGCTTTATTGCTGTGTGTGTGCTATGAGCCCCAGCCCGCTCAAGGAACCATGGAATCATCCCTTGGCACTGCCAGTGAGGTGCCTGCTGAGGGACAGGCAGGCTCTGGAGGAACCACCTTTATCACAACCAGACAACAGAGGCAGGAAGAAAAGGGCTTGTGAGAGGGAACAGGGGAACAGGGCAGAGCAGCCCTGCTTTGCCGCTCCAGTGCTGCCAAAACTCTGTGCTGTAATGCTGAGCACTCCTGAGTGTTTAACTGGGACAGGGCTGCACAAGGCCAGCTCCATGAGCTGCCTGTGGGTCTCTGCTGACCTTTGTCAGGGATTTGCTCTTCCCTCCTGCCATGGCCACAGGAACTGATTTTGATTTCTTCCACGCCTGGGATTAAAATCTTGCAGGACCTGGGACCAATGTTGGCTCTGAGGCTGTGCTGTCCAAACTCAGGCCTGGTTTAATCCACCCCCTTTCCTCTGGATGTCAAATCACAATTCAGGAGGGGAAATGAAATGCTTTGGAAAGTAGAACACACAATTACCATTAGAGGTTTGCTTTTTTTACTCATTTTCTTCACAGATTTCCAAGTCTTTCCTGTTTCCCTTGGGAAAATAAATTCTTATCAGAAGCTATTTAATGACAGAAAAGGAAAAGCTATTATCAACTTAAAGGAAAAAACCAACAAAACAGCTGAGCAAATGTAGTAAACTGTGTCTTGCTGCTGCCAGGCAGAGAGGTTGGTGCTCCGAGCACAGCTCCTTTCGCATGCCAACACTCAGCTGTGCACCCTGACATTCCTTATTTACCAGCCCCTGTGTCACACAGGGCTTTCAGAAACAGGATATTCTTCAGCAACCCAGATAAGAACTCAGCCTCCAAATGTTCCCAGTGCTCCAGGAATGGCTTTGATTCTCAGCAGTCGGGAACACAGCTATGGTCATCCCTGTCCACTGCCAGAGCAACCCCATGGGCTCTGCTCCAAAGGAAGCTGCTTTGAGGGGGGAGCAGCATCACAGAGCTGGGCTGCTCTGGGCACACTGTCTGAATCTGAGTCAATTCCTGGCCCCTGACTGTCTGGCACCCTTGGAAATCTGCCAAAATCAAAAAGGAAGTGAGAATGGCCAAAACCCACATGCAATTTTATCATTAAAACCTTAAATCCAAAGTTCCAAATGTAGAGGCTTAAAGCTATGCTTTGAGCCCCCTGTGAGGAGCATTAAAAACGACCCAGTTTAGAGTGCTGTCAGGGGGCCTTGAACGTGCCCTGTGCTGCTCCAAAGCACCTCCCTTGCATTTGGGGGTCATTCAAAAAGTGGGCAATCGCATGATGGCAAGATGCACCCTGGCAAGATCCCTTCAGGATTTAAAATACATCTATTTTCACTTTCCAGCATTAACAAGAGCACTGTCTTCTACACCTTCAGGCATCTGCATGCCAAGAAATGAGGGCAAGATGCACAGATGCTGCAAGCCAAAGGAGGAGACAAGCTGGGAAGAAGCCAAGCTTCGCCCAGGAGCAGAGTGACATTTCAGAACATTATGCTTGGGAAGGTGCCAGTCCAAGTGATCTGCACACTGCCTGGGCTGGAAAAGTGAGCCCCCACATTGCTGCAGTGGTGCAGCTGCAATTTCTTACCAGTGAGGCAAGTGTTAGGGGAGGCAGGGATCCCAAACCAGGGAAACTGCTCAGCTCAGGTGTACAGGAAAACAGGATATATGGGTGCTGTATGTTTTCCTAAAAGTAGGCCTGTATGAGGGGGCACTAAACAGTCACATTTCCATCCTGGTACTGTCACAGAGGATCGCTGCCAGCCATGCACTCCCCCTGTGAGCGCAGAACCTGGCTGCCTGTGCCGTCCCAGCGCAGGGACAAGGAGGTAACCCGATGCAGAAGTTCAGAGATGTCAGGCTGGACAGTGCTTCTGGCAGCTGGAGGTGGAACTGTGTCAGAAAAGCCCAGCCTTCTTTTCTGTGGCCTTTCCAGGAAGAAACCAGACCTATTGATTACCTCCTGTTGCATAATGGAAGGGAGGTTTGGGATCAGAGGCAGGTGGGTGAGTGTTAGCTGCTCTCTTGAGTCACTCTCAGATTGCATCAGTGAGCTCAGCAGCAAATTTCAGTATCTGTTTGTTCTATTCAAATCCTCTCTGCTGTCTATGGTACAGCTCCTCTCCACCTCTCAATTCTAAAATGGAGTTGGCTTTTGACTTCTATTTTTAAAAGGTCTACTTCTATTTTTAAAAATGCAAACCTTCACATATTTCCATCCTCTGGGTGCTTACTTTTGTTTTTGAGGGGGCATCAGGGTCTGCAGGTATTATTCTTGTCCTACACACAGGGCAACTCAGACTTGTGAATAAGGAAACCATATTCTCTGTCATTCTCTGTCACATTTGTTTCTGATTTGATCTATTCTCTCAGACCACTTCTCCTGCACTTCCCTACCCATCCTCGCGCCCTCACCACCAGCTGATACACTGCTAAGAAAAGGCAAATGATACTCTACAAAATTGCAGAGTAATTTCCAGTAGAAATGGGTGCCCTGGCTCCTCCAGCCCGGACCAACTGGTAAATGATGTGCCACCTTCTGGGCTGTCCTTGAACAGCTGCACACAAGGGCAGCAGGAATGCCAACCACCTCTAGTTTATACCCTTAGCTGGAGGGGGATGGCAGTAACATCACCCACACCTTGCCCTGTGCCAGCATGCTGCAGGACGAGACCTGGCTGCTTTTCCAGCAGCCTGCTGGCTGTGCTGGTCGTCACCTCAAAGCACAACCCGTCCTTCACGTGAATGTCACTTTACTCTAGAAACAGGCAGCCATCTGGGTTCTTCAGCAGCTCTATCACCACGGGCTCTGGCCAGGATGAACACACACAACCCTTCTGAGGCCTGTGAGCTGATGGCACCACGGAGCAGGGAAGGGAGATGCTGCCTTGTGCTAAGAGAAGGAGCAGCACCCTCCTGTGCTCATGTACATTTACTGCACTGCACACTCGGAGCTCTCTCGCTGCTCATCAGCACCAGGTGGTTTTGGCCACCAGGCTGCCGGGTGTCTTTCAGTGCATGCCCCTGCAGACCGCGTTTGCAGGGATGAACTCTGCTGCTATTCCCCCAGACCATGAGCCTGGCTGCTGTCTCCGGGGTGTCTCGGCGCTGGCTGCCCGTGGGTGCTGCGGTGCGGGGGAGGCTGGCACATGCCCGAGCCCCACACCTGGTGCAGAGGGCGCTGCTGCCCCCGGGGCGCAGGGCAGGGCAGGGGGAAAGGGCTCCGGACCATTCCCCGCAGGGCAGGGCAGGGGAAAGTGTTCCGGACCATGCTCTGCTCCTGCAGTTTCCCCGCACAGGCTGCCACCTCGTGGGCAGCCACTGGCACAGGATTTTCCCTGGAAATACCAACTCCCAAGCGCAAAGAGCTCGTTACTGTCAATATTCTGCACCGATGATCCAAGGAAACCGCAACCCTTCGGGTCCCTGGCTTGGGAAAATGGTACAAGTGCAGAGATGATAAAGTTGTTCAGCCTCTAACGTGGGACAGTGTGGTTAGTGGGACAGATTTTCCATGAAAATAAGAGCTCTGACAGGCAAATCTGCAGGTGCCATGGTGAGATGTTAGTGGGAACCAGCAAGATTGGCACACTTTGTACTCAGAAGGTGCACCCCTGCTGGCTATGTCACTCGTAGGAGCTCCTTGTATGAGTCAGATTTCACATTTCTATCTCTTGCACAGTGAGAATCTGCAGTCAAATCAATGTAAATATGTCCTCTGCTTCTTCAGGCACTTCCTTTACAGCTTTAATCTAAATTACCAAAAGCTAAATCTGGGCGGATCTGGAGTGGGATATTTAAGGCCTGTGTAGACTTCTTTCAAAATCTGCTAATTCTAATGCTGGATCAGTTTATCACCATTGAACTGATTTTGTATCTACTCTGATACCTTTGGAATTTCCCAACAATCTGACAGTGCAAGGACTTTTCATCTTCAGATAGATCCTAATTTCATAATGTTGTGCCCGTTTTTCAGTAATCCTCAGGTTCAAAACCCTTTACCCGATGAATCTGTATCTGCACTGTGTGCCTAAGGTCACAATATGTGCTGGAGGAGACCATTTGGATTTCAGCACTTTCCAAATCTGGTCACCAGGAAGGAGACTTGATCTGCCCTCATCCTTATCCTCCACCTCCAAAGGAAGTTCTCAGGTTGCTGTGCCGAGGTAATCCTTCCATGACAGGAGTGAGTATTAGTCTGTGTGGAGAAGCAGCCAAGCATTTTTACTCCCTTGGGATCATTTTGCAGCAGCCTTTGGAAGTCGCAATCATCCCACATTTGTCTTTCAAGTCAGAAATGACATACGACAGTGTTTAGTTTTCTGTTTGTTTTGGATTGTGTTATTTGGAAAGTAGAGGGTGTCTTTTCACTTTCCATGCTGCCCCTGCAGGAGGACACTCCAGCTGAACCATCTGTCCCTGGGCCAGGGGTGTTCCAGTGGAAAAAGGATCAGTCACTTCAGGTTACAGAAGATGGTGAATTTTCCTAGAATTTTCTTTCCATCTCTCTCTCTCTTTTGCTTTCTTACTACTCCAGTACTGCCAAAAAAGACTTAATCCTAGGGACTTACTAAAATAACTTCTGACAAATGGGCAATTTAATCTCTGGAATAGTCTGGACACCGTATGCAGTGACAAGTATTTGAAAATGTTTCATGGATAGAGATATTCCTGCCTTGCTTTTTAAATAGAAGCAGTCTCCCTTTTTTTGACACACTGAGCAATACACATGGCATCCTAAATCTGTTTTGTCAACTGAGTCCAGGCTTCTTAAAAATATGCAGCAAGATTTTAATAGAGCTCATCCCATCATACACAATCAGATATCCTGCTGAGTCCTCAAAGGCTGGATATTCCCCATGCACAGCCCACACGCAACTGCTCCTGTCTAATTGCAAGCAATGACAACCTCCCATGGGCTCCTTTCCTCTGACACCACGGCACAGCCTTCTCTGTGCAGCCCACCAGCTCTAAAAACTGCAAGCCTTTCTGTTCACAGTCTTTACCTGTCCAACTGCACCAAAACCCATATTCTGATTTTCTTCCTGGAAAGCAGCTTTTCCCAGTCCTGAAATGCTTGCCTGCAGATGCAAATTCAATGTCAGCCTTTTGGATATTTGCAGCAAGCAGTGTCACTTGTGTGTTAGCATTAGAAGTAGGAGCTTAATTTGCTGAACTTCCAGATGGGCGGGCCAAGATTAATTCTGTGGGGTTTTATGGTCAGATAAGCGTAATTTTCACCAGCAGCCTGCTATGCTATTTACTGTACAATAGCAAGAGGAATGCTACATGGTCTGGGGCCTGAGCTGACAAGACACAATGGATGGCAAAGAGAAGTCACATTTGTTGGGGATTGTGAGTTACAACCAAAATCCTGATCCTGCACCCTGAAAATCATGAAAGCTCCAAAAGCATCAGAATGTTAAAAAGAAGAGTCTGTATTTCTTGTTTGCTGGGCTATTTGGAACTTTTAGGAGGCACTCTGTCACATTCTTAGCATTTTTCTGAAGCTTTGACAAAGTCAAAGTCAAAGTCTGCACCGAAAGGGATTCATGTGAGACCAAGGATGGCTCTGCAGTTACCTCAAAGGACATGAGGGTTTCATCTTTGCTTTAGAATGCAAAAATAATAATGGCTTCCACAGCATGCTGGAGAGTTGGGCCTGCAAGAAAGACATCAAAGACTTTAGTGCTCCCACCCACTGCTGAGAGTGGGCACCCCCGAGCACTGCAGATGGCAAATGCTGAGACAGCTCCAGCGTGCACTGAGGCTGCCAGCAGGGGCACAGGGCTGAGCCAACAGCAACAAGAGAATGGGCAAAATTAGCACAGGTCCATCCCAGCTCTCCTTTATCTTGGTCTTTTACAGAAACTTGACAGTGCTTTAGAAAAGCAGTTTGTGTTTTTAGGGTAGGGACAACATGGCAACCCATTAACAAAAAAAGATATTATGATGCCTTCCCAGAGCAACTTGTTATTTCACACTGTAAAACTTAAAGCGACACAGAATAAAGCTTTAAGGTTTGAAGCAAAAGCTTCAGAGGATGCTGTTGCCAGGAATGCTCTTAGGAAGAGTTGAAGGTCCCTGAGCATATTCTGGGAGCAGAACTGTCCGGATCCCCATCAGTATCAGTCTCTAAGTGTCTTCCATTTCCTCATCTACTTCCTCAGAATCCAAGCCTTTACTTAGACTTGTTACAGGTAAACCACAACTAACTGGAATTGCATAAGAGGTAGAACAGATTGACATAAAAACTTCATTTTTAAAATTAAGTCTTAAAGATGGGAAAGATGTCAGAAACTAGACAAAGCAGAGACATAAATTCAAAGTACACACTACCATGTGAGCATGTGTATGTGTGTGTACACATATGTGTAAATATTTGAGTTAGAACAGAATACTATAAACCAGAGGAAAATCATTCCAAGAAATAAATAAATTTTACTGCAAATGTGCTGCACTGGAGACCTAAGTGGCCTCATTTCCTGGACCAGGTAGTCATGAAGTAGTTTTTAAGAGTGAAGGACACAGCTATAATCCATAACTTTCAGCCTAAATGATTGCATTGCTCTGACAACATACTGCTTCTGTGCTCAGCTGGAAGTGTGTCACATTTGTGCACCACCTTTTTAACACCTTTTTCTTTTTTGTTTTTTGAGCAGAGACAGCATAAAATTCAGAGGTTAGTTGGGTCACCTCTTAGTCTTCAAAAGAATGGCTTTGTCACTGCCTGTGATCCTTATGTTATTAACAGGACACAAAAACTGAGAGGAGAGGCTGGCAGACATGGATGAGAGGTGGGTAGAAGGTATGGAGGAGGAGAATTTGGAAATCACTCCCTGTCTTTTTATGCCAGAGGGAACCAGTCAGGGAAGCTGGCTGGAGGACAGGCTGTTACCAGCTCTCATGATTTTGAGGGTTGCGTAATTATTTTGTTAACATAAAGACAAGACTTTGTGACTCATGTAGTCCCAGAAGACTGAGTGATCTTTTGAAGGCTAAAAAGGGGCATCATCTCCCAGTGTGATGGAACACGATCAAATAAATCCTACTGAGGACAAGTATCTGGGTATCTTCTTTGGGGTTTACCATTCCATGTCCTACTTTGTCTCCCAGCAGCAAAGCTTTCCCAAGCCACTTGAGGCTTGAGTCCTATTATGCAATGCCTATGGAGAGCTCAGCAGTGCTCTCCATAGAAGAGAGTACTGAACAATTTAAAGTTCAAACAAACCTAGGCAGAGGTGCAGCCAATGAGAGTAAAAACACAGGAATGCCCTGGGCCCCAAAAAAGCAGATGAAACAATAATTATTCCCTTTCTCCTTCGGATGTCATTAAAAAACTCTGTGTCAGCGCAAAGGTGTCCCCAAGCAAACACAAAACCCAGCTGATTGTAGGGACCACGCAATTTCTGAACACTCCTGGACAGCAGGGCAACACCAGTTCTGAAACCCATCTGCCACAACCAGATACAGGTTGTTCACTAAGTATAAACAGGGCTGAATAGAGAGCCACAGGGATGTAGTTTAAGCAAATATTTGGAACCTTCTCTGTGTGTGTTAAGACCTGCTGTTTTGTCTGCTGCTGTGTAAATATCAATGAATGACTGCCCCCTTTGTACTTTTCACAAGCCAACTTTAAGCCACAATTAATAAAGGCATCTGGTTCTTTCAGTCATTTCATTTTACTCAGAGGAGGCAGATAGGACACAGTTTTGCTTTCAATAGGTGCCTGGAGAGTTGCTCAGATAAAAGAAAGGGCAGAGAAAACACTGCCTAATCACATTTCTCCTGTAATCATAGCTCTCGGGGATCTTTTTTTCAGCAATGTATAACTGTCACTTTAGCCTACAAGAAACAGACATTTTCCTTCACCATGGGCTAATGTAGGCACCCTTGAGATAACAACAGTCATAGACCTGAGTCATAAAAACCCCACATCAGTTTAATGGTGCCATGTAATATATAACGTAAGATACAGCAACTATAACATAATAATACAGCTGATTTAGAAATCCCCACCTGGCCGATCTAGAAACACTCATGGCCGCTCTCATTTGTGCCCTGCGGCCAGTCTGCAGCGGCGGGACGGTGCAAACTCAGCTGAGCAGGGAAGCTGAACTGTCCATGCCGCCGGATCTCGGCATAGCCCAGCTCCCTTTCGCCGGCGCAGCTCCCTGGCTGCGCTCTCTGTCGGGATCTAGACCCGGGGGAGGCCCCGGTGGGCAGAGAGCCCTGCCGAGCCCGGGTTTCCGCAGCACGGAGCCCGGAGGGGCCGGGCGGGCCGGGGCCCGTTGCGGGGCTGGCCGTGCGCCACGGGCGGGCGGGGCGCGGTGCGGGCAGCGGGGAGGGGATGCGGGCGGGGAGGCGCTGCCGCCCGCGGCTTTGCCGTTCTCCCTGGCTGCCGGACGCGGGGCGGTGGCGGCATGTGGGCAGCGGCCCCTCTCCTGCTCCTGCTCCTGCTCCTGCTGCCGCTGGCGCGGCTGTGGGGGCGCGGGGCGGCGCGGCTGGAGCCGGCCGGGCGGGCCGTGCTCATCACGGGCTGTGACAGCGGCTTCGGGCACCTGCTGGCGCTGCGCCTGCACCGCCTGGGCTTCACCGTGTTCGCGGGCTGCCTGTGCCCCGGCGGGGACGGCGCGCGGCGGCTGCAGAGGGAGGCGGGCGGCGCGGGCCGGCTGCGCGTCCTGCGGCTCGATGTGACCCGCGCCCGCGACGTGCGCGCCGCCAAGGAGCTGGTGCTCAGCCACCTGCCCGAGCGAGGTGAGCCCGGGCCGCGGGCGGGGAGCGGCGCCTCGGTTCGCCCGGGGCTGCGGGCGGGGAGCTGCCCGAGAGGGCCGGCTGGGCCGCACAGCCCAGCGAGGGTAGCGAGCACCGCCACTCATGGGCTGGGGGCGCCCACCGCTATTGGTGAGGACGGCGGGATTTTATCAAAAACCCTTTGGTGCGTTCGCGGAGCGGGGCCTGTCCGAAAGTGCCGGCACTGTAGAGCGGGTGCGCTGCTCGGGGAGCTTCACCTTTCCAGCGGGACAGGAACTCCCCGAGTGGGGCGTGCCGGAGCCCCTCTGCGGGTACCCGAAAGCACAGACTGCAGAGAGAGCGCAGAACAGCTGTGCAGGCATCCGAGCGATGGGACTGATGCGTTTCTGAGCATGACTTGTCAAAGAGGAAATAGATACAAGAAATGCAGCGAGGGCAGCTGCCGTGCCATACTAAAGCAGCTGCTTCTTGGAACCACTTGGGGTTTGTCAAGCTAGTCCCTGGAGAGGTTACTGCAAAGGAAACGTGTCAATTATACAGCCTGTACAGGGAGTGTGCACCCAGGGGAATGGATAGACTTAGCTCCAGAATAATTTCAGACAACCTAAATCCCTCCAGCACATGTGACACAGTGCAGGTGGTGGGGCCACAGTTACCTCCTTTCCCAGTGGGACTGCAGGGTGGGAATTAGCCAGTGTAATTCTGGGATACACTTGGTGTAGAGCAGATTTCCTCAGAGTCAGAAGTGAGATTCCCTCTAAATCACAAACACTTCCTGCTCATACAGGGAATAAAAGTGGAGAATGGGGCACACAGAGAGATAAGGAAATGCAAGGCCTCTGCTTGCCTGGCTCATTAGCTCATTGGGAAGAGGATGGAATGAGACATGAAAGAAGAAAGAGCCTACACATTGCTCATTAAGCACATGTATTGATGGTTGATCTTGACCTTATCTTATTAAGAGGCAGAGCCTGCCCCTCTCAGGCCTTTTCTTAACCTGCAGATAAACACAAATGTTTCCCAAAAGCCCTTAAAGGCTCCCTGGGCACCAGGTCACTTGGAACTCTGGGTTTCACATAATTTATCCTGCAATTCCGACAGCTCATACAGTCCTGCAGTGGTTGTGCTGGGGCTGCCATATAGACCCTGGAGTGCAGGCTCAGTGCTCACACACTGTGCAGGTGCCCCCAGAGCAGCTCCAGCCCCGTGCACACCCTGGAGTGCAGGCTCAGTGCTCACACACTGTGCAGGTGCCCCCAGAGCAGCTCCAGGCCCGTGCAGACTCTCAGCAGGGCTGGTGAGGGATGCACCAGGCTCACAGCATGGGCATAGCGCTGTTCCTGGGCTGGCACTCGGGCCCTCACACCAGCCACAAAGGGCTGGGCAAGCACCCACATTTTATGAAACCTTTTTCATGGCTGGGCAGCTCTGCTGCTGCAGGATTTTGAGGGTATTCTGCAAAGGCAGCAAAGAAATAAATAATTTCATAGATTCTTTATGATTACAGTATCATCCTTTCCACGGACTATGCATCTCAAACAAGTAGAGCTTTTTGGCAGATATGCTTTCTTTTAAATCACCTTAATCTGCCTTTTTCCTGGGCCCAGGATAAGTAGACTTACAAAAGACTAAAAGAGACTTTCTAATATAAGTAGACTATTCATTATGAAATGTACACAAAAATGTGTAGAATATCAGAAGAAAATCAGAGTATGAGGAATAAAATACAGTTCTCCCTACACCTCCTATATGCTGTAGCCATAACTAGCCCAAGCTCCTCATTACCTTCTCTGCCTCTGTTATACAAAAGTACAAATCCAAAGCCAATGAGAAATAGACCAGGACTTCACAGCATGGTGATTTGCAATTCTATTAGGCTCTACGTCAGGCCTCAGAATTTTTCTGATTTTCTTCTGTTTCAAATCAGAATGTGTCTTCCTTTTATTGCCTGCTAAGTGTTGGTAACATTAGCTAGCTGGAACAGAGGGATATTAGTTTTAGTCCCACTTCCTACTCAGAGGTTATTAAGTACTCTCTTACACATAATTATGATTTTGTATTCATGGAATTCACACATGGTACAATATTTTAGCCCAGACTTCCTATTGAAATAGATTATCCTTACAGTGAAGAGAATTTCAGCATAATATTCCAAGCAAAGGGTGGTGACTCATGAATGGATGTAAATATAACTCAGGAATCTCATCTGGCCTGCTAGCACCCTGCACTGCTTAGTTTCCTTTAGTATTGGTCTGAATCTATCAGGAGAGAGCCTGTCATTTTCATTTGGGCTCAGGCTTAGAGGAGAAACTCCAAAGATCAGTGATCCCAAGAACACCTGTTGGAATTGACAGAGTGTGGTAGAATTCAGGTATTATCTGAGTGTTGGCACCAACACAGAAACAACCTGATTTTCAAAACGTTTTGCAAACCTGCAGCTGCACTAACTTATATAGGAAGAGGATTTTAAGAGTTTCTGGGAAAAAAATCAGATGTCTTTTGGGCCTAAATAAGGATTTCGGATATGTCCCTTTTGGTCACCATGTTGTGAAGCAGAAATTACTGGAGAGCTTATGTGAGAGCTACTGTTCTCCAGAAAGCTTCACTAAAGTTCAGTATCCTAATGTGATTCTTAGCTCTATGGCTGTATGTTTTAATCTTTGTTGTCAGGATCCACATTCCCAACACAGAGATCAGTGAAAATCTCTGTGACATCCAGTCCTGCTTTCCAGTTTATTTTTTCCCTGCCTGCTGTAGCACAGTCTAACACCTCTCTTCATGAGCTGTGTTTGGACTGAGCTCTGTTTTGACAGTCTGACACGCCAAACATCACCTGCTTTTTCCAAATGTGGCTCTGCAGGGACACTGAGGAAATGGAGCATCGCTCTCCTTCAGCTGTTTAGTTCTTGTGCCTTGTCCTTCGGGATTTCCATCTCAATTTTTAGGCTACCTGAGCTGCATTTGGCTAAGCAGATTTACAATATGTTTTGAATGCACACTTATAGCATTAGTTTTTACCACAAACATTTCAGGAAAGAAAGACCAAAGCGCATTCAAGTACTCTGAATACAGAGCTGGGCAGGTTGTTTCTCAGAAAGCAGGAAATATTCTTAGAAAATAGCATGAGGGAATAATGAACTGTTTGCTACTGGGGTAGAATTTTTTAAATTGATTCAACTATACAAAGTGGCAGGAAACATTCTGGAAAATATCAGAGCATTTCCCATTTGGGAATGCCAAAATATTCTAAGAAACAATATGTTTTGCTTGAGGGCAAGTTATGTTTTGAGCTGACCAGGTCAAAAGTGTCTTTTTGTGTTTAAGTTAAAAGTTAAACACAAGTCTGTTTTAGTTTAAGTCAGGCCAGTTTTTCTCCTAATGGCTTTTGATTTGGCCACTACACAGAAGGAAGGAGCCATTATTTTGTGAGCTCCCGGCAATACACAGGCTGGCCTCTCCAGCAGCCACCCAGAGGCTTTGAAGCACATGAGGCAAATAGCTGGAGAGAACTTAAACCTTGCAAGCTAAATTCTGAATTTCACAGTTTAGAGAAAGTGGAAGAAAATCAATTACAAAGATTAATGGCTGTATTTCTGAAGGCCTGATGAAAGCAGGGGTATGTGGAACAAGTGTCCTTGCTGTGCTGCACAGGGTGCAGTGGCAGAAGCAAAATTACTTTAATTAGAAAGGGTAAAGCTGAAAATATCAGGAAGCAGCTTTTGCAGTGATGTTGGGCTTTAGTTTGGGTTGTGCTGGAGTTAGGTTATATAAAAATAACCCTGAGTACAGAAACCTCCAGCTTTGAGCAGAAACAGATGGGGTGTGCAGTCACTCAGCCCATCTGCAGAGCAGATCATGTGCAAGTACAAAAATATAATTGATAATTAGCTTCTGCAGAGGGCTCTCTAAGCCATTGATCTGGAAGCATTTTATGGGGAGGTAAGTCCCATGGGGCTGGGTTCCATTTTAAGATGGAGAAATAAAGCCAGAGAACAATGGAAAGACACAGAAAAGGAGGCAGTGGCAGGAGGAAGAAGGAGGCCTAGGATGCCCAATTCCATGGCCAGTTTTCAAGCTCATTTCCTCTCCTCTGTCTGCTAACACTTGAGGCCATGGAAAAGAAGTGAGTCCAGAGGAAGCTGCTGCATTACTGGGGCACCAGTCTGTCTGTAACTAAAGTTGTAAGAGGGGTCCAGGATCGCTGGCTGACAGGCTACTGAATAGTGATTGATGCTCCTTAGAGGATAGAGTTATCCAAGTTCTGGGTGCTAAATTCCTAATTTTGAGTGTTTTTCCCTGCAAATGAGACATTCACTAAAAGAAATCAGTTTCTTTCTCTGTTTAAAGACCAATTTCATTAGATAATACAAGTAGTATATATATATATATATATATGTTAGAAAAGTTTACAGAGGTCTGCTTTACAAACTAATTTAAAAATTTTTCTGTTTCATCTCTACTGTTCTGAATGAAATCTGATACTGGCGCTTCTTGGTGGGGCTCTGGAAGGACCCATGAGAAATGGGTATTTCAAGATACCGTGAAATTATTGCAGTAGTTTTGTCAGAGGAGATCAGAAAGAAAAGGATTCAGCCCAAAGGTTTCTGCAGTGCCTTGACTGAAGTGATCATACTTCCCCTGAGAATAACTGTGCTGCCACAGGTACAGGAGGCTGCAGCTGGGTCAGCATCACCCCTGCCCCAAAGTCATGTGTCCAGAGGAAGAGAGGCACTAAACCCTGCTCTGCCTCCCCAGAAACTCAGGCTTGGACGTCCTGTGGGAGGCATGACATAACAATTATTTGCCCTGGACACATTCATTCCTTAAAAGAAATGCATGAGCAAAATTGCCAAGGCTGGCAGAAGTAAGCTGTGACTGCAGCTGTTCCAGTGCCAGTCAGGCTGCCCTGGTCACCCTGGAGATGCTGTCAGTGAGGGCTGAGGACAGGAACAGAGGTGTTTCCAGAAGCACTGTGTCACTCCTGCTCTGCTGGCCATCCAGAGCTGGGGGCTGTGCAGGCAGGCACCAGCCAGCACGGCTCCAGCAGCACTGGGGCAGGGAGTGAGCTGCTCCTGCCAGTGCTCCCTGCTGCAGCACTGCATTCCTCAGCTGAGCGCTGGGGGTGCTCCCTGCTGCAGCACTGCATTCTGTGCTGAGCCTGTCAGTGCTGGGAGTGCTCCCTGCTGCAGCACTGCATTCTGTGCTGAGCCTGTCAGTGCTGGGAGTGCTCCCTGCTGCAGCACTGCATTCCATGTGAGCACTGTCAGTGCTGGGAGTGCTCCCTGCTGCAGCACTGCATTCCATGTGAGCACTGTCAGTGCTGCTGTGCCTTTGGGCTGAAGGGCTCCAGCTCCCTGTCACCGAGCTCGAGCACAACAAGCCTCACTGCCAGTACCTTTCTGCTTGTGAGCACTGACATCTCTCTCCTTAGCACCAAAACCTGTCATTACATGGGCAAAAATGTCGTTCAAAACTACAAAATTTTAAATATACTGACCCTGCCACTGACCCTGCTTGATTGCTTTACCCAGTGTTGCAGCCATGTACCTGATTGTGGCTGATTTCAGAAGAAATGAGAGCTCAAATCTTGGAAGAAGATGCAAGACTTGGGCTCTTAAATTAGTCAGGCACTTTGAAATAGTACCCCTTAGCCTTTAGACTGCTTAATATAATTTTCACAAAGCTGCTCATAGCACACAGTGGGATTAAAGTAATTAAAATATCATGGTACACCACATTGGCAGTAAGATGTAGTCTCCCAGATCATGTTAATCATAAATATCTTAAGACAACTGTAGAGGGAGCAAATATTAAATATCACTGAGACTTATAGGAAAGGTGTCCCTGACCATGGGAGGGGGGTAGAACTGGATGGTCTTTAAGGGCTTTTCCAACCCAAACTCTTCTGTGATTCCATTTAGCCAGATTATGGGCACAGTGGCATTCCTTCACTAAACAAACCATGCCTACCCTTTGAAGTGGAAAAGACAAAGATGTTACACAACCATACAGTTCCTCTCAAGGCTCTGAATCAGTGGTGATGCTTTGTTATCTAACAGGATGCTTTGCAGTTAAAGGTGTTTGCTGAGTCATTTCTCTTCCACAGGTTTCTGGGGCCTTGTCAACAATGCAGGAATATCAACATTTGGTGAGACAGGCTGGCTGCCTATGGAGACATATGAAAAATTTGCAGATGTGAATCTCCTTGGGAGCATCAGAACAACCCTGGCATTTCTTCCCCTTCTAAGGAAATACAAGGGTAATGCTAATCCACTGTTATTTAGAGTTGTAGAATAATTAGCTTACTATAATCAGGGTAATGTAACATCTATAAAAGAGGCTTTAATTGTCTTTCATTGAACTGAAATGACAGTCTCCTTCTGTGTGGCCTGAAAGAGCAACTTGATCCTGAAAAGAGGCTGAAGCCATAAGGGGAAAAAAGATCCTTAAAGATTTTGTCTTTGCAGTACACAGGAAAAAAAGTATTTATATTTAAGGATTTCTCTCAGTGTTTGACTCAAAAAAGAGGAAGAATGTTTACCATAGATCATTAAGCCCAGGCAAGGCTTTTTAAACACTGGCCATCAGAAAACACAAAGTTACATAAGCTGCCTAATTTTATTATTTAGGCTTTACAATTTTATTGTTTGGCAATTAGGAGAGCAGGAATGACCCTACAGAGGTGAACTAGAGACATCAGCTTCCAGTTCCAGCTCTGTGGAGCCTCTGTGACCTTGGACAGGAAACTTCAAGTATGTAGAGGTGCATGGGTATCCAGTGGGATAAATGTATTTGCATGAACCTCCCTACATGTGGGCTTTATCCTTCTTTCGGAGAAGGAAGTGTTTAATAGCCCTCCGCAGCATGGCAGCATGCCTTGGGTGCTTTGCATTTGTTCCCTCCCTGTCTCCATCTGTGTTTGGGGAGGAAGATCCCCTCTTCCTTGTCTGTTCTGGCTCGTTAGGGTGAGGATTTGTGCTCTGAGTGCAGCACCAAGCACAGGAAGGGGCAGGTTTCACCTGGAAACTCCAGGTGTCACTGCTACACAAACTGCTGGTGAGATGAAAACATCCCTTTTTTGGGCTATTCTGCTTCTTTCTGCTTGGCTGCCTTTGGTAGATGATGTTCTGACAGAAGAAGAAAGAAACCTTTAAATACTGCAGGCTGGATGTGTTTTTGTAGCAGAATGTGCTATTGTGTGTACCCAGTGAGTGTGTTATGTGGCCCATTACACAGGGAGACATCTCTTTTCCCTGTCATGTCCTACTTACTGCTGGAACTCTGTGATGCTGATCCACCAGAGGCATTCTCTGAGCCCATGAACTGCACAGGTTACTTTGAAGCAAAGGGGACCAACAGTATGTGCAATATTAAGCACATGCATAAACCTTCCGAAGGTTTGGGTCTGGATGGCTGCACACACACCTTGGCTCAAAGGAACATTCTGTATCTGCCAGGGCTGTCAGTGTTTCCATGGTTAACTCCTGCACTCCATTCTCAAGTACCATCTATGGAGGAGAAGAGGCCAAGGCACTCTAGGAAGAATCCTGGATTTGCTGTTGCCTTCCTTGCAGGAACAGCCAGGACAGCTAAAGCTTATGTGTTTGGGGGCAGCAAATGACCTCTCCACATGAAAAGCTTGACCTACAGACATTGGAGCATAATCCTGGGGAACCTGAGTTTCAGTTCCCTTAGGCACTTCAAAGAGAAGTTAAACCAAGTGTCCCACATCCTGGGTGTGAGCCCCATCCACTCAGCTACTGGACAAAGGAGGCAGAGGTCATCCCACCCTTGCTTACTGCCATGGATGTGCACCTATTCCAAGAAACACTTCAAAATTACTCATACAGGTACTCACTTGTAAAGGGAGGTCATGCCCTCCAGCCTAGGACTTAGCATTCTACCCTGAGAGGAGCAACATTTCCCCATATCTTTTCCAGCTGGCCAGGCTAGCTGATAGAGCATCTTGATCAGCAAGCTGGTGGTTAGTTTCCTCTTACTGTAGATAAGATTTATTTGGGATGCTGTACAGGAAGGCAGGGAATCTAATTCAGAATGGCAGATTTCACTGCATTGCCGTGACACCCTTTGATATCCCCAAGCCTGTTCCATTTGGTGAGATCTGGGGCCCAGCTGTGATCTGCATCTGTGGCAGCAGCAGGGGTGCAGCTGTGTTCTCTGCACTGTCAGTGACAACACCACCTTTGTCACCCCTGGTATTGGTATATCCACACCCAGACATTCCTTACCCCACGTAGGACTGTGTGACAGAAGTTCACAAGGAAACAGTGGAATTGAACCACAGTCCAGTGCCTCACGTGAGGAATCTCTGCTATTTATGGCATGCCTGCACTCAGCAGGAGTTAGAAAGGAGGGAAAGCAGCACAGATCAGGGAAATCATTGTGAGGTTTTATAAACCTGCACATATTTGGCAAATCACATGTCCTTGGTAAAGCTTATCACTGTACACTGGAATTTATATGCACAGTAACAGAACCTGGCCTCAGTGCAGAGACATTATTAGCACAGAAAAAAATGATATTAGTAACCATATAATGCACCTCAGGGAAAATCACCTCCCCTCTCCTCTGCAGTCCTTTTCTTTCTAGCACAGTCTCATTACTATTTTTCAGTCTTTAGGGCACTGCTTTGTTTCCATCCCCTCTCAGGCTCAGAAGGAATAAGCAGCACACTGGGAATGTGTTACACTTGTCTAGTCCAACATCTGTCATTAGGTGGAAGATTTTTGTGAGAAGTTTTCTGCTCAGCAGAGCTGAGTGCCCATCTGTGCTGGGACTGCACACTGACACTGCCCAGTTGTGGCACAGTGTGCAGGAAAACAGTCTCCTGCTAAACACCACATTCTCAGCAGCTCAAGACTGAGGCAAATCAATTCCATGCTAAAGACTGAGAGTGAAGTTTTGTTATTTGCACTGTTTTCTCTCCAGGACGTATTGTTTTCATGTCCAGCATCATTGCCTATTTTACTCTGGGAAATGGCATTTATTCTATGACCAAGGCAGCTATTGAAAAATTTTGTGATGCTTTAAGACTGGAAATGAAGAAGTTTGGTGTCCAGGTAAGTGATGTAACAAGGACCTGGAAACCAGGTAAGTGATGTAATGAGTTATGTGAAACGAAGTAAAAAAGATAAAAGCTCAGAACTGCATTCATGGGTGCAGCTTCCTTTTGGAAAGAGGTGGTTTCTCTGTGGCTAATCAGTCAGCTGGAAATCACTGGGAACAGCAGTCCTGGGGGATGTTTTTGGTTCTGAGAAGCTGCTGGGTAACAGTCTGTGTGTCAGCACTGAAACTTCCACATCTCTGCAGTGGGGAAGGTTCCTGACACGGGCCTGCCCGAGCTCCCACAGCAGTGAGGAGCCCAGGTGTTCCCTGGGCGGCTGCAAAGAGCCAGACACCGAGTGCTGTGCAGCCAGAACTCGTCACTTGCCTGAGGGGTTCTTTCTCTCCCCTTACAACACCAACTCCTTGCTTCTTGAGAGAACAGCTACGCTGCAAGAGGCAGCATTGTGCAGAGCAGTTATGTTTTATTCTCTTAACCTAAGAGGCTCTAAGAGTGCTCTTAGTACCCTAAGCAACTCTAATAGTCAAACCTGAAGCTTAGATCCCTAAGTAGCTTCACTGGGCTTTTTCCTTGGAGTCACTCTACTGCTGAAACACTTTTCTCAAACACTCAAAGTCTTCCCTGCCAGGTCTGCATTGGAGTACTGTTTACGTACACAGACTTACAGCATTGTTCATAAGCTTTGTGTTGGAAAATATTACAGCTATGCATCTATTAGCTACCCCTGTCAGATAAATATGAGGGCTGTAAAATACAAGTGACTTTACACATCCTAATACCACATAGCATGATGAGGATTTCTGCTGATTAGCTGAGGATAATCTCAAATGCATGGAAGGGCTTAGTTTAACAGGTTAGCTACGCTGGTTGTTTTGGGACTTTTCCTGTTCCACCTCTGCAGTAGTCCCAGCACATAAGTGAGTGAGCCGGGCTGACAAGCATTTCTGGAGTATCTTTGAGAGGTGTTTTTCTGTTTCTCACTGAATGGAAGATGCTGGCTGGCACTTGCCTGAGAACCTGCCCTGTGCAGAGCCTACAAAACACACAGTCCCTTTTTGCTGTGCTCTGTTGTCCTGTCTGTCCTTTCAGGAGAAAGCTGCACAGAGGTGCAAGGAGCAGATGGAGCTGTGGCTCTGTCCCACTGAACTCTGCCCAGGCAAGCTGACAGCCTACAGAAAACAAAGTGGGTGCCTGCCAGTAGAAAGGCCACAGAAAGTATGGAAAGGGCAAAAACCAAGCCATCTCTCCTTCCCTCCAAGCCAACTCCAAAAAAGGAAGCTTCCAAACCCCCTTTGTTAACAATAAATGTGGGAAGTTGACTATTTAGCTGATACCAAGCACACTTCTAAACAGCACCAGAAGGGAGGGCTCCCGAGGATGCTGTGTGACAAACGTGCTTGAGGCAGCACCAAGCTGTTCCAGCTGTGCACACCATGCCTCTGCTGGGGTTTGTCTGCATCCCTTCCTCCTCCCTGTGCACAGGACCTGCAGCCCAGTCCTCCTGAGAGCAGGGAATCCATCACATGCAGGCCAGCAGGCAGACACTGACACAGCTGGGCTGGTGGCTGAGTGGAGACATCAGGGTTTTACATCACCACAGACTTCCCAGAGAATGCCTGTCAGATCCCCAAGTCTCTGACACAGCTCAGCATGGGTTTTCCCCACCTTGTGTTGCAGCCTTTAGAAATCAGGTCAGTCAAATGCCACGGAGCTTTTAATGTTGCATATCTACAAACAGTTTGAACAAGGCTGCTGCTAACTGAGAACAGCATGTGTGCTGTGAGTGCTCAGCCCGCTCCAAAACTCCCTGGAATACTCAGAAGGAGCAGAACAGCAGCAATACACAAAGAAAACGTGGAGCAGCAAAGGACTTGTGTGCTTTTCATTTAAATCTATGTGCACAAATCTACAGAAATCTCCTCATGGCTTCAGCAAGAGGCAGAGCAGGACCTTTTGTTCCCCTGTTCTTTGCTGACAATACCTAGTTTACTTTTTATTACATCTTCTTGGGGAAAACAGCACTTCTTTCCCCAGGACCTGATAATTTTCTTTGATACCTCCTTTTGTCCCAAATTGGGTCAAAAATCATCAATGGCAAGGTTCTCCACTGAGTGAAAAATCCAAAGTATTCCACTTTGGAGACATCAAAGTCACACTGAAATGCTTGTCTCAGTACTGTCAAAACATTTATACAGTTAAGCATTGTACAGCAATCAAAGATGCTCTGTTGCATTCTGTGAGAGTGTGCTGAGTAGTCAAAACAAGAAATTAACATCAGAGCAAAATGAAGAAGTCAGAATAAAGCACCTCTGCAATCTTAAATATTTTACAGGAATACATTTAATTTCAGTTAAGTTTCCAGGGTTAAAATTTCAACAAAGCAGCATTTTCTGGCTGTCTGTAGAGACCTTTTGGTCTGTGTTACTGACTATAGTATTTAATTGAATTCACAGTGACTGATTGCACCTTGGTAAGTTTTACATCTCGCTCTCAGGTCTGTATTATCCAGCCAGGAAATTATGCACGCTCTACAAAAATTCAGCCACCGCTCAGTGCCGAAGAGATCTGGAGTGAGCTGAGCGAAGAGGAAAAGGCTGTTTACAACAAGGAGTACGTTCAAGAGCGGGCAAACTTTTTCAATAGCATCCTCAGTGAGGGAAGCACTAATGGCAGTGAGGTGGTCGACGCCATGGTGGATGCTCTAACATCTCCTGCGCCCAAGGCACGGTACATGGTGGCGAAGCTGAAGGAGAAGGCCCTGGTGTTGGTGTGTGCTTTGTTCCCGACTGCTGTGATGGATTCTGTTCTGTCTTATGCTCTGAGCAAGGTAAAGCTTGCATAGCCTGCAGTGGTGCTATTCCCTGACTCAGGTGAGGCAGTTTATCAAATGTGAAAGGCAGAGTTGGACTGAATGCTCCCGTGTGTTAGAACGGTGACTCCGATTAACCAGTACAAACTCTGGGGAGTCCCCCTAGTCAGAACTGTCACTGACTGCTACAGAAAAACATACAGGACCCTGTGTAAAATTAAAGCATTTGTTTAAGTAACGTTATCTCTTCCCTGTGGAAAAACCCCATCCACATAAGCCACTTTAGTTATTGCCTGGAAAATTTAACGCATAATTTTCTAAAGCAATAGCAGGTTGTTGTGTTACAGCCATGATGAAGACAAAATGGACTGCACCCACAGGGCAGCTGTACACCTGAAGTCATTACAGCAGAGAGCAAAAGCCCTTGCTTGTAGAAACCTGAGTAGCCATATATTCAGGTTGATAGTAAGAGGTTAATGGAAAAGTCATAGAAATGAGCATTGGACCTCAAATACTTTGAATGGAGTTAAATGGCTGTAGCAAGATAGGAAGTCTTGAAGCTCTGAGCAACCTGGTTTAGTGAAAGGTGTTCCTGCCCACAATAGGGGGCTGGAATTTCATGATCTTTAAGATCCCTTCCAACCCAAACCATTCTGTGATTCTATGAACAATAAAGTTGTAATATGAAAACACTGTCCTGGCTAACTACAGTTCAATCCTTTTTCAGGGGTTCTGGATAAATCTTACAGAGCAGACACATCACAGACTTCAGAAAACAAGTTACATATTCCATTTATAAATGAGTATTTAATCCTAAATAATCTCTATCCTTTAATGTCTGGATTAATCAATGTGTTGACCTGAAGTGTAGTGAGAGAGCTAAACACCAAGGAGCCATATCAGTGTGCTTGGAGCTCAGAAAGAACAGACTCAGGTTTGGCTGCTAGTGCAAGGAATAAGGTCTGAAGACAAGAATACCTGCTAACAGGAGAGGGAAACATTAGTAACATTTTCTGTGAGAGTAA
The DNA here is from genome assembly GCF_028018845.1 of Melospiza georgiana. Lineage (NCBI taxonomy): Eukaryota > Metazoa > Chordata > Aves > Passeriformes > Passerellidae > Melospiza > Melospiza georgiana. The sequence goes on along the minus strand of NC_080432.1, from coordinate 11,637,035 downwards.
TTGATCACAGTGGCTCCATTTACACTCTTCTACTAATTGTCATGGCAAAGATTGCTGGTTTACACATACAGCTCTAAATTTGACTTGGTTATGGTATGGCACAAAATGCAAGACCTCTGGGACCAAAAGAACCCAGAAGAGCTGGGATAAACTGTGGTGGCAGTGATCTATCCAGGGCAGCAGCACTGAGCATTAGCTTCCCCCATGCCAGGTCTCCCTTATCAAATCTAAGCTCTAAGTTGACACAGTTAACTTTCTCATCTGAGGCAGAAATTGCACCCTGTGCCTGGGAAATATTTCCTAACATATTTAATTAACTGCTGAGAAAGTTTATGCCCTCTCCTGGTTGGTAATTTGGGCAGTGTGAATCAGAAAACAGAGTGACAAACAATTCCAGGCTCTCTCCTGGTACACTCAGCAGTGGAACAGCCACTGCACCTGTCAGAGATTGTGGAACATGTTATTTCTCTTTCCAAATGCTGAACCCATCCCTGGAGCTGGCATTGGCAAGAGGACAAGCCTGGGCTCCCAACTGTTCCCCAGACTGTCAAGAGCAGGATAATCAGGTGATTATCATCCCTCCCCTCATTTAACCACAACTGAGCCAGGCCAAGCAAGGGAACAGGAATAAGGCTTATTCCAACTGAACCAATCAATTCCTTGTCTAGGAGTTCCCCCTGCGTGACCTCGGGGATTTCAGCAGCCCTGCACTGCTTTGGAGCACTGTTTTCGTGCCCTCAGCTGTTCTTTGTGCAGATTGCCCTCCCTCCCTCGCAGTAAGCAGCACTGGCCTCCACGAGCAGCTCTGAAGCCCAGAGGTTTCTCCATCAGGCCCAGGGTACAAGTGCTGATCTCTGCCCTGTTACACTGTCACCCTTCTCTTGGCATTTCTAAAAGCTACTGCACTAAGTTGCTGAGAGCCAGCACCATCAGATCTGCCTCACAGACACTAAATAGCTTCCAACTGGAAGTTCTTTATTTGCTGGGTACGGGGTGAAGCATGTGATCAATATTTCAATAGCCTCATGTAACAGAAGATGAGAAAGACTCCAGAACATTTATTCCCTCACCTTGAAAACTGAGAACTTGCAGTGCACAGGATTTTAAACAGGATACAGTGACAGGGTGAGAGCCCATGGGACAAATAAGGCAGTTTGTATTTTCATTGCCACCTAACCACTGGCTTGGAAGCTAACTGAAAATCAGCCATAAAATTATCATCTTTATTCCTTCTATAATTTAGCATTATGATCAGCAGATAAAGAACTAATAGAGTCAGAGTTTGTTATTAATACAACATCCCACTGAAGTCATCTGGAATCCTCCCACTGAGTTCTGTGTGTTCCAAGCCACAGTGTTAGACAAGTAAACATGAACATAAGTAGCAGAAATAATTTCAGAATGCCTGGGCTGAGCAGCAAAGAGACCCTCAGAGGAAGTGGTGATGGAAGGGGCACAGCATTCCCTCCTCCACAAGTGCCACAGGGTACAGAAGCTGCAGGATCAGTAACTGAAGGTTTTAGTGAACAAACCTTGCTAACCAAGCCAGTGCTGAACTCTGAGGACTCCCAGAGCTGTCAGCTCTGCAGTGAACTCCTGCCCTGCCCTGGGGCTCCCCTGACTCTGGGGATCCCAGCTGCCACCCTGGGGAGCACTTGCTGGGAGTGCAGAGCTGCTGGACTGCCCCTCCATCCCTTCTCACTGTGCCACATCCCTGGCTGAGGAGCGCCTCCCTCTTCCTCAGTAACTCTGAAATCACCTTTACCTCAAGTCAAGTTGAAGTACAGGGGCATACAAGAAATCTGTACTTACAACATCCAAAAATTAAACAGTTTTAGAAAAAACTTAGGACAAAGATAAAAGAAAAAACCAAACAAACCCCCCCCCAAACCCCACAACCAAACTTATATTGACATTACTCTCATACCTGAAACACCCCTCTCCCAAAACCCAGTTAACCTGCTGCAGACCCTTTCCTGAGGCTGTTTCTCTATGTAGCATTGATCTGAGCTGCATTCAACAGAGAACTTCTTGCAAAACACATCAGCTTTTGTCACTATTTGTCTTGATAAGCCTTGCTCACAATTTGGGATTTTTTTCCCTTGAAAACAACCACACCAAAAGAGACTCAGCTTTCCTCCCAAGTCTCTTCTCCAAGGACACAGTATCAAGGACCTAACAGTTATTTAATGGATTTTCTCCTTGATGAAAAGGCCTATTCCTAAGAGTGCATATTAATTGGTAGAAAGAGTCAGTGTTGGTTTTGACAAAGCACTTATAGAAAGAGTATAAAGAAGAATGAAAAAACCTAAACCAGTTTATAAGCTGTACAATGATGTGAGTGACACCAACAGCTTCATACAGCAGCACCAAAACCAGAAACAGAGCAGATGCCAGGAAATTCAGGAGGAGGAGCCGTGTGGTACCTGCCAGCACAGTCCTGAGGAGGCTGTGCTGCTGTGAGACACAAAGGCTGTCTCAAGGAGCAGACTACTTCCCTCCCTTGAGAGGGCACCCCTGGAGCAATGCCCCCACCATAGCTCCCAAGAGGACCTTCAGAATTAGCCAAATGTGTACCTTTGTGTCATTCTCCCAAGCTGGCAGGTCTGAATAAGGAGATTTTGGGTGGAATGCACCACACAGCAGATTTTTTGCAGTAGCATCAGAATCCAGAGAGATGAATAGCAGTGATAATTACTTCCCCAGTACAAAGGCTTAAGTAAAAGCCAGGCAATCCTCAAGCACACCTTGCAGCTGAAGCCAGGCTGTCACCAGCGCAGCTCCCCCTGATGCCATCGGGACTCCAGGGCCATGCAGCCGCTGTGGTGCACAGCCTCCCTCCAGAGGTCAGCTGTGGGACAGCTTTGGCATCCACAGAGGAAACCCAGCACAACGCAGAGACAGCCGGCGGAACAGAGGAGGGCAGAGGATGGTCCCACATGTTCCGGGAGCGACTGAGCAGTGCTCTCAGCCTGGCACCTTCTGCTAGCACCAAACAAAACTTCACAGCCTTTGTATTTTGAATATTTGGAAGCACTCGTTCAGCAGTGAAACATTTTCATGTGCAATTAGATGATTTTGGAGCTGCAAAGTGAGCATGTCAGTAATGGGGACTTTACCTATCAGGGGGAAGAATGTATGTTGCAGGAACAATTGAGGTTAATGCTTAAGAGTACATAAAACAAGGGGGAAACAGTAATAAATGTCAGTAATGAATGTTCTTTGGAATAATCTTGATTTGGACATGATTTAGCAGTGATCTCATTGTCAGACACAGTGGGCCAAACCTCTGTGCCGTGGGCTCCACAGATTGCATTCGTGCAGGGCACCATGAAGGCAGTGGAGCTCCCCGCTGGCTGTGAGGGATGTCCCCGCGGGGAGGGAGGGAGGGAGGGGAGCTGCTTTCAGCACCCAGGACAGAGCAGCCCCAGGGCCGCCCTCACTCGCGGCGCACCGCAGCTGTGGCAGCGCTGCCCTCCCTGAGCGCCCGGCAGCGGCACACGTGGGGCCCTGCCAGGGCACGGGGACACGCTGCCCACCTTCGGGCTGTGCTGTGCCTCCCACCTTTGCCTCTGCGAGCTCCAGGGCACGCTCAAAGCTCGGGGCACCTCACACCTTTCCTCCTCAGGGCAGCCAATTACCACTTCCTAACTGCGGTCAGTTTCTACCAGCACCATCCCACTGGCACTCCTGCAGTAGCTCGCCACTCCTCTAAAACTGAGCTCTCAGCCAAAAAGAGCCCATCGGCTTGAGGCTTCAGACCTTGGAACAATTTTCTCTGGTGAACTTTATTTATCTCTATAGGCAGGGAATACTCTGAATTTCTCTAAGAGAATTTTAATCCTATTTATTTTGGAGACTTTGCAGTACCCTAACTCAAGTGCAACACCTCTGCTCTTGAAACCACATTGCTTTGAACCATCCAGTATGATGCTGAGCTGCTTCTTGCGTCCCGAATCCTCATTATCACTCTCAAAAAGCTCATGGAAAGCTGATCACCATGAGAAAATAAATCAAGCATAAGAATCTAAACATATACACATGCAGTTACATGCACATTCACATTTGGGGTGGAATACCAAGTGCCCAGAGTGGTTATAGTCTGGTTATGGTGTTTCCACAACTTCCAGGGAAAAGGCATGCAGATGTTTCAGACAGGATATTCAGTTATTTCCACATTTAACTAAATTTCAAAATACATGTGCTAACTTTTCTAATAGGAATTTAATGTGTGCTGCTCAACAAAATGAAAAAGGAGAATTTACCACAGGCCTTTAGCCAAGACATGTGTCTACTTATTTGCGGCAACAACAACAGCCAAAATCTAACAAAGAACAGGCTGGGAAACATCTTCTACTGTGCCATGTCTGCATCAACCATTTAGTGCAGCCAAGGAGAAAGAGAAGGGCCTATGTTTTTGCTATGCTATATTTTCCAAAAAGGAAAGCAATACACCAAGGCACAACAGTGCATCACTACCAGTCCAGCCAATTCACACCACAGAGTGCTAACACCAAATAGCTGCTGTACGAATGGCACTCATTGCAGGGTAAATAATGAAACATTATGCTAAAACAATGTTTTCTTTTGTTGTGACTCACCACACAGTCCCATGGCTTTCGTCAAATGCCTTTCCATGCTGTTGGACATGCATCCAGCTGTGTCACCACTTTCCTGGCAGAAGAAATTTCACATCAAAAAACATTTTTTTTTTTTTTTTTTCCTAATGCTAGAGGTGATTTGCAAACAATTCAGCTGCCAGGCTTGGCCAGGAGCAAGACAGGCAGTGTTGCTGCAGTTATCCCATACATACATGACTACCGGGCCTGGCAGGAGCACTGAGGGCTGGGCTGTGGCATTTGGGAATTCGGCACTAAAGGAAGTGAACGGAAAGGAGATACAGAGCTCGGGCAGTCCCAGGGTTACTGCTGCTGCCTTTTAGAATGACTTAGGCTTCACTTGACAAGCTCTGAGGGTTTTCCCCCATTCACTGGCATTTTTCTCCTGTTAATACAGGTTTTTCTGTTCAACTGACTGTGAACGATCCCATTTCCACCCAAGCTCATTTCCATTATCGTGCTACACAGACCCTATGGGAATGGCCGGGCCGTTGGTGGACACGCGCACCTCGCCACTCCATTTTCTGGCAACTCCAGAAAAGTCTGGAGGCGGAACAACCGCACAGCGTTGCTTCTTCCCACGGGGGAGGAAAAGGAGGCTTGGCGAGTAAGCCAGCTTCAAGGAAAGAGAGCCCGCGACACCCAAGTCCTTCCCGAGCGCCCGCCTCACCCCCGGCGGGACGCTGGTCCGTACCGAGCTGAGGGGAGCCGGGGGCCCTGAGGGGATCCGGTGGCACTGAGGGCACCGAGAGGACGCGGCGGCACCGCGGGGATCCGGTACGGCCTCACGGCTCTCAACCGCCCGACGCCGTTGCCAAGGAGACGGCCACAACGGCGATGGCGGCCGCTGAAGCGGGCGACGGTCCGGCTGCGGCCGCTGAGGAAGGCGAGGGTCCGGCTGCGGCCGCTGAGAGTCCGGCGGCGGCCGCTGAGGCGGGCGAGGGTCCGGCGGCGGCCGCTGAGGCGGGCGAGGGTCCGGCTGAGGCCGCCGAGGGTCCGGCTGAGGCGGGCGAGGGTCCGGCTGAGGCCGCTGAGGCCGCCGAGGGTCCGGATGCTGCCACCGAGGGTCCGGCAGCGGCCGCCGAGGGTCCGGCAGCGGCCGCTAAGGCCGGCGAAGGTCCGGATGCTGCCGCCGAGGGTCCGGCAGCGGCCGCCGAGGGTCCGGCTGCGGCCGCTAAGGCGGGCGAAGGTCCGGATGCTGCCACTGAGGGACCGGCAGCGGCCGCCGAGGGTCCGGCTGCAGCCGCTAAGGCGGGCGAGGGTCCGGATGCTGCCGCTGAGGCGGGCGAGGGCCCGGCGGCGGCCCCCGAGCCCTCAGCGCCCTCCCCCTCAGGTGAGTGCCCCGGGCTGCCGAGGGTCGCTGTCGCCGCCGCTGGGCATGGAGGCGAGAGGGCGGCGGGGCTGAGCCGGCGGCTCCCGGCGCTGCGGAGGGCCGGGGCAGAGCGGACGCGCTGTGAGGGCTGAGCGCAGCCTCGCCGGACACGGGCGCGCTATGCATCGTCCCCCTCATGGCCCGCGCCTCTCGCCGCTGGCATTACCTCCGTTGGGGTGTCCGCACGACCAGAGCGGCACGTCCTTGGCAGGGAACACCGTTTGGGTCATCACCGGCTCTCCAGCATCCTCCCCTTCCAGCGGCTTCTCTCCCGTTAAAGCCAGTCTCCTCTACAGGCCGCCCGCTCCTCTGAGTCGCAGTCCAGAGAAAATAAACCAACCGCTGCTGCTCACCTTGTTCCTGAGCGCAGCAGCACTTCACCCCCAATTCCACAGCCTTCCAGAAGCTTCCCTGGAGCACGGCTGGGCTCCTGGCTGGGGAGCCACCCCCCAGCCCCTGTCCCACAGGTGTTGCTCGTTAAGCTGATTGCCCAGAGCAGGCAGTCAGGGCTCCATCCAGGTGCTGGCAATCAGGGCTCCATCCAGGTATGGGCAATCAGGGCTCCATCCAGGTGTGGGCAATCAGGGCTCCATCCAGGTGTGGGCAATCAGGGCTCCATCCAGGTGTGGGCAGTCAGGGCTCCATCCAGGTGCTGGCAATCAGGGCTCCATCCAGGTATGGGCAATCAGGGCTCCATCCAGGTGTGGGCAGTCAGGGCTCCATCCAGGTGTGGGCAGTCAGGGCTCCATCCAGGTGTGGGCAATCAGGGCTCCATCCAGGTGTGGGCAATCAGGGCTCCATCCAGGTATGGGCAATCAGGGCTCCATCCAGGTGTGGGCAATCAGGGCTCCATCCAGGTGTGGGCAGTCAGGGCTCCATCCAGGTGTGGGCAATCAGGGCTCCATCCAGGTGTGGGCAATCAGGGCTGCTAGGTGCTGGCAATCAGGGCTCCATCCAGGTATGGGCAATCAGGGCTCCATCCAGGTGTGGGCAGTCAGGGCTGCTAGGTGCTGGCAATCAGGGCTCTAGGTGCTGGCAATCAGGGCTCCATTACACCCCAGTTTCAATGGATACTGGGGTGACTGGAAGTTGCAAAGCAAGCTGAAGACAAAAGGATGTACATATTTTGATCCAACCCAGCCATAACCTGGGAACTGCCTTTACAGCACTCAGGACTGGATCTGGGCTGAGATCTCCACACGACATTGAAACCTGCTCAGTTCAAACCTAAGTGCCCATCACTGTGCTCAGCCGTGCCTCAGCCCAAGGCAAGGCACCAAATTGGAAAATTAACACCAAAAAACCACAGCACTGTAGGCTATTCATGAAACTGGAATTCGGTTTTGGGAAGATTTTGTTGCATCACTCCTATTAAACCTTAGTCACAGCTAAAAATCCAGTGCAATTATTCACGTAAAGCTGTAAATATAGCATGGCACTGTTACCATATTGGTTCCTTTTATAGTGACATATAGGGCTTAGGCTTATCTCTGTGCCCAGCATGCAAAGGGATTAAATTTAGAAAGCGCTCAGCTATTTTCTCCCACTAAAGATAAAACACATGAAAATTTTGTTTACTGGTTTGTGAATAGAGATAATTAAAGGGATGTTTTCAATTGGAAATGTTGAAACTGACAAAACTTCTGCAAGCTTTTAAGGCAGAGTCACAAGTGCTTCCAGCAGCAGTCAGGCAGCAGGCTTTGACTGGGAGACAGGGAATGAGATCAGTGGCCATCAGAAGTTCCCTCTCTATCAATCTACCTCCATCACAGCTTGGAAAGCTTTGTGGGCAAACAGGAATCCAACTAAAATTATTTTCTTAATGCCAGGTGTGCTGAGAAAAGGATTAATCTGGATTTGAAATGAGTTCATGCTCTCCATCAGAACAATGGCACAAGCTGGCAGAATGAAGGTAGCGAGTCTGTTGATGTTTGTCAACAGATAAAATTGCTGCTAAGCAAACACTACGGGCTTGGGGTTTGTGGTTACATCTTCATGAAGCCCTCCCAGAGCCCAGCTGTCTCAAAGCCACATAACAATCCCTCACTTTCCATTAAACCACCTATTAGAGGTGAAGTGATAAAAAAATATATGAAATACACAGCGTTGGTAGCATTTACTTCTAGTAAATTTACTAGTATTTACTACTAGTCAATTTACTCATTTACAATGAAAGTTGACAAGATGTTGCAGTTTTCATTTTAGAAGCTTTTTTCCCTTGCTTATAACTTTACATGACCCTGGGTTGAATTTCTTATCCCACCCGTGTTTCTTTGATGCTGCTACTTTAGAAGCTTCTAATAAAACTTGATCCAGTCATTTTCAAAAAATGCTGCAAAGAAATATTAACTGTAACAGTTAAAATGTTTTGGTTGTTTTCATGTAAATTGTTGGTTCTTAATGCTTTGAAGCAAAGACTTTAAACTGGGTAAGGACTCAGTGGTGGCTGAATTGTGATAACAGACTTGACTATTGCGATAAAAATAATTTCACTTCTGCTCATGGAAATAATTTTATTGCTGCATGTGAAATATTAAAAGAATACTGTCATAAGCAGCTCAAAAGCACCAGAAAAAAATCTGATCAGAACTAAAATGGTACTCAATTGTACATTCCACTGTGAGCAAAAATGAAAGTGTGCAGTAAGTGTAAGGTGTGCCATCAGTCTCATGTCCAGCATGGGGCAGAGGTTATAGGGAGCAAGTATCTCAAGGAATCTCCAAGATAATCCATGAAATAAATCCAAATTCATATGTATTGAATGTTATATCCATTTGTTCACATTTGTTCATCAAAGATTAGTTACTAACAGGTTTTTACCAAGGGCACTTCTGCTCATGTTCTGTGGCATTACTAACCTATGTCCAAGGAGAATGTCACTTCAGTGTTTGCTGCTTCAGAGGGAGAAAGAAAGGAAGAAAAAGCAAGTTTTCATCCAAGATAAGTTCCAGAAAAAAATCCAGATGCAAATCATGAATAACAGTGGGAAGAAAGTTTTATGGAAGTAAACCCAAGTTCCTTACTGCTGCAGGATGGTGGGAAGTGAAACAAAAGCATAAAAGAACATTTAAGCTTGTCAGTTCCATCTAAGTATCTTTCTTTTGCTGAATTTCAGTGGTGTAAGTACTGTAAGAGCCTTCCCTGCAGAACATTCCTGCTGCTCCTCCTCACAGCCCCTGCAGAGTTTGTGTCACAACTTTTCCCTGTGCTCAGTAGCCAGAAAAAAAACTTCCTGTATTGAGGATTTGCTCAGAAATTTCTTCAGGCTCTAAAAAGCAGGCTCTGTGGGGACTCCAGTGATCACTTCTAGCAGGGCATTACTCTGAAGTACCCTTATTTCTCAGCTCTGAGCTTCAGGACTCTAGGGTTGCTATAGGTGTAATTCCCGTCAGCAGGATAAAAATCTCTGCATTTTTTCCCTCTCACTGGACAAAATGTCACAGGAAGAACAACATGGTAGGGATGAGAATGAACAAGCCACAGGTGACAGACTTAAGTTATTGCTACCTGAAGATTTAATTGTTTGATGTAAGAACATACCTGTTTATGATCAGAATGAGGGTTATGTAAGACCTAAAGAGGAAAGGATTTAAGTAATTCCATGTTTAAATGGAGAACATCTGAGAGCAGCTGATCTATTCAGAGCAGGTTTCATTGCAGAGAGAAAGTCTTTGCATTTATTACCCACTTAAACACTTCTGCAAGGGAGCAGCTTCTAATAACAGCACCTTCACCCAGCACAGTGGGGTGCACAGGGAGGGAGCTGAGGGCCTTGTCTGGCAGGGAAAACAAGAGGCACAGTGCTCAGAAATCTGCCAGCAGTTGACCCAATCTCTGTTCCAAAGCTAGGCTGGACACAGAACTTCCAAAGAAATGAGAGGCAATAGCTACAGAAACTACAACTGGCAAGTTGTACCTGTGGTACAAAAATTACCTCTCTGTCCATTCCCAACATGATTCACCTTCAGTCAACTTTTTCTACTTTTCCTGCAGTTTTCCCTCAGGCTTCCTCCCCAGAATGGGAGGTCCTGCCTGTTGGAATCGTGCATCCTTCTGCATCTCTCTGCAATCTCCCCTTGTCACAGACATCCACAAAGCACCCAGAGTAGCCAGGCAGATGCTGAGTGGTCCCATTTACAGACTACATTGCAATGAGTAAGAAACCCAAATGAACCAAACCCCAAGTGTTCTCTAACATATGTTCCTTCACATTTTTGTGTTGCATGTCCTGTAAGAGTTCTGGAGGACAGGATGACCAAAGGTTTGCTGAAGCTGCTAGGAAGCCTCCTGTCCACTTAGGAAAGCTTCAGAAATGGTCCCTACAATGTCTGACCCTTCCTAACCCTCCAGCCATGAGAGCTGAGACTAGCTAAAAGAGGCTAAAAGACCCAAAAGAAAAAAAATGGAAAACATCCAGAATTGAGGCAAGTGCAAAGTCCTGCACTGAATTTTTTTCAAGAAGCTTGTGATGCAGGACATGGAAGACCCTTTTCCCAGACAAGTGCCCTGCAGTCTGTATTTTTTTTCCTCCAAGGGTTTTGCAGCAGAGAAATTTGACTTACTCTTTTATCTACATAACCTAGCAGGAATTTCATGCATCAGCTACCAGAAAAAAATACCCAAAAAAACGGGGAAGATGCTCAGTCACTGGTGAGGTGATGTTAATAAAAATTTTAGTATCAATTTTATGTTTCAGGAAGTGAAGAGGACACAGTGTCTCATGACTCTTTCTCCCATTGAAAACAACAGATGAACAGCCTCCCCTTAGGCTTCCAAGTAATTGTAGATTATAACAGTTCCTTGAATGGAGAGCAGTTACCCTACAGCTTCTTAACTTAATTTTCTCCTTGAATGAGACCTCTTCAGAACAGTTGGATGACTAGAAAGAAAAATTTTGTAAGGTACTACTTGGGTTTATATAGCCTCTATATGTGCTGCCCACAGTAAAAGATAAATTAGTTCAAAACCTAATGTTTTGTCCAGGTAAAGTGGATATTTTCATGCTGTGAACATGGTCTAATTCCTGATTTTACTGGCAGGTCATTATAATGTCCTCTGTGAGATTACATGTTTTCTTTTTTGTCCATGCAGAAAGTATTTCCTTGAAAGAAGAAAATCGTCCCTATCCTGGGATGCTACCAGTAGATAAAAGGCTTCTAAACTTACAGATCTACAAACTTCTACAGTGTGTTCATGAGAAAGACAAGAAGCAAATAGAAAACCTGATCCAGAAGGGATTCCCAGATCTGATCAATTACACAGAGCCCAAGGAAGGATACAGTGCCTTGCACGTGGCCACCATGAAGAACGACATTGAGATGTGCCGCTTCCTGCTGGAGCACGGAGCGAGCCCCAACGTCCACGACAACATGGGGTGCACGCCAGCCATGAAGGCAGCTGAGCAGGGGTTTGAGGCCATTCTGGAACTACTAGCAACAGCTAAAGCAGACATGACTGCTGGGGATAATGAAGGGAAAGGTGAGTGAGAAGGAGGTACCATAAAGCAATCCCTTAACTGTGTGGCACACTTATTACATGTGATGTGTCTGTCTGTGGAGAGGAGCTGTGCTTGAGGGTTATCCTTACAACCCAACAGAAGCTGTTGGCCATTACAGCTTTGATGAAAATGAAAATAATTCCTCCTGAAGAGTCGAGGCCATTAAATCATGTCTCCCCAGCAGAGAGCTGAGAGGTAACTTATAATTGAGACTCACATTCCTCTCACGGCCTGTGACATACTGAGCTCTGGCTTTCTCCTCAGGTAAAGTCTCTGAAGTAGAAATCTTTTCTTGCATGGCTTCTCCCTCAGTGAAGGGGTCTCTGTTGCAGACTGGTCAGCTGTGAAGCTCACAGCCCCACAACCCTTCTGGTAATTTCCTTTTCCACCCTAACCCCCACTGGTTTCCTTTGCAGGTGTTTTGTTTTACTGCCTTGTACCTACAGTTCGCCATACCCACTGCCTGGAGATTGCCTTGGATTATGGTGCAGATGTCAACAGCTGTACCACGACTGGGAGGTCTCTGCTTCTAGAAGCCTGTGAGCATGCTCATGAGGTTAAAGATATGTGCCTCGTTTTCTTGGAGAAAGGAGCGAATCCCCATGCAAGAGACCCGGTATGAGCCTTTCTGTAGCTAAGAACAGATACAGGAGTATAGAGCAGAGTACATGACCTTAAATCCTCACATTAAAATAATAAAGCAGTGAAAATTGCTTAACTAGGTGGCCATACCTCTTCCCCTCTTCTGTACCACCCTTTTTTGGAGGAGACGGATTTAAATTTTTTTTTGATTTTTGTAGGTTTAGAGTGCAAATATTTCCCCAAACTTTCATGTAACTGGATCAGCTTTTAGGAGCTGCAGCTCACTGTACTTCAGTGGAGCACTGCTGATTTGTATTTGCCTTGATGTGTCCTTAGATTTTCAGAGTTGAAATAGTATTCATTAAAAGGTAAGTTATTTTAGTGAATATTCACTAAAAGGTAGGGAAAATCTGATGAGCAATCAAGGCAGGAACAAGGCATGAGAAAATTTCTTCTCTTTTGTAGATCCTAATCGTTTATTTGTTTGCTCCCTAATTTAACAAAGACCTGAAAGACTGAAGCTCTGTGCTGTTGATAAATCAAGAAGCTCAGGCTTTCCCTTGGAGTTATCCAAAGCAAACATCCATTACTATCTGGGAAAAGACAATATTAATGTAATCGAGTGAACTTTGCCTCACAGAACCATAGTGAAATTCACTGGTTGATTTGCCTTCCCCAGCCATAGCTCCTCGTGCTCCTGCTTTTGTAATCTGAGGTGGTATTTTGAGTTAGATGTTGTAAATATACATGAGAAGATGCCCATAGAATCCAGGATTCCTTAACTAAGCAATAGATTGGGCATTATTGAAGGGACTCAATATTGAAGGGACTTCAATATACTTGAGGTGCTGGCATCTGCCTGCTCTCTGCTGGCAGCCCTATTATGAGTAGGCTCTGAGGGCTCACCTGCAGGTCCCTGTGAGGCTGTCAGGCTGTGTTTTGGGGAACCCCAGTGTAAGTGCTCTGTGCTGCCGCAGGCCACGGGGCGCACGGCGGTGATGGAGGCGGCTCGTGAGGGCGCGGCAGACGTGGTGCTGGCTCTGCTGCAGAGGGGAGCCAACGTGAACCTGTTCGACTTCGACAGACACAGCGCTGCGCACTTCGCGGCCAAAGGAGGCTTCCTTGAGGTATTCACATTTCTGCTGTGAAAGCGCTGCTGCAAAGCCAAACCTGGCTGGGTTTTTTGTTGTTACCGGGCTTTGCTTTGGGCTTTTGGAGTGTGCTTTTGTTGGGGTTTTTTTGAGTCCGTTATCTCAGCTGATCAAAGCATAATGATCAGTAATCAAAAGCAGATTCTTTGTAAGCATCAGAGGGATTCCAGCAGTGATAGGCCAGACAGGGATTCACAGTGAGCTGGCAAGAAGATTGTCCTTAGTGTCTACAATTACACAAGGTTTCTGTTTCATCAGTTAAATAAGCATAATGCTATAGAAAACATTAATGTTATATGTGCATTGACCAGCTGGAAATGGAAGAGAACTTCGTTATTAGAATGGGAATGTCATATATTGCATTTATTTGTAAATCAATCTTACATTTTCACATGTTAAGAACAGACAAGATTTTTGGTGGGACTCTGTTTGTTTTTCTAGATTCTGGCGATCATTTCAGGTTATGGTGCAGACTTGAAACTGGTTGCTATGAATGGTAACACACCACTTCATTATGCTGCAGAGGGAGGATTTACAGACTGCTGCAGGTATATAGGACAAAGAGGTACATGAAAACTAAATTACTTCACAACTATTATCTGTATTCTATTTCTGTGCTAAAGGAAAGATTTCATTTGGGTATCTCTGAAGGATTTGGGTATCCTGTGGCAAAAATCTTATTCAGAAGGGCCTAACAGAGGCTCTTACCTCATGTGGATGAGAAAAAATTTCTCAAAGAAAGCAGCAGAAACATCAGGAGGTTGTATAACTTAGTGTTGGACAGTATTAGGTGGTTCTGGGTTTAGTTGGGTTTAGATGTATTGTATTGAAACTTCCAATAGAAAATACATTTTTGATTTGATGATCATTTAAAAAAAATCTCTGTGCAGTCATGAGGAAAATTTCATACCCATGGGTACTGAAACATGCCCTGAAGCAGCTGTGATCCTTTCCTGACTTGATCAGATGATCATTTCACTTCAAGCTTTGATCCAAGAGCACCATGCAAAATCCCACATCCTGTTCTTGTGATCCATTGCCAAATTGTAATGTTGGGATATAGAAATAAATGACACCTTAATCTTATTTTGCTTCTTAACCTTGCTCACCACTTCAAGTAAAAATGTAAAGTTTCTACTGAACTTCTCTTTATACATATTCATGGGTGGATAAATAAATACAGGCTGCTCAATGCTTCTCCCTTTGGAAAAAAAATATGGACATGTGGGTGACCTTCCAGCCTGGGATCAGTGATGTGGTTCCACCTACCACTGCTACTTATATAAAATTGTAGGCCGTTGCCACGAGTTGCCTGTGTATTACAAGTTTCTTATATTATAAAAGTAGGAATTCCACTGCACTATTAGCCATACTGTGTCCATATTTCTAGGCTGTGATCCTACATGGACCAACTTGTTAAAGCTGACCGCAAGGGATGTTGCCAAGGGCGGTGGGTTCAAAGCAGCAGTAACAGTGCTGCGCAAAGCTGAAAAAGCCGCAAGGAAGCCAGATAAGACCCTTGACTGGTACCTGAAGGTGTACGACTGGTCCCTGCAGCATGAGGAAGCCATCCGCAAGGAGTTTGAGATTGATGAGGAAGATGAGGGGATAGTATCCAAAAGAGATTTCATGGCAGTCATTCAGAAGCACTGGGGGACCGTGGATCAGGAACAAATAGAAATTCTTGCTAGAAAGCATGAAGTATCTTCTGACAAGGTCAGCCTGGATGATTTTTTTAAAGGCACAAGATACCTGCAGAAAACCTTTCTGCTCTCATCCTTTGGGCCAAAACCAAAGAAGAAGAAGAAGCCACCGAGAAGGAGAGGCAAGAAAGGCCTCCCTGTGCCAGTGTGCGTAGTGCCCCAGAGTGAACGCCCCCTCAGGGAAGATGGCCTCCCTACCTGCATGGTGGAGGCTGTCCCCACCATCCCCGAGGAGCAGCGATTCAAACGCGCCCTCCACGCCGCCCACCCCGTGTTCGATGACCGTGCCTGGTACATGGAGGAGCCCGGTAAAACCCTCATGGATATCAACTACCTGGTCAGAGAAGGAGACTTTGTGTCTCTGCAGAGAGCCTTCGACCAGGGCGTGCCAGTAGACATGAAAGATATATATTACAAAACACCTTTGATGGTTGCATGTGCAATTGGCAACATAGTTCTTGTGGAGTTTCTTCTGGAAAAGGGGTAAGATAATTTCAATTTAATTGCTATTTTGGGAAGGCTTTCAAAAGCATAAATGTCCACTGAATACTTGGATGCAAAAGGCTACGGTTTGTTTTTTGCTTACATAACATTAAAGTTACTTCCCTAAGATCTCCAGTCACAGGGGTAAGTTTATTATTTTTCATATTTTAGTAGCATGGAATGAAAACAACCAAGGGACAAGTTCCCCAGGACTGCAATTGTTGGTGTCTGGGCTGTTGATATTTGGTCAGCGGCAGGGGTTCATACCCAAGTAGTAGTGCATCCTCACAAGCAAACTCTCAAAACTGGGAAATTATTTTGGGGAAATCTGACTTGAAGGACTTGACTGAAATCATTGAGGTAAACCTGGACTTTCCTGTTCCACATGCCTGGTTTAAATCTCCACTTTCCTCTGCAGCTGAGGCAGTCTGAAGCAGCAGGATTTACATCAGAAGCCCCTGCTACTAATTAGCCTGCTCCTCATTTTAGAAGTGCTTCAGCAATTCTGTAGCCCGCAGACACACTTGTGAAAAATCTCAATGACACCTTAAAAATGAAAGCAATTTCAAAAATATTCAGTCATACTTGTGTAATAGCATAATCTCTTATTGTCACACTGCTGTGCTCCTACAGTCCTTCACATAATTGCTTAAATGAACATTTTCCAAAGATCTTTACGTTAACTCTGTTCTCTCTCTACTATGCATAGATAGAATTCATGTTAATATTAATATATCAGGGAAAGGCGCTGTAGTCATTGCTCTGGTTCCTGCAAAGACTAACAGCAAATGGATCTTTCCACACGCTGGTAATTACACTGACATTCCTAGAGCATATGGAAAATTGGGTAATGTGTATATTCAGGTTTTCTGAAGATAAAGGTATAGGAGCTACCAAATTAATCCACCAGATTAATCTCTACTCCTTTTCCCAAGCCTCAGCAGACAGCACTGGAGTCACATCCTATTTAACAATAAGACCTAGAAACACAGTAACTTAGCTTGAATAAATAGTACCAGTTTTGAGATTTTTTTCAATAGACAGAAACGAAAATGGAAAGTTATCAGTAGCATTTAGGTTTGCATGTCTCAGCATCATGGGCTTGCAGTTTAGCACAGGCATTCAAATACCTTTTATAATATAACCTTTTCAGTACAGAACCACAAATCCATATTGAATACAAAACAAAACATTTATCCAGCTAAATTGTTAACATTTATTATGTTTAAAATTAAATTGGTGGTATCTACTTTCTATCTTCCTTCAGAAATAATTAGAAGTAAATGAAATTTGGTCTGATGTGAAATTCTGTGCTTGATGGGCAGAAAATGCCAAGGAATTTTTGAATTCAGTGCTGCATTGTCCCTGTTCCCAATGACTGGTTTCTTTCTGATAGGATGAAGTTAGGAAAAAGGGTTCGGGGGCAGACAGAGTCTGAGTGCAGGCAAAGAGGTTGCGTTGAGAGAGAAAGTGAAATAACTGAGGAAGCTCATTTTAATGAGAATTAAAACAAATGGAAACTGCCTACAAATAAACCATAACACTTAGTGACTGAAAGATAAGAGAGATAAACGTGGTAGGTCAGGGAATTTACTGTGCTAAGATCTCATCAAAGATAGAATTCTGAAAAAGATTAAAAATTTAAACAAGGGAAGAAGAACAGATGAATCTGTGCTTTTATTTAGACAATCATCTGACCTGAAGAGCAAACAGCTATCCCTGGAAGCAGCTTCCTTCACAATTTTTCTTCTTTCTTCCTTCCTCCTTCTTTTTTGGGAAGACAGCAGCTTTTTGTCCTCCAAGTAAGTGGGACAGTGTCCCTAACTCCCTTCAGGACCTCTAGGGCTGGTAATGCTTTTCCTCTCAGTTTCATCCAGGGACCTCCCGTGAACTAGCCCTTGATTTCTGCAGAGCATCCCAGGTTTAATTTGAGAGCAGAAGCAGGTCCTAGCCCAGCAGCACAGTAGCTGAATGGCTTTTCAGTGCTCAGACTCCCAAGGCAGACCTTGTGTAACTCGTTTGTCAGAGGGAGGAGCCAGTGCAGAGGAATGGAGCAGGCAGAGGGCAGCAACACCAAAAGGACAGTTGAACACTTCCCTCTCGTGCAGGCGAGCTCTGCAGGGTTGCCACATGTCCTGTAGCACTTGTTCTTGGCCCAGAAGGGAACTTTTTGAGTTCCTGAATCTACTTTCTGCCATTCTCGGTGAAGCTGGAGCACAAGCAGCCTTTTACAGGACTAAGGTGTTTGAATGCCTGTGTTTTTTGCTGTACCTGTGAAAAGCTCCATGTGAAGGACACTGATGGCTTAGGGGGAGACATGAGCAGCACCCAGGCACACTTACAATTACTATTCCATGCCAAGTTCAGGGACTGAAACAGGTTCAGAATAGCCATATGAAAATAGCTCTTTACACTGAATATGCCGCTGCAGCGGGCAGTTCCAGCTGATTGCCCAGGGAGCTGGGGCTGTTCCTGCAGGCACCCAACAGCTCCAGCTGCCACAGCCACTCTTACCCTGTGCAGGGCCGATGTGAATGCAACGGACAACTTCCTGTGGACCCCTCTGCACCATGCCTGCTACAACGGACACCTGGACATCGCTGAGGTGCTGGTGAAGGCTGGAGCAGCCGTCAATGCCCGGTCGGTAGGCGAGGCCACCCCGCTGATGAGAGCCGTTGAGGCCTGCAGGCTGGACATGGTCTATTTCTTAATCACTGCAGGTGCTGACGTCGAGGCTTTAAACAGCAATGGTAAATAGCAATGTCTCCAAAACAGGCTGATTCTCTATTAAAAACACCTGGAACACTGGGAGAACTGTTCTGTGTTTAGGGTTGCTGTCAGGATTGGGATGAAGGAATAGGTTCAGTTAGTTTTCTCCAGTCTGGAATAATTATTGAAAAAAGGCTTTCTTGGACTTTGCATATCTAGAAAATGAAGTAACATGAATAATTACTCAATTCAGGAGACTGTTACTCCTCACAAGATACATACAGAATTATAAGTGGCTTTAATGAAAACATTCTATCTAGTTATTATTATTTGAGGGAAAATTGGATTTCAGCTGTGGCTCAGAGCATAGTCTGCCACTCATTTAAGTGATTTATTTTGAGGCACAGGCAGCGCTGGTTAAAGGACTTCCTTGCTGCTCTACATGTATATATAACTCCTGAGAAAAAAATATTTAACAGAAAACCAAATCTGAGCTGATACTGAAGAGTTACCTCCTCACAGCAGATCCCTCCTTCAGAGTTATTTCCACTGTCTCCAGAGTAATTGAAAAGTTCACATGCATCATCTTTCAAGCTCTTGCTCTAACATAGGAATCAGCATTGCTACACAATGAGACTTTCTTTGCCAAAATGTCTAGTGGTGAAACCCTGCTTGTAGAAGGGATGTGTATTCCTTATATCATGTGGAGTTGTGATTCGCACAGCAGTGCAGTCTCACAGATACTTTACAGCCAGAGTCTCATAAGAACCAGGACAGATTTTTTTCCTTCATTAAGCACTGAAGCTGTTCATTTCCATCAGGGGGCTTTCCCTTGCCAGCCACAGAGCAAGCAGAGGCGGAAGGAAATAGCCAGCACAGCACAAGGTCAGGAATGCAGACCATCTCCTAGTGCTAAATGCTCTCAGCTCTCAGAGATCAAAATGACAACCTGTGGACCAGTGTATTAAGCTGCAAATGGCAGAACATTAAGAGCAAAGCAAGCAATATAAGAATTCCCGCAATATTCCTGTAAAATGAGTTTTAGGGCTGGTGTCTGCCAGGTCTTATTTCTGCAAGCAGTGCTGATGACCGCTGGTCCTCACACCAATGTCAGGCACGTTGCTGGCATATGGGATGGGTAATAAAATACTGGCCATATTAAATTCAGTTGATTGTCCAGCTGCAAAAAACCAGTGCCAAAGTTACTTTTCATGGTTTACACAGGTATTTATTTTTTTAAATATACAGGAAGGAGTGCTCTTGATCTTGCTGAAATATTTGAAGATGCTGCAATAATTGAACTGCTTGAAAATCAACTGAAATTTTTGGCAGAAGAACGAGAAAAAGAAGAAGCAAAGCAAGCAAAGCAAAGCAAAGGTGGGAAGCCAAAACCACCAGAGCCACCGAAATCTGTGAAAACAGAGGTATGAGAGATGGTAACAAAGGACTGATTTGCTAATAGTTAGCAGGGAGTTGCTTTCATTCATTCTTTGCTATCCATTCCTCTCTAACGCTGTAACTTGGGCAGCTTTGTTAAAGTGATGATTTTCAGATGCTCATACTGTTCTTGCGAGCATTAGAACTTGTTCATTGGTTGAAATTTGTCTTGCTAATTAGACAAACTTCATGTCTTCCACAGACACACATCAGAATGATGTCCTGTATCACTAACGGACATAGACAGAAATTTCCTTTACTTTTTCCCTCCTCCTGAAGGATGTGCTCATCCAGCTCTGTTGTGGTAAACACTGAACAACTGGTAACCTTAATTTCTTAAAGGGAGAACCTCTTTTTTCACAAGATAAGAGCAATACCCTTCAAACTGGTTAAAAGGTTTTTTATTCTCCTAGTTGAACTCACTGAGACAATACCAGGCTTGCTAACTTCCTATTTTCCATTTTATGCCATATCTTTCCTCTTCCACTATTTACCTAAGTCTTGTTTCTCAAATCCCACACTGATGTTTGCCTGTTTTATTTCTTCATGTTTTTCCTGCACCCTCTGGGAGTCTTGAGCAGCTCAGCATTGTCCTATTCCCAAGCTGACACCAGCCTCTGTGCCCACATCTGGGTTCTCCTTCTGTGGATGAGACCTTCCTGATTCACCAGTGGCACTTTTAGTCGCATGCAGCTTGCTATTTAGGGAGAAGTTGAAATTGTATCTGTGTGGCTGGAGGTGTCCTTCAGCTGCCCTGGACAGTGCAGTAAATGTGTCTCAGTAGCTAAATGCTGGCATCCCCTTGCACAAAGGTTTTGAATGTCAGGGACAGCACAGGACTTTCAGAGGCAGGAGGAAGGCAACCTTAGGTGCCTGTTCATTCCTCATTTGGAAAAGGATGGGATCACCAGTGGTACAAGGTGACTGTCGTGGGAGTCACAAAGAGCAGTTAATGTTTTAGTGCCCAAGGAAGAGAGGTGCCTTTTACCTTTCAAAAGGGTGGCCCTTGCAATTTTTGATTTTAAAAAATCAGCTTTGACAGAAACAGGTTCTTAAGAGATTAAGAAAAATACCCTCCCAGTAAGCATTGTAGCAGAGCATCAGAAGATGGAGGATGCATGCCTTGCTTGTGAACATGATGTATTGGTAAAATTGGTACCTTCTTCCCCTTCAGTCTCCAGATGGATCTCCGCCACCTGAGGAAGAAGCTGTTCCTGAAAAGCCAAAGAGTTCCCGTAAGGACAGTTCTGCTTATTGGCAATCCTTGGCACCGAGAGAAGACAAAAATGACATCTCCTTCAGACCCAGGAAAGTACGTACAGCAGCAAAACAGGGGTGCAGTTCCATGGTGACTTTTGATCTCTTGCTGAGATCAAAACCCAGAACAATCCAAGTATTCATCTAGCTTAGAGATGATGTGACACAACGTAGAGAGGTTGCCACCAAGCAAGAGTAAATTAATGAGTTTGTGGATGTATAATTTATAATGACACAAATATATATATATATATGACATATGTTTGTGGAAATCAAATATTTGTTTTATATATCAAAATCTCTTATCGGATTTTTAAATTGGATTAAAGTGAACCACACTTTAAAATAAAAATGAAACTACATTTATGACACGTATTTTTATACTCTGGCTTTTAAAAGATAGGAATCTATTTGCATAGCTTGGGCACCAACTTCTAACTTGCCCTGTTGATTAGTTATCACATGATGACTTTTGGCAGTGACAGTTACTGAACTAGATGGATTACAGCACACTAAATATTTGCTACCTAGAGTTGGAATAGTGGAAATACAACTTTTCTGTCCAGGTCTTGTCATACACGCTTAGAAATAACTGAGAAACAGAACAACATTATCACAGTGAGGTAATTTTTGTATTTTTTCCCCCTCCTTGAAAAGGAAAAGAACGCCACTGCTGGCTAAGCAGTTGTGTTTGGAGTTTGTTTATCATTTCCCCAACCCTGATTTATGCTAGTTTCTACAATGGTCTCAGAGGACTGAGGCTACATAGCTGATGACTCTACAGCTAATTACTATTTTCCACTCTGAGGATCGTGAGCCCGAGTCAGTAATTTTAAATAATTACCTTAAGATCTTCTTTCCCACATTATCTGTAATCGGAGTCCATGGCATGATAGAGATTGGAAGTGACAACAAGAGAATGCTCTGTTTGTACACACACGCGTTGTTGACCTCTCTTCTGCTGGGTGGCCACACTGCTTCTTTTCTATGTCTCACAGTGGAAAGGAGTGCTAGAACATGCCTGTCTTTGGCTAACAGTATCTTCCTAGTGCCTCTGTTGCAAAAGGCCCATCCACATTCACTACACAAACCTTTATTTTGTAGATATGGAGCCCTGATGCCACAGCAATGCAGCTTGCAGAACAGCGAGTATTGCTCAGTGAACGCGCTGCTCTTTGTGGTCACATGGCAGATTTTACAACCCTCTTCAACAGAAAATTTGAGAAATAAGCACAGCATCTGGAAAAAGCTACTTCAGCACGTGTTTTGAGGAGACAAAGATGTAAAAGGCTACTCCTTTGCAAGGAAGGAATCGTGCAGTGCTCAGTAAATAAATTTCAGCTACCATAAAAGAAAATCATATCAAGTTTTTCCTCCATAGATTATGTTGCTTACACACAATCTTTTGTTGAGGGCTTAGTCTGGAAAAAGATTTATCCTCATGTGATTCCAAGTCTTGGAGCTGGCTCAGTATACTTCATGGAATAGCCACTGTTGTGAGACACACATCTTTTGCAAAGGTGTGGCTTTCTAAGGCTTTCTTCACCCCAACTCAAAACTTCTTCCTGGAAGATACATTCCCCTTCTACTCTAGATATGTAGATACGAAGATGGCATTCAGTAATTAGCTATGACAGCAATGTTCTGACTTGTCTGTAGAGGCCACAGAGAGTTTACAGCCAGAACTATCACAGTGCCTCATGTGCTTCGTGATCATGTTCTCCCATCCATTTTCTAAAGTGCGTGTGAGACCTGAAGCTTCTTCCACCCCAACAGGGGCATCTTGTTTTCCTTCTGATTTCTTGAAAGGATAATAATCTCTGTATAATAATTTGTAATCCATTTTTCTCCCTTCTCCTGGAGAAAAACGTTCCAGCAGGTCTGGAGCCCCCCAGTCCCTGCACCTGAGCCAAGGGGCCTGTCTGTGATGCCAGTTTAACATTGTGACCCACCTCTGCAGCCAGTTAACTGAGGTTCTTGGTAACACATCCCTCGGGGGCAATCACAGTGAAACAACACTGAGTGACCAGTGTGTGATTTTTATCTGCCAGCATAAAACTGCTGCTGGCTGCAGATGATTGTAAATAATAAAAATAGTAGAGCTTCAGTTAAGTCATAGAAGGCAGTGTGGGCAAGGAGCCCGCGAACAATTGTAAATGAAACTACATCTCTGAAAGAAGGAGAAGCAAAGGGGCAATTTGCTGAACAGCAGCCATCAAAATAAAATCAAGCAGCAGTCAGAAATTATACTGTAAGGTAAAACTGCGTTTCTGGCAGAGCTCTGTCATGGATGTTACCTAGGACAGTTCACAGCCTTCACATGTCCAACGAGGCTTTTCCTGGTTCTTAGTGCAAGGTTGAGCAGCACACCATTCCTAGTGGGATCCTCACTACCTGTGTCAGGAAGGGATCATCAAAGCTTTCCAGGAACTTCCTGGACTGTCTGTACTTTGCTGCATCACCTCTCCAAGCTGTCAGGGTGGTTAAAGTCCCTCACAAGAGGGGAGAACCAGGACCTGTGTATTGAGGCTGCTTTGAGCACCCTGCATTGTGGCATCACGGTGGCTATGGAATAAGGAAGCTGTGTCCTGTGCAGGACACCCACTGCAGTCTCTAAGGGATGGGGGAATAGGACAACCTGCTTGGCCTGGAGGAGGCAGAGCCACCCACAGCTCCCCTCGCCATCAGGCTGGCCTGGGACAGCGTGACAGAGCAGCCCTGCAGGCACACAGCCCCTCAGCCAGGGGCAGTACCTGAGCAGCTGACACCCCAGCTGCCCCTGGCCCAGCAGGCCAAGGACAAGGGAACAGCGCAGCGTCCCGAGGCTCTGGAGTGCAGCTGGGATGCTGGCAGAAGGCTTGGCACGTCCAGAAATGCCATGGCAGGATCCCCAGACGTGGTGAGGCAGAGGCAGACAGGTCAGCATGTTCCCCCGCTCCCTGCCCACCCCATGGGGCTGGGGACACGGGGACAGTGGGCTCAGGCGGGGCTGTCCTCACAGGGCAGGTGGCAGCTGCCACCATCGGCTACCACGATGGCCAGCAGTACGCGGCTGAGTCGGAGCGGCTCAGGAAGGCCAGGCTGCGTGTGGAGAAGGCCATTAAGGTGAGGGGTTCGGTTCCACAGTGCCCCGAGATGGCACACGCTGGCATTTGTGCCCCTGTGGCTCAGCAGAGCCGGCTCGGAGCGCCGGGAGCGCAGGCTGAGCTGGTTGCTGTCCCGCAGGAGAAGAAGATCTTCACCGTGCACGGCCCCTACCCCGTCATCCGCCGGCTGCTGCGTGCCCGGGGCTGGGTGGAAAGGAAGCTGCCCCTCAATCACAAGCAGCTGAAGCAGCAGCCTGCCGACCAAAGACAACAGCAGCCGGACGGGGGGGCAAGCGGTGGCGGTGATGAGCAGGGGGAGGCAGTGCTGAACCCGCCAGGTGGGGCACAGCCTTCCCTGGGCACCGCAGAGCCCCTGCAGCACCCGTGGTGCACAGCACACGATAAGGAGAACGAGGGGGAAAGGGAAGATGAGGACGACAACGAAGATAAGGAGCAGTGCAGTGAGGACTCTGAAGACATCCATGACCTCATGGTTAGCTAAGAGGGCTAGGGCTGAGCTCTGCCACAGCTCCCCACGGCATCCTGGGACCCTCAGAGGCAGGGCTCAGCCTGGGGCTCAGGCCTGGGGCAGGATGGGGGCTCCCTGGCTCACCCCAGCCCGCTCTCTCCCGCAGTCCTTCCTGGTGCAGGACCAGGTGCCAAACTTCCTCTGGACCATTCGCCTGAGCAGCGTTGACCGGGAGCTGCTGGCGAGGATTGAGGTGGTGAACCGCTATCCCCGGCTGGCCGCGCTTTGCACCAAGGTGGGAGTACGGGGCCCTCGGGGAGGGCACACGAGGGGTGTGGGTGTCCAGAACGAAATGACCAGCTTCTCCAAACAGGAGGGGCTGTGCCAAAGTCTGCAAAACTTGTCCTGGTTCGAGCAAGTCGACTTCAACACCTTTTTCCCCCGGTGCTACCGGCTGGGGTTCAAGGACGAGAAGGAAGCCTTCATTGGTGAGCCTGAGGCTGCTGCCCTCCTGTCACCCCTCATGCTCCAGTGTATCCCGTGTCCTGTGCAGGACTGGCTAGGGATGATGCCTCCCTCTTGCAGATGATTTTTGCCTGACAGCAGCTCGCAGCCTTCTCAAATTGGCCCTGCAGAAGGTCGGAGACAGGCCGGTGGGGACAGAGCAGCCCTCAAAACCCGACGAGGTGCCGGGTGAGTGCATGGAGCTGGCTGAGCGGGGTGGAGGCGAGGGATGAAACGGGGAGTTCAGGGCGTGTCTGAGGGCTGAGCTTGGAGGCTGAGCATCTGCTCATGTCTGTGGCTTGGGGTCCCTTACTCCATCCCCTGCCCTAGCTCCAAAGGCATCCGTCCCACAGGAAGGCTCAGTGCTTCAGCCCCAAGGCTGCCGTAGGAGTCATGAATCTCACCCCATGCTGTCCACAGCAGGGCCGTGCTCGCCCCTGTATCCCGAGCTGCTGGAGGAGGCCCTGGAGGTCTGTGAGCAGCACCTGGGAGTTCTGGGGCACCAGGACATCGACAGGAGCACCCCGTCGCCCTGCCGGACATGCATCGACTGGGACCGCTTCCTGCCGGAATACTACCGTGTGGCACAGTGGGTGCTGAGCGGGACGGGGCAGGGGGGACAGTGGCGGGGCCGCTGCTGACCCCCCGTGTCCCCCACAGCGAGGGGGCCAGGCTGGAGCTGGACACGGAGCAGCGGGAGCGGTGCCAGGAGCTGCTGCAGCGCCTGGAGGAGAAGCTGCCACAGCTCGGCATAGAGGGCAGCCTCAACGTGTGGATCGTCAAGCCCAGCGCCAAATCCCGCGGCAGGGGTAAGGCTGGGGGAGGCGTGGGGCACACACATCCCGCGGAGAAGGGGTGCCACCGTCCCTGTGTTGCCCAGGCATCGTGTGCGCGACGCGGCTGGAGGAGGTGCTGGAGCTGGTGCAGAGCTGCGTGGGCACCCCGGCGGGCGTGTGCGAGTGGGTGGTGCAGAAGTACGTGGAGCGGCCGCTCACCATCTTCAACACCAAATTCGACATCCGGCAGTGGTTCGTGGTGACCGACTGGAAGCCGCTGACCGTCTGGTTCTACCGAGACTGCTACCTGCGCTTCTGCTCCCGGCCCTTCTCCCTGTGCCACCTGGAGCCGTGAGTGTTCCCCCCGAGCCCCGGCTGGCACCGCCCAGCCCCCCGGCACCCCCTGACCCAGCCCCGCTCTCCCTGCCCCAGCGCCAGGCACCTCTGCAACGTCTCCATCCAGAAGCGGTACAAAACGTGGCAGCCGGACCCCCGCGTGCCCCCCGACAAGATCTGGTCCAACAAGCAGTTCCAGGCCCACCTGGCGTGGCTGGGGCGGGCGAACGCTTGGCAGCGGGTGATGGTGCCCGGCATGAAGGCGGCGATCCTGAACGCCCTGCGCTGCGCCCGGGACCAGGTGGGCTCCCGCAAGGGCAGCTTTGAGCTCTTCGGGGCCGACTTCCTCATCGGGGAGGACCTCCAGCCCTGGCTGCTGGAGATCAACTCCTGCCCCACCATGAGCCCCTCCTCGGCGGTGACACGCCAGCTGTGCGCCAACGTCCAGCGGGACACGCTGCGCCTCGTGCTCGACCGCAAGGACAACCCCACCTGCTCCATTGGTGCCTTTGAGCTCCTCTACAAGG
Source organism: Melospiza georgiana (assembly GCF_028018845.1). Lineage (NCBI taxonomy): Eukaryota > Metazoa > Chordata > Aves > Passeriformes > Passerellidae > Melospiza > Melospiza georgiana. The sequence goes on along the minus strand of NC_080432.1, from coordinate 11,610,527 downwards.
AGGTAGGCTGGGGCCCGGGGACAGCCACCCCCCAGGCACCCTGAGCCCCCCACTGCCCCTTGTGTCCCCCTGCAGGCAGCCGTGTCCTCGTGTCTGACTGTAGGGCTGAGGCTGATGGTCACCGGCTGTTCCCTGAAGAAGCCCCAGTCGGCGAAGCATCGATCCCAGGACAGGCTCCCCAGGTCTGCACCCTCAGGGAACAGAGCCGCCAAGGTGCACAGGTCGAGGGGGTCACGGGAAAAGCTGCCTCCTATGGTGCTGCAGGGCAGCTGCTGCCTGCCCAAATCTGACCCTCCAGCACTGCCACGGGCCCCAGACTGCTCTGCTGGGAGCCAGGAGCTGCCATGGCTCCTTCACCTCGATGGGCAGTCCGGGGAGGCTCAGCCCCTGATCAGTAGCTGTTCCATGGATAGCGTGCCAGGACCACCAAACCAGGGAGCCACCAGGAGCCCCCAGCGACCCCCAGGCTACTCTGCTGGAGACCAGGAGTTGCCGTGGCTCCTTCACGTGGTGGTCGGGCAGCCCCAGGAAGCTCAAGCCCAGACAGCTTTGCAGCCGACCACCAGCAGCTGTCCTCTGCACAGGGGGCCTGTGCCACCGCCCCGGGGAGCGACCAGGAGCCCCTGGCTACCTCCGGGCAGTTCTGCCAAGAGCCAGGAGCTCCTCCATGTGCCTGGGCAAGCCGAGGATGCTAAGGCTCAGTTAGCGCGCCCCCAGGAAGCTCAGCCCCCGACCAATAGCTGTCCCCGGGACAGGGTGTCACCGCGCCAGGAAGCGCCCAGGAGGCCCTGGCGACCCCCGGGGCGCCAGGGATTGCCCCGGCTCAGTCAGCCGGGTGGGCAGCCCCAGGCTGCCCGGCCCCACCGAGATCTGCCCCCGATCAGTGCCCGTCCCCCGGTGCGGGGCCCTGTGCCACAGCCCCCGGCAGCGCCCAGCAGACCCTGGCGGCCCCCGGGCTGTGCACCGACCCCCGCGGGGCTGCCTGCCAGGCCGGCGCGCCTGCCGGCGCTGTGACGGCACCGGGAGCCCAGCCCCTGCCGGGAACAGGAGAACGGCAGCTCCCCAGGGCATGCAGGGGACCTGGGACACAGAGACACCCCGCGAGGTGACAGCACCCTGCCCGTCCTGGGTGGCTAACACAGCAGCACCCGGCGGGTACAGGAGCCCAGTGCTGTGCTGCGGTAGCCACCTCAACCTGCACGCCTGCTTTAATAGACTTTCGTGAAAAGGAGCCTGGCTGGGACCTTCTGTGTGTGGGAGATGTGACACAGCTGGGGATGATGCTGCAGGCAGGACCTGGGGCTGCCAGGGCAGCTCCTCTGCTGGCTACAGGCACAGGAGGCAGGGAGAGCTGCCTGTGGTGGCCCCTGCCAGGCAAGGCTGTGGCAGCGGTGGGAAGTGGCCAGGCACAGAGTGCTGGCAGGGCTGGTGCCCCCTGACACGCCAGGGGAATGGCAGGAGGAGTCCCGTGCTGTGGGTGTGCCAAGAAAAGCAGCAGGTGGGGATTACAGGGCTGGCAAAGGAAAGTCAGGTGTCCTCAGGGGTCCCCTGTGGGCTCCTGGGGCTGCTCAGGTGTACAGGAAAGGAGGTGGGGGGGAGTGCAGGGGGGCCCTGGGCAGCACCAGCTCCTGCAGATTCCTTTGTGATGAGGTAACCCACCTTGTTAAAGAATCCCAGAATGGCTGGGCTTGAAAGGGACCACAGTGGATCATCTGGTGCCACCTCCCTGCTCCAGCAGGTGATCCCAGTGCACACGGTGCAGGATTGTGTCCAGGCAGTTCTTGAGTGTCTCCGGGGAGGGACATTCCTTAGTGTCTCTGGGGATCTGTTCCAGTGTGTAGAGTGAGTTCCTCCTGACAGCTGGAACTGGCACTGCCAGGGCAGCTCCTGTGCTGGCAGAGAGCACGCAGGATCTCGTGGCTCCCCAGTGCTTGTGCCCTGTGCCTGCTGCTGTCCCCAAGGATGGCTGGGCCCCTCCTGCCCTGCTCTGGGCTGGGCAGAAGTGACCAGTGCATGGTACACCAGCTGCAGAACAAGGCTGGTGCTTCTGGCAGAGTTCTGATGTGGAGACTGGAGCTGGGAGAGCCAGCCACTCTGCTGTTAGAGGCAGCTCCTCAAGCCTCCTCTCTGCAAGAGAGTTCTTCCTCACTGGGGAACTCCTGCTGCCTTAAGGTCCAGACAGACCATTTTCTGCTCCCTGCAGTCATCAGGGCCACTGGGAACAAGTGGAAGAGAAGCTGGATGCAAGGGAAAAATTCAAACCTGGCAAGCAGCAGGGGCCATCTCCTGCACCACTTTGGATCATGTATCCATGTTGGTGACTAGCCCCTGAAAAGGCTGTTTGGCAGGGCAAGTACTGAGGGGGGACCATCCTCTGTTCCCCCAGGAAATCCTGACTGGCATCATCCTCATGCCTTCTCATCCCAGCCAGAACGGGCTGCAGACTCTCCCAGTCTTCTTCACATGTTTCTCCACACAAAGAAAGGAGAAGAGCTGACTTAACTGGCATTTAGATATCTACCACTCAGTCAGAAAATGTTTTTGCATGACTGATCAATTCATTCAGATGCCAGTGGCCCAGAGGCAGAAGTGGAGCAAACAGAGGGGCTTGGCTGAGTCAGGATGAATCTTTCAAGACTGTCCTCAAGGGTGGCAGTGAGAATGTATTTATTTAGAGACTCCCCTTGTGCATCAGAAGCACAGTAGGACAGTCTCTTCCATGAAGCAGTGACAGCAGCACAGGAAGGTTTTAGGGATGCAAGAGCAGGCGTCACAAGGAGAGTCAAAGGGTGAAGCTCCAGAACTTAAATGACATCAGCAAAAATAAGGGTGTTGAACACAGAGCTGGAAGTAAGCTGTGAGAGAGGGAAGGAAACTGCCAATGGAGTGGTTATGGAAAGGCTGAGTGATCATTTGGTGGATGTTTTAAAAGGGGTCAAGGGATAGTCAGACCGAGAGAGACCTTGGTAATGTAATAGAGAGGAAAGCTCTGCTCTCCCAAGTGACAGATCCTTCTGGGAAGCTGAATCAGTTGTGCGCTAGAAAATGTACTGAGAACGAGGAAATTTGCAGGTAGGAGTTCAAACAGATTACTACTGTGACTCAGTCTCTTGAGATGGGTGACACAAGCAAAAATTAAACCAAAGGGGGATACCGGTGCAGAAGAGTTAAGCAGACAGAGAGCAGCAACAACAAAGGAAAGGAAAGATGAACTCTGCACATGTACACAACCTAAGGCCAGAGGAGTTGAATGCTGGTGCTGGTTCACAGACAGGCTGTCATGTAACCTTAGCCACACTTTGTGATTTGCCTTTGAGGTTCAAGCACTTGTGAAGCCTCCAAGGATTGTTTCAATCTAACAGAAGCACCTCGGGCTGGCTGCTCTTGCTGCCTGGGAGTGCTTCATGTCCTGCTGGATCCCCGCCCCACCAGGCAGCCCTCACACACCTACCCAAGCACAAACATGCACAGCGAGTCCCTTTGTGCAGCTGCTCATTCCCAAGGCTCCACAAGCCTCCCTGGAGTTTCCCCAGCCTGCCTCTGCCATGGCTGTTCAAGGAGGAAGATGTGAGCACAGTCACCTTGTGCTAGCAAACAGGACATCATGTTATTGCTTCGGTACCACAACAGTTTCAGTGAAAGGCACAAAATAACATTTATGTGATAAAAATTCCTCTCACCTCTGTCCTCACATTAATCTTACAGGTGTCCTACATCAGTACATGGATTGTTCCCAATTTATCACATATTTTATTAAGTATGTATTTATGACTGAAATACAAGAACCTGCTTTTTCCTCCCTATTTTCAACACATTTACCATTCATTTGGGTTTTTCTGAAAGGCAATTTGCAACACAAATATTGTTCTAGTCCCAGTAATCTGTGCTCATACGCTAGTGGAAAACAGACAGAAATTCCACAAAGTGGAATTCCTGGGCTGCTGTAAGCACAGTGGAGCTAATAAATACATTTACAGCTTAGGACTTTTGAATGGCTCCTGAATAACCCAGCTTTATCAATTGTTTGAGACTGAATCCCAGGAAATTAAATTTAGCATTACTACTGCCACAAATCTCTTGCCATAGCTCCAAGGAGCACCTCATTTATGATATCAAATTGGGGAAGACTCTCAGTAAGAGGAATTGTATTGACTTAAATGGGCTGGAGGAAGGAGCATTCCCTCATCCCTCAGTAAGGGCTTCACTTCCTGCTCCCAAAATGAACTTGACTGGGGCAAGGCTAAATCATGGTATGTTGGCATTATAGGCCATGGGGACCTCCTGGAAGAAGGCAGGGGGGGAAATAAAAAGTGGCAGTGTGTTTGCTGTGTGTGGTGTTGCAGAAGGACGGGGTGAATAAATCCTCTCCTACGAGCAGCAGTGCCTGTACAGCCCAACAGCTCTCCTGTGGCACAGGGATTGCAGGGAAATCCAACACTCTGGAGCTGCTACAGCCTGTGGCGTGCTGCTTACAGGGGAAACAGAGCCAGGGACCCCCAAAGGCAGGGGAGCTGTAGAAACACAGACAACAGTCTATAAACAGGAATCTGCTAGTTTTGTGCAATGCAGCTCCTAGCTGCTGACTAAGGATGCCAGAAGAAGCCTGGCACATCACAGGGAATGGATGTTGAGCTGTGCAGCCATTACACAGGACCAACAGAAACATTCACAAGAGCCAGAAGTAGCTTCAGATTGCCTATTAATTCTGGATGCCTGTCAGCAATTGTTATCTGATGGGCCAGAGTGAGCTGGCATCTTCTATGGAGGAAAAAAAGAAATCAAATCTAGCCATTACTTAAAAGAAATAGCTAAAGAATCATTTCATCATGACTTTCATCCCCTTTGCCTTTTAGCCCCCCTTGACAGTGGCTGGTGCCTCCTGGCAGCACTCCCTCTGAGCTTGCTGGAGCTCTCGACCCTGTTCTTCCCCACCACTCACCCTGTCCCAGCCAGGTGCACCTTTACCCAGGTGAAGGGTATACCCAGCTGGGCATCCCCTCCCAGCCTGAGCATTCAGTGCTTGCTCCTGTCACCGTGTGCCTCTGGAAGCTTTAAAGCTTTCCTGGGGGAACAGATTTGAATTTATTGGTAAACAAGGAATATCCACCTCTGACAGTCAAACCTGTGTGTGCTGACAGGCACCATCCCCATTTGAAATACTGATTTGCATCTTTTTGTAAAGGAGTTTGCTGGGCCAGGCTTGAGCAGTGTGCTTTCAGTGTGGGAGGAAGCTTTACCTGAATGTAAAAATATTCGGTGAAAATGAGTTTCAGACGTGTGTTGCTCTGCTTGCAAAAACCAATTCTTATGTGACCCTTCAGCAGTCACAGCAGGATCTGAAAACTGCTGAAATATTGTCATTTTAAATAAATTTTTCATGGGGTTTGTAATCAAAACTTTTAAACTGATCCTTTTCTGTCAGGCTCAGGATAGGCTTGTAAATTAAAAAAAAAAAAAACAACAAACAAACAAAAAAACACCTCAAAAAGAAACAAACAAAAAACCAAACCAAAATCCTTTCATGCTTAATATCTCTGTTCTAACAGACTTTTGAGACTTAGCATCAATAGTTTTATTCACTAGAATGAATAACAGCAAATCTATGGGCTTTGGGCAGTTCTGTTTCCTTGACTCTATTTGCATGCTTATCCAGTCAGGAAAGACAAACAATTGCTCATGACAGGTCTGACCCAGCAGCACCGAACATTCAGCTGCAAGGCTGAATGTAAACTACTGCCTGTTTAGAGGGAGTGCTGGCAGCAGTCTCAGGAGCTCAGGAGAGGCTGCATCTCTCCACACGGTGACATGAGAGAGTGGGTTTGGTGCACATCCCCACTGAGGAGCTCGGGAGAGGCTGCATCTCTCCAAACTGTGACATGAGAGAGTGGGTTTGGTGCACATCCCCATGGAGAAGCTCCTTTTGCTTTGATCCTCTGCTAACTGGGGAGCCTTGGGGTGCCATTGCACATGTGCTGGGAGCAGGGTAAAGGAAGATCCTTGCTAGACCCCATAGACTTAAAATCCTGCCTGAACCTTCAGAAGAGTTTTCTGAGATGTCCTAAATACCATTCAACCTCCCATACCTCCCATTTGGTTTGTCTCACACTCTGTGCCTTGGGGCCTGGCTTGGTGCCATGTACAGCACACCTGAGGGACTCTGCACAACCCTGTCTTTGGTTTATCCTCAGCCACTGACATTTTCAGTCTCAAACTCAGCTGCAGCAAGAAGCTGTGGTAAAGAGGTCCTGAGTCCAGTTCAAGTATGGAGCTCCCGAATCTTGTGTTAAAGGGGCACTAGAATAACAAACAACAACTAGGCAGGTCAAGCTTCAGTACCTCATCTCCTGCCTCTCCTTCATGCTTTGATCAGGAGCACTGCCAGGGCCTCCTAAGAGCTTGGAAGGAGGAGAAGGAAGGATGGCACCCTGGCAAACACCATCATTGCACAGCAATGCTAAAAGACCATTCTCCTTGCTTTAGTAGTAAAAAAATGCCTTCTAATTCCAAAAGGCTTACACTACAGCAGCTGAGACATCAGTACTGTTTCGCTGGGTTCTCTGCCCAGGGTCCTGACAACATTCAGAATTTTGCCTGGAAGCAATAAACTAAGCCAAAAAAATTACAGCACAAGTGAAAGGCTCAATTGAAAGTCACATCCAAACAGGCAAGACACAGTGCCAAAGCAGTCAGCAGCCTGGTGGATATTTTAGGCTATTTAATCCTTCAAAGATATGCCAAGTATCTACCTGCAAGTCTTCAGCAGGCAGCTCTGCTTCAGTGAGGGGTTCACTTCAAAGGAAGGTAGATGTTGGTGCCTTCCTTCCACTGGAACTTCTAATGACATCAAGTTAAATAGCTATTTAATACTAGTAAATGCAATACCACAAATAATTGGATCCCTACCAGTCCTGTTTTGGGGAGGCTCCCCCATCCATAGAGCTGAATTACTTTGTGAGGACATCACCCATGTTTGGGGTCTGCTCCTGGGGCTGGGGCACGGTGGTGGCGATGGCACAGGGGTGGTTTGTCCACATGCCGTGAATAAAAGTCACTGTCAGGGCAAAGATCCCCCCACAAGGCTTTTGCCTCGGCTGAGCAAGAGGGACCCAGCATTTTGCACGCTCTATTTTCTTACCAGCCCGGAGCAGCACTTGGGGCACCGCTGTCAATCTGAGCTGCTTTTCGCTTTCCTTGTGAATATTTATCCACTACTTTTTCCCCGTGGGAGCAGCTGGCAGGAGACAGGTCCTGGTGCCCAGCACAGCCAGAGGACAGAGCTCTGTTTGCGTTCCTCCAAGGGCGGCAGTGGTGCAGGGCCGAGCCCGGCAGTGCCCAGCAGGCGGGGACACACACCAGCCCCGGAGGCTGCTCTCCATCACTCACCCAGCCCCGGAGGCTGCTCTCCAGCACTCACAGGATCAGGCACACGCACCAGCACCGCAGGCTGCTCTCCAGCACTCACCCAGCCCCGCAGGCTGCTCTCCATCACTCATAGGATCAGGCACACGCACCAGCCCCGCAGGCTGCTCTCCATCACTCACAGGAGGGGTTTCTCCCCGTCCCTGGCACTGCAGTAGGGCTTTCGCTGCAGTTTTCTGCCGATCTCTGCTGCCCTCTGCTGATGCGCGGCCGAGGCAGAGGAGAGCCCTCCGGGGGAACCAAAGCCTCGGTCCTTTGCAGCAAAATCTCACTCTCAGCCTCATTAAAACCCTAGCGTAGGCAGGGCTGGTTTGATTCTTCTTTGTCCCCAACACACACCCTGAAGTCACTCGGTGAAGGATTTCTTGTCTAATAACACCACGGGGAATTCACTGAGAAGCTAATTCATCCTTATTACCTCACGTCAGGTAAATACTGGTTTAATCAATTTACAGACTTCAGTATTAATTAAAAAAAAATCCAACAAAAACAACAAAACGATGTAGGATGAGGGTTAAAGACACTTGAATTTCTCTCTGAATCAGGAGCCATTCTGAGAAACTTAGCCCTGCCCCATCCACTGCTGCTTACAACCCCACCTTTAGATCAAGCATCAATTTTCCATCACCAACTCAGGGAAGGGCTACCACTCATAGGGTCTTGCCCCATGCACAGCTCTGGGGAAAAAGCCAGGGGAGGATATTCTCTGATCCCTGCCAGATGCAATTTCCAAATAATTTAAGACATAAGCTACCTTTCTCATGGAGATAAAAAACACTGTGGCAAGCGAGCAGGGATGGACCCAGACTGCTGCATATTCCAACAGGCTTCATTTTCTCCCGAGCTCCGCTGTTCCCATCACCTGCTGCAAAACAGATTTTTAAACCACACACAGGCTGCTCTGCCTCTGCTGCATGTGCTGAGACCAGTTGAGAGGAGAGAAATCCCCATTAGGCAGGCTCCTGGCTGAAGAGGCAGCTCTGCTTCAAGCCTGCTCCTCTGCTGCCTCTCAGCATCCTCCTGGACAATCTCCACGGCTCAGTGCTCCGCAGGGCCCAGAGGGAAATGCTTCCCTAGAGCACCTGCCAGAGAGCTGCAAACTGCCAGCAGGCTCTTCCTATGGCACTTCACTCGGCCACGGTAGGGAGGCAATGCAGCCCTGTGGATAACACACCGACCCAGAAACGCAGCCTCTGCTTCTCTGCTGCATCTCTAGGAACGAGCGCTCCCTTCCTCCATGCTTGAACTGCCGCCTCTGCAAAGAGAGGGCACCCTTTCCCCTGTAAAGCAGCATGAGAGCTGTTGGTAACAAGATTTACGATTATTGAGGAGTTATTGAGCACAGCTTTTAGATCCTGCTCCATTGATTTTGCCTCACAGACTCGGTGGCTCCTGCCACCATTACCGGTGAACTCACACTGGCCCTGCGGTACCTCCTGGCCGTGGTGGCTGTGCAGGAGGATCCTGGCACCCAGAGCTGCTCAGAGAGCTCTGGTCACAGGGCATTTGCTGGCCAAATTACAGCTGGGATATCACCTTGTTTCTTTCTTGTTGTGTCACCCCCTTGGACGGGGTGCTTGCAACAAGCATAAACCACAACCTTTCTCTGATAAACCCTGTAAAAAGTAAACAGTGAATGTAGATCCTAAAGTAGGTTACTCCTCATAGCTGCTTCTATGGCTTGTGGCCAGTTCAACAGCCCTTGTGAGCTCTGCTGCCCTGTGCTGTCCTGCTCTGCAGTCCCAGGGAAGTGATGGGTTATGCAGTGGAGGGTTGCTCTGAGCTGATGCCTATTTTGATCCATAATGAGTCATTTTAAATAACTGTGCTGCAGAGCAAAGAGAGGTGCTTTGTCCAGGCTGTGGTGTTGGAGTGTAGGTGAGGAGGTGGGTTAATAGCAGGTAAATGTACCTTCTGCCTCCAAGACTGTCCTAGGCTGCAGTATTTGAATAGCAACAAGCAATTTTCCCCTTCAGTAAAATTTATACCATTTGGCTCAGTGGGATTAACAACTAATAATTAAAAAAATTAAAAAGCAAGCCAATGTGTTAGAAACAGACTGCCTGATCATCCTTTGTGTGTGGATGTGTCTGAGCACACGAGGGACCAAGGGCCTGAGTCACTGAAGGGGAAGGTCTCAGGAAGTCCACGTCAACATCAAACCATTCAGCAGCACTTCTGCTTTGTTTATGCAGTTGTCATTTGGCCACAGTCACAAAACCAAGTCTCCCTTCAAGTAGCTAAGCTGCTAGTTTGTGGTTCACTATGAAACAGCACAAACCCAAAGCCTGTGCTTTGCCTCCCTGGTCCCCCATATTTGTATTAAACCCAGTAGGTTGGGAGGCAATGCTGCAGGATTTTCCATTTCCTAATCCTAGCAGAAACAGCAAGCCATCCCCAAACAGATCATTCTACCCTACCATTGCTTTGAAACCCAAATCAAAACCCAAGCAGGAGGTCAGTACTCCATTCTAGACTCAAAAACCAGGTTTTCACTCAAACACTTTTGTTTTACTCCAAATCCCATTCAAAAAGCCACACTGGACAGACAGTGTCTGCAGACAGGAGACATGAAAATGCCACGAGGGGAGTTTGTGGCCATTGGAGCCTCTCTACAGCACCTCTGGGCCCTTTGCTGTTCAGGATGCAAACAATCATCACTGGGCTGCACTGACAGATTTGGATTTTCATTTACTTGGAGACAATGGCCAGTCCTTAATAAGGTAATTAAAGGTCCTCTTTAATAACCCAGCACGAGGCATTTTCTGTCTCCTGGCAAGTGCCCAGTGTGGCCGAAGTTCAGCTAGACACGCTGACAATGAGCATCCATTTTCCCTCACGTTTATTGCCCAGGTTTTCAAAGCAGTGTGCTGCTGCTGCTGCAGGGATGCTCCCGGGAGCTCAGCGCTGCTGGGGCTGGCTCACAGCTGGGCTCGGGGAGCCCTTCCCGGCCGCCCGTCCGTCTGTCTGTCCGTCCAGGGGAGATCGAGCTCCCAGCCAGGAGTGCGGCGGAGCCCGGAGCGAGCCAGCCCGGCCGGACCGCTCTCAAAGGCTGGCCTCGGGAGCGCGCCGGCAGCGCTCCTCGTTAGTGCTGCGCTAATTAATCTGTCACAGGGCTGTCGGAGCACACGCTCACTGCCCGCCGGCCCGCTGGAGAGGGGCTGGGGCAGCTGGGATGCTGGAGCGGCTTGCTTTATTTAACTCCAGATCCTTTTGCCTCCCTACGGCAGCATTCTGCCTGTGCCTCTCTAACGCTCTCTGTCACAGCCCCGGGCATCACAACAACTTTGATTTCTTGAAGACAGACACAAACTACATTTGTGCTGAATTATTTTTACCTATAGACATCACAGATGTGAAGACAATACAAGGAGCAAGAGTGTTTTAACAAAACCAACCTGCCGCACCTCAGCCCCAGCGTTTCAAGATGCCTATGAATAGTCTGGAGATTTCAGGTCAGCCAAAAGGCTGTTAAATTGTATCCATGAGCATCTCTCTGAATTTCTAGTATAGCCGGATGGCAAAAGCACAGTGGCCTCTCCCCTGCTGTCATTTTTGCTGGAAAACAGTCTCTCAGTTTCTGCTACCCGCTGTCATCCTTCTTTTGGCTTTGCTTTACCCCTCATGCCCTCTGCCTCATAACAACTGAAATCTGTGTGGCCTGCCTTGTTTCACCTCTTTTCTGCATCTCTCCAAGCCTGCCCCTTCCCAAACAGGCACCATGCTGGTTTTCTCCTCTGCTCTAAGTGGTGTTCCCACATCACTTTGTACATCACTTCCAGCTCTGTGTGCTTCTCCCTCTTGCATCTGCCTCCTCCTCCCCACAGTTATCTTCTTTTTTGGCCCTCCTTCACTAAAACAGGCAATATTCCTGCACTAGATGAAGAGCTCAGCACAGTCCTAGGGCAGGGTTTTGAATTCCCATTGCTCACAGAGTCTCCTTCGGTTACCCAAAAGGGATCTCAACAGATAAGTTTTCAGCTGCCAGAGAGCAAAAGTCCTCAGGAGGATTCTCTATTTCTGTCAAAGGCCTCTCTTTTGCTACAACCACATACCCAGATCATATATCCTAATATTTTTCCATGGGAAAAGACAAGTCAGCCAGAACCTTGTGACTTTCAAAAAGCAATCACTTATTATCTCACTGTTGCAACCAGGAATGCCTCGAGGAAACTTGTACTGCTGAATGCAGCCAGGGCACCCACAAAGATTTCTTGTTGGCAGGATTAGAATCTGCACTTGTGCTGCCAAAATGCAAATGCCACTGTGAGGCAGCTGAGAGCACACTGCAGTTCCAACCCTTTAAATAATCCAGATGTGTGATTGACTGGTGTAGCCCACTCTGTGTGTTGGGTTCCCAGCTGCAGGTCAGAGCAGCAGGAGGTGCTTGGAGCGTGTGTCAACACCAACCTGCACACGGTTAGCAGGGGCTGCTGGCACACAGGAGGAAGCAGGTTTGGCAATTGCCACCAGGCTGTATTTCTGAAAAGCCAAACACCACTTACAGCATTTCCCTGGGGAGTTCAGGAGCTCTGATCCTCACAGCTCCACAAAGCACAGGGAGCAGCAAAGCCAGCCATCACTGCTGGTGTGAGGTGCTACAGCCACAGTGACCCACAGCTCTTCTTTCCCAGCCTGGCTTTGACCATGCTCTGCAGACATGAGGGAGCACAATGCTCCAAGGCCAGAGCCTCAGCACACAGTGAAATGATCATGGCTTCCTGCTTCCAAGGCAGCTCAAGCCTCCCACCTTAGTAGGGGAGGTGGCTCCCAAAGCTCTGTGATCTGCAGGACCAGACTGGCTCCATTCATGCTGGTTAGGTTTGGCCCCTCCTGCTCTCACTTGCTGCAGTTGCCAAGATCCGTCCCTACTTTGTGCCCAGCACGAGGGGACAAGGACACTCAGCTGTGGGAGCTCCAGTCACCCCTGTGGCCAGCACGGTGCAGGTGCCAGGCTGGGGTGGGTGGCAGAGTGTGGCAAACCACACTCAAGGACTTGGCAAGCCATGAGAGCACAGCAGTTTTAGCTGGAAATTGCAACCCTCCCTTGCAGTGGAAGGATATGTGCCATGAACATTTTCCAGAGCCCTGGATCTCCACCCTCCTGCACTGACACCCTCTCCAGCACGCGCAGTGAAGTGAATGCTACCACAGGGGAAGGTGCACCTCTGCAGCCACCCCCTGTATGCCCCAGCTCCACCTCCCTTTGAAGGTGTGATCCCAAGGATGACAAGGATAACACACATCTCCACACTGCCTGGCTTAGATCAGGCTCTGTTTGCCCAACTACATACCTTGGAAAAGTACCAAGAAAATCCCTTCTGGAGATTAGCTGCAAACTACCACATACATCATCTACATTTACATATACGTGTAAAAGCTTAATATATATGTAAACTGTATTTACATACAAACATATGTTAAAGCCTTTGGTAGGGTTGAATGATCGCCACAGGCTGAGCTATTTGAATTTCTCAGGGAAAGACTTAAGCTTAACATCCCTAGTGTAGCCTAAGATATTTATATGAAAAAAATTAGTATTTTTCAATAGTTGAAATTCTTAAGGCCTTAATCAGGTTAGAGGGATTTAGAAGTTAGATCAATATCTCATCACACAGAATACAGAATTGGCTTTTTCCTAGCTGCCTACAATAATGATTTGAAAAAGAAAGAAAATCCTACCATTTTAGCAGACTTCTCCAAGTCCACAAGAGACACCCTTCTAGCTTCCAAAGCTCTGTGGCATTCCAAGGCATTCCTGCAGAAAAGAGAAGTATTTTAATGGTAATCGTTTTAACACCTTTGACATTGTTTTGTAACTACCTTGGATCCCAAAGTGCTTCACAAAGCTGCAGGGAGAGGTGAGGGCTGACGAGTCTAAATTTAAGGAGCAGGAAACCTGACTCACTGCTGGCACTGCCAGGGGCTCCCTGCAGGAGCGGGTAAATCACCCGGGGTGGTGTCTGCAGCGCCCAGCCTCGCCCGGAGCCCTTCTCCCTGCAGCCTTTGGCTTCAGGAGACATTTCCCGGGAGCAGGAGAGGATGAGAAAGCTGGCAGTGTCCCTGAATGCCTCCATCACCCGCTGCAGTGTGTCCTCACCCACCTTCCATTGCCGCACAGGGCAGGGAAGGTCACAGGGAAGGGTGACCCAAGCTGATCTGTGGGTGCCAGGCTGATCAAGGATCAGTGTGGCAATGTTCTGTGGGCAGGCCAAACCTAAACTTTGTGCTTTGCTTTAGGCAATCAGCTCCAAATAATAATGAAAACTAACCCTTCAAAACAGCAAATAGCCTTTTCAACCACAATTAAAAACCTGGGGGTGTTTGTAGTTTGTGCTCCAAGCATTCTACATTTCTAATGGTAAACTAGGAAAGGGGAGAGTATATAGAGATGCCTGGGTTCAGATAAAAAGCTGTATTCAAATTTCAGAGATCCAGGTGTTGTTTAGTAACCTCTGAAAATGTGTTGGCGTTGAAAATGGAAACATTTTGATGACCATTTTTAAAAGACCATGAGAAACCTAGAGATGCCTTTCCTGTGGCCCTGCCCTCAGCTGGGACAATCCCTTGCTGCCTGGGAGCACGAGAGCTGTGGAGCATCACCCTACAAGCAGCCACAAGAGCCTCTGGGTCAATGCATGTCAATTCCAACTCTGTGCTCATGAGACCCACTTGTCATGGTGACCCTTTCTTTGCTATGCTAGGAGCAGCAATCAGAGAGGCCTTTCTGGAGGGAGGAAGCCGTGGTGAGTGAGGATAACATCTGCAAGGTGATGCTGCTGCTAAGATTTCCGCACTGTGACTTCTGCCACATGCAGAGTCAGCAGAGCTCCTTGGAGACAGACTCCTCCAAAGCCATCTGCTCGTGAGGGTGATACCTCACACACCTCGGAGGGAACGAGCAGAAACCCAGTACAGCTCCCCTGCCCCCCTGGCTGACAACCCAGAGCTCAGAAAGGCTAAGCCCAGCCAAGGAATTAAATATCGTGCTGGAAGACCAAAGCTCTCACTGCCCTGAAAGAGAAGGTAAATATCTCTAGCATTTACAGTTCCAAAGTTATATTGGAGAAGGCTCCCCCAGAGACACTGATTCAAAGGAAAGTGTTGCTGGGGTTTTGGCTAGCACGTGGATTTAGTCCCAGCTGCAGAGCCATGTCCTGAGGACAGGAGGGCTTGGGACAGCCAGGGTCACACAGCCCCCCACTGCCTGGCTGAGGAGCAGCAGAGCATTAGTAGGAGCTGGAGGGGAAAATAATAGAGAAGGATAAAAATAAAACTACTCAAACTCCATCTTATCATTAATATATAAAAAAAAGTACTCAACCACCATTTTGTCCTTAACAAAACAGGACCAGGTTACAATTTGGAGGTGCATCCCTGCTCCATCAAGCCCACCATTCTCCTGCTGCCAAATCCCTGACATACTGGAACAGCCCTGAGGCACGGGGCCTCACCGCCCCAGAACAAGGACTTCCTTGGGAACATCAGCTTTGCTCCAGAAACAGGGGGATGGCTGGTGTGCATTCACACTTCCTGGCTGTCAGCAAGCCAGGTCTGTCCCACACTTTGGCTGAGCAATGGAGCTGGAAGCAGAAATAATCTGAGGCTGAAATGGTGCTGCTGGTAACTGAGGGAAACAACAATTTTGTCCTCTCTAGCTACATCCCCAGTCCTCTGCTACCCTGCTTTGCTGTTGTTCCTGACCCTGTGATGGTTTAAACCCCTGTGGGCTACCATGGAGTTGCAGCACTGAGCATCAGATCAGTTTTTCCCAGGGTGCTCCTGACTCAGTCTCAGGCTGCAGCACCAGGCAGCAGAAGCTGCCTTGCCCAGGAACCTTCTCCTCAATACACAATTCCTGAATCTCTTCAAATAACCAGACTTCAGGAGGAAAGCAAGGAGGAAATGCCTGTGGGATTCACTTTGTTTCTGGGGAAATCCAAGGCAGCAAGGCACAACAAGACAAATCCCCTCCCTGCTATCACGGAGTTGTGCTCGGCACGCAGAGCCCTTCCCACGGCACAGCTCGTCCCCGATGGCTGAGGCTATGCAGCCTGTCCTGAGACACAGACAGCACCCTGCCTCCCCAGTGCCTTAGCAGTCTCCTTCACCCTTACAGCGTAGCTGAATGTTTTCAGCTGCCTGATTCACTGCAGACCTCCAGAATCCTGTCTGCACATCTCGACAGCTCCATCCGCCTCTAGGGCAGGGACTGCCTGCTGTTCCCAGCACTGTATCTGCACTTCTGGATTTCAGCCTTGGAAGAAGCTCAGGACAGTCTGAACCTGGGGACTTCTCCCACCAACAGCTGGGAGCAGCAGCCTCAGACTCTGTTTGTATCAGCAGTTTCCAGTGCTGGAGCAGAGAGCAAGCCCTTCTCCATCCTCTTTTGCCTGGGAGTGCTGGCTGCAGGGTGGTGGTGAAGCAGCACGGCAGGGGGAGGCCCTCAGGGCAGTCACCAGAATGGCATTCCCACCAGCGTGGGCAGGCAAAGAAAGGGGAAATACTCATTTTCATTCTGTTGTGCAAACAACGACTTCCTAGATTTAGAGCTTCTTGACCCATCTCACTCCTTGGACCCACTCCAGAGCTTTCAGCCTGTCTTTGAGAGCTGGAGTCCAGCTCAACCCATGTCCAATATCCCTCATTTTTGATGGCTGCTCATCGCATCCCAGTTCATCCTACCTTGGGTGGAAAGCAATGGATCCCTTGACAAAGAAACCCCCCCACCCCCAGCTCTGCCTTCCCCTTCTGCCCCTCAGCACCCCTGGTCAGCAAAGGGGCCCCGTGAGTTTCCCTGTTTGGAGTGGAAGCATTTGATTTGTGTCTCATTTTGCTGCAGAATGAAGCGTAGGCTCTTTCTCATTGCCAACCACCCCCTCAGCCATCCCGGGGGGATATTCCTGTCCCCTGAGCCTGCTCTGTGCAGTGAACCCTCAGACACCAGCAGCAGCCTGAGCATTTGTCATTAATAACATGATTTCCTGGGGATTGGAGAGGGAAGGTAACCCAGACCACCAAACACTGCTCTGAAATGATGAATCAGAAAAACAGGCACTCATTAAGCATCTCAGTTCTCACTGTAACAGCCTCCTTTAAATCAAAAACAGCTCTTAGAGACTATACCTGGCCTTCCTCTCCATCCATAAAGAGACAAGGAGCCTACAAGTACTGACCAGGATTCAGAGAAACTGAAGAATTTGTCTTGAAAGCTGCCCCTTTAAGGTCTTCAGTTGTATTTTAGCCTGACCACCAACTTGCAGCAGCCTCTGCACCTGATCTCCCTTGCCCAGACTGAACACGTGCCTTGGGCAGATGGAGATGCTGAGGGGACAGAAGCTGCAGCAAAAGCAGCACTGCTGCACTGCTGCACTGCTTGAAAATCATTTAACATCCAATAACTCACCAACAGCAGCCTGGCTGCCACTAAAGCCATTCATTTCCCTTG
Source organism: Melospiza georgiana (assembly GCF_028018845.1). Taxonomy (NCBI): domain Eukaryota; kingdom Metazoa; phylum Chordata; class Aves; order Passeriformes; family Passerellidae; genus Melospiza; species Melospiza georgiana. The sequence goes on along the minus strand of NC_080432.1, from coordinate 11,593,660 downwards.
CTCTGCCATGAGTGTAACAGGGAATAGCTGCATTGGATGTTTTGTAGCTGCTCCCAGCCACTTTCCAAATTCCAGCCCAGAGAGAGCTTCCACTGCTGAGTAAGGAGCCCTGAAATTGGTCAGCGAGGCTTAGGACTGCAATGGAAACAATGGCACTGCCTGCACTCAGGGAGCAGGGCCAGAGCTCACAAATACCTTCCAGGGACAGTACAGGAGAAGGCTGGAAATCATTCATAATTTTAACTGAGCTGGAGACAGAACAGTCACTTACAGGTAGTAGCGAAGGAAAGTACCTGCACTTGTGGGACATTCTTGGCAGAAAAGCTGTAAAGAGCTCAGCGATGTGAAAAGCTCACTGGAGAGAAAGAAACTCTGCCTGGCTCAGGCACAATCTTCATTCCTGGGCCTGCTGCCCCTCACTCAGCTGATATAAAGGATGTCCATGGGAAATGAGGTCAGATCTCTTGAGGCCACACCAGAGCTCAGACTTACAACCCAGCAAAGCCAAAGTACAAAAGAGGAGAAGGACACAGCTACCCAAGTGTTTTCACAAATACCATTAACTTTGTTCAGCTTCTGACTAAAGCTATCAATACCTGTGACCAGAAACATTTGTTTTTTCTCCTCCATGTAGAGCAGCAAAAATTCATCTCTAGCCATTTCCAGCACGTGAAGAAACTGGAGGGGCTGGAGACTGAATGGCTGCTGCTAATTTATTACAGTCAAGTGAGCAGCATCCCAATGTGCCATTGCATTTGCAGGCTGATGGAAGAAAAGGAAAATAGAGGGGCTGATGAATGTTCTCACATTTCCTCACTGGTGCTGCCAGGCATTCTGACCCATGCAAACCCCCCCCAGCACACAAATGTGTGACCCACATGTGTTGTGGGGCGCTGGCACCTCCCTGCCTCTGGGGAGACATGGGAAAGATCACATTTCCTTTTCCTGACTTAACAGGTTCCTTGTATTTCTCTGCAGCTGCAACAGCAGCAGCCTTCAGCAGCAGCACAGCAGCCTCCAGGCCCAGTCCAAATCTATGATTTCCTTCAGAATTTTCCATGGCAATGCTTCCTGCTGTCAGTTTGTGTCTGCATCCCCATCATGATGCGCTGGGCAGGAGAGAAGGGCTGGGGCAATGTTTCCAGCTGCCCTTGGCTTCCCAAGGAGCTCTGAGACTGCTTATTTCAGTGCTGCTTCAATGTTTCTCTCCTGTTTGAGAGTCTCAGTACATGATGCTCTACTTTGGGTAATTAATTTTTAAAGAAGCTGTGTATATTAATGCAAATTCTATTAGCGATGCCTCTTGGCGGCCCGGGTATTAAATACAGTGCCAGTAGATGACAACACTTGACAGTCTCCACAGTGGTAAATCACATATATTATTATTTTATGCCACTCTTAATGCTTTTAAGACACATCCTTAAAATAAACTGGAATTGTTAGTATGCTTACACTAAAGCACAAAAATATTCCTTCTTAATTTAGCCAAGCGTATGTTCCTATTAGAGCTGGAGATGCCAGATAAAGGCTGGCACACACCATGTGTGGTGTGAAGTGCTGGAGCTGTGCTGCCTTCAGAGGCATTGCAGGGGCTGATACCAACAGAGGCTCTGACTTGCTGTTCCTTTGGAGCCATCACTTGATATTCCACACTGGATTATTAGCATCAAGAGACAGCCACAGCATTTGACAGCAAGCCCAACTGCTCTGCAAAACTGTTCGGTGATGGAAATTCATAAATCTCTGCTTGGGTGCTGGCCACTACAGAGGGACAGAGGAAGATGCTTTGCAAGTGCAAATCCCTGCTTGGAAGAGTTTATAATGCAGAGTACAGTGGCAGCGCTGTGTTGGATTCAGCCTTTCCTTGAGGAAGGAGAAAAATCTGCTGACAGGTTATATTCCACAGCAAATAGATTGTGCTGACTGCTCACAAGCGAGCAGGAGTTGAACACAGGAAGGGCACTGTGCAGGATCCAAGCAAGGCTGGATATTGCACAGCACAAGGCATGATGGAGAGAAGGGAAAACTAAACAGGGCCACTATGTAAGGGCCTGACAGTTCACTGCTCTACTGGTCCACAAAGCAAAGTAAAACTAATCTAAAGGTGTCAGCCCTGTGTGGCTCTTAAATGCAATGCCACAAAACAGGACAGATGGATTTCTAGTTCTCTCTTTTTCTTAAAGCAGCACACAAAAGACATGAAGCAGTTCAGCTCTCAGAAGCTGGGATGCAGCAGAAGCAAGACTGCACAAATAACCTGAACTCAACATTGTAACAAAACCTGGAGCTGACCAGTTGCCCTCTGGTCTTGGTCACAGCTTCACTTCACTGTGCAGGAGGGGTAACAAGGCAGGAGCTGATGTTCTGCTCCAGCAAACACTGTTTTCCATCTCCTACCTCTATAACCTCAGCATCCTTCAGATGAACGGTACACTGAATGCACTGCTAAGGTCAGGCTGCTCTCTGCCCCCAGGCATTCAGCACTGCTCAGCTGAGTTCACCTGGCTAGCTGCACACAAGGGAGAAGGTGCTGGCTGACAAACCAGCCCAAAGGCACCAAGTGCCCTCCTGCAATGTTTTGTGGCTGAGCCCTGCTCCAGATGGGGCCTTGTGGAGATGTGGCTGCCTGCAGACACCCTGGGCTCTGCCTGTGGTGTTTGTCTTCCCTGTATCAGCTGGGACAAGTCAGGTCTGCCCACAGCACGATGCAGCAGGCAGGGCATGTACTCTGTGCCACTGGGGGCTGACCTTGCAGCAGGGAGGCTGCTGGCAAGGGCCACTCCTGTCCACCCTCACCTGCACGTTCTCCAGCCCCTTCCTCAGGAGAAAGAGAACAAAACACACACTGATACGTAATGAGGCAGCAGCACCAATGCCCTTCTTCACTGATGGCTCCCAGGAGATGAGCACCTTGCCACTGTCTGGTGAAAACATCATTGAAAAATCCCAGTATCCCTTAAAGTCTGCCTGTACCTCCTCCTGTGTGGGCCATGGAAGAGGCACTGAGCATCTCTTGGAGTAAACCTAACATAGCACCACCAGTGCTGCAGTGATGCTGGGAGAGGCCCTGGCCTCAGGCAGCTGCCTGTGCTCCCCTTGCAGAGTCTTTCCAGGCTCTTATTTCCATCAGCCAAAGACTCAAAGCAGTGGGAGGTAGTGGTCACTGAGGAGAGGTGAGGAGGCTGCAAGGGAGCCATCCGTCACTTAGGCCCTGTGAGGGGCTCTCTCAGTTTCTTTAAGGCTCGGGTCCCAGTTCTGTAACTGCAGATATTTTGTTCAAGGCCCAAAGCCTTCCTCACCCTTCCTCACATCCCTCCTAACCCCTGCCTTCGTTCCCCCAGGAACAGACAGGAGGGAGCAGGGCAAAGCACTGGCACAGCTGTGCCCTGGACTGCCACATGCTGCTCTGGATCACCTCTTGTCCTCTGAGCAAGCCGTACCTGCCCCCTCCCCTCTCTCACAAGCAGCTGAAAATGCCCATCCTTCCCTCAGCTTTCAGTTTGGAAACCCAGCCCCCTGGCCCTTCCCTCACCCTGCTGGCTCAGACCACATTTCTCTTCCCCGCTCACTGAGGTTTGGTGACGAGAGGCTTTAGCAAAACATCCCCTTCCAAAGCACACGGCACATATGAGAGATCAGTGACAAACATCCCATCCAGAATGTCAGAATCTAAAGAGAGATTCAATCCTATGATATTTGAAGACTTCACAAGAACGCATTTCCTTTTTTTAATTCGACTTTGGGATTTCCTGTAACAGAAATAGCGATCTTCAAATTATCCTTTCCTGTTGGAAGGAAAGTTTTGCTGCCCAAAACACGCAGCAATGCCTCAAAGCAGTTCTTACCTCCTAGGAACAAAAGGTCACCACAAGAAAAAGTGCAGGAAGCAGAACTTGCACATTGCAAGGATCAAATGTAGGTCAACCCTGGCCTGCTTTGATTTTTTTTTCCTCTGCACTGAACAAAGAGGTTAATTCCACCCCAGGCCAGAGCACTCTGGGAAGGAGAGTGCCTCTCCTGGACCTCTTGGCTCCTCCCTAGGCTGCAGTTCAAGCCAGCCCCAAGAAGCAGCAGTCAGCAGTGGAACAGGAGTGCTTATAAGATCTGAGGGCATTTTGCTGGATTTTATAGGATGCAGGGTAGGTTTACTCTCAGTAATAGTAGTGCCATTCTCACACATTCACTGGAGCTACCTGGGACACCAGACCTCTATTACAGCTCACACATTACACGGCAGGCATCAATTCCCCCAGCCAAGTCAGCTGTAAGCTCAGTGCCCTGAACTGGCCTTCTGCAGCCTTTGCCCTCTCCCTGCAATGAAACAAGCTTTTGGTACTGCAGCAAGAGCCCCCAGGGACCCACTGGAGGCAACTCCTGCATCTCCTTACAGAGAGAGATAAGGCTTTAGCAGCTGCAGTCAGGAGCCCTTGCCAAGAGCCCATCCACAAACCCCACGCAGCAGGGAAACTTCCACCAGCATTGAAGTCAGCCAGTGTCAACTCTGATTTGCTAAAAAGCAGGTGAGCCTTAAAGCCTCAGAAGTGGTGTATGGGGAGAGTAGTCAAGAGGTCTGAGCTAATCCTCCACTCTCTGAAGGAGCACAGCAAACCACAGCTCTAATGGTGCAGGGGAAATTTGTTATCTAACAAAAGGCAGGGGGCAAAAAACCCCCCTGTGAAATACTGGAGTGGGAGGGAAAGAACATAAGAATTCAACAAACTCAGCTTAAAATCCAAAGAGTTACAGAAAACTCCCAGAAATGAAAGCAAAGGAAAAAGCAGTCCCTGCTGCCCTTGCAGCCCCTGGGGCACACAGCCAAAGGCAGGGGCTGCAGCAGAACCCACCGTGCCAATGGGCAGGGAATCCCACTGCCGCTGACCCCTCCCTGCAGCTGCTTTGCATTCATTGCACCAGGGAAGACAAGGAAACTTTCCTGCTTCTGCCACTGCCCTCCTGCTCCAACCTCCCTGAGCCTTCCTGGGTGTCTGTCAGCAGACAAGGAAATTTTTCTTGAGGTGCAGCTTACAGATTGCTGCACACAAATAGTTTATTTGCCTCCAGTGCCAGGCATGCAGCATTAGGGATGCTCTCAAGTCACTCCAAGCATAGTGTGACTACAACACAAGCCACTGGAGCAGAAAGCCTGCAAGGGGGAGGGGAGGCCAAGGAAAAGAAAAATATTTTTCAGGCTGTCTTGAATGCCTTTTTTGTTTTTTCTTTCCTAATGTGACACAGAAAGCTGCTTGGGAAACCAGAGAAATAAACAGTTCCTACATGGCCCACTTTAATGAAGTATTGATTAAGGCAAAATTAAAACTGCATTTGTAAAGCCCAAATAATAAATGCTGCTTTGCATTTGTAGCACAAACCTCCAGCTCTAAGATCTTTCATGAATGTCTTAGTCACTTGCAAAATGGCTTTTGAGGAAGGTTCTAGATGCTATGTGAAGCCCCAGATCATCACGAATTAGGGCTGCCTACATGGTAAAATTATGCTCATCAACTGAGTCAGCACTGAAACAAGTTTAGCAATAACAACACTTGATAGACAATAATAAGGCAAATTTAAGGTACTGCAAAAAGTTTATTGCAGTGTAGATGTTCTGTGCAATGGCTGTCACCAGAAAAATTACTACAGTGTGTAGCTAATAGCTAATTTTCAAAAATGTTTTGCAGCAACTTTGAGCATTCAAATGAAAAGTGGGTGTTGTGAAAGTGAAAGTATTTTAAGTCAAATTTTGCTCCTAGATGTGCTATTATTGCAGCTACTAATGAGATTTTATCTTATAGCCAAGAATGAGAGCAGTAACATGCAATTATTTGTTTGGTGGGATTATTTTTAAACTGAAATAATGTTGATTCAGAGCTTGGTGAAGGAGTCTAGTCATATAAAGGGTTTTAGAATTTTTAACTTTTTTTTACACCGTATCTTTGCAGCAGCCAGGTTTCCATACAATAAAAGGGAGGTGAAATTGAGCAGTACCTCTTTCCCTAAGTGACCCACTGCATCACTCCCTCCCCCAGCTGCCATTCAGCTCCTTTCTCCAGAGCTGCTCCATGCTTTGGTAGTGTTTTGATCCAAGTTTAGCCATATCCTGTGTGGCCACTGACAATCAGTTCCCCAGACTTCTCCTGGCACAGCTAAATATGTTTGTGCTATAGGAAAAAACAGCACCATATGGCAGTTGTTTGATCTCTAAGCAGAAGCTGTTTTTCTGCAAACTGATGAGCTCCACCTGTCTAGAAAGTTTCATTTTCCTCCCAGACACTGCAAAAATCTTACTTGCACACCTCACGTGTCCTCAGCATTCAGGATAAGGAAACTTTGGGGATCTCTCCTAGACTGTCTGGATCAGGACTAATTCCTGACAATCTGCAAGGTCACTGTTGTCTTCAGAGATGACCAGGGACTGGCTTTTCCCCACCAGGGACACTGCCAGTGTTTGATACTCTGACATGGGATTTTCCTGCCCATTTCCTGGGGTGTAGAGCCCAGCTGCAGCCCCTACATTTGCACATGACCTCAGGTACATGTACCCAGTTACATAAGGCTGACACACCACATTGTCAGCCTGCCTCAGAGAGCCTCTGACATTATCTTGGATTAATTCTGCAGGCCAGTAATTCTTGTTCAGTGTATCTGTGACATTTATATCTACTCTCAAATCACTTCAGGACATAAAAAGGGTTCAGCCTTTCATGAGACACAAAGTGCTCAATCTGACCTCCAACTGGTGCCAATTAGAGAGTAACCAATACCTACTTTTGGCACATTGCATTGTGCCATGATGTGGCCTGGATGCATCCATAGGAGGAAAAAAAAAACCAAACCAAAAAGCCCCCAAAACCCTAGGAAAGAGGCACGAAGAAGGGGAGAATAAGCATGATCTCCCTGTGCAAGATGCTGGCTCTGCTTTCTTTCTTCATGCTGTGAAACTATTTGCTAAAGGAAATAATTTCACTCCACTTCCTTCATGAAATTACTCTTTAAGTGCTGATTCTCCATCTGGTGCACAGCTCCTGATTTCCAAAGATATTTAGGGATCTAGCTCCCAGTTTCAAAGAGATGTCTGCCATGTTTTAAAAGTCAAATTTCTGTCTTTACATGCAACAATACACAAATGTAACTCTTAATTTTAGGCTGGGGGAAACAAACTGTAAGAGAAGAGAGAATTAAGAAAACCACACTTGACCTTGAGGCAAGATCCAACCTTTGATGTGAAAATGAAGGTTATGGACCACATCAGTGTCTCACACACAACAAAACCTAGGAGATGACTGGTTTGTAATAGTCTCTCCAGCATGAAAATAAAAGTTAAACTTTCTTCACCTCACTCACACTTCAGCAAAGGGCTTACTTGCCACTAACATGTGGCTCCCAGGGAGCTTGGCAGGGAGCCCTGCATGAGGTCCTACTCCCACACCATGTGAGCAATGCCTGTTCCATGGAGGGCAGATGGGGAAGAGCCTTTGCTAATAATTTTCCTGGATTGTTAATTCTTAAATTGGCTTTTTTTATCCATACACTCACACCATACTGAAATACACATTTGCTTTTTTAAAGAATCCTTCTGATTTTCTCATTCAAATGAAGTTATTTTAAAGAGACTCTAAAAAGGAAATTTCTTGAGTCATCCATCCCTAAAATGTTTTCACTATCATGAGTCTATCCACCAAGGACTCCAAGGGACACAAAGCCCAGAATGTACAGGTGTCCCAGAACCCTTTGGATTGATAAGCAATAATTGAGGACCAACCTGAACGTTTTCAGTCTAGGAAAGAATGCTGTATAACTTATTTGGAATGTGAGCCAGTCTCCCAATAGATGAAGGTTTCAAACACCTTTCTTGGTTTTCAGATCTGACTAAGCCAGGCTATCACAGCAAAGATAAAGTGTTTAACACAAGACATGTAACAAATCGATTTAAGTCAGACATATTCTACTCTTCTGTCAGCATGGGATCTTCCAGAAAATTGTAGTCTTGCTGGAAAACCTTGCTTGGTGTTTCATTTCTCATTGCTGTGCCATCAAATAGCCATGCAGATGAAATGTGAGGGCTACAAATTCTCCACTGAAGTCAGTGGCATTGCACCAACTCAAAGCAAAGGTAAGTCAAGCCCATCTTTCACACCGTTTAAAAATTAAGGCTCAGCACACTGCCAAGTCTCCTCCTTAGCCACACTGATGTCTGAGAAGTTTGCTTCAAGAAACAATTAACTGTCCCATTCATCCTGTGAGCCGCTCATTCAGGAACCAAATGACTGCCCTCCACTGCATCAGCCAAGATTCCTGCTCTCACATCTCAGGATAGCACTCTGTAGCAGCCTGAAGAACCACTTAAAATGATGTATTCATTATTCATTTCCAGAGTTCATTAAATAATCTTTCATATTTGTTTTCTTTGTATTTTTGCCACAACAGAGTGCAAATAAGCTAACTGCTGGGTCTCAGAGGAGAAGATCAAGGATGCTGATTACCTCAACATACAGCCTGTGTTCTGCTGGAGTTTACAGAAGAGCTTTGCTGCTCCTGGGGGCCCCAAAGCACACCCCAGGTGAGCACTGCCTGCAGTCCTCATCACCAGCTTGGGAAGGGCTCTGACAGCCCTCACCAGGGCTCAGCAGGAGTGGAGCATGACTCTAAAGCAGCACTTTCCCTTGGAAACAGGCATTCAGGGAGGAAAACAAGCAGCAGGCAAAGGCTGTCCTTAGGGAGGGCAGGAACCAATACTCCAGCAAGGGGAAGCCATCCCCAGAGAGCAAAGAGTACAACTTCCATCCCAAGCATCAGGCAGATGTTTTCTGAAAGCAGCGCAGAACTGACTGATGCAGGAATCTGGTGAGGAAAAAACACAGCTATTGGAAATAGTCTGAGTTTTAGGTTAAAATATTATCCCTATCTCACCTGATTTTCAGTCAGAAAGGGATTCCCGCTCTTCTCCTCGTGCCCCTTTCTGTCACAAGAGGGATGAATTTTGCAAACCAGGAAGGGCCAGGAGAAATGCATCCCCCTGCTGGCGTTTGCTGCAGGATGGGGCAGTTTTAGCCCAGCTGGAGCCTGCTGGCCCCTGTGTGAGCTGCTTTTATTCTGCTGTCCTCAAAAGCCTTCCCACAGTCACTGCCTCTGCTCCCTGGGGCTCTGGGGGAGGAACAGCAGCCTCGGTGGCCTGAGGGACTGCCACAGTTGTTTTGCAGAAGCTCAGACTGTTATTCAACTGCTGCATCCTCAGATGATAGACTGAGGTTATGGCAAGCAGTAGAGACCCACAGCTGCCAGAAGGGCAGTGCTGCAGGAAGAGCAGCCTTGACTCTGACAGGGTGGAAGGGGAAGGAGAGGGCTGAGGCTGCAGTGGCCTGGCCTAAAAACACCCTCACATGTCAGCGCCCTGGTGGCCCTCAGTGTCCCACAGGATCAGCTCCTTCCTGAGAGAGGGCTGCACGTGGAGAGGATCAGGAAATCCCTAAGGACAGGGAGCATCTCCCATTGCGTGGGGTCTAAGGTGAGCTCTTCCTCCCCTCAGCTGCACACACCTGCCCCTCAGCACCAGGAGAGCAGAATGAACCAAGCCCACTGCTCAACAGAGCTCTGAGTCAAAGGAGAGTTCAGAGGAGCACTGGAAGCTGCACCAGGCAGGGCAGCAGCAGGTGCTGCCCCAGGCAGGGATGTGCTGATCCTGCTGCTGTGGGGGTTTCCCACCCATGGCAGCACCAGCTCTGCTGATAGTTATCTTGTTTCCCCCTGGGGCTCTGGTTAGCAGAGCTTTAAATATTTTTTTCCTTATTAATGTGGTTGCTCAGAATGAGGCAGGTGAAAGGAGGCACAGAGGTGCTGGATGTATCTGTTCAGATGAGTTTTGTTAGCAGGGTACATTGCTCCTCTCATCAGCTGCCTCCCACCTCATTTCTTTCCCCCACACAACGTCCCTGGTTTTTAGGCACTAATGAAGGCAGCAGAATGGTTGGGGCTCTGGGGATCCCTTATCAGGGATTCTGTACCTATTTTAAAGTCCTGCTCTGTTCATATATGAAAGGATTTCTCTCCCAAGGATACTCCTCAGGAGCTAATCCACTTGAGAGAAGGGACACAATGCAGGTGAAAAGCAAAGTGCTGTCTTTTTGCTGAATTACTACAAAGAGATAATATTTACCTGCAAACTTTCTCACCACCCTACAGGACAGCTGCTCCAACACATGGGCAGAGATAAGTAAGGGTGCAAAAGAAGGGAAAATACTGCTAAATCCACTGCCATCCCCTAAACAGGGCAAACCACTACTAAAAAGGCAAAAGGGAGACTCTTTAATAAGGGCAGCTGTAGACAGGTGTTCTCACCTGCCACACTCCCCCTTTACCTGTGCCCAGGTGAGCAGTAGGGCACTGCTGAGCCTCACCCAAACCATCACTTGGAGCAGCATGAGGCTGCTTTTGCTAAAGCACCCTGTAGACACTTGAGGAATTTACTATGAGAGCAGCCTTTGGCACTCTGCTCCCTGCAGCAGAGTCAGCTCCTCAGGATGTGGGTAACTTCAGGAGACAGCAGTCACATACACAGACCACCAATCTGAGACCCTCTACCAACCCAGAGCCAGGAATGTCCCAGAGATTTAAGGCTCCAGGCTGGTTGGAAAGCTCAGCCTCACTGGCCCACCATGCCTGGGATTTGGTTGCCTCAGGCCCAGCTGAAGCTGCAGATTTATCACTCTTGTCCTCTGAAGGAGACAGGTGTCAAACATCGACACTGTCACTCTGCTGGCTCTCCAGACTGATTTGGTCTGGCCTAGAGGCTAAGATGTGCTTCAGCAAGAGGGCTGCAATGACAAAGAGCACCCTCAGGAAGGTGCTCATTCTTTTCCTAGGCAGTCTGTCTGTATCCCACCCCTCACCAGTACTCTGTGCCTTAAACACCAACTGAAGGATTAAAGAGCTTCTCTTGCCCTGAGAGGGAGCAAAGCAATGGGTTTGCTCAGACCATGCTGCTTCCAGGGGCTCTGCAACTGGAGCAATCCATGTGGGCTGCTCTGCTGGACCCCAGGGAACACAGACACCTCTGTTGGGTACACCAAGAGTGCCTCAGAGACAAACATGAGCCAACAGAAAACTGCCAAGAACAGAGGGCACAGAAATAGGTGCTGTTGTGATGGATTTTCCCCAGAGAGTGCACTCAAGAGTGATTCTGTGCCAATACCAGTTAGTATCTGCCAATAATATCAGTCCCCTTCACACTGGGTTGGAAACTGCAATTAAGAATTCGTTCAGGGTCAGATGTCTAATTAGTTTCTCCCATGTTGTGTACCCTGGGAACCATGGAGGTCCCTAGAACAGCAATGCTGGAGGAAGAGTCACTTGGGTTGTTTCCTGTGTGGCAGGAGGTGCAAGGGAAGGAAGGATGAAAAATACAGACTCCACCATCAGGAGAGGAGATATTAAGGGTTTTACACCCCATATTGACTGGATTGGCTTTGGAAACTTGACTCAATAAAAATAGGCTTTCTGAAGCAACCAGCTGCTGCCTGCCTTCTCCCCCACACCTATACAAAAGCAATACAGAGTGGGCTAAGTTACTGCAGCATCTTCCCTTGCTTTGTTTTATTTTTAACTCTGTGTCTTCCTCCAGCTCTCAGAAGAGCTCCTGCACAGCCCTGTCATTTCAGGCTCATTTCCCCAGTGGATTCCAGATTCTTGCAATATTTCAAGTATCCCTAGATGAAATGCCAGGACAGATTATTTTTTTTCTTGATCTCAGTACCCCTTTCACTATTTATTTTCACTAGGCTTCTGAAAAGAACTTGTTTTTCTGAAAAGCATGGGGACAGCAGGGCCTTGCTGCACACACAATCCTATTTCTTCTGCCCTAAGCTTTGCTGCTGGTGAGGCCATGCTGCTACAGCACCAGTTACGCTGAACCCAGTCCCTTCCCTTAACACAAGTCAACAAATCAGTCTTGGCTCATGTGCTCCAAGAATGGCAAATGTAACACACTTGGACTTCTTCCATCAAATAAATCATGCCTTGGGAGTGAATATAATAGGGCAAGTTACAATTTTTAGCTCACTTCCATCTGGGATTTTTATCCCATTACCTGGTGTTTATATCATTTCTCATTAGAGCACCCCTGTGTCTCATGTCTCAGTCAGCCCCCAGAGGCAGGCTTCAAGGTATATTCAATATAATATTCCCAGCTGACTCATGGAAGAGCAAAACACACCACCTGAAAGCAGCAAAGCTGCCACCAAGCAACCTGTGCTCCCATAACCACCACTGCTGCGTCTCACGTTTCCCTGGAGCTCTGCAGGACATGTGCCACGGGCCCTGGCAATCACCAGGCTTGAAAGCCTGCATGGAAATGACACACAAAGACAACAGCAGTACCCACAAGTAGCAGAGTATGCAATGTTTTGCCTTTTAACCACACTGTGTCTCACAGGAGAAGAACTGCCATAACAACTCAGCACAAACTCATCCTTTGAACCTCTCCGGCCCCCTGCTGAGGCAAGATGAGACCATTGCTGTAGAAATTCTCCTTTTCAAGGAGGAAATGACAACCTCTGCCCAAGCAGGACAGTCCCTGGCCCTGTGCTGTCTGATAAGGCGGCTCAGAGAATTCCTCTCCTCACTGATTTTTCTGTCTCAAAGGTTCATTAGACTGGTGGAAGGTGAGGCCTTAATCTCAGGTTGCCAGAAAAAAAAGTAGTGAGTCCAGATGGAAAACAAGTCCCCTCATGAGTTACTGCCTTCCTCTAGAGAACAAAGCACTGATTTCTACCTGGTTTTTAATGCGCCACTGTATAATCAAGCCAAGCCATTTGTTCTGACCCATCTCTGGCTCCACCTTTGAGGAGTAACACCCAAGTACACCCCTTCCCCCAAACTCCTCCCCTCCATGAATGCATCTTTGCTGTTTTTTCTTTAGATCTGAGGATCCCACAATATCAAGATGCCTTTTATTTTTTTCCCTGACTTCTAATGAAAGCTATGCAGACAAAACTGAGCATGTTCCTGCTTTGCCTGCCCTCTCCCAGACCCCAGGATTTCCTGTAGAAAAACAACCTGATGTGAACATCCAGTTTCCTACTCAGAAAGACAGGAGGATACTGCCACATCTCCACCCAAAATTTTCACATTTCACTTTCTATGATACACTTCTGTTCTCCACCTTTTTTACATTTCTTAGTATCTTGGGGTATGTCAAGAGCTCTCATCTTTTGCTGCACAAAATAGAAATTGAACTAAGATCCCAGCTCAAACTTTTTAAAAATTAAAGACAAAATAATTGCTGTGTCCAGTGAATCATAACCAGGAGTCCTGAGAGAACAAAATTGGAAACTTTGCAGTACACAGGTGGATTCCCCAAACCAGAGCTCTGAATTTCAACTGCACACAATGATCAGGTATTTAATCTTCCAGCCAAGATGCAGAATGGTAGAAACAATGGCTTAAGATCTCAAGAGAGAAATCTAATCACCATTTCTCAGATGCCAAAAGGTAACCCACATGTGGAGAGATTTACCTGCAAAGCTAATTGCAGCAGAACTGGACCCTCATTACCTCCTTGCTCCCATTGCCCTGCAGTTTCCACAGAGAATGGAGGCAGTTTGGAGCCTGACCTGTTCACTGTCCCAGGAAGGGAGCCTTCAGGAACAGCTTGTACTTTGCTGCTCTCAGGAGCCCCTGAGAATTCAGGGGTCCATTTACATTGTTTGACTACTCGGCACCTAAATAGGCTCATTGCCACACCTAACAACGACAAATATTCTAAGATTAGGGGAAAAAAAAGTTACATAAGTGAATCACAGTTTGTCCTGCCAAACCAGGTTCTTGCAGATTGCTCTGAGAACTGTGAGTGAAGCTCATGCCTTTGTTAGCATGGGTTTTTCCTACAAACAATCCTGCCTGGCTTGGGTGTTGTCCTCCCTTCCTTTCCCTCAGCTGCATTAAGCTGCTGATGCTCACTGGCCCAAGGGTCCTGCCCAGGTCCTGGCTGGTGTCTGCAAGGCACTGTCCTGCCATGGGTGCCCCTCACAGGACACCCACCCACACCACAGTGGTGGCAGCCCTGCCCCAGGTGCCAAGCAGGGTCTGCAATGAGGAGACACACACGGCTTTATCTCCCCATCATCTCCCCCAGCCACAAGACTGTCTCAAGTAAAAAAGAAAAAAAAAATCAAGATCAAAATCAATAATTTCTTCCTCAGGCAGAGTCTGAATTATGATCTGAAGCATATCAGTTTAAATTTAAATACCTCCCAGGTGTCTTGGATTAATCATAACCATTACCTTGCACAATCTTGGAGTTGTCAGCATGCAGGGAAAAATTACTGAAAGCAGAGACTAGAAATGGCTATTTTCTACTGCCTTTTGCCAGTCTTGCCTATTTTAGACCACAAACTCATTGAGGCATGAATATCTTCATCATTATATACGTTATATAGCACTACAGAAGATGGGATTAGCCTTGCTTTAGGCACTGCTGTCAGGTTAATTTATAATTGACAAGGTTATATTCAAGCTATGATGCACACACTGCTCTCAAAAGCCCTTTTTAGAAAAGGCTCTATACCAGGAAAAAAAAAAGTATTTTGGCAGAATGTTTTTAAAAAAGGAACTTATAAAACTCTGTAGCTGAACTGTAATGCTAAGATTCAGATTATGGCCTGCCAACTGCTCCTGCATTGAAAGAGAGGGAGAACTGTTCCACACCATGGTTTTTGTTAGTGCTCAGATGCTGTCCCACAAGCACTCCAAAACTACAGTTTAGCTCTACAGAATGGGTTTAAAGGAAAAAACCCCAAAAGCAAAGAGCAAGAGGCTTGAAGCACAAGTCCTTCCCTGCAGCCTGATTCCCAGCACAGGCAGGTGGAGCTGAGGGCTCCAGCCAGCACGCAGTACTGTGCTGCCTGGGGATGCAGCAGCCTGCACGGTGATTGCTCAGTGGCAGAGAGGGATGCTGGCACATTGCTTCTGAGAGAGCTTTAATACCACCAAAAGGACAGAATTCATTTACCCAGAAAAGATAGAAAAGACCTTTTGCAATAATATCAATAAAATCTCATTCGATCCCTACCCCCAAATGCTCACTGTGAATTTCAGACTGATTTATCCTCAGCTGGCTGAGACAGGCAATTAAAATAGAACATTAAAAGAGACTTAGATGCATTCGGCACCGTGTGTGGATATGTGGCAATAAATCTGTTCCCTGGCAGTGTGTGGGAGAATTCCTCCCTGCTGTGGATTCATACCAGTATCAGGCAAGGCCTCACTTGCTTATTGCCAAATAAGCAGTAGGACTGGTGCATAGGATGGCAGCATCCCAAGCTCTACATGCAGGAGGAAAACAGAGCCAGGACTGACTCTTCCCACAGGTAAGCTACATTTCCACAAGGAAAGGTCATGCCAGCTATTAATTCATGCAGGCTGCTCCCCGCTTCAGCCTGTGCTGTATTATCATCTGTGTTATGGGGGAAGGTAAAAGCAACAAATTGTGCAGAGCCTTGGCCCTCCCTCCAGCAAAACCAATCAATGTCACTAAGCAGATCGACTGAAAGAGAAAAGTTCCAGTACCTTTATCACACCCAGAAGTTTCTCCAGCTTTCAGTGTGCATAAGGCTGTGTTATGAATGATCATCTATGTAATACAGCAGTGACAGCTGGAGTTCTGGATAGCCCCTGCAGCAACACAAGAGGGCACAGCAATGCTGCCCTATCCATGCAGGGCCACATTCTGGCTCCTGTCAGAGGCACATGTGTGGGGAGCAGGGAAAAAAATGGAAAATTCCTGGGAGGAGCCTCCAAAGCTTAGGACGCAGCATATGATCCAACTCCCCCGACACCAGCAGGGCAGCTCCTTCTCTGCCAAGCTCTGTGCTGCAACAATCTTTGGTCCATTTTCTACCAGCTGTGGCTGGAGGTGTAAGTGCTGGAAGCACAGCTTTCAAGTAGCTGAAAGCTAGAAAGCAAATATGTGCTCCAAAGGGATTATTTTTAATTTCCTTGAGTACCATGTATTTGGGGCTGGACTCCCAACGAATTCAAGTACTGAGGTTGTCAACAAGCTCAGTGCTGCTAAAATCACCCAGAGGAAGGACTCCTACCTTGAAAGGACCTTGGCTCCAGCACAAAGCTATTTCTGCCTTAGCATGATCAATTGTGGGCTTTTTGTGCAGAGAGTCAGATCAGCCAAAGGGCTCCTTGTGCAGAGAGGCTCCAGTGCTGACACAGAGAGCATCACCCAGTGAGCCATCAGGCCACGTGCCAGGTGACTCACAGGAGCACAGGGACATTCAAACCAAATCACAGAACCGCAGGGTGTTCTGGGCTAGGAGGGACCCCCAAAGACCAAAGCCCAGCTCCTGGCTCCCCACAGGACGTGCCCAAGGATGCCACCCTGGGCCTCGGGCTGTTGTCCAAATGCTCCTTGAACTCTGGCAGCCTTGGTGCAGTGCCCACTTCCCTGGGGAGTCAAATAGCAAACCATGAGCCCAGGCTGGGTGGAACAGAAGCAACCACAGAGGGGAGATCGTCTCCATTTCCCTCACGCTGCCTGCACAGAAAGACACCAGGAGCCCCCAGCTCCTCTGCTCAGCCAAGCCAAGAGCCCAGCTCCCAGCAGAGCCAGCCCCAGCATCCCTTGAGACCATAACAGCAAAAACAATGCCAGAGGCAAAGGACTATTTTCATCTCCCTGTTATCTGGATCATCCTGGTCATGAGGAACATGACATTGTTTCAGCCGCAGCAGCCACACTAAAATAACACGATAATAAACAATTACAATAGATTATTATTTCTCTAATCATCCTTTAACTCCATCCCTTCACCTTGCCAAGGTGCTGGCAGATCATGGGGAAGACCAAGTCTCTGGACATCTTTCAAAGGCATTTCTGACAAGTCAGGGCTGCTCTGAGAACCACAGGGAGAAAGGAAGCACTGCTGTGGGCACTGACAGATCTGCAGAGGCAGCTGAGCCTGCTGAGGGCTGTAATGGCCCTAACAGAGGTCCCAGGGGGGTTTCACCCTCACCTGGGGGTGCTCAGCTGTGCTCTGGGCTGCCTCTGAGGGACTCCTCTGAATAAAGGGTCTCTTTTTTTGGCAAGAGTAAGAGCTGCAGTCTGATTGGTGGGTGGGTTGCTCAGACACTCTTCAAATAATGAGGATTTCTGCTGCACAAGGGAGAATCTCTAGGGAACTATTTATAAGTGATCCAACAGGAATGCACATCATCCCTCAGCCCAAAGCTTCCTGCAGACCTGTGTTAAAACCCACAGGAAATTTTGGATGGGGTCTCCATATTCTCCAGTCCTTCCCTCCCACTTTCTTACACTGCAAGAGCACACCTGGATCAGGTAACATGAAAGCAGCTCCTCAGCATGGCAGCACAGCCAGGCCTGACCCACAGCAGCCCCTGGCACACCAGGAGCAGGCTTCACAGCCCTGCAGGTGGCTCAGGGGCTGTCACACTCCAGTGTTGGCTACTTGCATCAAAAGTGGGCATTCAGCAGTAAAGTGACATTCATTATTCAGCTTCATATTATGCACATACCTCATGTGAGAACAAGGCTCACTAATTACTCAAAAGAAGGCCATAATTGCACTTATTTTAGAAACAGGCAGGTCAAAGAACACACCTTAAAGCAGCTTAAAAACACCAAGTGCAAGTATTAGGCTGAGGGAAGTAGACTTTTCTTCAGACAAGTACTGGTTTCTCAAAATATTTTGAACCTTTGTAAGTTAAGGAAGAAAAAACAACACTCAGTATTCAGAAGCTGGGGAGTTCTTGACAGATTTGTTTCCCTCACTTGTAATTTTCAGCAAGTTTATCAACTTAAAAAAAAATATAGATTACCCGCAGAACACTAGGAAGGGAAATTGAAATAACTCTCAGGAAGTTAGCAGGGCAGTTTTTATTCCCATTTCAGAGATACATGAAGACATTGACCCATAAACCATCACAGAGAGTATTCCTATTAGATCAAGGTGCATTAGACTCCTTTTTGCCTCAAACAAGGCTGAGGAACACTGCCAGGAGCAATTTTGAACCTACTGCAATGTATATGGAATCTGAGGAGCAGAAAGGGTTAACACCTTAAGCTACATGTTTGTCTGGTCTATCATAAAGCTCAGTTCTGTTGAATAGAAGAGACCTGGCCTCCTTTGAGTCACCTGAATTATTCCAGATGCACATCCTGTGACAAAGCTGGCACCACAGCCCAGAGGAGCACTTGCCTCTTCCCCTGCAGCGTGTTCCCTGTGTGATGTAGTCCCTTTCTGGGCAAAGATTAAACAGACACCTCAGGCTTTCCCAAGAGCCCTTAGTGACAGAAATGAGTCTCCAAAAACATCAGCAAGCTCCTGCCTTCGCTTTACCTACAAACAGAAACCTCCTCTCTGGGCAGGTGCCCCCTTGGATTTGCAGGCTCTCCTTGGAGAGGTAAATTGCGGAGGCAGCACCAAGTCCCACTGGACAGATGTACAGCAAGCAATATGGGAAGGTGGAAATATTTACATCCTTAACAGGGAGGAAGAAGCAACAGGAAGAGAGGCAGAGACACATTCAACCCCAGTTTCAACAGGGAAAGAGCAGCATGTTCGTTGAAAAACCAAGGACTGTGCCAGACAGTGCTCATAGAGGGGCTGATGCTCTTGTAGCTCAGCCCAAAACACCAAGTTTCAAGGTGGAAGTGGCTTTGTCCAGAATAGTACAGCTGTTCAATAACAAGGCTAGGAGAAAAACCCAGATCCCTGCCCTTCTTCTAGAGCTTGGTCTCTTCCTCCACTCTGCACAGCAAATAACAGGAGAATTTGCCAAGGTGAGAGAACAGATTCTTGCTCAGCACGGTGAAACTTGGAGCAAAAGGTGTCACCCAAAATTCCAAAGGGAAACCCTACAACAGCAATCTTGTGAGGGACAGTAACACTCATGGGCTCTGTAAGGAGCAGCAAGCCTGCTAGTCTGACATGCTCCATGTTAATTAACTACGTTGTGTAAGAGCTGAGGGTGAGCAGTGTAGCCCTAGGACCTGTGAACACTGCAGCTCAAACCAAACCAAAGACAAAATGTTGCGTCTGTCCATAAAAGGCCGCAGCTGCTGAGCCTCCTAACTCTGGAGTCTGGGAGCAGACTGCAGCTCTCTCCTCAGAGAAGGATCCCACTCCACATGAAGTGCTTCACTGAAAGCAGCAGATAATGGCCCTAACAAAACCAGGCCCTCGGGGCAAAGGAATCCCTGGGACTGCACCTACATTAATAAAAACCTGTATGCTTGACTGGACTGCACCTCTTTTGTTTTGTCTGACTGAGGATGATCTGAGATCCTGTTATGTGGCAGGCAGCTCACAGATAAAGACTTGGTGAGTGAGGAAGCCTTTCTTTTTTTCTGAATCACTCCTATGGATGCCCAAGGTTATTGCAAAGTATTGCATCAACACTGAATCACTCCCTCCTTGGCATATTTAAGTACAATTTTTCCCCTTCATGATTTTTTTCATTCTATTGAAGTAAAGAAACATATAAAAGGGAGAGCAAAAAGCTCAATGTGCTTACTTTCAGCATCCCAAGCCACCTAGTCTCAACCTGAATTTTACCTACGCAACCAGGCAGTAGCACTGGTTGTTACCTCAGGAGTTTGGAAGCAAAGGGAAAGGAGCAGGTGAAGCAAGCCCAGGAGAATCTAAAAGGAAAATATCTTTAAAGCTCCCCTGAATTAGTGACACTCACCTGTTTGTTCCATTTTGTGCCTCTGGGTTTCTCTGAAATAGAGAAGAGCAATTATGAAGTGACCCACTTTCCTTCTGTTTAGAGTGAGAAGGAAACGGGGAAGGGAAAGAAGGAGGAGAGGGAGAGTTGCAGAAGGATAATATCAAAGGGTAGAGAAAGAAAAAACCCCATATCCTTACAGCAGGTAGGAGGGTAAATTGTGATGACCCAGTTTAAAGGAAGAGCAGGAACTAGACCTACTAACAGTCAACACCTTCCCACGCGCTCTAAGGAGAGGAAACAGCAAGGGAGGGGAAAAACTTGGTGCTTACATCTCCTGTTGGAGCTGCAGACTCATTCCTCCAGGTTAAAGTTTGTGCCAGAGAAGTTTCCTACCAAAAGACCAGCAGTCTCTGCCCAGCCCTTTTACCTGTGCAAGGGACGGGTGGAGCCTCAGCCACTCCTGATTGGGACTGAGCAAATCAGGGCCAGGTGCAAACACTTCAGGTAAAAGGAGCTCAGGTGGTTTGCATTATAGCTGAGGCTGCCTCAGGTGGGGCTGGGAGACACAGCAGGATGCCAGGGGAGTGGAGTGGGCAGTGTTTCTCCTTGTCCATGCCAGGGGAGTGGAGTGGGCAGTGTTTCTCCTTGTCCATGCCAGGGGAGTGGAGTGGGCAGTGTTTCTCCTTGTCCGTGCCAGGGAGTGGAGTGGGCAGTGTTTCTCCTTGTCCATGCCAGGGAGTGGGCACTCTTTCTCCTTGTCCATGCCAGGGGAGTAGAGTGGGCAGTGTTTCTCCTTGTCTGTGCCAGGGAGTGGGCAGCGTTTCTCCTTGTGAAGGAGCCCAGAGGTGGCAGGACGTGTGCCACAGCCAGAGGAGTCACCCTGCTGGCACGGTCTGACAGGCAGCTCTAGCCCTCACTCTGCTGAGGGCCACCTCTTCAGGAGAGCCTCAGTGCTGTGGCTCTCACCTCAGTGCTGGGGGCCCTGAACCAACACCTCTGCAGCCCCTCTCAGGGCTGTCTGTCCCATGAACAGAAATCAGTAGCTGGGGGGAAAAGGGGCCTTCTGGCTTGCTGTACATTTTTGTATTTTCCTTCAAGATTAGTGAGGTTTCTATTTCCCTTCTTAAATCCCATTTACCTCACTCAATGTAATCAGGCACAAGTGGAATGAAGTTAGTACTCCTGCACCACTTCACAGCATTCAAAAATGATTCAATAAATAGTGTAACAAGCACATGCTTTGTGCAGTTGGCAATTATAACCATAAAGGAAGGACCAGCCATACCCTCATCTCCGGGTGGATTATTAAAACTCACAATTCAGCTTGTTGAACTCATCACAGCTCCACTGGTTTCAAAGCCTGCACACAAAGAGAATTGCACTTCTCAGTTCCAAAAGTTCCAGTTTAAATAGCCTGTGTTTCCTGTAAACAAGCAATAGCCCCCAAAAGCATAACCCCGTTAAAAGTGTGGATTAAACCAGGACTTTAATTTGCACTCACCTAAAGATTAGTTGTCAGCGTATATGGCTAAAATCATATGGGGAAGTGCAAGTAAATGACATTGTGTGCTAATATACAGCATCTGCTGTGTTTTTGTGCTCACAGAAAAGTTGGCCAAAGAAACAGGGGACTGCAGTACCACACAGCAGTTCATATCTCTCAGTTAAGCCTGTGCCCTGCTTTGTGGGACCTCTGTCCTTTCTTCATTTAGCTTTCAGGCAGGTTTTTGAAATGGTTCCCAAATTCAGGTCACATGCACAGAAGGAGAATTAAAATCCAATTATAGTTTATTTTACTAAATCAGGATTGTTTTAAATTAAAAATTGGAGTTTATTCCTTATCTGCCGTCTGTGTCATAGGAACACAGAGAAAGCTGTTTCTATGTATTCTTTCCTCTGTATAATATAGATTAAATGGCTGTGGTCCTCCTTCCTCTGTGTCCAATACCTTTGTGACTTTCTTGGGCAGAGCTTTCCTCTCATGAAAGCTGAGCTGGGCTTAAAATTCCCATTGGCAAGGTTTCTGGAGGCCTCACACCAGTCCTACCTCCAGAGCAGATGACAACCCTCAGAGCTGTGGCTATGTTTTGCCTAGAGGATAATAGATGGTGAAGTCTGGCATTGCAGGAATGACACAGTTATATCACAGCTGAGAGAAGGGCCCAGCCAAGGCAGGGGGAGCTGGGGGGCAGCAGTGGAACCCAGACTCACCAAACATTTAAGTCCTGGTTGCTCTTTAAGCAACTAGTCAGGAATCAGGAACTTTGGGGATCTGGCTCAGCAGATCTAAAAGTGTGATCAGGAAATCGGTGGGGAACTCATCTCCAAGGGTTTATGTTACAATTGTATTTTAAATCTCTCTATTTTTGAACATAAGGCTCAGAGAAATCTTGGCTTGGCCCAAACTGGAGCACCCAATCACAGACAGCTCCTTAAAAAAGCCCCCAGCCTAACTGTGTATCTAGAGATCCTGAGCATGCAGGGGAAAACTAGACCCAGCCATTCCCTCAAATTTAATCAGAAGCAGCCTGGGGCACAGAGATGCAAGTGCTGTTGATGGTCAAAATTCAGAGTTACATAAAGAGCAGTGAATGACAGAAGGCAATTAGGAGCTCTGCATAAAGGGCTCCATCCTCAGCTTGTTCTTATTGCAGATATCAGACTGGGGTATGCCTCAGCACCTCAGCCTGGGAGCAGGCAGAAATTGGAGAGGCTGGAAATGTTCAGTGCCAAAGCAGGTACATTTTCCCTCTCGTTTGCTCTATGCTTAGTTCAGTTTCTTTCCCAGCCACTTACTTGAGGCCAGGATGAGCAGCATTTGGATAAATATTTCCCTCTCTGCTGAAAAAGGAAAAAAAAGAAACGTCTGAGGAAGGTGGAGAGAATCAAGGCAGTCTCTGTGTTACAACTGCCTCTAAGAGAGCCCAGGAAATAACGTGCAGGATCTGGTGGCACTGTTTTGGTGTCCCCTCACTTGGCTGCCCCACAGCCCAGCCTTGCAGCATGCAGGGGTGTGAGTTGGAGGCTGGAGGTGGTGCTGTGAGCAGCCAGGAAGATCCCACTGCCCACAGCTCTCAAACCATGGACAAACAGGGGCTGTTCTTTCCCCTCTTAACCTGCTGCAGGCTCTGCCTGTCCTGCCCTTCTCCGGCTTCTGGCCGGTAACGTGGAGCACACATCCTGCTGCTGTCATGCAGGAGAGCATGCTCCTGCCTCATTATTCATGAGCTGTGCCCACAGGTACTGCTTGTGAAGCCTGCTGAATAGTTGCCTGAATAATTAAGAAGGAGCTGAATCATTCTTAGACCAAATTCCGGTTTTCTCTCTCCTCCTACTTCATTTATAGGCTTCTCTTCTCACATATCCCCTGTACACAGTGTGAAACGACTGTTCAAATAGTACCGGATAGAGTCAATGAACTCCCCGTGTGCTTTTTCTTTTCGTTTTTTTTCAAATTATCCTTAGAAGATGCTAAAGAATCAGTTAGAATTGCTTAGTGCACTTATTGCGACAGAAATCCCGGCGCTGCGGTGCAAAAGCCTGCCCCCCTCTGCATCTCCCAGGATAGAGGCAGCCACATTCCTGAACAGCACAGGCTCCATCCCTTCCTCCCTCGTTTCCAGAACAAAAGGTGGCTGCTCCTTCTAAGCTTATTGGGCAATGTTTGTGATCTATTTAATGATTCTGCCCTTTGTTTTTTTTATTAAGCTCCATGATTTCTGCTGCAGCAGAGCTGGAAAATGAATCTTAAATTGAACCCAGCTTTGTCACTGGAAAACTACCTCTTATCCTCCTCCCACTCCCTCTCTGCTTTCTCTTCCTTTTTCCATTCCTTAAATCTCTTTCCCCAAGTTATGCTGCATTTTATTTTGCCTTCACTGCATTTTCGTCCCTGGCTTTTGATGCACAGAGCCAAATTCATCCCTGCTGGTATCCAATGGACTGAAATTCTTCTCCGAGGCATTATTGGGCTGAATCCAAACCCAGCCATCATTTTGCAGTGCTGGTGGCTTAGCCAAAACAACAGTTTATAATCTCTCTTTTCCTTCCCTTATCTACCGTTAATATGAATTATTAATAAGTACTAGTACTGCTGTCTTGAAAATCATCCTTGTTTCTGGAGCACCTATCAGCCGAGCTGTCTGGCTGAGAATTCCTTTTTAACTTTCCGTGTGTGCCAGGAAGTTGGGCAGCCTGGATTCCAGAGCAGGGCTCGCTCTGGGACTCCTCTCGCCATCCGCAGTGCTCACCTCACGCGGGTGCTGGGCACGGTAACCCCTGCGGGAGCCGGCCTGCGAAGCTTTGTTTGCCCAAACCGCCGCTCCTGACGCTAAATGCGTTTCCCAGTCAGGCTGCTGCTCCAGAGCCCTCACCTGGAGGGGGTGTCTGCACAGTGTTAATCTCAGCCTGTGTTTACAGCCCGGGAACATGACAGGTTCTCTCCTTCCCTGCGGTTTCCGTGTGCACAGCTCATTAGATACTCTAATGCAGCAGGAAGCCCCTCTCGACTGAGAATTCCTTCTCGTATATTTAGCAAACTTTTGACTGCTTCCTTTCAAAAGAGACTGAAGGACATATTTTCGTAGGAAGAGGGTGAGACTCACAAAGCACGATCTACAGTCACGTTTTTCTGTGGGGAACTACGGAGCAGGGGAGGAGGAATCACCCGCAATTCTCTCTCCTTCTCCCCCGCGCCTCCCTCCCCTCCCCTCCCGTCCCTCCCCCACGCCCATACAACCATAACACGGGGTGAACGCGCTCCAAATACAGCTGCAGAGCCTTCTCTCTCTTCCGGTCTTCTTCGCCTTGGCAAGGGGGACGGGGGGGCAAGAAGAGAGGATGAGGATGGAACCACCCTCATGTGGAACTGATGTTTTGACTCCGCCATCCGCAGGCTGTTCAGAAAAGCCTGCACGCACGGTGTCAGAGTTAACCCAGCCAGAGCTCGCTCACTGCTCGCGGGAGAGGCTCAGACAGGGAACAGGGAGGCATCATCTCCTGGTCTGGATGGTTCCATGAATTAAAGCCAAGGCTTGTGGGGTGAGAGGGAAAGGATGACTGAGTTTACGAAAGAGAGCATCGCACTTCGACTGCAATCCCCAATGTTCATTAAGATCCCCATTAACAGATAAATTTTACAAACATACATAGTTTTGTATGAAATGAAAGGATTTCCTCCCCATTAGGAATCACGTTGGAGACAGCTCCATTTGCTCCAAATTAGGTACGCTCGGAATGAATATTTTAATTAATTAATGATAAATAAGCCAGGCACTTTCCTTGAACTGAGTTACCGTTTCCTTCCTCAGCAGCAGTGGGATGTTCTCACTGTGCTGTGTGTGTTCATGTACTTGTCCAGGCTTTGTTTTTGATTTCTGTCTCTCATTTTTGAACCTGTCCCTCAAATGATCAGTTACAACACATGTCCTTAACCATGGATTTCCTCGTGTTTGGCTGCTCCGACGTGGGAGAGGGGAGGGAGGAGGGGGAGTATAAACAGATTAACATACCCAGACCCCTGGCAGGATGTTCTGAGAAATAAAAAGAGGGGAGAGAAGGAAGAATTCACACAAAAATAGAAGCCCACGTAGATTTGCCATATATGGAGTACCGGGGACTTCAGAGGGATACCCTCTTCGGACCACCCCTTTGGCGGAGGAAATCGCTGCTGCGGGAGGGTCCCTGCCCCCCGGCCGGGCGGTCGGGCCGCAGCCGCCCCCAGCCCCCTGCCCCGACCCCGGCCGCGGGGAGGCGGCGGCGGGGCGGCCGCGGGAGGCGGCGGGCCGGCTGCGGGAGCGGTGCGGCGGCGATGACTCAAACCCGCCCGGCCCGCTCTGCCCCCTCCCGCTCCCCCCGCCGGGGAGGGCTATTAAAAGCTGCTGACGTAGGAGCGGACGGCCATCTTTGATGAGGGCACGGCTCCCGATCCATTGAAGAAGGAGACCCGCGGAGGTCAGCAGCCTCCTGTCCTTGCCTCCCATCCAGCTGCGGCACCGAGCCACCGACCCCGCCGCGCCGCGCTCCGCCAGCCCAGGTAAAGGTGGCACACACCGCGGGCACCGGCACAGCGGGGGAGGGGGCCGTATTGCCGGTAATGAAATGGAGAAATAGCACATATTTAAAGTGGGACCCGTTCGGCTTTTTGTCTCCAGCCTCTGGCTGCTGCGGGCACCGAGAAAGGCAGGGAGAAGGGGGTGATTTCGCCGCCAGCCTCATGGCCGGCTGGAGCCAGGGAGGCAGCCGGGCTGTGCCTCGGCCGTGCGGGCGGCAGGAGGCCGGCGGGGAAGGCAGTGTCGGAGGAGAAGGGGAAGCAGCGCCATTCCCGGCTCCGAGCGGGGAGAAGCGTGTGCGGCGCTCTGCGCTGCTGGGCCGGCCCGGGCTGTGCCGCCCCGGGCACTGCAGCGCCCGCAGCGCGCCGGGCTGCGGCGGAGCATCAGCACCGCGGACAGCGGGGGCCCGAGCGGCGCCGGGAGGGGACGTGCGCCCGTGTCCGTGTGTCTGTCCGTGTGTCTGACCGTGTGTCCGAGTGTGTGCTCAGCACGGCGGACAGCGCCGGGCCCGAGCGAGACGGTGAAGGGACGTGTGTCTGTGTCTGTGTGTCCGTGTGTGTGCTCAGCACCGCGGACAGCGCAGGGCCCGCGCCGGGACCGGGGAGTGCGAGCTGTCTGTGTCTGTGTGTCTGTGTCTGTGTGTCTGTGTGTCTGGGCATGTTCAGCACCGCGGCAGCGGAGGCGGCCGTGCTGCAGAGCCCTGCGGCTCCGCGCCCCCCGCCCCGGGGCTGCCCCCCCGGACACGGGACTGGGAAGCGATTCCCGACTGGCGAGCGGCGGTGCTCCCTCATTCCAGGACAGGACCGCGGGCAAGCGCAGTTATGGCTCTGTAACTCAGAGTGACAAGAGGGAGAAATAAAATTTTAAAAACAAAAAGCAAGCAAGCAACAACAACAGCAAAAAGCAAATAACATCAGTTGATGCAATTAATCGGCGCTCGGCACTTGGGCCCCTCTCCCTGAGCGGTGTCTGTGCAGGGAAGCGGGGGTTACATAACGCCCGGCCCGCGGGTCCCCCGCGCCGAGCCCTGTCCGCAGGGAGCACGGGCAGCCCCCCGGGGTTCCCGCAGCCGCGCTCCGAGCCCGCGGGCGCCGCTGCGCCGTGACACGGGGACACGGGCCCGCGCCGCCCCCCGCCGGCCCCGCGCTGCGGAGCGGTGCGGAGCCGCCGCCTTATGTAACGCGGGCTGCCCCGTCACGTCTGCTGGCCCCGGCTCCCCCGGCGCCGCCGGCGCTCCCTCCGCCCGTCCTGTCCGCTCCCCGGCACCCCAGCCGCCCGAACGCCTCGCTGCGGTCCCAAGTTGGTAACTTCGCTGGGTTTTTTTCCTGCGGGGCGAATAAACAAGGGGAGAAAGGGGGATTGGGCTGCGTGTCCAGACACTGCGCTGCGTAGCTGCGTCAAACCGGAGCCGCGGGATCTGCCAGATTTACGTGCTTGGCCTGAATAATTGCTGCTGGTTTCGTTCCCAGCTGAAGAACGAGGGCCGGGGGGGAAATGGGGGACTGGCCTGCGGCACTGCCCGGGGGTGGCAGAGCAGCCCCTGAACCCAGACCCGTTTGCTTCCAGCCCCGGCCGCAGCATCTGCAAGGACATGCCTGTCCCACACCCCCTCCTGGTCCTAGCTCTGGGCATGGAGCAGCTCCCCCACTGATCAGCAGGAGGATGGTGTGGGGCAGCCTCCCTGCGGGTGGCAAGGGGGAAATGGAGCCATCTGGGAGATGGGTGCTCTGGTGGGAATGGCTGGGGAAGGGACTCTCTCCTGGGCCCCCAACCCACCTGCACATCCCTGCAAAGAAGCCAGTCCAGGAAGAAGCAGCGGTGGTTTTCCATTGCTGCAACATCGCGCAGAGCAGGTCAGCCAGGAGGTGACTGCTGAAGAGTTTGGCTCCTAGGATGGGTGCCAAAAGGATAACAGAAGTGACCAAACCAAAGATGCAGGCAGGCCTGATTGACAAAAGCAAAAGCTTGAGGCCGCCTCTGAAGTCAAGAGGAGTTGCAGAAACTCAGCACGTTACAGTACCAAATGTAGCTAGATAGCAACCCCCAAATAAATGCAGCTTAACTTTCTTTCCACAGCTAACTAGAAAATGAGAGTGGCATTTCCAAGAGCTCTCGGGACCAGGCTGTGTGTCCACTGAACTCATGGGGGCAGTGAAAGAAAGAACAGCAGAATCCAGACAGCGTGAACCCTCAAAATACATCGAATGAGATGCAGCTCCACTTCCCAAATTTATTGCACTGGAGGTGGGAGATGCTTTTCAGGTCAAGGGAAAGCTTTTCATTTTTCTCCCTATGCTTTAGGTATGGCAACAAATGGCAAGATGAAAGTGCTGAGGCAAATAAAGCACGGTCTCTGCCTAGTGCTTGCACTGCTTTAACTGCGCGAGGTAACGAAACAAAACACTTTTCCTGTCAGTGGGAAAACTTCAGCGATTTGTACGTCTGTGTGTCACAGGGCTACAGCTGCTGCATTTGTAGCAACCCTCAGGGAAAAATAGAAAGTGTATGGCATGGTGTAGGGCTCAGTTTGCTAATGATTTCTTCTCTCAGGAATGAAGAACAGAAACTGTTTTCCCTTTACCTTGGCTTGTTGTCACACAGTTACTCTTTCTCTTGCATTTTTTCCCCCCAGATCTCTGTCATAATGTTTTATAACATAAGGAGGGCACTTTCATCTGTACATATTTATATGCACACACACACTCATTTCAGAGATTTCCAGGTTCTAGGCTGGGTAACCCCACAACAGATGCAGGCTGACTTTGCAGCATTCACTGGGCAGAGTGCATTTTTCTGTCTATGGAGTTCCATGCCCTGCTACCAGTGCAGCCACCTTTGGGCTGGACCAGTGCCAGGCAATCTGTAACAACAGCCTTGCTCAAGCATTTCAGAGCTTTAGAGTCTAAGGCAGACAAGAATAATGTGTTGCTGGAGAGCTGCTGCAGGATGCACTTCTCAGGCAAATCGTGATTACCTCTAGGAAGCTGGGCTTTGGAGCGGGCATAGGGCTCGTCTGTCTGCTCCTGGGAATGCTGGATATAGTTTGTCAAGGCTGTAAGTTGTCACAGAATAGTTTATTTTTTAGCTTTTTCTTTCTGAACCTCCAACGGTCTGTTTTTCATTAGTTACAATACACTCTGGCTTTCTTGCCTACTGACCTTGCAGATTCAGTTTCCTGCATTGTATTGCAACAACTTTTTCCAAAACACACAAGTTATATTCCTAGTTCTTGTCTGTCACCACTATGTTACTCCCTCCACAAATGCTCAGACACACACAAACACCCACCAGCAAAATCTGCCTCTTATCTGATCATGATTTTCAATATGCTGTCCCACATCCCACTACATTTTCTAGGACTTTCCACCAAGCACAAAGACAAGTCAACTGCACAGGTTCAAAATTGTTCTTTCTTGCTTTGTAATGGCCCCAAGGCTGACACTGCAAGACCCAAAAGTGGATCTGAGTGGCCTTGAGGAAGTGTTTGAACCACTTGCCCTGCTATTTTAGGAGGAAATTTAGCTTTGCTCTTGCATCTTTCATCTTTCTCACTTGCTATTTGCTCATCACCTCGTGCTCACCTACAATCCTCTTTTAATTCCTGC
This sequence comes from Melospiza georgiana, assembly GCF_028018845.1. Taxonomy (NCBI): domain Eukaryota; kingdom Metazoa; phylum Chordata; class Aves; order Passeriformes; family Passerellidae; genus Melospiza; species Melospiza georgiana. The sequence goes on along the minus strand of NC_080432.1, from coordinate 11,564,316 downwards.
TAAAGATCACCAGGATGAAAGAAACACATCAGGGGCATTAGGACCCTGATGTGAAGGGTGATGACTGTCACCTTCTGATTTTGATTATTCCAACAGGTCTAATCCAAAGTCAGTTGGAATCAAGGAAAATACTTCCCTACATCATTCTGTGGGACTTATAGAAGAATATTTAGCAGTTTGGGTTTTTCAAAGGGAAACAAATTCTGTGTACATATTCCCTCTGAAATATACTAGCTCCAGCGATTCTAAAGAGAATGTAATATTGCGTTATAACCTTTTCATTTTTTTTTCTTCTTTTCTTTTTTTTTTTTTTTTTTTTTAATAATAAGAGACATGGTTTCTCTCACTGGAGAAAGCTGAATTCTACTACAGGCACAGGGAGGAGAAGAGGGAAACACTAAGTAATTAATCATGGCTGTTCCTGGCCTTTTAGAGCTGAATGTTAGTGCTGACCAATCTGTGCTCTGTCTGGCTATTTAGGAGATTTTTAAATTTTCCTTTAGAGTGAACAGTGCTCTGTTTCACCTTCTGAATGGGATGTAACTTATTGTTTGGCCCCATTGTCAATGGGTGTGAAGTGGCACAACTGAGTTCTGTGCTACTCTACAGGCTGATAATTTTTCAAGCTGGGACTCCTTGTTTGTGTTTTAAGCCAGAAATGGGTCTATTTGCTGAAGGAGCAGCTCTTCTAAAGAAAGAGCTCATTGGAGATGCTGCCCTCCCAAAGCCCATCCCTGTTTTTTCCCAGCCTGGTGTCAGTGTTGCAGACCCTGATGGCCAGGCTGCCTCAGCAGGGCTGCCAGGGAGCAGGGATGAGCAGCAGAGCAGGAATCCTGCCTGTTACACCTCTCTTTCAGGCTGGGTTCTGCTGCACTCTGCTGGTACATAACACCAGCAGAACTTGAATGTGGTGTAAAACCCAGGACACAGCTGAGTTTTTCCTAAAGGCACAGTTGTGTGCAGAAAAAGTCAGAAATTGCTAGCTGTAGCCATTAATTGTTCTTTCAGGCTGGGGAGTAGGGTGAAATTTTCCTACATTCCACTAAGTGCACAGGAAAATTAGGCTTCTTCCCTCAAGTTTTTAAAAGGCAATATTCTTAATGGCTGAGACATTATATTCATAGAGTTGCAATATGAAAGAACAGAGGCAAAGCCAAGTCTCCCTGTACAAGTGTCCAAAACTGAACAAGAGGAACTGTTCTTATATGTTTTCACTATAATTATAGTTTTCCTTGTGCTTTTGTTATGACCAAGTTTTTGTGCCAGCATTTACTGGTAGAATCCATGAGCAAAATGAGAATTATCATAGACTATGGCAGTGCTCATGACTAAAATTTGTATCCCAGACATTACAAAAGGATGCCTCATGTAGGTGATTCGTGAAATTAATGCAAGATTTGCTATTTCTTCCTCAAAACTTACAAATTATCAGCGAGTTGCACATCCAAGGCACTGCAGAGTCCTTGGTAGGGCACATTTGTAATTCTGCATTGATCTCTTCCATCTCCCACATTTTCTCATTGCATTCCCTTGCTGAAAATCCCAGTAAATCTCCAGATACTTTCACTGTCACTTGTCTGTCAAAGAGACTAGGAGTTTAGATTGAAAACTAAAACTTTGATCATTTCGCAGCTCAGTGTTCATCATGCTGTATTTATTTGTTATATTTACCCTCCACCCAAAGGAGAGGAATTCTGTTCCTGAATTGCAACACAGTCAAAGAAGTAGTAATAATTGTATTTTTCCTTTTGTATAAAACAGTTTTTTTGGAAGATGGGGCAACCTCTCCTTTGGTTCCTTTTCCTACTCCTGGAAATTATAGCTCCCAGTGGAACTGTGCAGATGCCTGTTCCTTGATCTGTCTTACAGAGGTAAATATATTTCCTCCAGCTACTCTAAAAAACTTCACGAAACAAAAGTATACTTCTTCAAAAGAGCTCATCTGTCAAAATAGTGTTACCATTCACTGATTCTTTTTTAAACAGGAACAGAAGTCTCCCATGCATATTTAAGCATTTTTAAAAATAAAAGGTACTAAAATTAGTTTCACTATGCTTGAGATGGAAATTAAAGTTCTCTTTCTCCTCCCTGAGCTAGTATTTCTTGTTCAGTCTGGTCCCATTCACATCCTCAGGCTCCTCAGCATTTACCTCGCAGGGATTTAGCCAAGCTTGCATTTCTGCAGGCATCAGGGAGCTGCTGCTTGGTGCAGCCCAGCACTGCTGCTGCTGCTGCCTGCACCCTGTGCACCGCCTGGGCACAGCCTGGGCTCACCCTGGGCACAGCCTGGGCACACACCTGGGCAGGCTCAGGGCTGCCTGTGCCCCTGGCAGCGAGTGCCATGGTGAGGTAGCAATTCCTGTTCCCTGTTTGTTGGGCACACACAGCTCACAGGGATGGCTTGCTCCTGCAGAAAGCAGCCGGAAGGTGCTGACAATTAATTGGACTGGAGATGTTCAGTAACATCTGAACTTCAGCTGTGGGGGTTGGGGATTAAAACTCCAGGACTGCACGTGGGATATATAGATTCGGGTGCAAGTATCACACATTAAATATATGTTACCTTTGCCAAGTGCCTGAATTGCCTCCCGCCTCCATTCATAAAAGAAAAAGCTGAGATTAAAACAACTTCTAATTTACATCCCTTAGCTTCAGATATCAGACAAGTACCCCTTACCTTTGAAAAGATATTTTTATTAATATTAGGGTATAGCAGTTTCCACTGCCTGAGGGTGGTGACCTAAATTCTAAATGCAACATTCTCCCAACAAAGATGGTTGTCATTTACCTAGAATTCGACAGGGTGTTACCCATGATTGTTCCCTTCGGGTTAGTAAAGGGCTTGGCTGGAAGATGCCATGTAAATCCAGATTATTGCTGTTGCATTGACAATAGCGAGAGAAGAACACGCTCTCAGAGCAGAAGGTGGATGAAACACTGATGCATTTGCTCGTGCATTACACAAGACCAGGACTTTGCCAGAGCCCTGTGTTCCTCCAGAGCTGCACTGAGCTGCAGGGGAGAGTGGAACTGAGCCCTCTCCCTTCAGCAGCACCGATTCCAAACCAGTAACACGACAGCTGAACATGCAGCCCAGCTATGTTCTGTGAATAATTGAGTATTTCAGCCAAACATTTGCTTTTCCAGAGAGCGTTCACCTAAGTGACACTCAAGGATGTGAAAAGCCCTCAAGAAACAAACCAAGGTATGCAAACCAAATTAAACTGGAATTCACTGCAGAATCCAACAAGCAGTTCTCCCCAGGGAAGTGCTTGTTTTATTTGCTCAGCTCTATGGAGACAGGTACTGGTTGCAGAGCTTACTGAAGGATTTCCTGCCGCTTTTCTGCCATTAAAATCCTGTTCTTGGGATACGCAATTCACAATTCCTGAAAATGTAGGTCTTTCATTGTACCAAGGCAGAGGCAAGAGGCAGAAAGGCCAAGAGCAGCAGAGGAGTTTGAGATGGTGCTGGATGAGTGCAGAAAGGGATTGTGTGGCGTGGCTGGTGGTGGTCACAAGAGACTGGACTTGATGAGGCAGCGAGTCTCCTCAAGTCTGATGTTCCTACGAGGTTTGCTTATTTAACAGAAGAAAAGAGAGGAGGGAAAAAAAGGCCTGGATGGTTCTTTGCTGTCAGTTTAGTTTATTTTAGAGATGAGCATGTCAAGAGACAGTGGAAAAACCCTTCGAGGCACCAGGAATGCACTAAGTATAATTGAAAATGCTCTAGACTGCCTTTGTAATGCGGCAGGGCCATCTGCAGGCTTTAGATTTTCAATATTAGCAAGGCATTTTTAAAGCATTGTGTTGTCTTGTTCCCTTTTTCTTAATTAACTGTTTTAAATAGTATAAAATAGCTGCTCCTGAAGCAACTTGCAGGCTCTGAGGATCATTTTCTAAGCCTGGTAAACAAGAACAGGTGTGTGACTCTAAGAGGTTGACAAATAAGAACACGAGAGAGCTGCCAACGTCACACAAAAGGTCCCCAATTTCCAGATTAATGCCCAGGGCACTTAAGGTTAGAGTATTAAGCAGGCTGATAGAGGGTAGCATGTGACAGAAGAGCTGAGCAGCAGGTCTCATCCTACTGGAGGCCTCAATAGCTGCGCTGTCTTTTTATTTTTCTTGGAGTTTGGGGTCTCCTCCCCAAACTCCAACTCCTACCTCAACTTCTGCAGCCTCAGGTCTCTGCTCTCATCATGTTCCCCAAATGACCTGAGGGAAACCACCCTCTCAAGAGAAGGAGATGCAGAGAAAGACCCTTTTCAGCCCCATTTAGGACAGGGGCTTGGTATGGACAGACAAGGCGTTACAGGCAATGGGCAACCCAGATCACAGAGGGATTACAGGGAAAGAGCAGGAAGACAGGAACACAGTGCAGGTGGAGATGAAGAGCTCACTCTGTCTCAGCTACAAGGACCCCAGCGCTTCCCTCTCCTTTGACTGGGTCATTGAGTAAGAGGCCAGAAGAAGTTACCCGTCAGTGAACTGAACCCCTTAGAAAACAGAATATCCCACAGGCTGCAGGGTTTCTCTGTCTTAACTGCTTCTCCAGCAGTACAATATTCCAGCTTTGCTTTCAGAAATTGCCCACAGTGAAGAATGTGACAATATATGTTTTTTAATTGAACAGTGAAATCCAATAAATTCTTTATTGTGGATGCAAGCATTTATTTGCAATGTCATTAAACTCCTATTTAGATTGATGAACAGCTCTGCTGCTGCTATACTGGGATTTTCCAATGGTTACCCCTACTCCTTTATGGAGTAACATAAAGGAACTTGCTTTCCTCTTTAGAGTTCAAATTCTTAGGAGCTCCATTCTTTCCCAGTAAGGATCCCATATTTCTGTCCTTTCCTTGCCTGCAGAAAGCCTTTACTTGCACCTAGAACTTTATTCACAAAACTTTTAAAAGAATCCTCAGCCTGGCAGGTGAGATAAAACACTGCTCCAAAGGCCAGGACAGACACCATGATGCTGGAAATTAGATGTTCAAGCACAGAATGTGAGACTCCAACACCGTTTAAAGATTTCCATTTCTTTACCTTCCTTTAGTATTCTGTTTTTGCTGTGACATTTCCAAGAAATGTGGTGTACACTCAGCTGTTCTCCAGACAGAGTTCTTCCATTCATGCCTGCAGTCAGAATCTGTTTCTCAAAACAACCACCTTCCTGCAGCAGGGAAGTCAGAGACATTTCAAAATTTAACCAGGCTCTCCAGTATTGTCAAACACAGTAGGCCAGTTCCTGGGCTTAGAAGAGTTGCTTTATCTAAACCAAAAAATGATCCACTGTACCAATATGGATGAAGAATAGGACAAGAGGACAAAATCCAGAATGAATAACTAGGGGAATGAAAAATACCCCAATAAAGCACAAACACAAATGCAAGAAAAAAAAAAACCAAAACACAAAGGCCAGCAGACTCAAATAAGAGAAAGTACAAGATGGGCTTTTTGTTTAATTCTCTTTCTTGCTGTTCTTTCCCTACGAGCACACCATTAACAATTACCTAGACTTAAAAAGTAAATGTCAATCCTCAAGTTTTTGATAGAGTCATTTTAAAGGTGTCCTGAAGCGTTAGGTTATAAAACAGTCTCACTCCCCTTAGCAGCCACAACCTCGTGTTCCATCTTTGCATTTCACAATGCAGAGCAAGTGCAGAGGTGCATCCTTACTCCTAGTGTCAGTTTTATAGCACATATGGGCAGCAGGATGATAGGATTTGTGAGCAGTGTCTCCTGTAGTTGGTGTTTCAGAGACAAACAGCAGAGCAGAAGGATAACAACTGCTACCCACTCACTGCGGAGCTGGAGATGTGCACTTGCTCTGCAGCACTTATATTGAAAAGAAAAGCAAAGCAGTGTTTGTGATATCACAAAGCAGAGCCCAGACACTTTTCCTCTTGCTAAAAATTCTAAAAAATACCCTCTTTTCAAGTGTGTTAGAAATAGAAACCTGTTTCAGAAGAGACATGAAGTTACCAGTGCAAATTAATAGCACCAGATGGGGGGTTAAGTTGCTGCCTCCCAGCTGAAGACATGCGAGGGAATGGAAGTGGTAGACTGTAAGGAAGGGATCCTCAGAAGGGAGGAGATGCCACTGCAAGCTGGGATTGGTGAACCTCCTGCCTGTGCTTGTAAGCAGGTGCTCAGAGGAGTGGTTTTATGGGCTGCAGCCAGGGGGAGAAGGGAACAGTCACGGCCATTTTGGAGATCCTGTCTCCTGGTGAGGATTGTACTGCTTTGCCCGGGACAAATTGTCCAGCAGGACAAGCTGCCATGGAGTATGGTGGGGCTTGGTCTCCTGAGCTGGCACACAGACAGGGAGCTCACCAGAGCAATCACAGAAATGTGGCTGTGAGCTGGTATTGTGTGGCGAGGTTTGGGAGGGGATACAAGGGGCAAATTCAGTGAGAAAGTGCCAGAACCTTCCCCTGGGTTCAGTGGAGCCAGTGCCAGCTGGCTCCAAGGTGGACCCGCTGCTGGCCAAGGCTGGGCCTGTGAGCGATGGCGGCAGCGCCTCTGGGATAACAGATTTAACAGGGGGACAGCCTGCGCAGGAGCGACTGCAGCCAGAGGGAGAGTGAGGAAATGTAGGAGGAACAGCTCTGCAGACACCAAGGCCAGTGAAGGAGGGGGAGGAGGTGCTCCAGGTGCTGGAACAGACATTCCCCCACAGCCTGTGGTGCAGACCGTGCAGCCCATGGAGGTCCACAGGGCAGCAGAGATTCACCTGCAGCCCATGGAGGAGACCCATGCCAGAGCAGGGGGTGCCCTTACAGGCTGTGGCCTCATGGGAAGCTCGCACTGGAGCAGGCTCCTGGCAGGACCTGTGGACCCAGGGAGAGAGGATCCCACACTGGAGCATGTTTGCTGGTAGGACTTCTGATCCTGTGGGGAACTCATGCTGGAGCAGCCTGTTCCTGAAGGATCACAGCCATGGAATGGCCCCAGGCTGGAGCAGCCTGTTCCTGAAGGATCACATCCATGGAATGGCCCCAGGCTGGAGCAGCCTGTTCCTGAAGGATCACATCCATGGAATGGCCCCAGGCTGGAGCAGCCTGTTCCTGAAGGATCACATCCATGGAATGGCCTCATGCTGGAGCAGCCTGTTCCTGAAGGATCACATCCATGGAATGGCCCCAGGCTGGAGCAGCCCGTTCCTGAAGGATCACATCCATGGAATGGCCCCAGGCTGGAGCAGCCTGTTCCTGAAGGATCACAGCCATGGAGTGGCCCCAGGCTGGAGCAGCCTGTTCCTGAAGGACTGCACCCTGGAGAAGGGGACCATGCTGGAGTAGATCAAGAAGAAACACAGTCCATGGGAAGGACCCAGTTGCAGAATTTCATGGAGGACTGTCGCCCATGGAAGGAATCCCACACTGGAGCACAGGAAGAGTGTGAGGATTCTCCTCTGAGGAGGAAGGAGCAGCAGAGGCAATGTGTGGTGAACTGACTGCAGTCCCCATTCCCTGCTGAAGGGAGAAGCTAGCAAATTGGAACTAAAGCTGAGCTGAGGAAGGAGGGAGGGGTGGGGGGAAGGTGTTCTAAGATTTGGGTTTATTTCTCACTGTCATACTCTGATTTGATTGGTAATAAATTCAGTAACTTTTCCCAAGTTGGGTTTGTTTTGCCTATGACAGAAATTGGTGCATCACCTCCCTGTCTTTATCTCGACCCACAAGGCTTTTGTTGTATTTTCTCTTCCCTGTCCTGTTGAGTTATGGCTTTGGTGAGCACTTGGCATAATCAGGGCTGACCCATCACAGGCTGTTGAGCTGGGACAGCACTAACTGCCAGAGCAATGGGGAGCTTTGTCAGGAATACTCCAGGTTTAAGGGTGTTGTTACTGAAAGAAGGGCAGTTCTTACACTAAGAGAGCAGCTCTTTAACACAGGCACTTCTCAAAACATTTCAGTGGAAGAGGAAGATCTGTTTGGCCATAATTAGGCCCTTTTTAACTATCTCTGGACACAGTAACAAAGGAGCCTGTTCACAAAGCAAATGTCTGGAGTTCAAACACTTCAATAACACACAGCTGCATTATACAGAGGACAAGCTGTGGAGCTGCTCCTCCTTTCCATGGAAGTGCAGTGTGCAACTGGAGCACACAGTGCACAACAGAGGCTCAGCAAGCCTTGAACACCATTCTTTACACCCCCAAGGAAACAGGGCTGCAGCTGTGCTCCTTTACTCTGCATAGAAACCAACAGCAGCAGCCCTCCCTGAATCTCAGAGCCAGCAGTGACTGAATTCTGCCTGAGACACTGCAGAAAGTTACACACATACCAACACACCGTGCTTTGTACAAGGCAGGGATGTGTTGTATTCCATCAAGCCCTGAATCACTTGAGCATAAGAGCTATTTTGTTATGAGTCACCACCTGTCTCCAGCAGAACGTGGTCAGGTCCTCTCTCCAGCACTGCAGAGCAGAGCTGACTCACCTCTGCTGCATCTGTTCTTTCAGTCCAGCACAGAGGCAGGGCTGAGCAAAGTGGCTCATCAGCACCTCAGCCATCACGTGGCTGAGGTACACCCAAGGGATGACGCACCTGAAGAAATCAGAGAGCAATTTGCAGAAAACTAATTATATAGTGAAATCCCCATCATTTTCTGTGCTCTGGGAATGCTCAGCACGAATTTTGATTTCCTTGGCTTCCTCTTCATCTGAAATGATTTGATGAGTCTTTCTTCAGAAAAAAAATCTCTGGATCTTCAGACAGCTCACTGCACACCTCGAGGCTCAACCTGTACTGCATTCCTTCCATGTTGTCCCAAGGGCTTCCTGCTCCCTTACTGAGTGTCCAAGGGCTGCAGGTGTGAGAAGGTGTGGGAACAGTGAAAAGCTTGTGCTTCAAATTCAGAATTTACTCTCTCTGAATATTCCTAATTAAGTATTTCAAAAAATGCTATTTTGGCGAGCATTTTTTCCTGTAACTTTATCCACAAGATCTTTCACAGAAATCTCAAGAGACACATGTGAAATAACTTTGTTTTGAGGCTATTAAAATGCAGAATTGCAGCTGGATGTATGCTGGTCCCATTTCCCCAGCTGAGCTATCACATTCACCTCTGCAGAAATAGCAACTGTCACAGCAACAGTCACAAGAGATGCAGCCCTCAGAGAATCACACCGAGCAAAGAAAAATATCTAGGACAGTGATTTAGCTTGTCTGGATTAAAATGTTCCTCCTAGATGCTTTAGCGTTGTTGAAAGTCCTCCTAAAGGAAGATGACAGGCTGTTCAGGCCTGCCACAAGTAACACAGAGGAACAAATAGTTACTGCAGGAAGGCTAATACAGTATTACACATGGAAAACTCTAAGCAACTTCCTGGGAATGCTGGAACAAGAATGTTCAACCTGAATTTCAGAAAATCCTTTTCTGTGCTACCATATGTTGGAGTATGGGGAAAAGACATGAAACTGGCTTAGAACAGTGAGGTATAAAAAGGTTTTGTTCTGGGTGACAGCCTCATTTTCACAAACTCATGGTCACTCTGTGGGAGATGGGACACAACAAACAAGGTGCAGGGTATCAAAGAAAGTGTCTGTCTCAGGACAGGAGTGGATTCTTTTGAGTTGAGATAGAGACGTGTGATTATTTAAAATTTTTTAACACAACTGCCAAGACCTGTCTCTCTTGGAAGACAAATGCATGTGGACTTGTGAGGGCCAGCAGCAATCTGGCATACTTTGGGCAAATGATGCACACTGCAGGACTGCCAGATCCAGATGGACTAAAGGGAAATGTCCAGATGTAACTGCAGATGTCATAGGAAATTAAACCGCTCGCTTGTGCTTGTGATTCAAGAAGTTCCATTTCTAGGTCAGATGACAGCTTAGTTGGCCATTACTGCAAACATCTCTGACTTTTCTTGAAGTTTTCTGCCTAGAACCCATAAAAAAGCAAAGGACAAGTGCCATTTTCATGGGAAGCACGTTGTAAAGCCATGTGAAGAATTAACTTTATGAAGGTTAATAATGAACTAAGGAAGCCAGTTGGTTGCTAAAGGATGAGGTTTTTAGTACTCAATAAAAAAAGATACATTGACAAAAAGAGCTGCGAATATTTGTTGCCACTGTGAAAGCCAATATTGCCAGTTTTGCATATGCAAACATGTAAATATTTGTTCTGGTAAACACAAATACTACTGTTTGTTATTAATTAGGTTTTTCACTAACCTACCAGTAAAGTTTATTCACCTTCTGTGTTGCTGTGTCCTGTTGAATGATGTCCTGGTCTAGTTGTGACATATGGGTCACTGAGAGATTGTTTGTTTAATAAATCAGGCCAGCAAAGAATATGGAAATACTGTTTAATCAATGCTGTTGAAATGAATTTGTTTCAGAATTCAAGCACCTCACTCTGGATAAATGCTTCCATTACTGCTTAAACTAATTAGTATTTCTCACATGAGGACATTTCAATTATATGGTAAAATGTGACATTTTTCAAAATGCAAAATATGAGGGGAAATTTAGTATTTTAGATTAGAAATGTTTTGCATTTTGTACCTATTCCAACCCCTGAGAGAACAGTCCTTCCCTCCAAAAGTAACACAACCTATTGCCTCTGATTTAGTAGCTGGCTGACTAAGCGTGTGTGCAGAATGTGTGACAAGGTAGTCAGATCCCCAGGCAGTGAAAACAGAACTTTGAATTGCTGGAGGAAAGAAAAGGAATCATTTCTGTCCAAGCTTTGAAAAAGATGACAGTAATTTTTAGAAATAAATACATTCTTCTTTTTTTCATTTTCTGCAAAGCTTCCATTTACGTAAGAAATGAAGAGTTTTAATCTTCTTAGTAAGCATTTTGATAGCTATTTGATTAGTTTATAAAATCAGCATATTTCACATTTCCAATGAAATGGGAAACTTTTTACTGTTTCTTTGCTTACTTGTGTCAGTCTCTGTCTGGCACGAGCCTCGTTCAGCTCCTGCCAAAGAGTCTCTGCTGATGAATGACATTTGTTCTATTGTTTAGTCCCAAACCTCCTAACACACTTACACTGATTATAGACTTCAGAGCCAAGAAATACTGACATACAATCGGAACTGGGGAGAGAAGGGGACCAAGTTTTTTGATTGTGCTTTGAAGATGGTAAAAAGGCCTTCCCAGCCTCATAACTTTGGTGACAGAAATGTAATGGAAATGGGAAATGTTTATGTCTCATTTTTGGATAAGATGAAGCAGATGAAGAGCAGTTTGGGCTTCTCATGGCCCAGCCATTTCTGGAGATGTTGCATCAGATGTCTGGGATAATATGGAAGCTGTGGCTGGCAGCCTGTGATGAGGGTTCCTGTCTCTTCTGGAAATATCATTGAGCAAAATACATGGCTTTGAAACTTATATTGTTTGGAAGGTGCTGTGCCATGGGTCAGAAAGAAGGATCTCTTTTAAATCAACAAATGGCTTGAGAAATAATATTTTAGCACTGTTGTCCTCCTGAATTCTGTGTTTTTACCACAGCATACCCTTGTGATGGATCCCTTGTGGTACCCTCTGGCACCTTCTCAAGTCTCTGGCACCTTCTCAAGTACCTGAGGGTACCACAAGGGATCCATCACAAGTTTACCCTCCAGAACAGCTGTAAAAGCTGAACACAATTCTCCTTTCCCTGGCTTTGCCCACACTCTGTGCCTCTTCTGCCTGTGGGCCTTGGAGAGTCCTAAAGGAAAACAAGCTGATAGGAGCTGCTGTTCCCTAGTGGCCTTGGATGGGGCCACCAGGGGCCTGAGGCTACCTGTGATCCTGGGAAGATGGCCAAGGCACTTGCTGGGACGTGGCTTTGGGGACACATGGAAGGTCACATTCTGTGACTGCCTTCCGTGTAACTTGATTTGGTCATGTTTAGGGGCTGCCCTTACCCTGGGGGTGGATCACCTCTGAGGGGCAGAGGGCAGGTGTCCACTCTCATTCCTGGCTCTCTGTGAGCAGTTGCTGGTGCCATGAACCTGTGGTGCTCTGCCCACAGACCTTCAGTGTGGGGCTCCCCATGCTCCTCAGTGGTTATGGCCTCCATGTCCTGAGGAGCAGGCAAGTCCCAGTGCTGGGAAGGCAAGGGAAGGGAGGGCACCTAACAACTCATCATTTCTCTGCTTAAATGGGGATAAGCACACACACCAGGTTTGGGTTTTTGAGTTTGGTAACTTTTGGGGCAGGGGCCCCTAAGGGCTCTGCTGACAATCTCAGGAGCCAGACTGTCCTGACAGGCACATTGCTGCTCTGCTAAGCACGGGCAGGAGTTAATCAGCAGTGGAAGGGAGGAAGGAAGGAGCCTTCTCAGCAGCCCAAACATGGCACTTGCCTCACCTAGTCAGGCTTCACTGCCTCCATGACATTAATTTGCTCCTGACCTAACGCTCCCAGCGCTGCAGTTCAACGTGTTTATTAATTCTAGGAATGAGCTTGCAGATGAATTTTATTGTTGCACTGAGACACAACAAGGTGAAGATATGTGGGTTCTATTCCATTTTCCATATCTGTGCCATAAAATGTTGCATTTGTGCAGCCTGTATTATTTGTGAGCTTGTATTAGTGCTCAGCTTAAGGCCTATTGAAATGTCCTGGAAATAAAATAGCCTCATTAAGCTTTGGGGTAGATTTTTAAATTCTTGTTCATTTTTCAAGTCACAGGAAGCTGAAGCAGCAAGGCTTGCCAAAGAACTAGGATGGCTGTGTCATGAAAAGTTTCACTAACGTGGCTCAGACACATAAAACTACTGGGAGAAATTTCCTAGTGGATGATCACTCCTGACATTCATCAACTCGTAACAGGATTCATGGGTTAGTCTATTGTTTTCCATCTCACATTCCTCAGAAGAAGAAGGCACAGGTTATTATGGAAACAGGTGCCTGCACAGAGTGGACTCGTTTTGGGATGTAGAAGAGGAAGTGCCATGTTTCAGTAGCAGAGAAATTTCTTCTACTTGATATTGACCAGCAGGGGAAAGCTCTGCTTTCAGAGAACGATACTTAAATATGAATAAATATTGATTTTTCATTACAAATAAATATCTGCAATCAGAAAAGTTAGTCAATATGAGCTACTTTGAAATTAGCCTTATAAGTTAAACTTTGCTTGCCCTGGTTTAATAAGGAAGATTCCATTACTTCAGTAGAAGAGAGATTAATGCCCCTGAGAAAATCTGTGCAGGAGTTTTCTTCCTCACCTTTGCCTGACAGGAAGAAGGATTTTTATGGTTCATTAAAGAGAGTGACCTGTTCCAGGCTCTTAGAGCAAGTACTCAGAAAAGACAGATTTTAAATCCTTCCCTCAATGAACTCAGCATTAGTTTAGCTCACCCAGCCCAAGGCACTTCACTGCTTTTCAGCGGTGGAGAAAAAGAGGCATTCAGAGCCCTCCCTCACAAGCTGGTGGTTTTCTTCCTTAAATACAGAATTAATCTAAAATTAATTTCCCATTAATTTGCCAGTTTCAGCTACAGCTACAGTTATTTCCATATGCCAGGACAAAGTTTTAAATCAGGATCTGTATTTTGGGGTTCCTGAAATTCGGATGGCAGCTAAATTTGCTTCCCAGACTGCTGGCAGCTGTCTGCTGGGCACTGATGACGGTTCCTGTTCATCCAGGGCCTGTCTGAAGTTTCAGACAGTGATTACCCTTAATGTCTAATGAAACCTGAGGAATTAATTAGTCTTTTTTGTGACTCTGCTCTCCTGAATTACTTAACCTGGATTCAAGGCAGCCTCATGGGCTGGAATGGGGAACCCAGGGCAAAGGGATGGAAATAGATAATCTGTCAGCTTGTCATGGTGCATCCCTTCACCTGGGCTTGCACAAACGCAGGGCAGAGCACGGAGCCTCACCAAAAACTGCATTTCTCCCTTGTCCTGAAGCTGCCCCCTGGTTCGGCAGGGCTCGGTGCTGGATGCTGCAGCAGATGCACACGCTGCACAAGGCTGCACACGCTGCAGCACCTGCACACCCTGCAGCACCTTCACACGCTGCACAAGGCTGCACACACTGCAGCACCTGCACACGCTGCAGCAGCTGCACACGCTGCACAAGGCTGCACACACTGCACAAGGCTGCACACGCTGCACAAGGCTGCACACGCTGCACAAGGCTGCACACGCTGCACAAGCCTGCACACACTGCAGAAGGCTGCACACGCTGCAGCAGCTGCACACGGCTGCACACGCTGCAACAGCCGCAAATCCCGTGGCAGCCTGGCAGGGAGCTCCAGCAGGGCTCGCCGCAGACACTGCAGTGCCCTCTGCTCTGCAGGAACTGGGGCGCTGCAAGGAGGCGACACCCTGGGAAAGGAGGATTTATGGGGGATTGGGGGCAAGGCATCCCACTGCTGCTGGAGCACAGGAACCCAGTGAGGACGGGCAGAAAACATCAGGGCTCACAGCATCCCTCTGAGGAGGGGAGCGCTCCCTTCTCTCTGGCAGCCACCCAGGCCCAAAGTGTAATAAACCCACAAAATGGATTCTTTTTCTTTAAAAATAGACCATGTTCCCCCACAGGCTCCTTAAAAAAATCTCTTGGCCCTGTTCTCTCCAGCTGAAGGTCGGCTGGAGGCGCAGCCCTTTCAGTCCAGCACTGGTGTTTCAGCAGGAGAGCAGCGAGCCCGGGGCTGTGGCCACAGATGTGCTGCCTGACTTTGCCCCATGCACTCTGCATCTGGGCTAAGCCTGGGAAGCTGTTGGACAGCAGTTGGGCTGTCAGCCACAGGGCCCCCAGCTCACAGGAGCTCAAGTACAGTCACAAAGCTTTCTTTAGCCCTTAACTGATGTAAGTGACACAAATATTCCCCCTTTCCCTCAACAATGGGTGGGGTTTTTTATTTGCTTGAACAAGGGGTTTTAGTCTACCAGATGGGCCCAGACTGTATGTCCTTGAGATCTGCTCCTTAGATGAATTTTCAAAGCTTACAAGAGTAACTTCATTTAAATCTGTGGTTTCCAATCTACCCTTGGGTGAAGTGTGAAGACAGCAGCTGCACTCCAAGATCTCTTACACCACACAGATTTTCTGCTGTATGTGCCACTGGGGCTTCAGGAAGGAAGGCATCATCTCCCTCCCTTTATTCACTTATTGAAAAATATTTTCAGCATGGTGAAAGCAGTTCAGTCTGAAATATCTGAAATGGGCAATGTTGCTTACAGAAAACCATTTCTGTTTTAGACACAGAATTGTTCCCACATTATTGTTAGGTCAAGAATGAAGAACCATGGGTTTTTCAGGAATTTAAATTACATAAAATACACAAGTAAACAATGATTGCTTTAGATTTAAATTGGATTACATTCAAATGAAGTTCATGCCCTATCCTGCTGTCTTTACTTACAGGAGTAGTATTTATAAATATATAGTATAGCACATCAATATTCTTGATTGGAACTTATTTTACTTACAAATGACTTCATTAGCAAGTATTGTTCTTGTCTTCAAAATGTTTCCATTTCTAAAAACCCTCATACATTTGCAGGAGGGGTAGAAGTGATGGGAAAGCTTTCCAAAACTAAAATCAGCTGAAAAAAATCAAGGGAATTTGGCTGATACTGAAAGACCAGAGCTCTTCTACCCTAACCTGAAAAGATGGCTCTCTACTGGGGGGTCTCAGAGTAGAGACACATTTACTGAACAGCTGCAGCAAAGCCCTTGGGTGCAGCATGCACCTGAGACACCTCCCCTTGAACGCTGGCTGCTTGGCCACTTAGGAATGTAGAAACACCTTGTGGGCCAGAGCATTTTCTGGTGCCTGAACTCACAAGCTCCACAGCATCCCAGCCCTAACTCCCAGTGGGACACCTCCAGAAGGCACCTAGGGCTGCTGAACACACCTTTGCAGAAGATGTCCCTCCTGCTCAGACATTTCCACTGTGCTCGGGCTGTGCAGGGCCAGGTGTGCTCAGGGTGCAGGGCCAGCTCGGTGCCGCCACACGCTGTGCCCCGTGTCCTTGCCTCACTCCTGCCCTTGTCACAGCTCTGTGAGCCGTGGTGCCTCTCTCCCAGCCCGGGTGAGCTGTCCCCTCGATGCTCTGGGGGCAGCACTGCTGTAGGCTCTCGGGCCAAGCTGGGCTCTCCTACAGAGGGCTGGCAAAGCAGTGACACCCAGAAACTCTGGATTGATGCTCATGTGAATGAATGCAGATGCACCTAAATAAATGAGAGTCTTATGAAGGTGGGGAGATTGGAAGGCAAATCCTGTTTTTCTGATGCAAACCAAGCACTGTTTAAATACTTAGAAGAATCAGATTGACTGTCACTATTCATCCACTGCAAGTAATCATTTATTCCTTCATTTTTGCACGGCTGTGTATAAAGTCTCTGGTCTTAAAGACTCAGAGTCACCTCATGTGGGTCCCAGCAAAGGCAGAAAAAGGTTTAGGGATTTAAATCCAAATAAAATTGGAGCTTTCATTGCCAGGCAGTGAGGCAAAATCCCTCTGCCCTCAGCTGTGTGCACACACTGCTTGAAATCTGGAGCTGTAGGATATTGACAGCAGAAGTGTGGGAATATCCAGGCACAGTTCTGGGAAAATCCTCTATGTGCTGAATTCTGTGACTTGTTTGTGACCAGACTGTCGTTGCTGTCAAATGTCAGCTATTATTTTTTTTTATTTTTTTTGCTGAGTTTATTCTTGCTGGTTTTGTTGTTAGTACATGAATTGCTCTTGTCCCAGCTCACTGCTGTGGTTCATCATCCAGCAGCTGAGTGAGGGGGCTGGTTTTGTGCTAGAGCCAAAAAAAACTCTCAGCCATGTTATGTGCAGACCTTCACATTTGATCCTCCATCTCTGCAGCTCCAGTGTGCATTATGTCTTAGAGGGATATAAGGCAGCCTGGTTTTCTGCTCTGTTTCAGGGTATTTTGTATTCGGTTTTCCTCATGTCTACAGCACTGAATGCACCCTCTTGCCACCAGCAGTAGTTGTACCTTTGTAGCTCAGGAATTTGGGCACTGAATATTAAGGAATTCAGCAGGAGCCCCTATGTACCTCTATGGTGCAAACAGCTGCTTCCCAGGAGCCGGACTGCTGAGGCCAAGAAACAGTTAATTGTTGTTTATTTTATTTTTGTGATCAAATTTAATCTCCTGTTTTACTGTTCAGCAGAGCTCTATAAATCTCATGTGACCTCACAGGACTTACCCACCTCCTGAATTTCCCAAATCTTTCCCCTGCAGATAGTATCTCAGCCTGTTTCAACATATCCATTCCCCTTGGTGAGAACAAGAACTGCAGCAAGGACAAGGGAGGCTCTTTCAAAATGTTTTCAATTCCTTCCTTTCAGGGCCAGCATCTGTGGGTTGATGAGGGTTAATGATGCAAGTGTAGGACCGGGGAAGGGACAACATTCCCTTAAGGAACCAGAAAACTGAAAGGAAAAGGCTAGCAGCCAAACCAGACCATCTTGCATGCCCTTGCAGGCCTTAATTCCTTCACAAACATGTGCAAACTCAATAAAAAGAACTGACTAAATAAAAATCCCCACGCAGAGAGGAAGATTTTGATCCTCTGTTAAAACACTTTGAGCGGAAAGGATTTTGCAGCCTCTCTGTTAATCTGCTGATCACGTGGCTGAAAGCGATGCCCTTGAGGCACTATCAAGCCTGTTGTTGAATTGATTGGTCAATAAAAAAAGAAAGGAGAAAGAAAAAAAAGAGTAGAAGTTGTGCTCTTGTATTAGTACAGCTAAATCCTTGCCTGCAAGTCTGGGTAATCTTCCATGAGGAGTGTGCTGGGGTTTTTCTCATCATCCTGTGAAGGCTGAAATGGACTTCTGAAAAAAGAGAGGTTTCTAATCGGCCTTCTTCGAATTTGTATTGCTGATTCCTGGAAAATGACTAGCAGCCAGGAATTAGTTGTAGGTGTGAATCAGAAAGCAGCAGTGGCCTTTGAAAACAGGTGAATAAGTTTTGCATACCTGTGGGCTGCTATTATGCATTCCTGTGGCTAATATAGCTTGTTACTTAGCCCCGAAATGTCGATGCTTTCAATATCTGACTTGTACAACTCTAAGTGCATTGTAAGCATCCCCTGTATCCGCCTTACCGGGTTGTTCCCAATTTATTGGTTTTGATAAAAGTATCCACCAGTAGAGAATGGTGGATATGACCCAAGGACTTTCCCATTTAATCTTCCAGTTGGTCCCAGTGAAGGAAGCAGCCAGATCTTCTCCCTTCTCTGAACAGCATTTGCAGCACTGCAGAATTTTGAGAATGGGTCTGAACTGGTCAAGGATCCAGCTTCCCTTCAGGGAGATGAGCTTTTTAATAGCAGCAGGAATTTTTGTTATCGTGACTCTGTAAAAGAGCCTTGAAATAATAAAATTTAAATTTGTAAAAGGTTCAGTGGTTTAAAATTGGGTACCCAGCCCTTTTTGTTACATAAACTGCCTTTACAAAAAGATACTCTGCTGTGTCCTTAAATTGTGCCTGCTGCATTTTATGTACTCACACATCTATCTGTGTGCCACCTGTGTACAAACAGAGAAGGAGGGTAGTTATAAACTAAATAGGGTCCTTTCTTTTTATAACATGGCTGTAGCTATTTCTTTTTTTGAATGGAAGTAAGCTTTTCAAAGTTCATGAACTCTCCTTCAGCTTTAAATCCTGCATCCATAGTTTAAGTTCCTAGCAGAGACCATGACACAAAGTAGAGGAGAGAGGAGGCAGGGGTAGGAAGTGGCAGAAAGTGAGCCCTGAGCCAAGACCATAGCAAAGCACGAGACATCCTTGGGGGATACTCAGGGCACCCTCAGAAAGGTCAGCCTTTTTCTTTTTGTTTTGCTTGTTCATTTTTAAAGCTCCTTTGCCCCAGAGAAAACCCACTGGCCATAGAGGGGAGGTGAAGGAGACGCATTTGGAGAGCAGTTCCTTGAGGTGATGGGCTTTGACTCAGGCCTGCAACCTCTTGTGCCTTTGCTATTTTCTGATGGTGCTGCATCTTGACGTGGCAGTGCCCTCACCACAGATGGCTGCATGCACAAGGGAAACAGCCCAGGCTGGGAAGTTCCCTTCCTTCTTGCTACCTGCTTCAGATGCGGTATGATAGAACAAGCAGAAGGCTGGGTAGACAGAACATGAATAATCAGTGGTAACCAAGAATCTCAAAGACAATGAGATAATTTCTTAAATATCTCTTTTTGCTGTCCCTCATAGCTGAAAAAAAAAATCATCCTTCCATTAAAAATCCAATTCTACGAATAACATCATCAGCCCAGTTTCATAATGCTTATATTTTGTCAGCTGCTGATTTGACTCTGACGACTTAGTTAAAGAAGATTTCTGCTAAAAATATATCAGCCCACTGCTTGAAATGCTTTTACCACCAGGCAGAAATGGAAGGATGAGTATTATAAACATAATGAATAGCTTTGTTTACCACAAATACATGTCAAGAGGGGAAATGTTGTCTATTTACATTCCTGATGCCCTCACGATCACAGTGTATTTTGCTCGCCTATTAAAATGTTTATATTTAGCAAGAGCTACATTAATTTAATTTTTTTCATTTCTGTTGAAGGCTCTTACTGGTGTTACACAGCTCAGGGGCAGGGGTAGGTGTGAGTCCTGGGCTGCAGAGAAATCTTGCAAACTGCAAACCATGCAGAAAGAAGTGAAATGCCAGCTGAGTGTGCTGACAGCCCGTAACAAACAAACCATCGGGGGAACACCTTATTCCTGTCTATCACTTTGAAATCAAAGCTGACGAGGTTAACTGTGTCACTGCCAATCTTTTCCACATTTTCCCCTTCTGTCACAATCAGCAGCTATTCCACACTAAGCCTGTAAATGTGCTACTTAAACGCAGAGCTTGTTTCATCCAGTCCTAGGAGTATCAGGACTAGCGAAGATGGGACAGCACCAATTTTTAACATACAAATGTAGAACTTCACATCTGTTTTAGCTGTGAAGTTATTCATTATTATGCTCAATTTAACTTTTAAAAAATCTCTTTCAAATTAAATAAAGTTACCACAAAATCTTCTCCTGACTTGCAGACTTACAAAGACTGTGGCAGAAATTAGCTCTGTTTGTGACAGGCCAACGCAAGTGTGCTCCCTTTTCTTACTGTAATACTCGTGGGTTTCCTTTCTATCATCCATTTAGCCTAAAAATACCTTTTTGCAGTTTGTGGGTTTCTTTTTCATCATCCATTTAGCCTAAAAAAAAGTCTTTCTCCAGTTTGCGAATTTCCTTTCTATCATCCATTTAGCCTAAAAAAATCCTTCTTCAATTTGTGGGTTTCCTTTTCATCATGCATGTAGCCTAAAAATGTCTTTCTTCAGTTGTCAGGCTGCCTTCTTGGATCATGATGAGAAATTTGAGGATGAGCTCTGCTGGTTTGCATTAGCTGCCGTTGATTTGATCTGTGTGTAATACAAGAGCGTGGAACTCTTCTGACGTTTTGCGCTGACTTTGCAAAGGCAGAGAGATGTAGGAAAGGTTGAGGCAATGTGGAGCAAGGTCTTGTGAACAACTGCTACTTAATGCTTTCTTGCATAAGCTCAGCTCCCTTTCTCTGTTGCCACTGGGGCTGCTCCTCTTGGTTTGGAGGCACAGAAGGAGGCTCTTCACCCATAGCTCATTATGGTCTGGAATGCTGAGGGTGATGGTTAACATAAGCCCGGAGATCTGGAAGAGGTTTGGATGTGTATATGGAGTGGAGGCTGGACCAGGAGCTCTGGCACTCTTGAGAAGACTGTGCAGAGGGAGCAGTTTCTTTCTACAAACCTAGGAACAGCAAATGCAGCAGGCCTCATGGAGCCTGGTGGGAATGCCCCAGGAAAATAGCAGCTTTCTTATCCCTTGCTGTGTCTTGAATCCCTCAATAAATATTTTGCAATACTTCCATTTTATATTTCTATTCCATCTCAGAGAAGCAGAAGGGAGCAAATTAGAGCCCCAGAAAAATATGGCAGAAAAGTATTTAAGATGGCAAGCACTTATGTTTGGTGTTTGCACACTCACAGCTGCACCCCCCCCCCCCCCCCCCAACACTGCTGGCCTCTCCCAAAACCCCTGTCACTGGCTGGTAGCTCCACCTGCAATTCTGACCCCACTAATGGCAGTGGTGACACTTCCCCCAACTTGAAACGGGGCGTGACTTTCACCACTAGCTTCTAAAATTGGCCATTAATCAGATTTAGTGGCTTAGGAGCAGTATAAAGAAAGCCAGGTTGGAATCAAATGGAAGAGAGGCTGACTGCTCATTGTTGCTGCAGTGATGGCCAGTGAATATTCTGAAGACCTGAATGGATTTAGGGTTTGAATTCTACTGGAAATCCTGACACAGTCAGAAATCTCATCCTCCAGCTAGGCAGCTGCCCTTAGTTTTTTCTCCAAGATTCTGGCCTCAGAATGCAAACAGCTTTTCACAAGTCAAGATGTTTTCTTTAATCCTCTCTTCTAATACCTGGATTTCTTGTTCTGAGCCATCAAGATCCAGCTATGCCAATGGCAAGTGAGGTTGTAGGATATTTTGGAGCAGGCATCTCCTGAAAAGACAGGGAAGCACTAAGCCCTTTCAGCAAAGCCCATACCCTCATTAAAAATACCCTGTGAAATGCCAGCCACCCTTTCCCAGAGAAGACTAATTCAAATGGAACTGGCAAAACCAAGAGCTGGTAGGATGACAAACAGTCTGCCTTACCAGGAAAGGACTAACAGATCTTATCTTTCACATCATAAGAAATTCTGGGAAATGTTACAAGTCCTGTTTCTGTACCTCAGAGAGAGAGAAGGAGAGAGCAGGGAAGAAGAGAAAATATTTAAACCACAGGACAACATCAACACAGGAACAAGCTGCTGTTTCCTAGCTGGGAATCAATTTGTGCTAGAAGTAAAATGTTTTCCATGTACTGGAGAAGTGAGAATGTGGACTTAGAATTAGTGGGAACACAATAAGCTTAGTGATTCATAGGACATAGCTTGTTAAATTATAAATGACGCTACATGAGACAGGGAGCTGCAATAACAGGGAATTTGATTCACAGCAGCCTGTTCTGTTCAGGTCTCTGCTCAGGTGCTGCCAGTAGATGTGGTGCCCACTCCCCCTAAGAAGGTTTCTTTCTTCACCCTGCCCCTCTCTGCCTGGTTGCTCTGCCAGATGAACAGAAGAACCATTTTTGCCTTGGATGTTTTGCTGTTTCTGTGGGAAAGTAAAAAAAAAAAAAAAAAGGAAAAATGTGTGGGTATATAGGTGCAAAAATGACTGCAAGGAGATAACACATCGAGAGTTTGTTTTCTTTTAGCAGTGAAATAAAATGGATTGAAAGTCAAGTTTCTATTGCTCGGAGGTGACATTGTTACAAAATGGCTGTCTCTCGCACGGTGTTGTGTTTTTGTGCTTGGGAGTTGGTGGAGCAGCAGGTGGGTGTTGGTGGAGCCTGGTGGAGCAGCCGTGTTGTCTGCCAGCTGACAGGACTGGGGGGGCTGGCAGGGGTGCCACTGTGGCTGCACAATCACCAACATTTATCCCAAAGTCCCAGGTGCCCTGGAGCCCAGGCAAGGCGCTGGTCCATGCCCTGGAACACCTGCAATTCAAGTAGGACAAAACAAGGGCAAGATAGGAAGGAAGAGAAGGGTTTTATCTGTGTTGTGGAGATGGGAGGCAGATTCAGTTGTTAGACTTGGAGAAGCAGTCCCATCAGAGAAGAAGGACACCTGCATGGTGCTGATGGATGGAGCCAGCAGCAGGAAACCCAACACCTGCAGCACCTCACACAGCTCCAGGGATCTGCCTGCAGGCAAGGCAAGCAAGCCCTAAGAGTAAAATGATTGCCGAAGGTGATGCAGGAAGACAGGAATAAACTAGGAATTACCTGCCTCTCCTGAATTCATATTTGCAACATCTCAGTGTCTGTCTTGTCCTAAGTCACTGTCTGACAAGCCCTCATTGGTAGGCATTACTCTTTGCTGAATATCAAGCAAGAATTTGGAGTGAAATTGGTTATTATCCCTATACTCTGTCAGCCTGGGCTGTGGAAGTGGGCCCGAAGGCTTGAAGCAAAATGCTGTGAGACTGCAGCAGGAGAAAGATGAGGTGTCTGTGCCTTGGGTAAAGGCTGACAGACCCTACAGAAACAGTGCTCCAGCTTTTTGGTTTAATCTCTACCACAAATGTTTAAAAGTTGTTTCTTTGGAAATGAGAACTTTGCTGAAAATTTTGTGAACAAATTGGACCCATGCAATAGGTGCTGGAGAATTGAACAACAGACTTCCTACAAGACTTTCTTTCAAATCTATTTAGAAATTAAATCTAAATTAAAATTCCGACTAATTTTTCATTCTTACATTTTATGCCACAGTGTCAAATGTTTAAATAGGATTTTGCATTACAAAATTATCTCATTTCCTCTCCAAGTGCTTTCAGATCAGTTAAAATAAAGTAAGAGCAAAAGCAGGGCATGTTTAGTTACAGACAGTATTAATTTTGGTAAGTTCTGTGTCAAAGAAGATGGAGATGACAGAAGTCAGAGAAGCTGGAGCTTGTGAGGGCTGTTGTTGAGAGCCCACAACCTATAAAAACTCCATTCCCAACTCCCCTCAATTTCTCACCAGCTGTTGCCTGTCACACCGGCTGTGGGCAGCACACACGTGGCTTTCCTGGCTTTCTGTGGGGATCTGCCTTCCAACACTCCATCCTCAGCACAGCTTCAGGGGGAGCTGCTGGTGTCAGTAACACACACAGGAATGGTTCCTAAGCATACTTTTGCAGTAGGTTCACACTTTTCATGTCCTTTCATTCCCTGCTGGTGTTATCAGGCTGTTCCTGGGCTTTGGGGTTAATGCCAGAGCATTTCCTTTAAGCCAGCTGCCAG
This sequence comes from Melospiza georgiana, assembly GCF_028018845.1. NCBI lineage: Eukaryota > Metazoa > Chordata > Aves > Passeriformes > Passerellidae > Melospiza > Melospiza georgiana. Next base: position 11,540,506 of record NC_080432.1, on the reverse strand, counting down.
AAGCCCCTTATGGAAGACCTGTGAAGGTGGTGGATGACATGGCCAATGCGCTGGCCAGGGGAGCTGTAGAGAGCTCCCTGGGCAGTGCCAGCTGTCGAGGAGGTCCAGCAGGATAAAGGATGTGTCCTGTGACAGGAGGACCCTAAGTATCCCCAGAGCTGTCTTGTGCCTGACACCATAGAGGCTGAACACCCTTTGCATGGCACTTGGGAAGCCAAATGAGGGGAAACACTGGGGAGCAAGGATGACCCCCTTCGTCTCCCCCTTTGACAGTGTTTCTTCTTCTTCTTCTACCAACAGCCAGACAGTAGCAACAACCCAAATTCCACCCTTAAATGGCCCAACATCCATCCTGAGACACTTGCTTCAAAGTCTCTCCTCGGGTTTTCTGTGGTTCTATAAACACCACAACACTGTGGTAATGCTTTCAGTCCTACAAGAAAGAGGCACAAGGAGTGGGATTGCCCAATTCTGACTTTTTTAGTAAAATACGCCAATGCAGTCATCTTCTGGCTACAAATATCTATGGGAAGAGTAGATGTGTCCTTTAATAACAGAGAGAGGGCTTAAAAAAAGAACATTTTATTGCTGTGTTGCCTTCACTCCAGTAAATGACAGCATTTTCATTTTCCTGTATTTATTGCATTGAAGTGTTTATATCACTGTGAAGCAAATATTTGCTTTCAAAGGTCAGTCGCTGTATCTCTCTTCCTCTGGGAACAGACATAGGTCTCTCTGAGCCTTCAGTATTACTCCATACAGATTATATAACGTTCTTGCTGAGGGATCCTTTACTGCATCTTGGCACTACTGAGATAGCAGATGCAGAATTCAAAGCATAATAGGCAGTGCCTTTCCATTAGGCAGTCTATATTTCTCTCCAACATTGTCTGTGGTGCTTCTGTATGAGCCCTGGCATAAGGGAGGAGACTGTCTGCAGGGAGCTGAATGTAAATGACCCGAGTGCCTGCAGTTGCCTGCATTGTGTAGGAGACACAGAGCGCAGCCTGGAACATGCTGTACGCCGTATTTTGTAGCAGGCTTTGGGCTTTTTTCTCCTTCTCAAAGAGCACCGGGGATGTTTGTGTGTGAACCCAGAGGATTTCCTTTTCCGAAATGGAAAAACCAAGGTCCACGTTAAATTTTGAGGCTGAATTTGTATAAGCATTACCAAAAATACAAACACAAATTGAGTGAATGTAGGGTCTGTAACTTCTGTAGCAACCTTTTTTTTTGTAATCAAATTTTTAGATTGAAAGAGCTTAACATATTACATCCTTACTTTGGTTTTCTGATTTGTCATCTCTGCAGGGACCGTAGATAAAATAAAATGTAGTTTAAGTTAAAAGTACTGAGTACACTTTAGGGAGTTTATTTCAGTTATATTAGAGATCCCTAAGATAATTGTAGGATTTTGACACTTGGTTCAAATTAACTTCAATGAGAACAGAATGGAAAATATCAACTAGTAACAAAAATAAATTCTGCAAGGAATTTATTACCCTAAGTCCTTGATATTATCTTAGGCCTGTTTCTGTTCTACTTAAAGAAGTGCAGTTTGAGTGGGCCTGAGCCAGAACTGTTGCTTTTGAAAGTCTGTCTAGTATCAGTAAGAGCAAATTCATCATGGCTTAACTTTCCTTGACCATTCCTGCAATTGTTAATTTTCAATGTTTTAAAACATCAGGAGTTTTAAATAACAGCTTTTTATAGGTGTGCCTAAGAAACACTATAGAGGGAGAGCTGTTACTTTGTACTTCAGAGCAATAATTCCCTTTAAAACATAATTCTTCTGTCACCAGGATTTTTATTGATAACAGGGTCTGTTGTTGGAAATTCATGACACTGGAATGGCATTTCAGCCTAAACAGGAGTTTCCTTGAAAACTCCTATCTCTAATTTGTCCTATTCCACATTATAAATTGCAAAATCTGAAAAAAAATTTAAAGTCATTCCCTGCCATCTACAAAATATATGTAGTTTATCACACTGTGTGCAAATCAGTAACCTTATTGATTCTTGGGCACGGTTTTCTATTAAATAAAGTTGAATCAGCACAGCTGCGGGGCACTTCTGTTTATGACTAAAACTTGATGTAAAATGACTTGTCTGGAAGAATGCTTTTTGCTATTTCTCAATCCATGCTAAGTGCTTTACAAATACCAAACAATCTCAATAAACCTGTCAAGTTCGATCACTTGCTGCGCAACATCTCTCTGCTTACAAGCTCTGACACTTTTTTTAGCTTGATGCAAAATAAGACACGTCTGTCACTAAGATGCCAACTGATGGCTCTAACAAACCAAGAAGGGTACCTAAAACAACCCCACAAGAGCATGGAGTGACAGGACAAGGGACAGTGGCTTCAAACTGACAGGTAGTAGGTTTAGATTAAACGTTAGGAAGAAATTCTTGACTCTGAGGATGGTGAGTCACTGGAACAGGTTGTCCAAAGAAGTTGTGGATGCCCCATCCCTGAAAGTGTTCAAGGCCTGGTTGGATGGAGCTCTGAGCAACCTGGTCTAGTGAAAGGTGTCCCTGTCCATGGCAGGGGGCTGGTATGAAATGTTCTTTAAGGACCTTTCCAACCCAAACCATTCTGTGCTTCTGTAAAAGTCTCTCCACATTTGTTTCCTTTTATTTTTGCACCACCCAGTACCATCACTGGCTCATGATCAAAAAAAAGAAAAAAAAATGTAAGGAAAACATCAAAAGTCAGGCTGGAATCTACCTGAGAATGGAATTTGCTGTGATTTTTTTTTTTATCTGCAGAGACTGACCAACAGTCAATAAATAAATTGCTGTTGTCAGTAGAAGCCCTTATGTCACCTCCACTCACTTACAGGTCTGTAATTATTCAGCTCACACTGGATATGCTTAGAAAATGAACCAAATTCCCTGCTAGCATCCCACCCTCTCACTGATGCATCACCTCCCACTTTACAGCTAGTGAGATGATACCAACAGACACAGAGCAGAACCACTTTCCTGCCCATCAACATCTATACGTGTTTACCAGTTAGATCAGTCCCAAAGCCCAAAACAAATTGTCCTGATTTAGGCTCAAGCTCAGTGCTACTCCTCTGCCAGCACAAGTGTAGCCAGGGGTCCAGGCAGAGGAGAATATTTTAACCAGATGCTCAAAAACTAGGTCCACAGACTCAGTCTTGGTATTCTGGTAGAGAGGCTATGCCAGAAATATTTCTGCTCTGGGTTATGCCTCAATATGGGGAAAAACCACAATTTGTGAAGCAGTGACCAGTGCTAGAGCCAGCCAAGTGGGACAGGAGTTTAGAGCATGGTTCTTTACCAAAATAACTTCTTTTTATCCTGGCTGATCATGCTCCATTTGCTGGCCAGGAGCAGTGTTTCGCTGGAGCTGAGTGCTCTGAAGGGCACCACCAGCACAGCAGCGGAGTGGGAAGGTTGGGGTGGCCTTGAGAATATCCCCACACCTTCACATGCCCTTCAGAAGAGACCAGTTCCTGGTTTATCTTTTCCTCCTAAATATCCAAGTGCACCATGCTTTTGTAAAGCTCATTTCCTGCTCTTTGTGAGCATCCTTGAAGTGTCCGATACCAGCCTGAGTATTAGCCATGAAATTAAGCTCTGCCTTTGCACAGCTGGGCTTGCAGATGAGTTGCCTAAGCTTGGTCCTTCACACTGCTGTGACCATGCAGCTGGCAGGACCAGGTGGCCTCCTTCTCCAGCAGATATTTAGGCTCCTACACATGGTGTGACCCATCACAAAATGCCAGCCTCCCTCTGACAAGGATGTGGCGATGTGCGCAGTGATGAAAGTAGAATATCGTGCCAATAGCTGCAGGGCTGACTCCTCAAGATGGATTTCTTCCTGCTGTAGCTTCAAAGAGGAAAAGCAACCATGAGTGAGGGCACAGCTAATGTGAAGGCATGAAGGTCACATATTCCCTCTCAGATAAGAAAAACAGCAGATCTGTTGCTGAAGCTGCAGAGGAAATGCAAGGAGCTGTCTGCTTTCCTTACACCTTTCTAAGCAAACAGGGTGTGATCCAGGAAATATCCCTGCCACTCAGCTATACCTGCTCATGCTCCTGATGTCCTTATGGAGAGCACCATCAAAGAGAGGGATGGTTTAATCTCCAATATGCAACTTCTATTTTAACAGAGTTGTTATTGCTAAAATTTTAGAGCCAAGCTCTGCCCTGACTTATCTTGTTTTTAACAAAGGCTGCACTTATCGCAAAGACAGGACAGAAAACAGCCCCCGGGATCCTGCCTTCTTTAGAGCAGCTTTGCTGAAAGGGGCTGCTTTTGTCCTCTTTCTGTAATTGAGCATGATGGCATCTGCTTTATGGCTGTTTACTTGCAGTCTCCCACAACTTCCCCACCTCCTCTGCACCTGCAATTAGGTTTTCCTGCAATGAACAAATCTAACATTCAGTGAGCAGTAATTTGCAATGTGCCATGCTTGAATCAAGCAAAGAAATAAGCCAGTGTTGTTGTTATAAAGACCTGACAGATGGTAGGAGGGCCCGCCTTTCTTAATCAAGTCATGCTCACTAATCAGAGCTAGCTTGAATTTGTAACAAAAAGAAACCCTACCAAATTGAGGATTAATGGGCTGCATCCCGACCTCTGGTTAGGACCAGCTCAGGGGTGTCCTTCTGTATCAAGAGGGATAACGAAGATCAGAATCTGACCCACTTTGTGGAGAAGTTGAAAATACCAGTTAGGTCCTACTGTCACTTCCCCCAAAATGAAGGGTTCTCCCATGTAGACGTCTCCCAGTCTAGCTGTAAATATTATTTCATAGTCTGAGCTATAGTATGGTGGATAAGTCATTAGCCAATGAAAATAACACAAAGTTTCATAGTCTTTAATTTAATTACAAATGTGTTAGCTGAGCATCCAGCCCTCCAAGCAATGCAGCTGAAACATAGGGCATGAGGGGCAGAGGCTTGACCTTGACCTTCTTCACATTAAGCCTTTCAATTCTAAAGAAGAATGAATGGGTTTCAAGATTGTTTCTGGCAGCAGATAGCATCTCCTGAGTGTCCAGCTTCTGTATGAATTGCATTTGAAAGGCTAAGAAAAAAGGAAGGATTTGCTCTCTTCATAGGAATTACTATCCCGAATGAGACTTTGGGCGAGGACAGGGATGTAATAAAAGTGCTTTTGTGGGACTGATGTTTAAGCATGGCTCCTAACTGCACTGTTTCTCTTCCTTTCACTGTCTTCTAGGCTCACAAAGCAGCTGAGTGCAAATCCTGATCCGCAGCGTCCCCAAACACCCCCACAGCTAAAATGGCGGAAGACGCGGATATGCGCAATGAGTTGGAAGAGATGCAGCGGCGTGCCGACCAGCTCGCTGATGAAGTGAGACCAGTAGCTAAACTGGGAACTTGGGGCTGGGCTTGGTGTGAAACACACAGCCAGAAATAGGAGCTCATCCCACAAAGGATTTCTAGAGCTCTTTTCCATCAGCTTTGCACTGAAAGCGGAATTGGAAATGAAATGAGCTGGGGTAAAATTTAATGTTGTGCTCAGTCCAGATTAGGGAATTTATTGATCATGAGTTTGGTTTAGGTATTAGATTGTGCATCAATTTGACTGTCCTCAGAGCAAAAGGCAGCAATTTAATATTTTCTGAGGATTCCTTCGATTTATCAAACCTATTAAATGTTAGAAGTCACCAATTAGGTTTCTGAAGAGTCATAGCTGAAAACCACAGACGTTATTTTTAAAGTGGAACACCTGTGGTTCCAAGCAGCACCGCCACAGCGTGTGAGCAAGGGGAGACAAGGGGAGACTGCAGCTGCCTCGAGGTGTGCTGCATTAGCCATCCACAGAGCTGGAGATGGAGAGATCACCAGTGCCCAGCTGATGCCCTGATTTGGAGAGGAGGGAAAGAGTGCAGGGAAAACATCCTGTCAGCATGAGCCTGCACATTAGCGCTGGAAAGTGTAACTTGCCAAATCTCAGTGCTTTTTCCTATTTTTTTTCAGTCCCTTGAGAGCACCCGCCGAATGCTGCAGCTTGTTGAAGAGGTAAGGACTTGCATTTCATTTCACTTCCGTTGTGAGCAGAAGTGATGGAGAGCCTGACTCTGGAAGTGGCTTTGTTTAAATTCACATTGCTAGGGCCTGGCCATGGCTTTACGTGCCACTGTGCCTGCTCATCCCTACCCCTCACTAGGGCTGTGCAAGACATCGTTCCCTGGTTTCCAAGGCATTGATTTGGTCATACCTGAGGCTGCATTGAGACAGGATTCTGGAAATAAATGAAGGAAACAGCCTCTGAAGGTGACCTGGAGTCAGGGACAAGTGGCTGAGTTTGCTGCAGAGTTCTGGGAGCCTTGTGCCAGGACCACTCTCACGTCCTTGGCATAACGCTGCAAGAGGGGAAGGTGAGAAGGGTCCTTGATCCATTTTCCCAGTCTGCTTTAAATACTTCCCTCTCCATAAACACTTGCAGCTATTTATAGAACATTGGTCAGCGCAGCATTTAAATGCTATTTCTTTGTGTATCTCTGAAATATTTATCAGGATTTCAAGGCTCATGAGATGTCCTAGATTGACCACTTTGGAGTTCTCTGATTTCCCATGGTGCTAAGGAAGGGGATCCTGGCTTGGTTCTCACAGCTAATACCTGCCTGGAGGGAAAAAAACAATTCAATCAGTCCGTATTTCACCTTCTCCACAATAAAGGGGTTGAAAAGTTGGGAAATCTTAACTCGGTTTAGTTTAGAGTGTTCAGCTATCAGGTGATGGAAAACTTTGCTGCTGCCTGACAGGACATATTATTTTCAGGCACCATGCGAGCCCTGGTGCTGGAGCTGGTGACATTTTTAATCAGGGTCATCAGCACTGACAGTCCCAGTACTCCTGACAACCAGAGGAGTCTCCAGTAGAGACACGGGAAGAAAATTACATCAGGTCTGGTTCAGGAACAAGAACAACCCCAGCCGTAGGCTTTATGGCCTTGAAATCAATCACCACTGTGAAGATCAATGGAGTCCAGTGGAGACAAAATTAAATTTCCACGTACAGACAGACAGATGGGTCACTGAGCATCGCTTCTCCTCCACAAACACTCTAGATCAGGGCCCCTCGCAGCCAAAACACTCTCTTGTCTCACGAGCAATCTGTCCCTTTTTGCTGCTCAGTTCCCTGGACATGCCATTCCTAACCACCACTGACGTCAGCTCTGTGCTGGATGCAGCTCCTGCTGAAATCTACTCAACAACAAGGAAGAGAGGCTCATATGAGTACCCCCACAGCACAAGGCAGGAGAGCCTGCTGCCCCAAAACGCCTGGGATCTAAATAGACAAGGCAGATGATGAGTGGGAAGGAGAGGCGCAGGAAAGGGAAGTGATTTGCTCGGGGCCAAGCCATGAGTAAATATCAGCCCTGCCTCTCCTGAGCCGTATCTGTGCGGCCTGTGCGCTGCCTGAGTCTTCCTAACATATTGAACCAGCATATTGTGAATGCCACTGGAATTTCAGTACTAAATCACAGCAAATGGCAAAGTGGGAGGAGAACTGGGACTGCTGAATTTACCAATGAATTTATAGCACTCTTTGGAAGAGCTCAGCGTCTCTGGACCTGGCGTTTATTCAGATGCCACAATATCTTCCTGTCCAAATAGAGAGGCTGCTAAAACTAGCACTGAGTAGTCAAGGGAGTTCTTCTAAAATGAGCTGAATATTATTTTCACTAATGTGACTACAGGAGACCTTTAAAATTCTTCTGAGGCCTAAACAGCTGGTTGATCATTCCCATCCCTTTTCCTAGGTACTTTTTAAAAAAATGCAGCATTTAGGGAGTGAAAGATTTTATACCGAAAAGACAAATGGCGAGAGTATTTGAAATTGAACTTGCACTGCTCTGATTCAATAATCCTCCAAAATCCAATTAGACTTCCTCACTTAGCAGAACCTGTCTAGTAGACAGAGATAGAAAATACTAGAAAGAATTCTTTTTACTCTGTTCTCTTGACACAGCAGATCTGTTCTTCTTTTCTTAGGAAAAGGATGCCTCCATGTTTAAGCATTATTACTGTGTACATTTTTATGGATTGATACTGGGGAAATACAGCATAAACAGACTGACTGGACTCCATCCTTGAGCCAGGAGAGTGCTGTCCATCCAAGGAAACCCCATAGCCATGTAAGACCTAATTGCAGGTCATAGCCTGGGGACATGTCCCCAGAGGACACGCCCTGCTTGCCCCAGAAGACAATTCAGAGTTTGGAGACTAAGCCCCAATGCTGTTCTCAGGGAACATGGGCAAGGAAAATCAAGGATGTCATTGTGTCTTGGTTTTATAAGCCGGCTTTGCAAGAAGCTGATTTTTCCAGTCCTGGCACAAGAAGGGAGGCAAGAAGTGTTACAAAAGCAGCCCCAGCTTTGCCTCAAGGCAGCTCTGTACTGGAATGGCAGATTCCAAAACCCAGTTTGCTCCATGGTGCCCATTGTGTCCAGGCAGTGCAGCTAATCTGCGCTGACCAGTGCGCTTTTGAGCCACTCAGTGCTATCAATACCTGTATTTTATGATGATGCTCTGCAAAGTTTGGGCCAAAACATAAAATAAAAATGAAGTGAGGCAGAACAAGTGAGACTAAATACAGTTTGTAGCTGACCTTCTTTTTATGTTCAAGCTTTTTTTCTCTGAGGCAACATTATGCAATGCAGAATATCACATGCAGGGAGAAGAGCTGGGATTTTGCTCCCATCTCCCAGTGCCACTATCATGGCCTTTAAGGAAAATCAGTTGTGGTAGTATAGGGGAAAAAAGGATGTTTTGTAGCTATGAAGCAGCAAGGAAAAAATAACAAGATCAGTAGTGGTAAAAGCTCAGAAGAAAGCACTTAGGATTGTACAGACAAAAGGGCTGTTTTGTACATTTAAATCCAGACAGGACTGTCTTCTCTCATGTGAGATGAGAGTGAAGTATCGAAGGTGAAATGCTGAGCTATAAATGTTTGATAACTGGTGCTGCCCTATGCAGGATACTGAACACACAGAATGCCAATTTACCAGCTGTGAGGGTACCCTGACATTTATTATCACAGCCAAACGCTTCTTAGTCTGAAAAAAACAGAAGAAAAAGTGCTCTATTAATTTAGAGTTTGGCCCAAACCTTGTCAAAGCTGATTTGAAATTTACCTTTGATATCATTAAACCTATTGGAAGTACTGAACTATTGGAAGCATTTTCCTCAGAAAAGTGTTTTAACCAGTGTAATTGCACATATCTGGCATGAGGGAATGTGATCCACAATTCTGGCCTCTCTTCCTCCAGGGCAGGATTGGCCCCCTTGGTGTGTGCTAGCCAGGGGGATAGCAGATTCACGTGGGCTGGGATGTGCCTTACCAGGCAGAGCAGCAGCGTGTGCCTCTTTAATCAGGGAGACATCGGAGCGTTAACAGCGTGACAGGGAACCTGGAGCAGGAGCTGAGCAAATTCATTGCTACGGATGACTAAAAAATGTTTCTTTGACCACATTTTTGTCTTTAGGGTGTTGACAGTTCTCTTTAGTGTCTGTGGGAACTGCTAGCAATGTCAGCCTGTCCTGGTACATAATTGTCTGTATTAATTTATTCAAAACAAACTCTAATTCTGGATTAAAGCAAAATTCTTCATCGAAGTGGAAGTTTATGTGTTCGTCACATAACTGAGAGTGTATATTTGTCTTTCAGGATACCTCCTGAAATGCAGGGAAAGTGATTTCCAGAGTTTGGATTCTCTATCTGATACAGCATCCCTTTACAGCATTAGGAAAATCTTCACTCAGGCTAAACCAAAATTTGAGTAGCTGCCTTTGGTAGGATAGGACCCAACACACTGTGTTTCTGGAGGGACTGATGAGCCCTTTGAGAAGTCAGTCCAATTGTCTTCTCACTTTTATTTCCATCTTGGGAAATTAGGTTCTGTAGCAGCAATAACAAGAAATGATACAGCAACGCAATTCCCCTCCAATGTGCTGGGCAAATTTTAGTGAACATTTTGTTGCTGACATGCTTTCAGTGAAACCCTTACAAAAAATCCCAAACAAACAAACAAACAAACAAAAAACCCAAAGCAAAAGCATCCAAAAATTTTTTAAAAGCTGTTACAGAAGACTAAGAATAATGTCTATTAAAGCCTCCAAAAGGGTTCCCAGTAATGCTGTTAACCAGGCTTCACTGTAGCACTGACAGACTAAAGTATCTATGAGTTGTATTAAGCCTGAAGATTTAAAATCATATATTCTGGTTCTTTGATTAATAGCTCTGCCAGTGACCAAATGGAGAACCTGGGCATGTGCTTCATATAAATGGCACAGAACCCAAACCAGTACTGCTTGTTAATTTGCTTTTATTCAAGCATTAGAGCCTGGCTGAAAGATTGAAGGACATAAACTTTCCTGAAATGTATGGGGTCTGTTTCACCTAATGTGATACATTTTTAAGTCAGAAGTGTTGGCCTCCTGCCCTGAAGGGTCATCTCATGTGCAAAATTATTTTATATATTATATATTTTACCATCTGCAGAATACCTGCATTATGGATAAACAGAGGAACTCCAGGGCTGCCAGTTTAATGCCTCAACATTAGCAATTCTTGCTGTGCCATTTTCTTATAAAGGACAAGAATGTGAGAGTTTGGCTGTGCCATGGCAAAATCCAGCAGTCCAAATTCTCCTCTCAAGTGCAATGAGAAGGCAAGGAGAGTCAGAAGTTGTTCTCAAAAGAGATGGGTGCTACAGATTAAAGAGCTGGATGAAAATGGCGTGTGCTCTATGAACTTTTGAGGGTCCTGTGAAAGATGCATTTCTCATCTCTCTGGCCTGACCTACCCTAAGCATTTCACTTTTCTGAGAACCCTTGTTTTGCTAAAATAATACAGGATTGCCTCTACAAGGACTGGAGGGTCTGAAGAGATTCCTCCACTGCACAGGAGAGAAGAAACATTCTAATCCTGGCCAAGGTGGGAATTGAGCACACGATTTCATAACATGATGGACCCCACTAGTTCTATGAATTCATGGCTTCCCACACAGGCCATCACTGATATTGAGGAGCACTGGATGTGTGTGGGAATCCTTCCTGAGCCCTCAGGAGCAGCCAGAGCCAAGCACAGTCACTGGGCCATGGTGATGTGAGTCTGTAACCAAGGACTCAGAGGCAGAGGCTGTGAAACCTGTCCTTCTGGACTGGCACTTGACAGCAGAGCTTTCATCACCTCCTGTCACGCACCGTCCTCACAGCCAGCTCGGGTGGCACCTGCTCCACTGAGACTCACGTGCCTGTGTTTGCCCCCTGAACACTCTTGCTGGACACATTTCTTCCCCTAGATTTCTTTAACTGAGGTCTTGTACTTTCCAGAGATGCCTCAGTCTGTTGTCCCTGGGGATCAGACACAGAGTGCTTCTCTCCTGCTCAGACATCTGGATGATGAACGCATTTTTGGAACAGTTCTGTCTTACAGAGAAGTTTGGGTTTCTGTTATCTAAGATATCAGCCATAATGGAAATACTGAGCTTTTAGAAAAGTCTGGGCCTATTTTAAATGCACAAACATGATTTATTTTTTGATTGATTTTACACATTTAATTCTTTTTGGGGAAAAGCTGTAAATTAATGCTTAATAGAAATTTGGAACAGAAGGAGATTGTCACTTGATGTCTGAATCACATCTCATCCTTTTCAGTCACCACCTCTTTATTAGCTTCAATATGCTTTGGATTAGACCACAGATGCAGACAAGTTTATTCATTGCACACCCTTTAATATTTTCACATTTTTGTTAATGCTGTGGCAGGCTGTTTGCAAGAGATACATTGTTGCCTGATAAAATTAAATGGCGCTGATGATCAGGTAAAGAACAGAAAATTTCACCTCTTTTGCTCTGTGTAAGGATTTGATGTGAAATATAGACCATAGGGTCTAGTTCCTGAGCTCATCTCCCAGCACATGTCTTGTTCAGATCACTGGACATCTTAGCTCTATAAAGGTGGTTTGCTTAGATGTTAAATACAGCAGGAAAATAAGGTCAGAGGGTTGAAGAGCAGTAAATATTTCTTAGCCCAACTATGTTTGATTCAGCAAAAATTTTTGGAGCTTAGTATTTGGAAAGGTCCCATGTCAGACTGCACCCTATTTACTGAAACACAAGGTGACTCAGGACCCAAGCAGCCTTCTAGTGTTTGCATGAGTTTCCATGTTTGTTAAAATACATACAAATCTGGGGGGGGGGGGGGGGGGGGAATTCCCTGGTTACCAAGAGTATAAAAACATCCAATAAAAAATTATTGTACAGGCAGTGCTTAGCAGACACAGGGTGCTTAGTGCCCCGCAGAAAACATTAGCTAATTAAAGGTGGTTTCTTTATTCTAAACCTAAGATAAGCCTCGCACCCTACGTTTCGAAAGGCTGCAAAAATGAAGGCTGGCTGAGATTCAAGTAAATACAGTGAAATTGAAGGGAGAGAGAGCAGCAGTGGGCTCCTGGTAGATGGCTGACCCAAGGGCAGCAGGGTGCAGCAGACCTGGGGGAAGCAGGAGGCCTTCTCTGTACATCTGGCAACTCACACAGGGACTTTTTACAAAGAGACAGCAAACCAGCCTGCACACATCTGATGCTTTTCCCAGTTTCCGCAGTGATGTAGACATTGCAGACATGAATGGGGGTGCAGGGAGAAGCAGAGAAGAGCAAGAGGTACCTCGTGTCCCTCTTGAGCCGAGCAGATCCTCTGGAAGCACAGCAGAGCAGCACCAGCTGCACCAGCAAACAGCCCTGAGCATGGCAGGGCTGGGCTTGTGGCTAAGCCAGCGTGGGCTGTGGGAGCCTGGGAGGGCCCTGTGAGCGTGGGCAGGGCAGCTCATGGCCACAGACACTTCACTGCGCCCACAAAAACTGATGAGCAGTGAGAAGGGCAGCTGGCAGGAAGGATAACATGAGGTCCTTGATTTGCCTCCAGGAGTGGTGAAAAGCAAGAGGGTCAGTCAGGAGTTTAGTTTTCTGTTCCTGATGTAGCTGTGCAACCGTGGGCATCTCCCTGCCCTCTGCAAAATCGACACCACCACCACCTTTATCTGTTTCACAGGAGCATGGATCACTTTCTGTTCATGGCAACAAGTAAATTACTGGTGCGCATGTCCAGGTAGCTCTGCTGTCAAGCTGTCAGGCCACAGAGGACTTACTTCATCTGTTATTGACATGCAACAGTCAGGAGATCATTCAAGCCATTAATTATTCACAGATGTTATCACTGCTCCAAGCACAATGGAGCTGGTTTCCCCTTTGTAATTAAAAAGGAGATAATTTGATGTGCGGTTTAGCTGAGCACCACAGCACCCAGGAACCAGAGACACCCGATCACATCCCAGAGTGATGATAACACATAATAAAAATTGTACTTGTGAGAGGTGCCCTACCCTTGGCTCAGCTTTGCTCCAGCCCTGTATCCAGCAAAGGCAGTGTTAAGATTCCCACTAAGCTCCGGGAGCAGAGGCAGATTCAGTGTGTAGGTGTTTTGAAAATCCTACCTTCAAGCTCAATTCAAAGTCCATTAATGCTAAAGGTGTCTGTTGACTGAATTAAAACTTGGCTCAAACCCATATCTATTAGATCACTGAGCCAAAAAATATGGCTTAATCCTATTAAATATTAGCCTGCTTTAAACTGGATTTCCTAAGTAGGTAAGCTTTCTGACTTCTGTCAGCAGCAAGAGCTGTGCACAAACCACTGTGCCACCTTCCCAAACATGTTTGTGTCAGACCTGTTTTCCCTGGGAATTTCTCCTGTGAGATTCACATCCACCTACAATATCAACACCCCCATCCTCCCCTCTCCTGCTTCCCTGGACTTGGAGATGAGCCTTCTCTTTTTAGAGATTACTCTCGTGTAAATTGGTTGTTTTAATCTCAAGGTCCATGGCTTTGTGCTTTTTGCAGAAGTTGGGTATGGCAGTGAATCCAGAAGGACGGATGGTACAATGGAGAGTACCTAGCTCCTCACACAGTGTCCAGGCACATAAGGCCTTTGGACTGTGCCATCAGCCCCTTGTCATTCCTTTCACTGTTTTTCTTGTGTCTTCCTATGTCCCATACCAAGGGCTGAGTGTTCCCTCACTGATCTCTCTTTCTCTCTCTCTCTTCTCCCCCTGTCTCTCCTTACCTTGCTACCACTATTGGGATGTAGAGTAAAGATGCTGGTATCAGGACTTTGGTTATGTTGGATGAGCAAGGAGGTAAGTTCAGATTGCTTCAGTAAGGAAGTATAACCCTTTCTAAAGTGCTGTACTGACTGTGTGCAACCCTGGAAACAAGGGACAGAAAATACGTGTGGTTGTGCATGAGAACCCCAAAACCTCTTTGCCTTTAGCTTTGTTCTCCAGCAGAGAAAAATGTACAACAGCTGCCTAAAAGTCTGTACTTCTTTTGATCTGCTTCCCATTAATGTCAAAGAGAGCTGCAGGCTCAACTCAACCAAATCACCATTTGATTTCAGCAAGCTTTGGGTCAAGATCCAGCTACATGACGAGAAGATTTGCCTCTGTAGGTGTAAAATCCAGCATTATTTATGCAGGTGCTAAGTAATTTTCCCACTTAAATCACAAGTAAAAGACATGCAACAAATGCATCCCAAGAGAAGGTAAATGGGTTTAGTTTGTGTAAGAGTCAGTTACATTTTGTACAGTAGTGAGGCAGTGAGAATGACAGAATTTAAACCTTAAAAGGTATTCCACAATCAGCTCATTACAATTGTCCATATAGGAGGTTCAGACTTAACACTACCTATCTGCGGATGACAATGACCAAGACAGAGCCTGATATATTCAATACATTCCAGGAAATTACATTTTTCCCCTTCATAATATTACAAAGAAAAGGTAGCCTTCTCTCCCTCTCAATCAAACTAATAAGTCTTCATTTGCCGTAGACCCACAGCCCCAGGAAAATGATGTCTTCAATAAATCAACAGAGCAGAAATTTCTGCTACTCTCTATCAGACCAGCCCCCCAAAGGCCCTTGTTATTATTTACTATGGGGCAGGACACACAATTATTAGGAAATGTCTTCTGCAGAGGCAATGCTGTGTTACTCATCAAACCTGGACAATGATAATAAGCCAGGGTATGGAATTCTTGGGAAATGGACCGCAGAGCACAACAGGACCTTTCCAGTTTTAATGTCCCTGCCTCTCTGATACTATAATGAATGAAAAGTAATAACAGGACCTAAATGGAAAGTCTTTTCTTCTATTTGCTTTTTTTTTTTTTATGTATGTCTCATTGCTTTCCCTCCATATGCCTCATTTAGGGAAAAAAAATTTAACCAAATTTTGTCGCATCGATTTGTCTTGACAAGAAAAATATCACAGAGAACATATAGTTGTCTTCAAAAAATAATGGCAGTAGAAAAACTATCACCAAATACAGAAAACCAGAAATTACTTATGTTGAAACAGATATGGCACCTGTCTAAATAATGTGTTTTGTTTCAGCAGTGGATTATACGGTTGTAATAAATCACAAATATTGTCAAAGAAAGTATGTTAATACCCAGGTATGTCTTGCAATGTAATTCACAGGCAGAGTACCAGAAACTTTAGTGGCTCCTATGTATGTTTATGTTCCTTAACTGCTCTATTTCCACAGACTGCTAGGGAGTTTTTTATTTTAATCCTGAATTTTGTTGGGTTTTTAAATTATTATTTTGGAATTCTACTATTGATAAAGCCCTGTATTCAGAAGTTTTCTGAGTGATTCACTCTGTAGCCATGACAGGAAGGACAATGTGAGTGAGCTAAGGAGCTGAGACTGGACACACTCATCTCCCTGGAGTCCAGGGAGCTCAGTATTAAACCCTTATTGAGAGTGAAGCCTGCAATGCTTGTTGTACAGTCACAGATGCAGTTAGTCAATACCTCCAGCAAAGACTCAGAAGGTCTTGAAGCCTGTTAAAATTGGTTATGGTCATGCCTTAAGTGGTTCACTAAATTTAGCTTATGACTATACAGTGTGGGTTTCTCAAGGAAAACAGCCAAATAAAATGTTACCAACCCTGAAAATATTGTAACCTTGTACTATGCTAAATGTTTAATTTTCTCCATTTAACCATATGTAGTGTAATAATTGCTAATTATTTTTTTATTTCATTTTAGTGATAAAGGACTTGCACTACTGGGCAAAATACACTAATGATGGCTTTGAACCTTTGTAATTAGTGCAATGTGTGCAGCTCACGCATGTCTCAGCAGATTATCAGATTAAGGAAATCATTTGCTAACACTGCCATGTGATCTCTTTGCAGCTGACTGCACAAGTCACTTAAGATTATTAGGTGTTAAATATACAGAAAACATGACATTGATCTTTCTAGTGGGTGGCAGGCAGAAGATCTAATCTCTGCACTTGCTGGAAGCTCTATTTCTAGGTTTCCTTACAAAATTGCTTGTTTTGAAGTTAAACAGACCTTACATGGAAAAACCTTTCTGAGCCAATTCAACCCAAATAGTGCAAAGCAGAACTGATTTTCTGGTATCAGTGAGCAGAAGTCTCCGGGATCATAAAGGCAGTAAGCCAAGGTAATTTCCCAATGCCAGGTATTTGTACAAGAAAGCCAGCCTGGATAGCTGCTCTTGCCCAAAGGTTTAGCACAGCTGGCTGCACAGCAGGTTACAGAGGATGCACTCCCATGAAAGCTAGAGGCTCTTCCAGTGTCCTCTGAAGAATGGGGACCTGAGTAGCCCCTCTGCGATACCAAGAGTAACCATTTTTTGGGTCCGGTATTGTCACCCAAACCAGTGGAACACAGCTCTTCCCCTGGGGAGCCCACAGGAAGGAGCCAGGAGTTTAGATTTTCCTTGCTGGGTTTTTTCCCATCACTAAGAAAGTCATTCCCAGACCATGTACATCCACAATGCTTACATTTTTTTAATCTGGCCTTGAGTAAAGCTCCCTTAATTAATGATATAAATATATATATATATATATATATATATATATATATATATATATATATATATATATAACCCTTTAAACTAAAATACTTGTATTTTACATGGAAAAATAAATGCTGCAAAGGATTATTGAGCAATGGCAATTCCTCTGCCTTTTTAAAACATGCTAACTTAGACAAATGTTAATATTTGGATGTATTTTGGCTAAAAGCAAACGGTAGAAATGAAACTAATAGTACAAAGTGTAGATATGAAGGTAAAC
Source organism: Melospiza georgiana (assembly GCF_028018845.1). Classification (NCBI taxonomy): domain Eukaryota; kingdom Metazoa; phylum Chordata; class Aves; order Passeriformes; family Passerellidae; genus Melospiza; species Melospiza georgiana. The sequence goes on along the minus strand of NC_080432.1, from coordinate 11,523,315 downwards.
CTGAAGTGCTAACACAGAAAAGGTTCCAGGCTGGTAACTCTGTTCATCCATAGGAAACTCCCATTACTGGACATCATAGCCGGGTTAATGATTTGGACCTTCAAGGACATTTTTTGTGTGGTGATGTCCTCATGCAGTTCATTACAGAAGAATTTTGTTCTTGTATTCCAAATGAGGTGCAGGGGAAAAACTTTTCCAATAACAACAGCAGCAGCGCAGTAATTTTTCATCCAAGACAAGACAGAGGAATAGCCACAACTTTAATAAGAGACAAAGAAAATGTCAGTGCAATTGGAATTTTCTCCTTGCGCCATGAATGCACAAACAGCATTGCTGGGGAACATGGGGAGCAGATTAATCTACCTATCAGATCTTACTCCAGATCAAGCTTATAAAGGAGATAAAACTTGGAAATAACTGGGCAATCCCACAAACAAAAGCACTGGCACACATGCGAGCTGACCTCCACTGCTTTTGCAGGAGCTGTGGGTTTTGTATGTTATGGCTAATTAGCAAAATGAAAGGGGACTAACAGCTACTGCAGTTTTCCCAGGGAAGATAGTATTAATTATGCTGAAATCGTAGCACAGAATAGAAGACAGATGAAGCCCCACAAAGCAGGTTGTGCCTTTGTCTCCTGTTATTTTTAGCAGAGCTCCACGTGGGCTCGCAGCTCTCCCCTCCAGCTTTGTTCCACAGGTGCCTGTGCCCAGCAGTGCCTTCCAGAGCACAGCTAGGTCAGAGCTCAGATCTCTGAAAAGGCTGTCCCACAGGCCACACTCCAGTATGATTCTCCTTCATGGAAAACAGGATGATGGCCTAGCATTGGAAATAGTTCATCTGCTGAGTCTCAAATTAAACCCTCTTGTATGCAATTATGATTGCCATGTGTTCTTAAAATGTCCTTTGTGTTTTCTTCCTTTTTTTCTTATTAAAATTGGCCTTGGGGGGAATTGCTTGCTGCACAATACTCCAGGCAAAGGAGCAAGTTCCAGCCTCCACAGGCATTAGCTGACATTCAAGCACAGGCCCCAGACCCTGGACATCAGCCAAGGAATATTTATTAGAAATTATAGATGAGGATGCAAAGGTGAAGCAACACCACACTTGCTCTGTGCTGGTCTTGCTACCAATGCCCTGTAAGATGCTTTTGCAGCTTTTTTTTGCTCAAGACACCACAGGAGCAGCTGAGAGATGCCCTTGCTACAGCTTCCCTGCCCCGGCCACTTCCCTAGATCAGTCACAGGATGGGGAATTGCCAGGATGGTACAGGAGATCCTGGCAAAAACCCACTGGCAAATGGTCACAATGCTATGATAAAACTAACAGGACTAGCTTGTGTTCCCCCAGTTACTTTACAGGAGTAATTCACAAGTATAATGATACAGGTAAAAATCTATTCGTTTGTGCCTTAAGATAGGCATTAGTTTGCTGTGAGATCTGGAAGAAGATTTATGGTCACTACCTTGAAATGAAAGTGATATTCTCAGACATCAAGATACAAAAAGAGTTGCAGCATTTTCCAGAGGGGAAAAAAATGAAGGAAATCACAATGAAATATACCTCTGATGTGTATTCTGCTTCCAGACATCAATTCTCTTAGGTATATATCATATATCATACATAAACATATAGGTGCAGCTTATTCAAATAATATTGCAACAAACTGTCAAAAGATGTTCAAACTCTGACCTTGACGGGCTTCTCTAAATGGAAGACAAAAGACATTATCTCTTGTAGGCGTGAATTTGCGTAGGTTCATGGCAATGTATGCCAACAAACTGTCTTCCCTAAAACCTTTAATACAGCACAGAACGTTGGAATAGGGAAGATCTATGGAAACAGACATTAAATTAACCTCTCGATTGCCTTCTGATTTCCTACCGGCAGTGATTCATTCTGGGCCACAGTTTAATAGCAGTTATACCAAAACAAATCCAGAGTGACCCCATTAAGTTAATTCCACTATAATATTTATGCCTCAATAATTGTGGTTAGACTCATGAATCTAATTCCTTGCTTGTGGGACCAGATCTTTGACAGGTATAAATTGGCATGGCTCCACAAAGCCAGCATAACTATGCTGACTCAAACCAGTTAACAATCCAGCCCACGATGTTAACAACTAGCAAGTGGTTTTAGGACCAGCAGCCAGCTGTCTAGACTTCTGGGCTGCAAATATGACATGGGTTTTTTTATATGATGAGGTTTCCTTTAATGGAAGATAAATGAGTTGTGGCTCCCTTTCCTATTCAGCAATAGTCCAGGCATCAAACACAAATCCTGAGGTAGGATAAATAAAGACAAGCTTCTAATGAGGACTGTAGTTAAAATGGAAGTCTTTGAGTTATGTCAAATATACTGTTCAATAAGCACTCATTTATTGAGGCAGAACAGAGAACAGGTAAAGACAGTTCAAAAGGACCTGTTACATACATGGCTTTAGAAAATGTGCATCTGGGCAAGGAGAATTGCTTCCACTGAGAGCTACCAGTGGCACCAGATCTAGGACTGACCCATGCAGAGTGAACCCGGCTTTTGCTACTGGACAGACCAGGTTAGAGAAGCACTAGCAGGAAAATCAGTGGAAGAAAGATCAGATGCCTGCCATGTTCCCCAGAGTCAAAATGCACATGTGGGTCCAGCCGTTCCTTAGCTGCCAAGGGGCTCTGCAGTGCTTGGAAGCAGGAGCTGGGAGCCTGAGACAGAAGTGCAGCAAATCGCATCACGCTGCATGAAGCAGCACCAAAGGCAGCTCACAGTGCCACAGCTGCTCCCCAGAGCCAGAGCAAGCGTTGCCCAGCCCCGGAGCAGGAGCACAGGGAGGGCTGTCCCCTTCTGCCACAGACTCACATTTCTGATGAGAGTGACAATCTGTGCCTACGGACACCAACCAAACTTCTGCTGAAGCCTACATTACACATGCATTGAGACAATCCAACCTTGCTTTTCTGGCTCAGCTCAGCAGTTTACCTGGCTGATCTTGTACAGCCCATCTCTCAGGTTTCCTTCTCTGTTTCCCAATCCTTTGCTTACACAGTGTGTGCCCTTTAGAGGGCACTGCCAAGTGACTCTGATCCTCTAAATATATCCTTGGATTTGGGAACAATAACTCCCGTGGGACCAGGAGAGAGGTCCATCCAGCTGAGGAGAATGAGAACTGACAGCAGAAAGACAGATGAATCTCACTATACTGACATGGCACCTCTCCTTCTCAAAGCCCAGTGTCATGGAAGAATTAAACAAAGAGTACAAGTTCAATACTTGAACTATTCCAGCTTGAATAATTTAGCCTAGGATTTTCTAGCCTCTCGAGGACCGAGGTCCCTGTTTCCTATTAAAATTAATTAAATAAAATTAATTTTAATGGGAAATGGGCATCTAAACCCCCCAGAAAGCTTTGAAAAGCTAAACCTCAATTGTTATTAAAAACCCGAGTAAGAAATTAGGCATCTTCATGTTCTCAATGAAGTTAAGAGGAGCTTTTTACTGACATCAATATGCATATGATTTTTCTTCTAAAATTTTCTTTCTCTTTTATTTTTCTGAAGAGGACTCAGTTAACATCAGGGATGACATTAAATTCCTTCTATAACCAGTGCTCTTAGTTCCTTCCTCTACAGTCTAATTCAGTGTTTTTCTATTCCATATGGGGACTAGGGATGTGTTTGTATTTTACCGGGACTGCTTTAGTTTTCCTTGTTAGGTACAGTTACAATTTTTAATGGATTGAAATGCCACTCCAAGTACCTTTTTGATTCTGGGTAGTATCTGAATCTATCCTTTGGGAACAAATGGTGTAAAATGTAAATCCCATGTAAAATGCTGTCCCTACTGCAGACTCCACACAAGACACTCGATCCAATTGGGTCCATATATGTTTACCTCAGTGGAGAATCCTGTTCCTATACTTTTATGTCATGGCATTCTGTTCTTCTAGGACATTTTTCCCAGCTTTAAAAGTGAAAAAAATTAACACATTAAGACCAAGTCACTTAGAAAACCAAGTCACTAAGAAAACCCATCAGCCTTAGGTGGAAATATGCCAAATTTTGTTTTAATGCCAGCAGAGAGTTAGGGTCTATATTTGGCTGGTTTTTGGGCCTGGTGCTTCTTAACTTGTCCTGGAGCAAAGCAGAAGTGACCCCACTGAAGACATGCCTGTTCACCCAATGCCTGTTTCCATAAGGTCCCTTGAGGCCAGAGACAAGGAGCACCACAGCCGGTGACCCTCTCACAGAGAGCATCCCGGAGTGGTTTCAGTTGTTCCTGCTCACTGAGGTTACTCCTGATTTGCAGCACCCACACGGGGAAGAAAACCAGCCCTGAGGCCACACTCAGGCTAGAGATCAATATCCAGCACCAGTGAAAGTGACAGGTCTGTTTCCTCAGCCTCTGGAATAAAGGGTCCCTGGACACAAGCCCTAACAGCTTGCTCCATTTACCACTACCACTAACTACCAGCTCTCTCACTCACTAGCCACAGCAGCTGTGCTGCCCAAACCCACCTAATTCTGAGGCATTTGTAAGCATAAGTAACAGAAGCGTTTTCCATGGAAGGACTTCTTTTCTCTAATATTAACATACATAATGCAAAATAATAACACTATCTTTCTTTCTCCTGGATGTCACTGTGTCTTAGTAAGTTGATGTATTGTATTATGTTTCTGGACCTTGAACTTTATAACCCTTCCTTTCTACATCATTACATCTTGTTTATATTAATATATTTCAAATAAATTTCTCCTTTGTTTTACTCTTCCCATACTAATAAAAAAAAAATCTTCAGCATCCAATGCAGCATACATCCTTTCAGCAATGCATCAGCTCAGATTAATGCATTGTAATGTCATTATTAACTCAGTTCTACATGGTCATTTTTCATGTTCTGTTGAAGACAAAATCAAACAAACAAAAATACAATTCATTCCACACTGTCATCCCTTTGTCCTGACCAGAACAACTCGATCGTGTTGAAGAAGGCATGAACCATATCAACCAAGACATGAAGGAGGCCGAGAAAAATTTAAAAGATTTAGGGAAATGCTGTGGCCTTTTCATATGTCCTTGTAACAAGTAGGTACTGGGTACCGGCTCTGCTATGTGGTGTCCAGTTTTTTGTCACAGTGAATGTCTGAAGTTTTTGTCTTTTTTTTCTTTGTCCTTTTCCATCTGCTTCATTCTGTGGGGATAAAATACTTGTGTTTAATCAGAACAACTGGAACGCATCGAAGAGGGAATGGACCAAATCAATAAGGACATGAAAGAAGCAGAAAAGAATTTGACGGACCTAGGAAAATTCTGTGGTCTTTGTGTCTGTCCATGTAACAAGTAGGTGCTGCCTGCCTCATCTCTTTGAGCACTTAAGGCTGATCCCAAAGGCCTTGTGAAGCTCATCCTTGCTAGGCACATGGACAGGATGAGCATGTGGCATGCAGAAAGAACGATTCTGGTTCAAATGCATTCATTTCATAGCATAGACAACTGACTGGGAATTACTGTAGATGCATTAAAATCAGGCATACTGCAGTGAAAGCTTCACTGTTGACACCTTTTAATGGTAAAAGTTTCAACATTTTACACAAAGTGTACTGAGTGGTACTGAGTCCATTTTCCAGCGGACAAAAACACTTGGGGCTACCTTATTCCTGGACACTCTAAATTTTGAAACTTATTTTCACAAACAAGTTTCATAAACAAAAGAGCTGAACAAATGCAGAAGAGGTCTTACTAAACATTGTTCCAAATTGTGGATGAAAATCAGAGCTTTTTTTGTTGTTCAGCAGAAATAGTCCTTGATGAGATCTTGAAAGAGATGTGACGTTTCATGATTGGAACCCAACTTGAAATGGTTTTCATCCTGCCACAGGCAAAAAATTTGACAAAACCTCAACAAGCCAAATTTCTTTCATTTGGGTAGCACGTACACTAAGCAGAAATGTTGAAATGCATTGAATTTGCTTGCATGCCATCACACTTGAACGAAACCGTCCTCCAAGTAATGCCAAGCTTGTTTTAAATGCCAAATGAAAATGTGATGTGCGGTTATGTGGGTGTAGGAAACTGGGGACCAACCCAAAGTCCTTGAGGAATGGCAAATCCAGCATGCAGTGAGTAGGCATGAAACTAGGTTGCAGTGAAAACATTCCTAAATGGTTGGCCACATATCGTGCAGGAGACAAAGCAGAGAGAAGTGTTGCTGTAGTATTAAATTCCCTTTCTACGTGAAATTTGTTCACAGCCAAAGCCTGATCCTTCCCCAGTTATCAAAAAAAAAAAAAAAAAGAAAGAGAGCTGTCATAGAGTTCATGGGGTATTTTGACAAAAATCAGAAGAGCAGGGCTAGGGTTTTGCCTTATCAGTCACATTTATTTTGAAGTTAATTCCCTTGGGACACAATGCAGATACCGCCTCAGGTATTTTACTTCTGTGTACCAAGCCCTGAACACTTTTTTGAGGTAAACATTTTGCCCAGAATGATTATAGCCTTGCTGTGCAATGGGAGAGGGGGCAGGAGGAATGGGAAGGGCTGCATACACCCCTTCTGCAAGCACTGTGAGCTCTGACAGGCCGTAGCCCTTGCTGTCCTGCACCAGACGAGCTGGTGCACAAGAGCTGCAGCTGAAACTTCACATCTCCCACACTGCAGGAGCTGTAAAACTCAGAACTGACAGCCAGACATGTGACAGCAGTGGGATTAGCACCTGGCACGTGGCACTAAAACATTTGGCACTTCACTATGGCTGCAGCGTCATGCTGCAAGAACAGAATGATTCTACAGGAGATGGAGGGGACATGAATTTGTGAAGGGGCCTCTTCCCTACTCCAAGCCATTCTGACCCTATCAGTCTGGAGTCATATTTCAGAGAGCAGCATTGCTAACCAATGCTCAGAGGATGGATGAAGAATGGTTTTAGAGACTGTTCCCTGAGTCACTAAGCTAGGACCCCCCTGGTACAGATAAGGTGATGTTCTGAGGAGTGGAGTGTGGGAGAGAGAGAAATCCATACAGCTCTGGGCATCAGAACCACCATGATCCCCTAAAGCTCTTGTGGCTGGTGGGAGATTAATGGCATATATTTATAAAAAGATTATCCACTTCACATGTACCTCTACCATGATATACAGTGAAAGTACAGTTCTCTGAGCCTTAAAAATATGTAAAGCTTGATCCTACATTCTAAGGAGATTGAAAATGCCCACAGCATGGAACTTTTACCAGGTTGCATTCGAAAGGACAACTCCTATTATCATGAGCAGATCCAGGCTCCACCTTTGACTTTAATTGGAAGTCCACAAGAGATCAGATTCTGGGTGTATAAAGTCATTTACCTCAAACACAGAAACTGTCTCACTGACAAAGTTGCATAGGTCCAAAGAACAGGCAAAACCCTGTAAATGTATCTGCAGCAAGAGAATTACTTTCAGGCATTTTAGAAATGCCAAAGCTGATGTATAGTTTCAGAGAACTAAAATGAAACAAGCCAACCATCATATTTTTAAGTCTTCACAAACTTTAATAGGAAATAAGCAAGAGAACAGATGAGTAGGAAAGATCCTCTTTTAATCTATATTTTAATTCTATATTGGATCATACAACACATCTTCAAACTCATTGAAAACTGAGCTGCTTTGGGGGGCATGGAGAGAACATGACACCAGAGATGGGTTTGTCATGTCCTCTCCCAAATCTCCCAGAAGCACGTTCAGTTCCTTCCCCAAAATCCAAGCCACAGGGCTGTTTATAGGACTGATTGGGGCTGACCAGGGAACAGGGAAACCACAGAGATTTGCAGCTCCTAGTGGTTTTGTTGGAAACAGACCCATTTCCAGAATAAAATGACAAACATATACCCGTGGACTCCAAATCCTTACATTCCCCTGTTAAATGCTCAATTTGTCTGCTGACCCCAATGACAGCAGCCCTAAATAGGCTGCACATGTCAATTTTCCACTCTAGGGGTGCCTGAATTTCAGTTTTCTATCCACGGCAGCTCAGTCAAAAATGGCTCTCTGCAGGTTAATGTAATTGCCACAAAATACAAATATAACAAGTTGCCAGGCTATTTTTGAAGTCCTGTGGTCTAAAAGTCCTGAAGGAAGTGATGATCCTTTTTTGCCTGTGTCTTGCTTATTGTGAAGGCTGTTACTGCTGATGCATTGAGGGTATGATGAACTATTGGGGCAACTGTGCTTAGTGAGAATGCTTTACTTCTTATTCATGCCTGTAGCTGGTGCATGAAGAAAAACGTAGAAAAATTTCCCTTTCTGATGCTAGATTGCTTGTATCTTTTATTTTCTTCTGCACTCATTTCACTTCTGCCTATTTTACTTTTTGTCTCTGTGGACAAAGGTTTGTACATCAACTGTCGATGTATGATTACTATTTTCAAGTACCGATATATTATTTGAAAAATCTAATGATCCCTATGATAAAATCATTCCCAAATCACCTTGGGAAAGGTCAGTGGCTTTTAATGCCTATTATGCCACATCCATATTGAAAAAATATCATCAGAAGCCAAATATTCTGCATAGCAAAAAGTTAAATTGTAGCCAAATCTGTTTTTCTCTAAGAGGGTGTGTTGCTGTGATGTGATGTACACACTATACTTGGCAGTTCTGTTTTTATGTCTGTCTGCCAGTACGTCCTCTGTGTTTGATGTCAAAACATGTGTCACTGAAATGAAACAATGTTTTCTACTTATCTGTATTTCTTCTCTTCTTTTTCCTTTTTTTTTTCTTTTTTTCTTTTTTTTTTAATTTTCCTTCATTCTGGAAACTAAGTCAACATCCAAAATCCTGTGTGCAATGTTGTAGACCTGACAACTGCAATTCACCCTATTGGAAACCAAACCTCTGACCATCACTGTTGTGGCAGTAAAGTAAAAAATAAGCAAAAAACCCACCCCCTCCTTTTATTCAGGGTTATGATATATCGGTATACAAACAATGACCCTCTATCTGAAAACTCATGTGCTTGATTCAGCTTTTAGCTTGGAGAGGTAAAGAGTTTTGCGTTTGTCCTTGTGCACTTGGAGCTTTGTTACTCATCATCTTTCTCGCATAGGCTTAAATCAAGCGATGCTTACAAAAAGGCCTGGGGCAATAATCAGGATGGTGTTGTAGCCAGCCAGCCTGCACGTGTTGTAGATGAACGGGAGCAGATGGCCATCAGTGGTGGCTTTATCCGCAGGTGAGCCTTTTTATCCACTGTTTTCTCTCTGCTCTCCTTGTCACTGATATATTTAGATTGCTTCCATATGGTCATGAGCTCTGTGGTGCTCATTAACTCCTTCAGAGGTGCTGGGTAATGGGATAGAGCCAGGGTTTTCCACCAAGTGGTGCTCGGTTTCAAGTTGATGGTGACTAAGGCACGTCCTAAAGGTTTACTGCGTCCAGGGACTTCTCCTGGGCCTGAGGGTCACCTGAGCTCTAGTGCAAAGGATGGTGACCTTGCTGGAAATCCTGGAAGGGTCTTGGTCCTGAGAACCAGAAGATGCTTGAAAACATAAGCCCAAACCTTTCTTTTTGAGACTACCCAGATTTGGGTAATAATAAACTAGAAATGAAGTCTGTTTATTTATTTCACAGCAGCACTGTGAGGGTGCAGACAGCCATGGCTAGGCAGCATTGTCCTCAGCACTCCAGCTCCCTGTGTGAATGCTTGTCCTGGGGGCCTTATCACAGGTCTCACTAATGACACTTGTCAAATGCCTCAGAAATGAAGTGTCAGATAAACACTAGTTTATTGCCATTATGTCTCAAGGCGTGTATTGCCCATTATCCATCCTTGCCAGAAGATGTACCAAAGCATCCAGCAGCCCTCCCTTTCTTTTCAGCAACAAAAATGCCTCAGGCTTCCTGCCAAAGCACCGAGCCAAGCTCAGAACCTGAAGAACACTTTAAACTAGAGGTGCACCCCCTCCCTGCTCATGAGTGTCCTCAAAACCTCACTGCATGGGGAATGATGTCCCATTCCTCAGCTGCTGGGAGGCCACAGCTATGGAGGAACAGAGTGGGAATCCCTGAGCTCTCAAATCAAAGCCAGTTTGATGCACACAGCAACATTAAAGGCAGCCCCACAGGGATCCAGCACAAAGTACCTACTGATTACAGAGCTTATGGGGCATGTATTTAGCAGACAATGCTATCAGCATACCAGTAGGCAAAGCTTTGATCTCTGAAGATTAAGGACACTAGTTTAATAAGTAATTATCTTTCCAAAAACTATTATCCACTTATTTCTTTGGCTGCTGTGATAAAGGGAAATCAGTGTGATAGAAACAAAGCTGTCATGCAATCTGCAGCGTGGGATGGGTTGCCATTTAAGTTTGATGGGTCTGCCATTCACTTTTTTTTTTAATTTCTGGATGGCAGCCTCACCAAAATGAAGGCTGGGGCATGATAATAAATAGCAGTGAAGGAAGTTACGCCGCACCATGATTGTTCTGCAAATAGCCTGGAGCACCCTTTGGGCACCTACATGAACACAAACTGCATAAGAGGCTCAAAGTAGGAATTTTCTGAGCAGCACCAATGGACCTTGCTTTTCCCAGCATCAGTCACCACCTGCCTCTTCAGTCACTGGAGAGCTGAACTGGGCCTTGGCTCAGGCACAAGCTTTTCCTTCCAAAAAGCAACTGCACAAGATGGTGCTAAGAATGAGAGATAAATGATCTTTACTAAAGCCAGTAAATCTGAGAGAAGCTGCTTCTGTCTTTCACTAGAAATGCAGTTAATGAAATAGGATGCTAGGTCAGGATTTTCACAGCTGAAGCACCTCTTCCCCGCTATCTCTGTGACCCCAAGCATACAAGGACTGGACAGTGCTCATTAGCTCTCTGCAGCCCAAGGAGGGGAGCTGCTATCACTGTAATTCCACTACCTTCCAGCACCTCCCATGAATGCTAACCACACACAATGTTAATGGAGCACCCTTTCATTTTTTGGGAAGGATGATCACTGCAGAGGGGTGCAGCATGTGGTACAGGCAAGCTCAGACAGCAACACCTCTACCCACAGGAGACACGAGCATTATAAACAGAGCATCGATACCCCAGACAACTGAGCCCAATACCCAAAAAATAAGCATGTAACATTTTTCTGGTTATCTACTCATGAATCTATTTTGTTCAAAGCTGAGCACAGCAGCCTGCTCCTCAGGTGACAAGCGATGGAGGATGCAGTGGAGGTTTTGGGTGAATCCCGGTTTTAGGGGGAGTCTCCTGTCTGTGCTTTAAAGAATTGGGGTTTTTTTCCCAGGGTAACAAACGATGCCCGGGAAAATGAAATGGATGAGAACCTGGAGCAGGTCAGCGGCATCATTGGCAACTTACGTCACATGGCCTTGGACATGGGCAACGAGATCGACACACAGAACCGCCAGATTGACAGGATCATGGAGAAGGTAAGAGCTGCCTTTTCTGTGAGGACCCCAAGAGGGGCTCTGTTTTCCCTTCTCCAAGGGGAGAAATTGGCCTGGAAAGGACAAGGGATAGAAATAGCTCCTCTCTTCTCCCTCCAAATCCTTGGGCCAAAGCAGAGCTCACTGCTGTGAATCTGCATCTCCAGTGCAGGCTGGGTTGAACCCTTGCTGTTGAGTTTGCCACACAGCTGCAAGGGGACATCAAGGCTCCTTCTTCAATAGCTCTGAAAAAGGACAAGTGCCTTGAGCTATGCTGAACCTTGGGGTTTGGATCTGACTACCCTTGCACTTCCTGGAAAGTTTTAAATCCTCCTGGGCTTTTCCTTCCTCGGAAACTCCACGAGCAGCTCAGGATTAGATCACCTGCTTGGAGGACCAGTCCTCAAAGAAGGATGGGGATTTAATAAAATCCCAAATCTTTGCCATATAGTAGCAGTGCAGCCAGTTTTGTTGTGCTGCTAATAACAACATTATGACAGAGATCTACCTGCTCTCTTGGAGGAGGGTGTGTGTGTGTGTATATATATATACCCATATATATATTTATACATAATTGGGCCCCACACAGCCCCAGTAGAATACAAAAGCTCAGCATTAGCTCTGCAGAATCACCATGTAAAAAGGCAGAGAGCACTGTTCCAGTGCCAGACCTGCACTGCAGATTTCTGAAGCAGAGAGCAGTCCCCTCCAAGCCTGGCTGGGAGCTCACTGCCATCCTGAGATCCCAAGATCTGCAGGCCATCTGCATTGGTACTGGCAGAGCTCCAGGCACAGGCAGGCTGAAGTGATGTAAGAGGCTAGATCTTCATCTGGTGTAAAACCAACACAATGCTCTGCTTCCGTTGAGATTTACACAACCTGAGGAGCTAACCCACGGACTTACATGTGGTGCTTAGAGTTAATTCTGACCTCAAGTGGTAGAGCTGGTGCTCTTGAGCCTTCTTACACATGCACGCCTCCTCAAACAAGCAGGATGCCCATGCCTGTTTTTCGTGTCAGTTAACTGTATCAGAGCCTAGTAATAAAAATTAAGGGAAATACTGCACTGAGGGATTCACTCCAAGAGCTTTCCTTACTGGAGGCAGATTCCAGAGAGAAGTGGGTGAAGTATACATTGTCTGAAGGCTGGGGAGATCATCCCTGACAGAGAGGCAGCCTCCTCGTGGCTTGGCGTTGGTCAAAAGTCTTGCTTTATAAATCTGCATGTGTTTGACTGTGCTGGAAAATGCACAGTATTACTGGGATGCCATTATGCACCATTTCATATTTCTGTGAAAAGGAGGAGCATCGAGGAAAGGATTTACTGCTGCTATTCATATGCAAAGAACTAGAAAGCAGCACATCACTCTATACTTTGAGAAGGGACAGGGAGTTTATACAGCCTTTAACTAGGAAGCCTATGACATACATTATTTTCTCAAAGCAATGAGGAGGTGCACTATTGTGTTCTCCCCTCCCCTGCTCACGTCACAGTGGCAGAAGATGTGCCCTGTGTTTGGAAATCAGTGGCATCCTACCCGTGCCTGCAGGATCCTATCCCAAAATACAGCAAGCCCAACAAGTTACTGTTCTCCTACCAGCTCAGGCTTGCAAACATCTGAATTTTGAAAACATTGACCAGGCCCTCTGTGCACATAAAGCACATGGGCCAAACCTCTAACAGTGCATGCTGAGAGCAGTGAGCTGAAGGACCAGCCTTCCACAGCTTTGTGGTCTTCTCACAGACTTTGGCATTTTGTACAGCAATGGCAAAATAGCATTGGCAGCTAACGCATTCATAAAATCACCCAGGGCCCTTGGCTAAGGAACAATGACACATTTGTGAAAGATGGATTTGCATCGTACACAGAGGAGTCGTCATGAGAGCAGCCCAAAAATAAGACAGTCTTCAGTCTTAGTGAAAAATAAGCCAAATTTCTCAGAGTAAGGACATACAGTAATGAGGTACTAGAAAAAGGAACACAATGTGTTAGTAAAACCCTCTATAAAAGACAGAAATAATGGTTAGCTGGATAACAGTGAAACCTCAGTTGCATACACACCCAGTCTGCAATGAAATATGGCAACAGACTCTCGTCCCCCTCACAGCAGTGCCAGGGTTGTTTTCCTGACCAGCTGGAGCACTGTGCTTTGGGTCAGTTATGATCATTAGAAAGATCATAACTCTGCCCTTGGCTGGCACAGTTTGCAAAGTTGGGGTGCATCACAAAGCTAAGTCAAAGTACCCTGGGATGCATCATAAATGCTCCGAAAGGATTTATGTTATACTGGATGCATGCACCCAAACCAGAGCAACCTCATAATGCAGCCATGTAATCTGATCTATCCACAGTAACCAGGACAGCAATGAATAAAAGGCTTTCTTTATCCTTTCCTCAGATCTGAGAGAAAGGGACAAAACCAGAAACGACAGTGTGATGAGTAGGTCAAATAGCACCATCACCAAAAGGGCTTGCCCCTAAAATCTACCATAAATAGGAGGCTGGGAGGAAAGTAGAGGGGTCTCAAATCACTCTGTCTTGACCTAAGTGGGAAGGTCAGCACAAAGAATCCCACTGCCTCCAATGCAACATCATCCACCAGACACAGGAGCACAATGTTTCATCACTGTTCAATGAATATTCACTCATTTCATGACAAAGGCAACTGCTTCCAAACCCATTAACTTTTTAGATGGCCTTTTGGCTAAAGCACACAAAATTGTGCTGTGGTAGACAAGGTCAAATTCATGGCTAAAATAAAGGAGTGTGGCTTGTAAAGAGTAGTTTTGCTGATTTATGCTTGTTGAGGAGCTGGCACGTGCTACTGCACTAAGAATACACATAGCATTTTCCAAAACAATTACTGAGAAAAGCCAAGACATTTCAGAAAGATTTATTGCACATGAGCATAAACATTCTTAAAGGATTCTTAAACGTATGTGGGAAAGTTGCTTCACCATTCTGTCGTTGTAAATTGAAGATTTAAAATAAATCTGTACAATTTGGATACACCCCAGAGATGTGGGAACATACATCAAAGCTAACAAAATGCAGCCATCAAACCACAGAAAGAGTTTGCTATGGGAGCCTATGCTTTTAAAGCAGCAACACAATTCTCACCTTTCCCACAGGTCTGGTTTTAAAAATTGAAACCATTTTCTATATAGTCCCTCTGCTAGAAAAAGTCGGCATGGCAACGTGGGGTTGAATGGAGTTTTGCCAGTTTTTCTCAGCTAAAACAGTGTCTTTAGTCTCCAAAATGAACTTCTGCAGAGCTACAGAAAGTCATGGCCCAAGTGTCTTCCCACTCAGAGAGAACTCCCCAACCTCCCAGGTGGTGCCATTTTATTCATGGCATTTTATAATCATGGCAGGTGTTACCCCAGGGAAAACAGTGCAGTTAATGGCTCAGTCTATGCTGGACTAAATTGCAGTTTGATTGCTTCAAATCACAGTAGAATCCCTGCCTTTTCTCAACTCCTGTTTATGCTGCTGCCCAATGAAAGAGGCTACTCTCTCTTGCAACCACATTGGTAACTTTGGAGTACTGGCGTTCCTCTCACCTATTCCCTTCCTTTCACATGCAAAGCAAAGATATCCAGACTGATCTTTTCAAAGAAATTTATCAGCATTCCCTACATCAGATGATCCAGCTTCTCTGCTCCAGGAGTCTCTACACCGACCAAAATTTTAATTTTGGCTAGTACCTGATGATCTAAGTTAGACCACAGTCTGGGTCCACTGAATCTCAGAGGGCTCTGAAGGTTTTCCCCAGCAAAATGCAGATGCACACCACCAGTCCTCATGCTGTCATCCATTACCATCAGTACCACCAGTGCTACCGACAGCACCAGCTACAGATCTGGCACAGCATTTACAGGAGTTCAGTGCAGCTGACCACAAACAGAAAGCTCTGCTTGAAGGCTACATGAAGTAAAACTAGAAAATCTGTAATCTTCTTTTGAGTCCCTCATACCACTATAAAGAGCAGCTCTCCAGTATTTTCAAGTTTCATTTTTCTGTGACCTAGCCAAAATCATGGAACTACCCACAAAGCACGGTCATTCTTCCCGGTACTCTTTTTTTCTCTCATACTCTCTTTCTTTCCTGTACTCATCCCTCTCTTTCCTCTGTGTTTCCCCAGGCTGATTCCAACAAAACCAGGATTGATGAAGCCAACCAGCGTGCAACAAAGATGCTGGGCAGCGGTTAAATGCAGAGAAGTGCATTTCCTTTTAATGCTGTCCAGCAGGACGGCACCTTCATGCTTTTATCATGGTATTTATCTACTAGGTTTGCACACATGCACATATCAGCCCCATTGTAAATGTTGTCCTGTGTAGTTTGTCAGCTTTCCAAAAATGATACTTGTAATTATTTTTTTCTAGATATCTTTCTTTCCAAAGGTTGTACATAGTGCTGATTTGATGGCTATAGCTCACTATGATGTTTTTTGGGGTTCTTCCTTTCCTTTCCTTGTTTCTGTTTTGGATTACTTTCCTTTTTTTTTCCTTCTCATTTTTCTCTTTTTTTTAATGATGTTTGCTGAATGACAACACTGTTGGAATGCTAAACGTGCTGTTAACCTTTAAATATACAGTATTGTTCTTGTAAAACTGTGACATTCCACAGAGCTACTGCCATGCTCCTGTCTTTGGGTATCATGATGTTTAAGCACTTAAACCTGCTGTCTTCAGTTCTTCATTGCCATTATCTGTTGTTATGATTTCATGATTAGACAATGTGAAATTATATTACTATAACAAGCATTGCACTAAAAAGTGATGTGATTTATGCAGTTATGCATGAGGAATAAATAGACTTTTAGACTCCTACTTAAACAAGAATTTTCCCATGGCAGTAGCACACCAACAATGACAACAAAAGCATGCTCAGTATTCGGACTCTTTTGGGACTATGTTATACCAGCAAGTTTGCAGTTGTGCCACTTTTTTCTTGTTGATATATATATAGTTATTAATCATGATCATTTTTTTTAATTATGAAAAAAAGAGGGATTTGGCACTCACCATTTAGCCATTGCCAGCAAAATAAAAGCTTGGCTGAAAATATGTCAAAGACACAAAGAAATAAGTGTAATATATTGGGTTTGTCTGCTGCTTTTGAAGACTATCTTTTGGAGGAAACAACTACCATATGAAATGGTGCAAAGAAATGTAATTTTTATAAGGCTCTCTCTTACTAGTCGCTATCCCCATGTGGTTTGTTATCAGTACAGTTCTCTGTTGCTTACCTAGAGCTATGCACACCAAATCGCTGAGATGTTTAGTAGCTGACAATTAAAAATAATTAAAAAAACCTAAATGAATGAACTCTAGATAAACTGTGAGATAAATATCATTTACAGCATGTAATATGAAAATTCCTTATGTCTCCTGTCAGTTTGTGAAGTGATTGACATTTTGTAGCTAGTTTAAAGATTATTAAAAATTATAGATCTCAGAATCCATGCTTGCTTTATCCATTTGTTGCCCTACGTGTCAGTGACAACTTCTTATTTGCAAATTGCCTGGGAGAGGAAGTGCAAAGTCTAAAGACTCTTTACAAACTGCTTTTGTATTGTGTTTCATGGGAAACTAAAGATTTTGGTTTAAAAACCATAGAAAAGTAACTACATTAAAAATTACACTTGGTACATTCCAAGTGACTGTTATTTTAAATAACCTGGCTTGGATTTCCAAACACTGAATCAAAATATTTTTCTCATGTTCAAGGGAAAGAAAAAAATGACATAAATGTTATGGTACAGAAGGATACAGTTCCTTAGTAGATAAAATCCATTCCTGTAGTGGATTTAGTCATGTGCTAATACACCTCTTTTCAAGGAAGGCTTTGACCTACAGAATGTGGATAGTCTGCTAACAATAATTTTCTCAAATGACTAACAACAACTAGGGTTTGCTGCCAATGAAAAGCGTTATCATATTTTCCCAGGGTTTTTTCCCCTATATGGACAAATTAGAATTAATTCTGCATGAGTGACAATTCACTCATGTATCTCACATGGCCGTAAGTCAAAATGCACAAAGAACATACATGCTTGCATAATTAAAATTGCATGATAATGCAGACAAGCTACATTTTCTTTAGCAGTTTTTTATTTTTGGTATCTATTAAAAATTCATTTATGCAAATATTTTCCCCCACTACTTCAAACCAAAGAATAAACTTCAAGCAAACACTTTTAATCTGCTGACCATTTCTAATCCTGTCTGTTGAAGCATTCCAGTATTTGTGACAGCACAATCATTCTGCAATGTCAAAGCCTACTGGGGGAGGGCAATAATCATATTGGAAAATGCCTCACAATGGGAACATGCAAATACAAGGATATTTGCAAAGGGTGAGAAATAGATAAAAAAGTAATGAAGATGTAAATGGAGGTATTATTTTTTGTATTTGACAAGAATGTACCCTATCGGAAGAGACTCATACTTCCAAAAGCCATTAAAGCTGATCAAAAATATAATTGTTGCTGTGAAGGAACATGTTTTGACATCTGTTTTCACATGGAACAAAGATCAAAACCCAAACTACTGGAACTTTTTGCCAAATGGGAAGCTTAAAGGACAGAAACTTTGAAATGTTTCATTGCAGCCGTCTTTGTAATCTCCTCCACTGCATGCAGGGTCTTCTGTGAGCTGGCTGAAAATTACTTCAGTAAATATGCTTATTGAATTTCTCTGATATTTTTGGAAATTGACTTTTCTAGGATTAATTATTCTTGAAAGAATGCAAGGAAAGGCTCGATCTCATGTAGCTTATGAGTACAACAATCTGCTTTTGTTTGCTGAGTTTTGTGCACCCCAAACCCCTGGTGCAGAAGCTGACTCAACAGGAGGAAAACCCCAGATGTTTTAATTCCACTGCCTGGAATGTGGCATTTCCCTTTTTGTCTCCTTTCTCCCTCTGGTTGGCCCCTGGGTCCCTGATACACTGCAGCCTCTCACTGAGGCTGAACAAGCACAGGGCAGAGTTACCTGCTTGAGGAAAGGGACATGACAAGGGGCTGGAATCACAACTCTCCTCGGATAAAATGGCCATATTGAAAGGCACAAAGCTTGATAAACTATCTCTAATTTCTAGACTTTTAATGCCATTTCACCAATGGTTTCTAGAATGGCAAGATCCTCATGTTGGTGTTTGTTTGAGGTGGTCATAGGGAAAAGGGCTCTTAATAGTCTCAAGTGGCATAGCTGAATAAACCACTCAGCTGGATAAGCTGAACGAAAAGACAATGTCTGTTGAGCTCTAAAAATCTATTCTTAAGAACTTCTTTCACTTCATGCATTCTCCTGCTTTCCTAGCCTAGGTGAGAAATGGCAATATAAAAACAACAGCAAGGAAGGATATTTGAATGTTATTCCTCAACAGAACAAAATTCATAAGTAGTGTAATAACTCATGAAAAAAGAAAAAAAATACCTTCATCAAATATCTGACCTGATTTCAGCAGGGAGAAAGAAAATTTTAAAAGGTAAGTAAAAATCAAAGTGAGTCGCCTCTAAGAAACCTTAAAGCTTTTAGGATGTTAATGATCCCTAGCCCTAGCACAAATGCAGATCTTTTGAACTCAAGAGTGTTACAGCTTTATGAAGTGACATCAATGCAAGAAAAGAAACTATGGATAATACTCAGCATCTTGTGGTTTGACAGAGCACGTTATGAAAAATGAATGGATTTGATGCAAAGGTAAAGTGAAAAATAACTATTATTCTTGAAATTTTGGTGATGTACTATATATTAAAAAACCATAACTAAAAAAAATCAATATTGCTTGATTTTAATTTGTTTTCAGGAAATGTAAATTATATTAGCTTACATGGACAAAATACATCCTTCATTTCTGAAAAAAACTAAATATGCCAGAGTTAGCACAGCAAATGTAAAACACTCTCTGAGAGAGATGCCTGTGCCATGTGACACACTTATTATAGATATACTTTTAACCTAGAAATAGAGATGATAATTATTCTCCAAAATATCCTGTGTGCCAACACTAGCTACTAACCTCCACAGGCTTTGGAACTGGACCTGGATATGCAGAGATCACCAAAGACTTTTATTTAAGGGATCGGAACACAGATAAACTAATCCACACACTTTCTTCCCCCTCCTTCTTCCTTCTCCTGTGTACATGTGCACATATGACTTTTTTATTTTAAAGGCTGTGGAAAGGGAAAAGATGAGTACTTGGTAATAAGGAAAATTATGTGTGTTAGAAACAGCTTAAGGATCTGCACGGCTGCTGTGTGCGCCTGTGGGCGTAGGTGTGTAGGATGTGACTGCTGTCTGTTGAGCCATTTTGTTTGGAAGTTAGTGGAACCCAGAGTATTTTTAAATCTGCAAACAGCTACAAGAAAATGCAGACAGAGGGGAGAAACCCTGCTGAGAAGTTAGGGCGTTGGGCTGGTTGGATGGGGTTGGGGGCAGGTCCCATATAATTTACTTTGCCAGTGTTGGATCTCTCTGTAACAGTATTAAGAGAGATTATATTTGTGTTCTAAAATACCAAACAGTTTTGAATGTTATTTCACAAATACAAAATACCCTCTCCCCCTTTGAAAAAAGAAAACATCAAAAAACCCCCCAAAAAATCAAACCAAACCCCACAAGATGGTGGTGAGGGAATTCAAAATAAACCATTAGGTGGGACCATGCTGTTTCCCACACAGCTGGGATCTATTCCAAGTTCACTGCTGCCCATGCTAATTCTGCTTATAACGGGTAACCAATTTGGTCAAGTAGTGGGTAGCAGATGGAGGGGGCTGCTTCTCCTGGTGTGCTTCCCAGCTCCTGGCTGACTGGGAGAAGGGGTGGCTGTGGGACCAGGGCTCCCTCCCTGCCTTGCCAAAGCAGTGCTGTGGGCAGTGGCCCATGGCTGGCTCCCGGCCTTGCACTGCCTTTGCTCCATGCTTCCCAACCACAGCTCCCTCCCCACCGCTCCTGCTCCAGTGCTCCCCACACCTCTGTTCTTCTCCTTGGCTTCTCTTGGCTCTGCCCAGCCCCTCCTGCTCCCCCAGCTCCCACCCAGCTGCTTGTTCCCTTCCTGTTCTTCTGGTGCTGAATCCACCTGCTGAATCCACTGCTGTCCCTCATTCCGCTCGCCTCTCATCCCTCTGCTTTTATGTTTTTTACCCCCGGGCTTTCAGGCTCTCTCCTCCATGATCTCAGCAGAAGCTCCAGAGAAACAAACAGCCCCTGGCTTTTCACTCCACAGCTGAACACCACGCCAGTGTCACACTGGAGGACACCTGCGAGGCAGCCTTGGCTCAGCCCTGACAGTCCCAGAAGCCAGAAAATGAGTGCTGCCAGGGGAACTTTTTAGCTGGTCTGTCCAAAAATGTCCAAAAAGTTTCCACAGGCTGGTGTAAACAAAGATGTTTGGATATCTGAGGACAGACAGGCAAGCACTGGGAAGATATTTCACAGAAGGGCAAGAAATGAGAGCCCCTTCAGCTGCTAAATTTCACATCTCTGGTCCCCAGCACAAGGACTGAGTGCTTCTCCTTGAGACAGCTAGAGAATCTTTCCTAACAGAGGCAACACAGTTCACTTTCCCTTCTTCCACAAATTTCATTTGTTAAAGCTACAAAGACTACAGGTTTGGTTGACTTGTTTATTTGTTTTCTTTTGGGGTTTTTGGTTGGTTGGTTTTGGGTTTTGCCTTTTTTATTTTTTACTTTACTGAAGCATTTAAAATCTGTTTTTTAAAAGGAGGTAGAGGAAGTAGATTTCCCTCACTTCCACCTAGGATAACTATCTAGTTCGGGTTTATTTCAGCTAAATCCAGAACACCTCAAGTTGATGTTAAAAAACCCCACTATATCAGAAATTATTTAGTAAACTTTGCTATAGGCAGTCCTAAATTAATTTGCTAAATGCTACCTTAAATACAGGAACTGTAAGTTCTACTTACAGCACAGTAGGTCCTCTATCCAAATTCTGATCAAAATCTCATTAAAAAGGAACAAACCAGTTCATTTCCACTTTCATGCGGTGTTGACGTGGCTTCCAAAGCAAGACCACGCACAGATCTCACTGTGCTAAGGGGATCTTTGGGCATCAAAATCAACTGGACACAAACTTGAGCAAAATGCTTGTAGGAAACATTACCTGTTCTAACTTGTACTGGATTTCCAGACCTCACCACATCAGCAATAATAAATCCAGCTGATGAGAGGACCCCAAAAGCCTGGGTTGCTTTAGAGTCAATTTATAAACTCCATGAAAATACATGCTGATAAGTTGATTTTGAAGAAACAGAAGCTAAAATTCTGACATTTAGCCAGCCTTAAGCCTTTATCTTAAGCCATATTTTCAGTGCCCACCTCACATTTCTGTATCTTGGACAAAATTAGAATATGAGGAGAAATTAATCAGGAACATAAAATTTAATGAACTGCTTCTTTTTTCAGGCAATCCCTACAGCCTTACCCTCAGAAGTCAACCCATATTCATTGACTTTCTCAGCCTTGAGGTTAAAAAGAAAGTCTATTTGCCCTCCAGCTGATGCATAATTCAGTTTTAAAGCACTAAACACCCACCAGAAGCACGGGTGAGTCAGACAGCTGGAGAAGAGGAAGGGGCTGGGGCCCGAGGGGGGTGCAGAGGAGGAGCAATCCAAGCCGAAAATGGACACAGTAAAACCCTCAGTGCAAAGCAGAGTGGCTGCTGTGGCTGTGAGGATGCAGAGGGAACACAAGGCACAGCCCTGTGACATCCTTCTGCTCTGCAGTGACCTCGTTTAAAGGCACAGGGAGCAAACAGCAGGGACTGCATAGCAGAAACCAGTAAACACGGAATCATAGAATGCTTTGGGTTGGAAGGGGCCTTAAATATCATCTAATTCCATTCCCCTGCCATGGACAGGGACACTGCCCACTAGAAGGTCACGGACAACTACTTTAGTGAGCAAAGACTTGAGTAAGATCAGGGTCTCACTTGATACTGAGTTGGAAATCTACAGATTGCAGACTACTGTATTATGACATAACTCTCTAATTACTTCTGATTACGCTCAATAGTAAAACATAAACCAAGAAAAGCAGACTGGGGGAGGGAGAAAACTCTACCAAAGTATCTCAGTAACCGATTCAAAATATTTGCTTCTAACTTCCTTTAAAATATTCCTGCTTAAAGAGAAACGGGAGAACTAAAAAGCCTTAATTCAACTTCAGTCAGTAGCAGTTTATTGCAGGGAAGGGCCTGACTTGTTACGCACAAGGTGCCAGCCAGATGTTCTCCCTGCCCATCAAATGCTCTGCACAGCAGCGCCTGTGTCCCAGCAGCGCTGTGTCCCAGCAGAGCTGAGTCCCAGCAGCACTGAGTCCCAGCAGCGCTGTGTCCCAGCAGTGCCCGTGTCCCAGCAGTGCCCGTGTCCCAGCAGTGCCCGTGTCCCAGGAGCGCTGTGTCCCAGCAGTGCCCGTGTCCCAGCAGTGCCCGTGTCCCAGCAGTGCCCGTGTCCCAGCAGCGCTGTGTCCCAGCAGCGCCCGTGTCCCAGCAGCGCTGTGTCCCAGCAGAGCTGAGTCCCAGCAGCACTGAGTCCCAGCAGCGCTGTGTCCCAGCAGTGCCCGTGTCCCAGCAGTGCCCGTGTCCCAGCAGCGCTGTGTCCCAGCAGTGCCCGTGTCCCAGCAGAGCTGTGTCCCAGCAGTGCCCGTGTCCCAGCAGTGCCCCCAGGCTGCTCGTGGGGCCAGCCCCCACTGCTACAGGCACGTACAGCCCCTTGCTGCCCCAGGGGCTTCAGCCCGAGCAGGAAGGGGCAAAGGTGCAGCCTGGCCAAAGAACTGAGTGTGGGTGAGTCTGCTCATGAGTCAGTGTGCCTGCGTCAGAGGGACAAACTGGAGTGCACAGGAATATCTTCTTTCAGCCATCTCTTAACCATAAAGGTTCATCTGAGTTGAGTCTGGCTGGTGAACGTGTTGACAGGGCAGAAGCCTGAGTGAACACAGTTCTTTTTTCATGGCTGCCTCAAGACTTTGCAGTGATACGAGCCATCCTACGCCAAAAAAAATCCACCTGCTATTTATGGTCAATCACACACACACAGTGTTTCTGCAGAGCTTTAGAAGTGAGAATGGCTGCTGAGAATTGAGTTCATTATTGAAGGAGTGACATATATAACACTATATCATTGCTGTGTACCACCTTTGATTTTCATCCCTTATTTTACTGTCCAAAACAAGCAACCTTGTTGTTAGTCATCTGGAGTTCCAGTCTGATAAAACAGTAAGGAAAACCTGAGAAATGATGGGTGGGATTTCAGCCACTGTAAAATATTTGAAGTGCACTCTGCCTCTTGCTGGTCCCTGCAAAGCACTTCCTGGAAATGCTCAGTTCTGTACGTCTTGCCTAAGAGAAACTCCTGAAGCTGTGAATACCATGAGGAGTAGGAAGCACCTGAACACAACTAAAAAATTATTTCCATAGGTACTTTGAAATACAGAACATCTTTTTCATGTACACAAAGTGTAAGATGATGGTGATGATAAGAGAGATTTTATGGATTGTGTGAAATTGTGACAGAGGGCTAAACAGAATATTTTTTTCTCTGCTTCCTGAGTCTTCTCACAGGGACTGTGCTGGGCAAGTATTCAAAACTGAGCCAGCACAGCAAACTAGGCAGTTTCAATATTAAATCTGAAATTCCAGTTTTGAAGTAGAAATTGGATTACTCAGTCCAGTAACTAGGACACATTACTTCAGTCAATGCTGTGTCCAGGTAAGAGCAAAATTAATCTGAAAAGCAAAGAAGGTGAAGGTCCACACAAAGAAAAATTCTGAATGACTGTCACTGTCCTGGGAAAACTCTCTAGGATTAGGAATCTACGTAGAGTGTTGTATAACACTGTGATACAATCAGCTTTTTATGAAGTTGTGATTCCCAAAGCACACAAAGGCAGCGCATCACGCAGGTTACAAGAATTAAATATGGTGGACATGTACAAGAGGTTGAGGGATACGCAAGGACAGTCTTGCTGCCAGTGAGTTACACAAACTTGAGAAGGGTAATGATTGAGGCAAGGCAAAAATAAAAGGCAGAAGGCCAGGTGAGGAAGGGACAGCTCTCTAACCCAAGCCCTGTCCATCTGTTCACTGAGATGTTTCTGGCAGAACTTCAGCCTGAATTGAATACTGAAGTGACAGCACAAGAACTCCAAATCTCTTGGGTTTGGTATAGCCTTTGAGTCTGGCCCATCTCTTACAGGATATCCTTGGTATCCTCATAGATATTTCTATCCCCCTGCCATGGGTGGTACTTTCCATAAAGTCTCTTTCTACTTACTTGAATGACCAGCAACATTAAATCTGTTTTTACATTAAAGGAATTAATTCCTTCAAGCTATTTTTCTTCTGGAAGGAAGTATTTCCCCATGAAGAATTTTCATTGTTCTATTAAAACAAACAAAACCCAAACCCAATAGTTTATTTAGACAAGTCTGAAACAAAGTCAAGTAGTTTCAAAACTTGAAAGTATCAGCCCTGGTTCTCATTCTTTTGTCTGAGCTGAATTTCAGTGTTGACAGGGGATTTAATGCTGTGTTGGTGCAGTCATAAGTAATAGGAAGTACTGTGGGATAAAAAAACAACTTATCCTCAGGAAGAAAAGGGGGGAAACAGTGTGGGAATGCAGTGATGGTGAAGGAATGGGGAATAAAAGCAAGCAACCAACTGAGCAAAAACTCACCAATATCAACCAAACTCCTTTCAAAACCAGGAGCCCAACAAATCCCCAAATCCAGTATATGCATCAAAAAGGCCTGCACAGCAACTTCTAAGCAACAAAAAAGCAGTGTTTCTGGATCAAATACTATTGTGGAGCTTTTGCCCCTGTAAATTCTATCTCAGTTTCTAGGTGAATTATTTTTTTTAAAATTCAAATCTTGGAATTTTGGGCAGAAAAAATATTTTTTTCTTCACAGCATCCCTCCATTTTTTTAATAATCTCCATCTCCTTCAAGAAACAGGCAACACCTGCAAAGGCATATACTGCAGAATCTGATTTGCACAGCTGAGAGTAACTTTGGTAAAGAGGTTGTTTTTCAGCTCAGAGTAAAGAAAATATGCTGTCAAGACAAACTACAGCTGTTTAAATCATTCCTCTGTGAAGTGATGGTTTCCCGCAGGGAGAAGTCCCAAAAGTGTATTTGTGCATCTGCAAATGCCTCCACTGCTCCTTTGCCCAGCACAGCATGGAGAGAGCCGAGGAGATGAAGTCATGATTCCACAGCTTGTGGCTTGGGTTGTTTGTTGTTGCTGCTCTTTGAACAAATGCTTCAGAAGAGGGAAAAATATTCCTCCCTGTCTCAAGCGTCCCCAGTAAAATCGGTGTATTTTAAGTGGCAGAAAGTGTTTGAATGCTGCCCAGACTCTCTGGCTGCCAGTGTGCTCCTGATGTTGAGCCCCACGTGCTGCAGTACATCACAACCAGATGGACGTAAGGGTAACTAACAGCAACACTGAGAAATCACTGAGGCATATTCCATCTAGTTTTGCTCCATGGAACTTTGGTGCCTGGACAAGGAACACCTTCTGGAGATCTGTATGGCTCTGGGCCAAATCCTATTCCAAAATGCCCTAAATGGACCTGGAGCTGCTCCTGACAGCAGAGAGTGTAGGGCAGGGATTGCTTCTGCACATCCTTATCCATGGCATGGCATGGCATGGCTTTAAGCCAGGCTGTGTTCTCTTGACTCTGGAGACATAAGATCACAGATTGGTTTGGGTTGGAAAAGGCCTGAAAATCATCTCATTCCAACTTCTCTGCCATGTGCAGGGACACCTTCCAAGGTGCTGAGAGCCCCATGCAGCCTTCAATATTTCCAGGGACAGGGCATCCACAGCCTCACAGGGCATCCACAGCCTCACAGGGCAAAATGTTCCAGTGCCTCACTGCCCTCACAGCACTGCCATCTCCATCAGAGCAGGCTCAAGACAAAATTGAGACCTAAAACATCTGAAAATCTGTACTTGCCAAAATAGAAAAATTAGAAGTATTTTTTTCCTTTTTTTTTTTTTTTTTTTTTTTTGTCAGGCAGGGCCAGGATGTAATCTATATCAGGAAAGTAGGGACAGGAAGAAAAGAAAAATTCAGTCAGGAATATGGCCTTGGGTAAATTAGGAGAGAAAACACATTCAAGTCTGTAATTTTCAAGGAAGAGGTGCTAAGACCTGTCTGTAACAGTGAAAGAAGAGTCTCTGAAGCTGCAGCTGGAAATTCAACAGTTACTGCTGGAGTACAGCTGAGCCCTGAGCTTCAGGAGCAGGTGTTCAGGTGTGCATTGCCTCTCAGGAGAGCACCAGGAGGCATCTCCTGACAGCACAGGTATGAAAAAACCTCAAAAAGCAAACAAAAATCCCCCCACCCTTAAACTATGCATTTCCAGTTTGCAGGAGTGACTGCAATCAGGAAACAAGCAGGAGCTCTGGCTAGGCCTTGGATTTGGCTGTGAAGCAACACAGGGACGCAGCAGGCACCTCAGCCTGCACTCCCCCAGACACAGGCTCGCCAGAATTTGTCCTAGAAGGCACCGATGCAGAGCAGGGGCTCTGCCTGTCTTGGCACATCAGCTCCTGGCTGTCAGTGCTGGCTCTCCAAGCACCTCATCTCCTGGAGCTGCTGCAGCCTGCCCTGACAGAGGGACCGGGAGCATGCCCAGGGCTCCCAGCAGACACCAGGGAGGGATGGGCTCTGGTGGCTCTGCACTCCCCAGCCTGACCTCCTGAGAGCTCCAGGCTGTGTCCAGCACACCCAGAGCTGTCCAGGGCTGAGCTGCAAAGGCTGAAGAAACACTTGGTAATGCAGCTCTTCAGGAAAGTGCTGGATTAGCCTGGATTAGCAGCAGGCATTGTGGCTGCACATAATGAATTATGTAAAATGGGCCTGTCAGTGTACAGCAGATGTACGGCCACATGACTTCAGCTGCAGGCACAGCCAGGAATAAAACAGAGTGGATTCAGTTCGGGAAGGATAAAAAACTGGGGATTTTATATATTTCCTAATGTGCATTGTGTCCTACTGCTTTTGCAGTGGTATTTAAAATAACATAACACAGTGATTACAGCATGGGAAGCAAGACTGGGTTCCCCACTTACAATTAGGGGAACCCATTTTTCCTCTGCCTCTCCATTCACAGTCACACAACTCAGGAAACACCACAGGGGCCTCCAGGAACAGCAATCAGCTATAGCCACTCCTGAAGAGATACTGAAGATACAGTCTAATCATCTTCCATTTAAACAAAATTGCTTTCACCTAATAGGATTAGCCTCTGTATTTTGATAACATGCTTCCCTTCAGAGTTCAGCTTTCTATCAACTTAAATGAACCCAGCTGCCAATTAAACAACTAGTGCAGAGACAGTCACAAGCCAGCAAGGATAAATATGGGAAAATTAACCACGGGGAAGAAGGAAAGGTAGGACATCTAACATTTTCAAAACAAATATAAATGAGATTAATTTAGATTGAAATGTGGTCAACATCCCCTTTAGATAATACACATGAAAATGCTAATTTTGAAAAAGATGACCCACAGCCCAGTGATATCAGACACTTCTTTCCACAGGCAAATTTCTCACGAGCAAGTGCTATTGATGTAAAAATACACAATATAATAATTTGTCTGCAGTGACTTGGTAAAATGGCAAACACAGATGGATACTCTGTGCAGACAGGTAAAACCTTGTGATTTGAGCATTCAGAGAAGACCTTTTTCCTTCTACTGCCAGTTTTGGTAGATGGACGGGTCACAGGGACCTCCCCAGTTGCTGACCACTACCAAGATGTTAATTCCTGAGCAATCTCATAAATGATCCTGCCAAAGCACAGCTACCAGTTCTTGTAAAGCTTTACACTTTAGGCCTGCCCATGCCTAGGTCTAGGCTAGGGCACAGAACTGATCATATGTTAATGGACTGTCAGAGGAAAGCAGACACACACCCACCTCCATCCCCCTCTTCTGTGAGGCTCCCGCACTATCCAGTGACAGGGGAAGTGGAACTTGCTGTGTGTTTGCCACACACAAGTGGCAGGGCTTTAGGGGAACGTACTGAAACAGTTTTAGCCTTTCTGGAGAGATTCCTCCCTGTGAAAGGATATGCACCCTCTGCTACGAAATTCACTTACTGATCACACCAGAATTCAACTTTTACCTGCCCTTTCAGCACTTACATTCAGTCACTAGAAGAGTACAGGGACTCCACTGCCAGCCATGTGCACACATTCTATTATTTGGGATTATACAATTTACTGCTACTGCACTTCTTCTGGATAAGATCAGTTTGTGAAGGGAAAACAGCCCAAAAAACCTGAGGCTGTTCAGAAGAAATAGAATTTAAACAAATGTTTTCTTTGCTCCATTGCACTTCGTGTTAATAGAGATATCCAAGAGAAGCTCTGGAGATTTCATCCCAGTCCAGCTGATGGTTTAGACATGATCACACAAGCTTTGCAGTGAGTTTATACCCACTACTTTGCACCATGCTATGTCAGAAGTGTAATGTGGCAGTAATGAACTAATGCTCCAACTAGCATGGAAAAGAATGCCAGCATCAACACAGCACCTGCTTAACAGCCTCCTGGTTAACAGCAGTAATACAATAATACTATATTGCTACCACACATCTTTGACAATTTCGACACTAGTGCTACAAAAAAAAAAAAAAATAAAAATCCAAAGGAAAATGTTCAGCAGTCTGAGCAAGACAAAGACTTCTTAGCTGCCTGTATCAATAAATTGTGACAACAAAGATTTTCTGCTCCTTCTAAACCACAGGTTTTGGATTTGGTTTTTGCTTTTCAAATAGACAGCTTTCAGAAAAATGTATTTTATATTTTCAAAGAACCCAGCATCTCCTATATGAGCATGGAAGAGGAAATAGTATTATGAATGCTGCTTAGTTCAGAGCCTAGATATTTGTCTGCAAAAAATAATAGTACTTTGATTGAGAAAAGA
Organism: Melospiza georgiana; assembly: GCF_028018845.1. Classification (NCBI taxonomy): domain Eukaryota; kingdom Metazoa; phylum Chordata; class Aves; order Passeriformes; family Passerellidae; genus Melospiza; species Melospiza georgiana. Next base: position 11,493,930 of record NC_080432.1, on the reverse strand, counting down.
TTTATGAACAAGCAAATCAAATGGCACGGAAGCTGCCTGGAAATGTGCGCTGCAGCATTTTCTATTGCAGAATTCAGAGTTGCCTATGAGCTCTGCATATTTGGGTGATTTTCATTGAAATTCAGTGCACTATGTTGCAGGCAGGGAAGTATGCCAAAGATTTTATTTTTAAGATGCAGCAGCTACATGACCCATTTTTGCCTTCAACAGCTAGCAACTTCTCCCTGAAAAGAAAAAGGAGACATAAAACCCAATGCAGATTTGAGTACCTGTGTTTTGCTCTCTCCCACAGAGATGATGTGGAAAAGCAGCAAGGATTAACAGTGGATAGCTACTGAGATCTGGCTCTTTTCCTTCCTCGTTCTGTTTTTAACCTCCTCATGTGCAGAAGAAAACATGAAAGACTACGTGTCTGTTATTGCTGAGGCCCTAACCCAACCAGAGACCTTGTCTGACAGCATCAGGGTAACAATGGCACGTGGCATCCCCTCCAGAGCAGCAGGGCCCTCAGCCCCCCCCCTACACAATCCAGTTCCTGCTCTGGCTGCGAGTCAGTCAGCTGTCCCCTCACTGCAGGCACGGCAGAGGTCTCAGGAGCCCGGTTCTTATTTATGTAACACCACAGTGGAGGAGAGCAGCCTGTTCCTCGGGCTTCCTATGGCTCACACTTCCAGGAAGAACTGGACTCACTGCCCACGGGGAGAAGAAAGCAGTTTGTCCAATTCCTCAAGCTGCAATGGACATGGCGAGGTTGGAAAGTGTGAAGTGGAAAAAAGTAAAAAATAATTGAAAACCCCAGAGCAGCTGGAGCACAAATAGACAGAGCAGCGCTGGGTCTCACTTCACACGTCAGGGGGGAAAGAAGATGTGCTTCTTATGCCTCATTAGAACAAAACTCATTGTGATTTCCCCACTTGAGTCCCCCAGCACACACGAGTCTAACAGCTTTAAAACCAATCATAGTCATGCCAGACCTTTAATGCCACTCCAGTGCACCCACTTCATAACAGGGTAGACCAAAACACTGGTTTTATAGTTACAGTTTTTTGCCTGCTTGGAAACTGTCAGATTCATAATTTCAAGCTTCTCTGCATTGCAATCAGTGCACTTGTTTGGTTTTTTTTTTCTTTTTAAACTGAAAACTGGGACTCCATGTGTTTGTAACTGCAGGAAGAAGCCAAGCTCATGGAATTTTTTGCAGGAGTATAGGTATGCCCATTTCTATTGCTTCAAAACAGAAATCTTAAATTCTGTGTATCTGCCAAGTTAAATCATTACACCTGCTTAATTAACACTGCAGTAGATGAGTACTCCAGACTTTCTAGGCAAAAAGAATGGAAACTTGCACCGTGGTTTATAAGGAATACACTAGAAAGAGATACAATAAAACTGCCATCAAAAGATGCAACTGTGTGGCTCTTTATGTACACTCTAATAACCAAGAGGACACTCAAGATCAGGAAACAGGCATGAATATATGGGTATTTTAGCAACTAAGGTTAGAGATTATCTGAAAAACAGGAATTTGGGACAGGTTTCTTGCTGTGCAATGCCTGCATTTAGTCTGTTGCACATACAATATCCTTTCTATAATTCTATTAGCTGCACAAGCACACAAGTAAAGGAAGACCTTACTTATGATCCAAATATGTCAAAAACATCACATTTTTGAGCACATTAACAAATTTGATTCTCTGCTGTAGACATGATTTGTACTCAACCAAAGATTAACATTTCCTGACCACTGCTTCTCTTGACTAGAGCTCCATGCAAAAAAAACCAAAACAAACCACAAACAACATTTATATACATTTTTATACAAGCACATATATGAAAGCAAAATAAAACAAACAATTAGAAAGGTCAGTGCAGTGGACAACTTCCCAGAACACATTTGTCTGATGTTGTGAAGACTGACAGGACAAGATGAAACACAGGTAAAGTAAAGCAGTCCAACTGAAAAGGAGGCACCTCTCCTAACTGAGTAGAAAGAATCAAAATTAATTCACTTGTTACTTCTTTGAGATTGAGTTTGACATTTACTATTAGTTTCTATCATTTAAGCAATCAGGCTTTCTTTTTTTATATTTTACCAGAGTACCGCAGCTATGATTTTTTGTTGTGGTTTGATTCCAAAATGGAATTTTCTTAAAGAATAGAGAAGTATCTCAGCCAAAGTCACAGATTTTCCAGTTTCCAGACACAGATCTCAGAGACTCAGGGTTCATCTTTTGTCCCAACTCTCAGAGCAGTCCAATGTTCAGCAGCCTTCTGGTGGCATGCTCTACAATCACAGCCAAAGAGGGTCCTGTACTGCCTCAGAGGTTGCTGAGCATTAAACAAAGCTGCCTGCACACTACTGCCCTTTTAATCCGATTTCTCCAGGACCTTTCTGCTGTGTTTGCCACTACAATGGTTCAGAGGCCTTCCTAGGAACAACAATGTACAACAGGCATCTGAGAATGCAGAGAGACCAAACACCACTTGAAGCAGCTCCCCAAAAACATCAAGGCACAAAGATCAGTACAGCTAATAATAGTCAAGCTACTACTGGGATGAAGAGAATCAGATCTTCAGAGAACTCTAAGAATGTGGTCAGGCTTTCTGTACTTCTGGATGTCTTTCACGAGGTCAATGTAAGGAGAGAAAAAAAGGAAGGCACTGATTTGGGTTCAAAAACGGAACTATCAAAGTCCCAAAATACAGACAAAAAACACCTCAGTTATTTTAGAGAAGAAATGGCAGCATTTTAAAATATGTCTAAATTCAGAAGATCACTGACAAGAAGCATTTTTGAAAATTTTACTTCAAAAGGTTGGATTAATCTGGATAGGAAGCAGAGGCAACACTGGCAACCACTTGAAGAAATAAAAGACTGAAGAATGCTCAACACTAATTTCTCCAGCAAATCACCGGACCAGAAATCCTGGTAATTTGTTCTGTGATTGCCCATATGTTTTTGTATTCCTGAGGATGCAAGCCAAGGAATTTTGTGTCTTTGTGCACAGCAGTCTGAACAGAGAATTCCCCCTGCATCCATATCATATCTGTATTTAAATATTTTAATACTTTAAGATAGAATAATGCAACAAAAGTCAATAGCAGAAGTTATTTTGGTATCCAGCAAACAAAGCCATCCTTGTTTTGGCTGGCTAAGCCTGGAACTCTCTTGATCAACTCATTGAAACCAAGCATATTACGGAGTCCTGTGAAAGGTAAAAGCAATTCTGTGTCCTGCAATATCTGATATTCCTTCTAGTTCCATACAGTTCTGTTCTACACAAGTTTCTTACCTGAATTTTAAACAGAATTATACCAAAACTTTCCATTACCTTCAAATACACCTATAGAATATATTCCTTAAAAATTCTTGTAACTGCTATATAGTAATTTTAGGCAGCCACTTAATGCTCTTTCTTATTAAGCAACCTTTAATTTAATGAGCCCACTCAAACTGTCTAAACACTCAAATTACAGAGCACCAGATCTTTTCCTCAAAACCCCTGCAGTAATCCTACTTTCTTCATATCCTTGGGTGATGGAGTAGTGCTCCACTGTACTTTAACCAGGCCCACAGGCTGAAGAGGCAGATATCACAATGCAGTAGTCTCAAATGGATCCAATCAAGTTCCTGCAGTGAAGTGGTTTAGTTAATGATTACTTTAACCTTATCTATATTTTCTTTCATGTTAAACATTCATTTGCTCTGTGCTACTAAAACAGCAGCAACAAAAAAGACTTTGCTATTTTGTTTTACTTTATGTTCTTCTCTGTGCAAAACTCCAATGTTTTTATAACAAGAACACTTCAGCAACAAAATATATATTTCCCCAGAATTTTTTCTTTTACCAAGCAGTTTATTGACTATAGCATTGAATTCTGAGAGCATATTGAATAGTTGACTTTTGTCAATTCTGCCCTCAAGATTCCCACATTCAATTAACAAAGCTGATGGAACAAACTATCCAGGAAAAATATAAAGACACTTTTCTTCTTTTTCCAATTAAGTTCTGCTGACACAATACACTGATACAGAAAACACCAAAGACACTCAAGCACAGGATCAGCTACAGTGATAAGACACCCCATCGCCACTGGCAGAGGAGAAGTGCACACAGAGAAAACATGCAAGAAACTGGGGAGTCACAGCGCTTATTTTTTACCAGAGGAAACAATGTGTTTCTGGCTCTGTTAGGCACAAGGGAACTGAGAAAAACCAGCAGAGACAGCCTGTCAGGCAGCAGAGAGGCTGGAGCACACAGGAAGCTCAGCAAGGACAAAAGAGCCAACACCTTCCCTTTCATAGAAGGCTCAGGTCGAGCAGGAGCCTGTGCAGAGCTTCCCCGCTCCCCCTGCTCAGAGGGCACACCAAGGAACCAAAATCTGCCAGAAGCAAGAGCGCTGCCTGGATGTGGATTGACAACAGCACAGTGACACGTGTAGCTCTAGGCCAGGCACAGAAGCATTCCTGCAGCTGAGTCACAGCACCAGGGAGCTGTGAGTGGGTGTGAAGCAGTTAGAAAACCACAAGCCTACCATGGGATGACTGTCAGAGATGACTGGTGGTTTTTGCTTTGAACCAGGCTGTGAGGAGTGCAGATATCTGAATGCTGCTAGTTCTTTTACAAAGATAATGGCTGGAGCTTTCTGGAGATTGTGTCCCTTTGGCTGTAAAGTCACAGTCACTTTACCTGTGAAATACAGGAGGTTAAAATGACTCATTATGAGATGACTTAGAGTCCGTGACCAGCTACTGCCTTTGTGATCAGCATGCAAAAATAGAAGTGTTGAAACACGGTAACAAGCACCTACTGAAGTGAGGAATTATGGAAACACACATTTTAACACAGAGAACAAATGATGGGTTACATGAGGAGGGTTGCTGTCCAGACTGGAGAAGGCTCCAAGCAGACCTTACAGTGGCATTTCAGTACCTGTAGGGCAACTACAAGAGACCTGGAGAGGGACTTTTGACAAGGACATGGAGTGATAGGACAAGGAGGAATAGCTTCCAAATGACAGAGAATAGGTTTAGATTAGAGGTTAGGAAGAAATCCTTTACTGTGAGGGTGGTGAGACACTGGAACAGGCTGCCTAGAAAAAGTTGTGGCTGTACCCCATCCCTGAAAATATTCCAGACCAAGTTGGAAGGGGTTCTTGAGCAACCTGATCGAGTGAGTGGCATCCCTGCCTGCCCATAGCAGGGGGCTCAGAAGCAGATGAGCTTTAAGGCCCCTCCAACCTGATTCTATTTTCTGATTTGCTTGAGCCAGGAGTAGTCGGATGCTGCATGTTATATGCTCCAAGGCTGGATTATTGTCCTGCATATGGTAGAAGCATTGAACACTCACAGAATGGTTTGGGTTGGAACCATCTGATTCCATCTCCCCTGCCATGGGTAGAGCCATCTTCCACTAAACCAGGATGCTCAGAGTCCCATCCAACCTGTCCTCGATACAAAACTTTGAGTGAAAGAAATAGCACCTGCCATCCAAAAGCAGTAGATTCACCTGACCTCAGGAAAAAAAGATGGAACTAATTCTGCACTGCCATTATGGAAATTGCTATTTGCATTCATACTGGACAGACCAATGAAGTGTATTTCTATCTTCTCTGCTTTTAAAATCATCAGAAATCCATGTTTTTGGGGTACATCTCAGAAAAACATATGGATACACTGTGCATGACTTCATATATTACTTTTACCTTTTCAGGCAAAAACCCCAACAGACTAGACATTTCATAAAATGTTTTTCATCCATCAGGACTTGCTTGAGATGAGATTTGTTAAAACATATGGCATAACAGTACCTCCTAAACAGAGGTATTTATTAAAGAAAACAGTTATAAATAGAGCTCCAAATAAACAGCTTTCAGTAAGACAAGCTCTCCAGCTTTACCTCCCTTTGTTTATTCAGGCTAGATCTTCCCTGGAGCACTGTGTGCCACACAGACAGCCAACAGCTGAATATTAGTGCAAAATATTACAGTGTCATTATGGTTTGCTTAAAACCAACTTTATACTGCTCTGGCTCTTCTTTTCCAAAAACGTCCTTGGCCAAAACAAACCAGCAAAGCAAAAAAGCTCCCTGAGAACAGAATTGTTTATTCCAAAGAGGATAACTAGAAAGACAGAGGAGAGGCTGACTGCTGGCATGGAAAATGGCTCAAAGACATCTGTTGAACAGCTGACCCACACCCACTACACAATGGACTGAAACATCTACAAATGAGCTCCTGAAACCCCCAGTTCATTGCTCAGTATTGTTTTAGTGCATTAAAGGGCTGTGGGTTAAACTGTTGGAGCTCAGCAATGAAAGCACAGGGACAGGCCAGAGCACCAGGGTGCTGACCTCTTTGGTCTCACTATTCCCACCCACCAGCCAGAACTAAAATATTTAGAGAACCCAAGTTCAACAGCCGTGTTCTGTACATTTAATATTACCAATATAAGCAATACTGAAGTGTTTCACTGGTGCATTGGGATCAAGGGAGAAACACTGCTAAGGCCCAAGCTGCTCTGGAAACAGGTATGTGCAGTACCACGAGAAATGTAAAACGTACATTTGCAACCCAACTCTACCAACATTCCAAATTTTACAAGCACTTTGTGCAAATTAAACTGAAGGATTGGGACTGAGGTGCTTGCCTTGCCACAGCAGTCTGCCTGTAGTCCCATGACAGCATTGCAGCAAGGTGGAGCAATTGATGAATTAGCTTTATCATAGCAACCAAATTCTTCAATTTTTTTAAAATTTATTCTACTAAAACCAGATAGGCTTTGGAAGGATTGAACACCTGCCACTTTCTCTGTCCTTCACTTATTGCCCATCTGCAGCTGACAGAAGTGTTAAAGGATACAAATAGCAGAGGGAAGAAAAGCAAAGCAGCAAATCTTTTCTTTGATTTGCATAGTTTCTCCAGGCATAAATTCAGTAAAAAGCACAGATTTTCTCTCTAATGGTTTCCCCAGTCTAACAATTTGTAAAAGAAGCTAAGTCTAGAAGAATGGAATCTCTCATCCTCGATATCAAGGGCATCTCAAAGGTTTCAACCTTTAATGCAGCATGGACTTCAGTATTAAATTCACACACAGGTATGGGAGAGCTATGATATAAAGCTGCCAAATCCCAAACACCCAGATCAAACACACACTCTTTAATTCATAAGGACGTGGATGTAAAGTAGAAAAATTCAGGCCCTCTGTAGGCACGATGTGAGTTTAGGACTCAAGAGACAAAAGATCAAATACCACCTCCTCCTACCTAAGGTGTGACCCACAGCATCCTAAATTAGGCTTCCTTTTCTAACCCAATGGGAAGCCACATCTTCCTACCCTTGCTCTGTTGTAGGGATTATCTAAGTGAGCCTCACTGGGCCCCTCTTCTTTTATATGCAGACAGTTCTGACTGAAGAATTTTTTTTGTTTCCTTTTTTTAAATAAAACCCAGAAATAAACATGTATTTCTTCCTCTCAAAAGGCTCAGGTTCAGCTTGTGGTCTCTTACCACTGGCACTCCCATTAAGAATGACTCAAGGCTGCTCCTGGCACAGAGCTCACTACTCCACCACAGGTCCTTTGTCCAGCCTACACCGTACTTGGCAGTTGTATTTTTTAATCTGTGTTTTGCCTGCTTGTACCATGTGACACGGCATGCTTGTAACTCACTGCATTGGTTCATTCAGAGCAATGGGACCATCTACACATCAGGAGCATACATCACTTTAAATACTTGCTATTGCAGAATAACCCCAGTCTGGAGCACATCCACTACGAAGTAAGTGCCCTGGGTAACTTCAACTCTAAATCTCTTTTTTATTCTTAAATAATTTGTATTATGACTTACCATCTGATGCTGGGGGCTCTGAAGAGATGGCATTGAGTCTGGGTGGGCAAAACACAGACACCTAGAGAACTCAAGAACAGGACAGGCACATCTTTCTTTCCCTGCTTTCATGCAATAAATCTCTCTGGCTCTCCAGCTCAGCCCTCTGCTCTGTCCCCAACACAGATAAAAGTGACCTCCATGATCTCACACTGCTCTGACAAAAACAGAGACTGAAACTCTGCCACTGAAGCGTGACCCAGGGGCTCACAGACAGTCCATATATACACTTTGGGATCTCATCTTGCCACATCAGTATTTCACCATGGCTTTTAGGTACTGCTCTTAAAACTCACACAAAAATGCTCAGCCCTAGACATGCTCCTTCATCATCTGAAATCTCAGTTCAGCACTGTTTTGTCCTCTTCTTTTCTTCTGAGCCAGAGTTTAGTTCCTCCAAATAAAGACAAACCTAAAGACACCCACATTTACGCATTACTGAGAAATCACCCTATGAGTGCCCATTAAAACTGACAATCCAGATGCAGCCTGACCCAGAAGTCCCTAAATTGCTGATTGCCAGAAGCTAAAAGAGCTGCCCAGGAGAGTTCTTGCTGTTCTTCCCTCAGCACTTAAAAGGCCACTGTAGAGAATGAAGATAATTGTATCTCAGCTGAGAGTGTGCTTACCTTGTGTCTCATCATCACTTGGATCTTTTGAGGGCAGAGAAAATGGTCCTTTTGATCTGTATCTTACTTAGTTCTTCCTGTATTCAAACAGTGTCAAGAAACAGACCAAATTTCCAACATGGTGATGGGAAAATGATACCTTTTCATATCCCAGAACCAAGAAGAAACAGACATTTCTAGGATCTGGCCCAAATTTTGAATATTCCATTTTTTAAAAATTGAAATAAAAATCAGATTCTTATGTTTTCTTACCTGACGAGTCACTGTAATCCCACCATTTCAAGAAAAGGAGGCAAAAAAAAGCTTAACACAAACAATCACAATAAAAACAAGCACATTATTCATTGGAAAGGACAGAATTTCATCAACTCCAGCTCCTCCAAGCTAAGCTGAGTACTCAGCACTATGACAACAACCTCCTGGCACACTGTGCAGGGCCAAAAGAAACCAGGGAGTGCTTGTGCAGTCTCTGGGAAGGCAGCAGATCCCACTCTCACCATCTGCCTGGGGCTCTCTGCAAGGCAGGCGCTTCCCAAGCAGCATCCCCAGGTTCTCCATCCGAGCTGGGCAGGCAGAGCACGGCCTGCCTCACCCTGACAACCCCCAGAACCACGCAGACCTTTTAACTCACCACGCCAGGACCTGCTGCTGAGGGAATCTCGTCAGCTCTGCTCATTACCAACGTGTCCCTGAGCATTCTGCCAGGAACAGGCTGAGGCACAGCATTTCTGCTCCTGGCTGTTCCATTATGGCACAAGTTCTCAGCTAAGACACTTGTCCCTAACAGAGATAAACATCCTGTTCAGCTGGAACTTCCCTGATAGCCAGAGCACCAGGCAGGGACAGTCTTTCATTCCTGTGACAACTAGTGAGAGCATGTCTGGCTAGGAATTTGGTTAAATTCATGATTAAACATTAATGATCACAAGCGACATGTGCAATCATTGATTAATGATCACAAGCATGTGGAACAGAGTTTGCCCATCTTTACTCAATGAAGTTCAAACTTATATATTCAATAAACTGATTTTTTGTCCAGGTATTCTTCCTACTACACACACAGTTATGACCAGGGTGGCCTTGCCAAACAACTCTATGCTTTTTCTACCTGAAAATATCAATCTAATATTCAGGGAGCCTTACTATACAATTATGATAAAATTGAGTGTTTTCTTTCCACCCTATAGAGAAATAATCTCTTGGCCTGCGGCTCCAAATCCACTCTGCTCTGTGTTTCATGGCTGTTTTTAAACTGTATTTGTTACAGCTATGGAATTGATTTCGTACCTTACAATTACTGCTGGCTTTGCCAGTCACTACACACAGTCACACTTAGGCTGGCAAATATTCTCTATCCGAAGCTGTAAATATAGATAAGTATTTTATTTTGAGTCCTTTAATATCACCTGCCTGGCACCCTGCAGCAATGCTAGGTATGACCAAAGCATCATGGCAAATAAATCCCCGTTTCCCAATATTGCAAGTCATCCTTGTATTGTATGTGGTATGCACATTCAAGAGACATTTCATATTAACCTGTTACAAAAATAACTATCTGCAGCACTTTTCACTACCCAAAACTTCAAGCCAGATGTCTGTCAGCAAAATGGAAACTCACCTCTGGATTTTTGCAGAGGTACAACCATTCCTTTTCCCCCTAAAATGCATTTTAATATCATAAATTTTTTTTCTTTTCTTCCTCTAATGTAAAAACAACTACCTTCCTTTCTCTGCAGGCACTAGATTCAGACAGATGTAGCTCTGGATGACTTATGCCCACAAGACATAGTTTTAGGCAACTAGAAGTAACCTATGATACAGAAATAATCTTGCTTTCTACTCTAGTGTCTTTAGGGCCAGTAGCAGGGGAGATTTTCGATCCCCTTCCAGTGTGCAAACCCAACCAAAACCACATTTTTAAGATTGTAGATGTTCATGTTTCTTTTTGTGTTCAGGAAACCTGTTCTACCACCTTGCCGTGAGATTTTTGGCCTAACACATAGTACACATAAAAACTTAGATAGCACATTTACAAAGTGCACATAAAATATTATAGTACAGATAAAAACTTACATCGTACACTTTGCAACACATAGTACATATAAAGTCATACAAGATGTGCCTGCTTCAATCAGCACTACTTCCAGAAACTTGAAACTTGAAATCCTAGATGAATTTTGGATAAATTTAGCAATTATTATGACCAAAGTATGAACACTGAAACAAAGTGCTCCTTCAGACTGTTTGCTGTAGTTTGCTTAAAATATACTTAATTATAATACAATCTTAAAACTCTTAGATCAGTTCAGCCATGCAGCTGCACATTCCTCTCAGTTAACAGAGAGCCCCACTGCCTTAAACACACACCATGCATAGGGTGTGTATTGATGCTCACTGCCCACAGCTCTTCACAAACTGGTTCCACCCCATGCCAAAACACTCAGCTCCAAATGGAGAGAGTCCAGAAACACAGCATTTCTCTGGTATTTACCCCAGCAATCATCAGTTAATCTCAGAAATTCTGTGATGTGTTCCATCTATTCCTCAACACATGATATTAAACCTAAGCAATAATGTCATGCAAGAGTTATTCTTGCAGTGAAGCAAATCCTTCTCTGGGAACCCAACTAAAAACTGGAGTGACATCTGCTGTTGTGCATGCAGTTTTAGAAGGATTTTTCATTTAGCAGCTATTCTGATTAAACAGACACAACAGATCTTCTTAACACCTAAAACCAGGACATGTGCACTCACAGTCCCCTCAGAATTCTGCTCTGGATTATTCAATATAGGGTTCAAGTATTCCACTTTTGTAGCATTTTGTATTATATTCTTCTACCTAGTTAATTTCAAAGGTAAGAAACAGCAAGAGCATCTTCAGCTGTCAGAGCTATTACCCAAATAACCTTGTTTCAGCTGAAAACAACTTTCAATTAGAAATGTTCCAGCTGTAGAACATTAACACATCTGACTGGCCAGACCAAACAATTTATGGAACAAAACAGAATAATTTATGGACAAATTCACAATTACAAGTAAAGCATCATGACAGGACAGTTCAAAACCTGATTCAGCAAAGATATCTGGGTCAAACACAAACCATGGAAGTCAGTGCAATGCTGATCGCAACTACATGACACTTCAGTGATGCAAGGACAGGCAGTTTCAGGACATGCTTCCCAGGATCATGATTTTAAATATCCAAAAAGAACTCAAGTAAAAACTGAAAATCTTTCTTTTCCTCTCTTCTGCTGGCAATCCCAAAGAAGAAACACATACAGCATACCAGGGTTAAGGTATGCAAAAGCAAGTGAATTTCTCCTACCTTCATTAGTTAGAGAAAAAAATATTTCATTGCTTAAAAATGAAGCAATAATAGCAGAAAGGGAGGAAAAGGGCTGGCATCAACAGCCAGCCATGTCACACAACTACTTGCTTAGCGGGCACAGTGCTGGTGCAAAGAAAATGTAAATGTAAGGAAATTAAAACTCACTTTTTGGAGTCACCCTGCAGACTGCAGCTCACATGATGATGGAGGGGCCGTGGGTCAATCCTGTCTCTCTCCTATGCTCGTGTCCTCAGGCACTCCTGAGGAGCCCTCATGGCTGTGGGTTGGTGCTCGTACGTGGGAGCTCCCTCATGAAGCGCTGCTGGGCCTTTCCCCTTTTCAAAGCTACTGGGAAGCGATCTCGCCTTCCCAGAAAGTGCCCAAATCCCCAAAGCTCCCCAGTCCTTCAGCACACCATGCACCCTTGCTTCTCCACAGGTGGGATCTATCTCTGAGGGGATCAGGGCAGTCTGTCACAGCTGCCCTGCATAACCACCATCAGGAACCATTGGCTTCACACCCACCCTTGGCAAAGGAGCCGGGCTTTTCTTTGTCTGTCCCTTTTCTGAGGTCAGCTCTCAAGGGTGCCTGTCCCTCCTGAAGCACTCACTGCACAGGGAAAAACCCCATTTTCCCAGCACCTTTCCCAGGACTGGGCTTTGTTGGCAGCCCTAGTGATTTCCAGGTTTCATTAAACACAGCGATTTTCCGCACCCTCCAGCAGCCGTCGTGAGGGCTCTCAAAATGGTGCCCGTGAGGCCCCTCAGGAGCCCTGTGGGGAGCAGGGGGCTCCAGCAGCCACCCCGCGCCTGTGGCAGCTCTCCTTAAACACATCTAAAAAAGGGCAAAATGCCACTTGGCAGCGAGCAATTTAGGGGAGAAGAGTGGGAAACACAGCAGGAGAGCCTTATCTGGACCCAGGAGGCTTTTCATCTCATTTTCTCCCTCTGTTGAGCTGAGGCATGAGCAAGTGGCTGGGCAGGTGTGTGGCAGGTATGTGGCAGGAGGAATATTAGTTACAAAGTAATAAATGAGGGTGAAATAGTTTTGTTTCTGGCTCTTAAATAAGTCATGAAGTCTTCCAAGAACTGAAGGTACCATAGTCACTACAATTCCCTGAAAAAACCATTCAGCCATTGCCCGAGTACACCATCCATCAGCAGGGCCTGCACAGCCCACACGCAAATGGGGACTCAGGGTCCTTCGGAGTCATTGCCACAGATTAGGGAACTCAGTTTTCCCCACACCTCACAGTTTTTTTATCAGGGATAACATATTGGTCTACCAATGTCATAAAGCCTTGAAGAGACTAAATATAATGGTTTATAAAAAGAGGGTTACCAATCAGGAATAGCTGTTGACATCGCAGTGCTGCCACACAAATGCTTAGCAGACATCATGTAATAATATTAGGAAAAAGAAAACAAAAAAAGGGCAGCTAATATTTAATGTGTATTTAATGTGTACCTGAAGACAGCTGATGTTGTCCAGACAAAAAATAACAAGGACACTGGTAATCAGTTTCCAGAAGGCAGACACAAACAGCTGGGGCCTTCGAGGCACATGATAAACGCTTGAATAAAAGCTTTTCATGTGCAAGCAGATTTAAAAGCTCAAGTTTATAAAGATGTTTGCAGTAAGGTGTGAAAATAAAATGAGTTTAATGATTAGGTCAAGCAGCCCAATCCTGGAACCTGTTCTGCACTTAATTTTACTGGTGCCTGAAATAATGACATGGTGGCTGTACTTACAAACATTGTAATTACATTTCTGCTTCTAGCATAGAGAATAAATTTGTATATGCTTTTGAGCTTATGATGTGCAAGACTATTTTAAACCAGGCAATGCATACAGACAAAAAGCAAAGTTATTTCTTAACTGAGAATTTAAGATCACAGTGTTACTGGTCAAAAAGTTATTTATTAGTACTGTGCAACTTGTCCCTGCTGACTAACATAGAAATAACTTGTATTTACAATAATGGATAGAAGCTACTAATATTCTAGAACTACCCATTGTAATATGGCTTCTCAAAAAGTCTGGCTGGCAGATTGTAAGCATGCTGGAGGCAGTCCCTTTGCAATAAAGTCAGACTGTTTCTGCATCTTCAGAACAGCAGTAAACGCAGATCCAGTTAAAGTTCTTGCTACGACATTGACTCAAAGACATTGATTTTTCTGATATTCAAGAGTGTAATACATGACTCAGATCTCATGGCACTGCTGAAAATGTGATAAATACCACATTTTGCTAACCAGCACAGCAAAATACGGGCACAAGTAAAACTCAAGAGTACAGGTTTTGGGTAAGGTGTGAATTGTTTTGTACAAGCTCTGCTGTGCCTGTGATATTCCAGGCACTGTTTTCCTTACAAGCTTTGACAGCAATCAATACCCTTCTTACTGGGACAGATCTAACAGTGTAGTGGCTGCTCAGCCTAAAAAACCCCAAACACTTGAATTAAAAAAAAAAAAAAAAATTAAACCAACAAACCAGTGTTATGCCACCAATATAGTAAGGTGACGTTTCCCAAAGTCACAAACCTGCTTCTAGCCTGTCTTGAAGGATTAGCATCACACAAACATCCACTGAACAGCAGAGCACAGACTTTGAAGACATGATACAGTAAGGATTGCTGATATGTCTGACACAGCTGATCTCAAATTCCAAACAAATGCCAAGGGGAACAGGAATAAAACCAGAGTGGCTTCTCAGAGGCTTTACAGCTGACCATATTTCATTCTGTCAACTTTGAAACACACAGGGAAACCCAACAATTTTTGCACCCAAGTTTTATTAGAAAACATTAAGTTCAAAAAAGTTACTTTATGTTGCTGTTCGATTTGAGTCAAAATTCTTTTTACATGGATTTTAACAACTATCCAAAGCTGTACTCCTCCTATGTTACCCCTCAAAGATGAGGCAACAAGAAACATTAAAGGTTCAAGCCTACTGTAGTACAACTGAGAACTAAACCTATACTGTCCATAAATAGCAGAGCAAGCTGCTTATTTATCCTTTTTAGTTACAGTAGAAGGCAAAAATTCATTGTTATTAAAGTTATCTATATAGGAAAAAATCTTTAGTTCACATATAAATGATTTTTAGCTATTTAACAAAAATTTAAATTTAATTTTTTCAGTTTTTTAATCTGTGACTTTCTTTTGGGGGGGAGAATAAAAACCATTGTCAGCTCTGGTTCAAGACCTGTGATTCGACCTTCAGATACCAAGACAAAAGAACATTCACAACTGCTTCTGCTTGAATATTGTTTTAATTTTCACTTCACAGCTGTAGTCACTAAACTGAACATTTTCCACACTGCATAACAAGCTGCTATTATAGGAAGTCAAATAGTATAATTCAGCACTCTGAGCTGGAGAGTCATAATTAGATGAAGTATTACCAAGATTCTTCTGTGCCTTTAGATGTGCACCATCATTTGGCTTCATTATTCCTGATGTTTTCAGATAGTTCATGGCATATGGGAGGATCAAGATATGAAAGCAGCCTTATTAGCTTTCAAACCAGCTTTCAGCAGCCTCCATTCTCAAGCCTTGCAACATTCTTGCACAAGTCCCCAAAGTATGCCTTACAGCACTGAAGCAATCATTTCAGGTCATAAAAAGATAAAGAACTTTAAATAACTCTTCATTTTTTTTTTCCCAGGGAGAAAATGATTACTTATGTTCTCAAAATTAAAAGAACTTTAGAACAGAAGGCCTGGAAAGATCAGGTTTTAATTACATATTTCATATACATATTTCATATACATATACATAAACTGAGTTATATATAACAATTCTACTGATTATATGCAGTAAACAAATATATTAAAATCTTAAGAGAGCAGGAAAAAATAAGCAGACTAGACAACAACTGAATTGGACGTTTTCTGAAAATGCACCATGCATGATTTGTCCCCTGTGACTGAAAACAAAGAGGGAGAAGAAAAGTGGCAAAGAAAATGAGCTTAAGTAAGAAAATGTAGCACCCTTTTTGATCTTGCATGCAAGCTGAGAATAAGAAAAAGTTTTGATCATTCAGTCTACAGTCTTATTTAAAGATCAAAACAAGTCTGAACAGCTTAAAGCCTTACTTCATTAAAAGAAGCCATGCACAGTCAAAGAGTTAATTGAATGGTAAGTGGGACATTCTTGCAGCTTTGCTTGAATGACAGAAACTTCATTATACACTGCCCTGTATTCCACAGAAGATAATCAAGGTCCACTTCACAAAAGTTTTTTCCACCCAGTCTGCCATTTATTTTCAAATCATCTATTACCTACCTGCTACCTTAAGAGCTACAGGTTGAGTTTTTGTAACTTGCTAAATAAATTACATATATTAATTTAAATCTTTCACCATTTAGAAATAGAAACTGCATCTGCATATAGTATACGGTAACAAAAACTTCAGGACAAAATTAAAAACAAGTGGCTTAAGGTATCTGCTAAGCCTTTTTTACCTACAAAATTAAAAATACCAGTGATTCAATTCTGCTGTAATATAAAAGTCTCTTTAGATGTGTAAAGCTTTTGCTGAAACACTATAAACCCTAATACATAACATTTTCTCAGCAAGTGAATCCATTTTTCCCATTCCTTTGAAGATGCCACAGAGCTAACCAAGATCCAAAACTTTCCTTAATGCAGAAGGAACAGGTTGAACATTTGAAAATGCTTGAGAGCACAGCAGATTAACAATGAGAGGAGTTTTCAATGGCCAACTGTTGAATTTAAAATTTCTGTCTGCTGTCCACCCTCTAACCCATTCAAATATTTTAACACATTATAGATTAGCCTGCCTTCAATTCAGTGTTGTCTTGCTAAACAACACAAATCATGTTAGATCAGAGCTAATTTTGATCTTCAATTATGTATGAGAGATCCAAAATCAGGTTGGCTGTCTCCAGAGCTACTTGCAGGCCGCTGCACTTGGCAGCAAAGCAATCCAGAACCCGGAGGTCAGCAACCTTTACTGAGGGCTCTTGAGGGCAGCCCTGTAAAACAGGAGAGCCAGACTGGCCTTGCAAAAAGCTCCAGCCGAGGTCCTCTGTGCTACCACTCACCCCACAGCCGCATTTGGAAACTAAATCTGACCACCTGGAGACATAGGGAGAACCGGGGGGAGCAAACCAGCAGTGCCCATACACCACATCTGTCAGGACTTCTTCTCCATCGTGACCAAGAGCGCGAGCTACAGACTCGAGGGCACGGCAAAACCCCTCAGCAACCAGGTGGTACTGTGTCTGAGAACAACCCAGGTCTCTGAGAGTGCTGGCAGGCAGGCTGTAGCTCTAAAAAAGAAACCAGAACCAGGAAAGCAAAGTTAGAACACAGTTTCACAGAAGTAATTTTAAGCATGTATCATACTGCTGCTTTTTTCCCCCTCAAAACAGATGGTTCAGTTCTAACTAAAACATGTTTCATTATTATCCCACGATAGGAAAGAGTCAAAGCAGAGTTCTGCATGATCATCTCTCAATATAAAAACCCTACATATTTTCAACACTTAAAAACATGCAGTTACTACAACAGATACCTAAAGAAAGATCAACAAGTACAAATATAGTGTTAATTTTAAGAGATATAATTAAAACTCAGTGCTTCAAATAGACTCCTTATTTTATATTAGTAGTTAGCAAAATGCCACATTAACCTAGAAAGAGACAAGTGTTTTACTGTCACAGTGATTCTACATAAATTCTTAAGTACATTAAGCATCTTTAAAACCCTTACATCTTACGTACCTTGTGCCTTAGGTATGAAGCCAGGTGAGTTTCTGTACAGCCCCCTCCTAATAATGCCAAAGGTTCCTTCACTGTTAACTGCAACACGTGTTCTGCAGTTTCACAGACACGCTGAAAATGACAGAAAA
This sequence comes from Melospiza georgiana, assembly GCF_028018845.1. NCBI lineage: Eukaryota > Metazoa > Chordata > Aves > Passeriformes > Passerellidae > Melospiza > Melospiza georgiana. The sequence goes on along the minus strand of NC_080432.1, from coordinate 11,476,207 downwards.
TTCTTGGTAAACATATCATGATTAATAGGATTTGTCCCCACCAGAATAAAATTTTCAGTAGTTTCTGCTACAGATTCCATAAAGTTGAATTACATGTGGATATAAAACTGCTGAGAGATTTCCAGACCTTGTTCACTTAATAAGAAATTGTCTTTATTTGTCCACACTATGGAAAAGCAGAAATAAAAAGAAGCATTTCAACCCTTCTTTTTTCAAAACAGGGCTATATATAAAAAGCCAATCAGTATCAACAACATTTCCAGACCAAATGTTCAATGCAAAACAATGCTTGACTATCATTGTATGTGTTGCTGCTAGCTTTTTGCTAGGCAGTTTTGATTTTAATGTTCTCATTGACAAAGTAATGAAAATGAGAATGTTTATCCAGCACTGGCCTCAAGAAAAGGTAAAGATGTACCTGTCCCTAAATAACTTCCTGTATTAAAACAGAGGCATTAAATGAACATGAGCACTTCAAGGATTTTGAAATTCTGTAAACAAATAATTTATGTACTGAAAAAACTATGCTTCCAAACTCAATGTATTTCATATTTCTCAGTATTTTTCTATTAAAAATATGACTTTCCCAGAAAATATTTGAAGAAAATTTACCTACCTTCAACTCATCCCACGCTGTTTCACTTCTGTTACAGAGTATCAGGCTGCAGATAACTGTGTCCCCAGGAATTAGATGTAGAAAATGCTTTGAAGCAAAACTCTCAACACACAAATCCTTCAAGCTGCCATAACAGCCAGGAGGCAATGAATGTATGGAAGCTATAGGCTGTGAACCTGTCAATTAAAAAAGGAGAAAACAGTATGTGGCAGCATCAGAAGAGCTAGCTCATGCATTTCATAAGGCATCACCTTTATTCCTCTTGGCTTTTTAAGTTAAATACATTGTTCAATACCTTTCAATTCACACAGGAAATCACAGAAAGCAATAGATTCAGAGTGCAAGACTTGGTGGCAATTTGAGATTAAAAAAAGTAATTGTTTCATTTGCCTTGAATCAAAGTTTGAAAACAAACTGGAACTGGATATCCCTCATGCCACAAGCAGTAATAACACCTGTGGTATGCCACCATCAGGGCCTGCACAGAAGACCCAGTCACCTTGAAAAATGGTTTGTGGACTAGAAAAGAGCAACTCTTGCTTGTGGCTAAAGTAGAGGGAAATAAAAGACCTTCCTCTGCCATGACACCAGCCCAGGTGACGCTCCCCTCACAGAGACAGCTGCAGGACAATGGCTCAAGCAGAGAACTGGCCTGTTACCTGTCACACGGCCCAGGGGCTCCATCAGGGACAGCCCGGCCCTGTCCACAGCCACCACACCCTGCTCCTTCAGGTACTGCTTCAAGGAGGGATGCATCACCTTCTGGCACACCACAAGGCCCACCTCATCCTTAACCAGCTGCTTCCCCACGTTCAGCAACTGATTCAGCTCCGACACTTCCAGAGAAACTCCGTGATGGACCGCTATAGTTCCTTCCTCAGGGTTAGAGCCGTCCCCTGACATGGACACACTGAAAAGGGCAATCTTGATCATGTTTGAACCAGTCCTTTTGACAGCAAGTGGTTTTCCCAGCTGGACTTCTGGTGCTTCCATCAGCAGTCCAGGAAGAACTGTAGAATCCACAACTCTTCCACCCTTCACAGGTATTACCACACACTTCCCTAAAACAGCATTAGTCCCAACGTGACATGGAACAGTAAATATAAAAGCCCTTAAAACCAGTGAGGTGAGATGATCAACTTCAGTTTTATTAAGCATGCAAGCAGGTTTGCTTGTTAAAATGCTCCGAACCAAACAAACAAGGGTCTCAACACTGCTAAAATCCACAGACACCCGGCAACCACAGGCCTCAGATTTCAGGTGGTGCACGCACAGACTCAGAAGATGCTTGCTTATTTTAATGACAGTAAAAGGTGCAACATTCAGGCTCCTGAAATTTTCAATGAAGCCACAGCAAAGGATGGCAGTGAACAAGCCACAGTCACTGAAACGTGACACGTGGTTCCGTACAGAGGCTGTCAGGACACGCAGCACGGGCTGGCTGAGGGAAAGGCGCCCCAGGAGGGCTGAGGACTGGGAAGTGGTACAAACACAGCCCCCCACACCATTGTGCAGCTGCTTGAGTCGACCAGCAGGACCGTAGGAAGATTTTAATATCCCACTCAGCAGAAACAGCGACTGACTCACTGCATCTCTAGTTAGCGGCTCGCTAATAAATAACGGAGGCTTTCTAGCTTCAAGGCGAGACATTCTGAAGGTAAGATTTTAATTCTAGCCAAAAACACATTGCATTTTTACTTGGATCTATAATTCATTGCACTTTTAAATTTTAGGAGTGGTACATTTTAATTCTTTGCAGGTAAGGATTATTTTCAGTGCGAAACAGTATAACATTCCTGAAACTACTCATCACAGCTCTCTTAAAACGAGGCTTAAATCATGTTACAAAACAGAAAAATAGTGACAGCAGGAAGCTATTTCATTATGGACGATCTCTTTTGGCTTCTGAATGAGATAGAGCAGACTTTTTCGCAACAAAGTTTACAAGCATGCTTCCTATATGAACACCTATAAGTGACAGTCCTGCTACAAGCAGAAAGTTCTTTCTACCCCAGGAAGTTTTCTTCATCTTTTCTGGCAACAGGCACAGATGAAAACCTTCAAGCTCAGTTATACCTACAATAAAAACCAGAAAGATATTAGAATAATTGTTGGAATATTAAGTCAGAGTTATAACAAATAATCTTATGAAAACATTGTATAGCTTGACCTATTTTAGTTTTCACCAGGAAAAGTCACAGAAGGACAAATACTGCATAAAAAAAATCACTTAGGTTGGAAAAAACCTTTGAAGTCTAGTCCTGCTGTAACCCCAGCAGTGCCAAGCCACCACTGAACCACGTCCCCAAATGCCACATCTATGCATCCATTAAACACCTCCAGGAATGGTGACACAGCCACCTCCCTGGGCAGCCTGTGTCAGTGCTTGACAACCCTTCCAGTGAAGACAGTTTTCCCAATATCCAATCTAAACATCCCCTGGTGCAACCTGACGCCACTTCCTCTTGTCCCAGCACTTGTCACTCGGGAGCAGAGACTGACCTCCACCTGCCTGCAGCCTCCTTCCAGGCGTTGTAGGAAACAATAAGGCCACCCTGAGCCTTCCTCTCCCTGGGCTGGAGACCCAGAGCTCCCTCAGCACTGCTGACAGGAGCACCGCCCTTCTCAGGGCTCATTCAGCACCTCAGTGTCCCCCAGCAGTGCCGAGCACAGGGGACAGGCACTGTCAGCACACACTGGCTCACGTTCAGCTGCTGTCACAGCATTCCCAGGAACCTCTCCAGCCACTCTTCCCTGTAACTCAGCATGGGGCTGTGACCCCAGCGCAGGACACAGCACTGGGCCTCTTGAACCTCCACTGGCCTATGCATTCTATAATGCTTTTTAACTGAGGAAATCTACTAATATGATTTTGCTACAAACACAGAGAGTGCATCAATTATACCTGCTTATCAATAACTTCAATTCTGATCACTGGTCTGTACCCTTACCAGCAGGTCTGTAAGTAGGCTACACACAACTTCACTGAAGTACCAAAACTACAGCAATTTTCACCTGATTTTACTCAAGAACTAAAGAACTCAACTGGTCAGCAGCGCTTTTGATGTTCAAACAAAAACAATAGCTTTTGATGTTCAAACAACTTCAAGAACTCTGGCTCAAACAAAGGTTTCTTACTTCAAGAGGCCCACAAAGAAAGCTTTTCAGTTCTTACAACAGTAAAACTGAAATCAGTGCTTATTTACGTTTCTATGTGAACTTTACAGTATTTACACTTGTACTTCATTTTGTTTCTCTGCTGTAATCACCATCCCTACTAACACAAAACATGTTACTATGTACAGTCACAATTATTTCTGGGCAGTTTTAAGCCTAAAAGGACACTGTTACAGATCCAGTCACACGAGTTTGATTGCTGTCCTGAAGTTATTGGCGCTTGTTTTAAAATATCTTTAAGACATATAATCCTCTCACTTAATTGATCTCATCATGTGGGATTTAGCAGTAGTTTTTGAGACTTATGATGCACTTTTTGGGTCCATGTAGGTACAAAAAATTAACTCAGTTGCAAAGGAGGATAAAACTCCAAAAGACTAAAGTTAGAACACCAAGGCTGTATGTTTGAAAATTCCCAATTAATTCATCTTCTCCCTCAAAGACACAGATACAACTAATTAGGCAACTTACCCAAAAATCAAAGTACTAATGCTATTTTTCTTTACTTTTGCGAGCAGTTTGCATCATGAATGCCAGAATCTCACGGTCTGGAGAAAAATCCTCTGTCTTCACTTGGAAAATAGGACTGGACTTCAAGTAATACCAGCCCCAGTGTACTAGCCCCAGGCTAGCTCCCATAACAATCAGAACTTTGTTGTCCTTCCAGAAGGTTTTAAGACCCATTGCAAACTGGCATCTACCTAGGTAAAGATAATTTATTATTTTAAACATATTCTAGAAATCCTTTTTTCTTACTCTATAGCAACAATACTGAACAGATGAAGCTGAATATTAATACCTTTAATTGCAGTGCAGCAGATGACTAAAATACTAAACAGAAAGCCTTACTTTGTGAACCAAAAAAAATAACCTCAATTCAGACATTTTGAAATGTTAATTGCTGCATTTGCTTCGAGCTTTGGCATGCTAAATCTGAAACACAACAAAGCTTTATCTAATTACAAGCACTACTGCCCAAATGGTAAGCATCAGAAGCCCAAAAGCAGGTTCAAAATCCACCTTCCCCCCTATAGTTAATAAAATTCAATGAGTAGCTGGGCTCCTATGGCAATGCAGACCTTTGAAACTGCAGGCAAAGCAAGGTGTGAAGCTTCTGACACCACTTTACCTTTGTGCAGCTTTGCCTGACCACCTTATAGTATTCAGAAGTGGCACCATCACAAAGAGAACAATAAATTAATCCTTATGTAATGAGAAACTGGAAAAAAACTACTTGCCGTGGGATTTCTCACGGACACTCCTGTTTTATACCAAAACGCCTCACTGGTTTGAGCGGCTACAAAGCTGGAACTCGGAGAGGAAATGCTCCCACACCCGGCCCAGCTCCGTGGCCCTGGCAGGTGTAACCCGCCCCAACAAGCACCCCTCCCTTCATCGCGCTACGGAGCCCCCACAGCCCACTCCTTCTTCCCCGGACTCAGCCACCTTGAGGCGCAGGCGGCTGAGGGCACAGACCGCGGGCACGGCGCACCTGAGGCGTCTCCCCGCCCCGGGAGCGAGCGAGTAAGGAAGGTGCTACCAAGGAGCCTTCCCAGGGAGGAGAGCACTCGCCCGGCCCTCACACGTTCAAACGCGCCCCGGCAGGAAGGAGAAGCCCTGCGGGAAGCACGGCCCCGGACGTGCCGTGCCGCGCCGCCCCTCGCGCCCGCCATTAGCCGCGCGCAGCGTCACTGGCGGCGCGGCCCGCCTCAGCCGCCGGCGGCCATTTTGCGTGCGGGCAGCGCGGGGCGGGCGGCGGTGACGGGCGCGGCCATTTTGGGTAGGGCAGAGGAGCGGCGGGAGGCGGGCACGGCGTGGGGAGGGGTACGGACGCGGCTACTTAATGCCGCCCGGCTGGCGGGGTTGTGTCTTGGGCTCTGGCTTTGTGCCTCTCCTCGGTTAAACCTCTGAGGGGAGGCTCGGGCACTTTGGTGGTGGTGCCGGCCGGCCGGCCGGCTCCCACCGAGCCTGCCTCAACCACCGCCTCCGGCGTCGCCTCAGCCGCTCTGTCCTGTTCCTCACCCCCGCCCAGCCTGGCCAGGCAGAAAAATACGTGTATATATCTCTGATTTTTCTTCCTTGAATACCTGCTACTGTAGCCACTCCGCCTTACACCTTCGCCCAGCCGTCTGAGGCTTCCTGTGGGCGGGGAGAAGTGCCCCGGCCAAAACAAGTTCAAATAAGTTTGTTCCCTGACCTCTGCTTTTCCTTAGCTCTTCTGCTTTCCTGTAGTCACTTTTCTGTATTCACTCCTGTAAGTACAAGAAATACTCCTGTGAATACACTTATACTTCTGTGTTCACTCTTCTCTTTACTCATGCAGTCAGTCAAGGATATCTCGTTTTATATTCATTTGTTATTGAATGGGTTTGTTTTCAATTTCGTTTATAGTTGCAGAGTTTTTGACTGTAGCCAAAAGACAAGTATTTAATGTCTGATCTTCACGCAGAAAGGAGTATAATTTTTTAATTCTATAGTAATTTTTCAGTGTTAATTGCATTCAGCTGTTCCACAAAAGTTAAAAAAGATAATAGTGCCTGTTTATGGCTCTCTGGTGCTCCGCAGAACCTCTCCTCCCTCTAGTTCTAGGTAGTTCTGTGGTGACTGGGTCATGTTTTGGAAATTGACTTATTGAGCCTTAAAGGTGAATGGGCAGTTTGTGAATGAAGGAGTGTGAACAACAATGAGGAGAAAAGGCTCTGACTGGCTGGAAGAGTATTTTTCAAGGGCTAAGTGGAGTAATTGGCAGCAGTGGGCATAGAAATCCTGCATGGCAAATGGGAAGATTGTGGTGTGTCTTTTCAGCACTGGGGATGCTTTAGGGGATGTGTGAATAGCTGAGCATTGCACTGCTCACCCCAAGCTTAGGATCCACTCCTGGAAACTGACTATTGCTGGACGGGAAAGGTTTTTTTTATGTTGTGATAGTTCATTTCATACTACAAAAATAGTTAATATCAACTTACCCTACAGAGTTCCTTAGTGAGCACTTGTTTGTTTCTGCCGTCCTCAGGTGCCCTCTCTCCTCACCCGGGCATGGGCCGTGTGTGAAGCTTGCTGCTGTATCTCCAAGTGTGTGCCAGGAGTTTTCAGTTCCTCCTCCCTCCGAGCTCTGCATTTGCTCACCACAGGAAGCTGCTTTGCTAAGGTAAGATGCTGATCATCAGCTGGCAGAGAACACCTGAGCTTGCTCTCTGGGTCACTGTGTTTTCTGGCTTCTCCGGAGACCCCACTGCTCCATTTGACTCAAATTTAGGAAAGAAAGATATTCTGCCACATTATTTTTAAATGTGTCTCACTCTAGCTACAGGCAACCTATGTGTTTCATTCTAAATCATGTCTTCATGCACAGGTTGTATCAACATTTTAGGCCTTGGAGTACTACACATCCCACATCAGGACTTGTTTTTCGTACACACACATATATATATGTATGTATAGTCTTGTGAGAAGCTTTTCTGCCATATTTGCTTAACTTCATATGTCCTCATGTGACGCTTACTTTAGAGGTTTGCAACACAAAAAGCATTCCATGAGACAGAATCTTGCTGTCTAACAGTAGCAGTTCTAACAGATCTGTGTTTTTGGTGTTTTTTTTAAACACAGGAAATGGTAAAGTATTTTGGAGTTAGTTGTTTTGGGACTAGTTGTTGTTTTTTTCTTGAACAATTGATGAGTGGTTTTCCTCATCTTCTGATGCCTTTGTATTGAGTATTTTTTCACCTGTGTCACTTCAGTGATTTCCCTGATGGTTCACACATAAAATATTTTCCTTTTTGTGTTCTGCGGATTTGCTTACATTTTGTCTGTCTGCTCTATTTCCTTTGTCTTATCTGTGTGGTCAGTGCAAAGAATGGGGTAGTTGGCAAACTCCCAAAGTCAGCTTACTCCCAGGAAGAGCAAACTGAACCAAAGCTAACTTTTCTTGTGCGTCCTTTTCCTTTTTATGTTTTTCTTCTATTATTTTGTAAATTGTATTTGGAGGGGATTGCTGCCTGCCAGCAGTTCTCACATGAGTAGTAGCAGACATGTTGCAACAGTATTATTCTGGAAAGTAAATTGCTACCAGAAAGAAATGAATGATGCCAGGGTAAGTTCAGCTGAATTTACTACATGACTGAACTGAACTAGGATGTTTCAAGTGGCCCAGAGCTCTGTTCCTTCCACTGTGTTTCTCAAAATTGCCATCAGTAAAGTTGTCCGGATTTAATCTGATAAAATGGAGACGTTTCCAGGGCTGTTTGGTGCAAGGGAGAATGACAGCAGCATGGCACAAGGCATGATGGTGTTCCAGCTTCTGTGTGCAGGACTGTTTAAGATTAAAATCACCTGTGCTACACCATGTAGTTTTAAAGTGGGGGTTTATCTTGTTTTGCACTTTTTTGAAGTCAAACAGTGATAACAGTTGCATTTTGAAACATGTAAGTGTAGTGCCTGACAGAAACATGTATTCCCAACCTGACTTGGGTCCTGAAATTTGACAGCTCTCTCACAGTACTTAATGATTTGAAGTATGCAATGAGAAATGTGTACACATTCCTCAATTTTTAATGTTTTCACTTAGGATCCCAAATTGAGTGATTTAGGTCCTGTTTGGGATAAGCAAGGGAGGAGGAAGTCCAAAGTTCACTTTACTTTTGTGCAACCACCATAGGAGTTGGGTTATGCTGCTTTATGTGTGTAATATAAAATTTTAAATATACATAATGTGTATGGATGGATACCAGGTGAGCCAAAAGCTATATTTTCTTACATTAAAGAGTTCTAAGTTTGTATTTCCTGTGAGGTTCAATTAAAGAAACCAACACAGGTAGCTAAGTAATTGTCCTTTAAACAAGAATTTTCCTTGTTTTTTCAAAATCAGAGTGTAGGGTTTGAAGAACAGTAGTCATGAAGGAATGGGCCACAGATGTGAAATTCATTCTCAATTTCTGTAGAGATCATTTTTAATTGGTTTCTTTATAGGACCAGCTTCCACTGACCTATCATGGCATCCAACAAATTTGTCATTAAGGTAAGCAGAATGTCATAGCTTTACAAAAAATAATAAATCTGTAACACTGATTAGAATGTGTCTGTTGATACCAAAAGTGCATCCTTCAGATTTCTGGTCATGGTAGCATACCTTATATGAGCTTTTCTCTCCCTCTGGAAGCAAACTTGGAATTACTGCTGTATCATGGCAGAGTGTGTCTGGGGTCAGCTGAGGATTAAAAGGCTGTGACTAAAAGTGATCAGTTGTGCAGCGAGAATTAGAAACTGCATGAATTCTCAATAAAACACTATTTTGCTACCTGAAGTAAAATTTTGGGTGGATTCTTTTTTACTGTGATCTTGTAATGCTATTTGTGTACTTCCCAGTTCTGAGGGTTCCTGGTTTAAGTTGTAGCAATGTTCCTAAAGTATTAATTTATTTGTTTCTTTTCTGCCTCTTTTTCCATTTTCAAGGATTGATTGTTTCATGTGCAATAAAATGCTATTGAAGTTCATTTTGCAAACAGTCCCAGACTTTTAGTTATGAACTGAAGAGCAAAACTTTTCAAAACATTCTGTGGTAAACATAACACTTCATAATTCTACTTCTGTGACTATACTAGCTAATCAATAAATAAACCTAATTGTGATTAGCACAACATATTATTCTCTTGGAAGTGTTTTTCCAGGAGTTTTCATAACACAGCAGATTTTTCTTGTATGGGTATGCTTGGAATTTTTTGGAGGGCAGCTACAAAATCCTTCCTGAGTGATCAGGCTGTGGAAGCTGTCAAAACTTGGTTTTGTGGGTAACCAACCTGTTTAATGAGAAGACCAAGCATTTAATTTTTGTGTGTTGCGTGTTCTTTTCCAAGGAAAACCGCTGTCATTTAGTGGCATGTTTGCTTTATATTTTTACTATTTAACAGGACTGTAAACCTCCAGAAGGTTAACAGCATCATGTTATTCACTGCTGCTGAGTTGATAGAGGGACTTAGAGGAGATATGTATTTGATTTTGAGCACATTTTAGCTGATACTCTGAGTCTGTGCACCACTGATGTGGATAACAACAGGAGCTGAGGCTGAAGGCATTGCTTTTCTCAGCTGAGAACTCTTGATATCATCAATATTCATGTAAGTGCCCAATAAAAAAAAGAGGTGTGAGTTGGCATGTCTTTACTCAATATAAAGCCTGCAGACTCTTGGTTTCTGATGTGCATCATTACAGCTTCATTATTCAGCAAGGATGTGTAAATGGTATTCAGCATGGACCTTGAAGTCACTGAGTTTAGCATCCCTGACTGCCTGACCAAGGCTAGGTTCTCATTGAGCATGTCTGTAGGTAGGAATATCACAGATAAAGCTTTTGAAAATGATAATATGGAATGCAACATTTTCTTTCTTACAGTAGGTGAGAAACGAGAGTAAGTTTTTAAGGTTTTGCATGTACCAAGTGCTGAAAATTAACTTTACCTTGACCTGATTGAAATTCACTTTGTGCACAGATTAACATTTTACTTATTAGGTCACGGATTTTGTTTGTCAAGTTTTGCTTCTTTAAATACACTGGATTTGTATTTCATTTTTTAAGACTTTTCAGCTTTCAGGTAAGTTTTGCACAGAAGATCCCCATGCAATAGATTCTCCATTAAAACTATTCCTACTTGTCACTGCAGGCAGAGTACAGAGAGTACTCTATTCTTTATTTTAGGTTCCCTGATGGGCGTATTTTACTGAGTCTGAAAATGTTCAGGACAGATGTGTTGGAGCAAGCCCACAGGAGGGACATGAAGATGGAGCCCCTTTCCTGTGAGGAAAGGCTGAGAGAATTGGGGTTGTTCAGCCTGGAGAGGGCTTCAGGGTGACCTAATTGTGGCCTTCCAGTACCTGAAAGGAGCCTACAAGAAAGGTGTAAATGGGCTTTTTCCTAGAGCATGTGGTGACAGGGAAAAGGGGAATGGCTTTAAACTGAAGGAGAGTAGGTTTAGATTAGATATTAGGAAGAAATTCTTCCTTGTGAGGATGGTGATAACTGGAACAGGTAGCCCAGAGAGGTTGTGGATGCCCCATCCCTTGAAGTGTCCAAGGCCACTCAGAGCCCCATCCAGCCTGACCTGGTCTAGTGGAGGGTGTCCCTGGCCCTGTCAGGACGTTAGAACTGGAGGAGGGATGGTTTCTAAGGTCCCTTTGAACCCAAACCACCCCATGATTCCATGTTTCAGGTGCCTCGCCTTGTCTTCTGCATTCTCTACTTTTAAGCTTTTAGATTTTGTGAACTTGAATATGTGAATCTTTCTGGTAAGAGAATGAAAAGTGCAGGTTATCAGTCTGTCAAATCTTAGCCGACTATCAAGTAATTTAGTGGAAACCCCCTCTAATTTGTTTAATTTAGCTTCTGATTGATGCGCGTTTTATCTGCACATCTCGGCACCCCGGTGCAATGGTCGGTGACTTCCAGAGGAGGGAGCAGTTGGCCTGTTTTTGAGAGGCGAGCCTAAACTTTGCTTTACGGGGCGTTGAGAGATCGAAATAAACTAATTGATGCAGTAAAGTAACTTTAAACCTTAATACAGAAACTACATTAGGTCCTAAACACACATTCTTCACCTACCAAGCAGCTGGATGATATAGTCTTGTGATTTGCAATAGATAATATTTTATGCAAGTTAATTTGATCATCAGTTTTCTATTTTATATTGATATTTCATAAGCATTGCATGGTAAAATACCCCCACCATATGAATTTGATTAATCTTTCTCTGTGTGTTGCTAAAATATTTTATTGCTGTTCTGAGAAATAAATCTTAACTTTAATTGGTGAGGCTTAAAGCAAAATCTTGAACTCTATATGGATTTCAAAAATAATATCACTGGGGCCTTGCTTAAAACTTTGGACAAAGTAGAAAGAATTCCTCTTCCAGAATTGTGTAAATTGACTTTATTCATGCCAAGCTGCAGAACTAAATATAGTAATTTTTATGGCTTCAATAGAAAAATTTCATTTACTGTTTTCTGCAATTTGTTCATTTGCCAAAGACAGAAGAGTAACTTGTTACTGCATTTCAATAGCTCAGCTCAAAGGAAAGCTTTTTTTTTTTTTTTTTTTTTTTTCTTTTTTTTTTTTTTTTTTGCTTTGTTTCCTACTTGGAGCGCTGTTCTGTCTCCAATTTGTAGGCCTTGGATTAAGATCATTGTAGTTTTAGTGTTCCCTCTGGTCATCCAGCTCACTTGGCAATTGATTTTTCAGCATTGTTGCTCCTTGTTACCAATTTAAATTACTGCATGCTGGACATTTATGTGACTTTTTTGATCCTTCCTACTAATTTTTTGCTTGATTTAAGTGGCAAGTTCATTTGAAACAGCAAGCACAGCTTTTTGTTTTATATTGGGAGCAAAGATGGAAATACTGGACAGGATTGGACAGGAAGATGACAGTGAGATCATAATGTGATCAGTTTGTATACTTTGTTTTTTTTACATTGATGGATCTTAATGTAATCATTAAGAAACTGACTTAAAACCAAAGGCATCCTAACATCTGTCTTTTGAACTTAGGAGTGCTCCATGAAAGACAATGTGTGTAGCAAGAGAACACATTTTAGGCTGGAAGAGCAGGTAGAAGGAAGTGGAAAGCCCTGTTCTTGTCAGACAGTGTCCCAGTATGGACTGACAGCCCTGGCTGGGCCATTCTGGGGTCTGCTCACACACCTGTGGGTTGGCTTGGGTGTGGAAAAACAAGATGAGACTTAATTATGATATTTGCAATGTTTTCTTTTTTTAGCCACCAGCTGGAATGTAATACAGTGACAGTACATTGGCAAAGATTTCTCCACCAGTTGTGCCCATCTGGATGATTCTTGGTGACATCTCAGAGGGCTTGGCAGACTAAAGTGCACATTTCTGTGAAAATGTCCATCGAGTTAGCTGATCTATATTCCTGTAAATATACCATTAAGCCAGAATATTTTTGTGAGAAATTGATGTGTTTTCTTCTTCTTGGGAGTTGTTTGGAGAGAAAACAACTCTGGAAATGAGTAGGTTTTCTTACCTGCTTTTTTATTTCTCTTATCCGATCTAGTGAGTGATTAGGGATAACAGATGTGTTTACTTCTATATTAAGTCCACAGATACATGAGTGCAGTGCTCTCAAGTGGAGAGCAAGGATAAGGAATGCTGTTTATATTTAAAGTAAATTTTTATATAATGTGACTGCTCAGAGTTATGAGACTGATTCTGCAGCTGCTTTTTTGTGTACATAGTTGTGAGCGTGTTAGCATTCTGAGTTTTGGTTTGAGAATTAGTCTTTTTTGTGAGTACTAAGTTAAATTAACCAATAAATACAGTATCTGATGTTCATTTCTTTTCCCCTTCACTGCAAAATGAAGATATTTTTATGTGAAAGTCCTGTGGTTGGAGTACTCAAATGTTTCAATAGAAACATGCTAAGATTAGGTTTCTGTGATTTAAATAGAATTTTCTAAAGTATTCTAAATCTAAAACCAAGGTGCTGGTGTTCTCTAAACAGATTAAGTGTTGTTGAGTTTTACAAGTATTGTGTGTTCTTATATTTGCTGTTTGGATCTTTAAAAACTAAGAAATGGTTACGTTAACCATTAAATAGTGGTTTTCTAGAGATTGGAACTTTCCTGAAGTGGTATTGCTCAGAACAGCTGGAAATACAGGTGGTTGAAATTGGCATTATCAAGTAGCATCACACTTCACTCACTGTCATATTTGTTTCTGTATAAACAGATAATATGGGACACTTGTCTAAAAGGGCTTAGAAGTCTTAAAGAAGATGATGAAAAAGGGGCAGGAGGGAATGTGACTTAAAATAGGAAGTGCAAACAATAATAATGGCTGGAGGGACATCTATTTAGTTCTCTTTCTTAATGCTCCAGTAAATTCCCAATTTTATGGGACCAGATATGGAACAGCTAAAAGGATGAGTAAATAAGTTCCAGAAGAAACAAAAGAGGAAGTTGGGAGGTAGAAGGGGGAGGAAAATTAAGTGTACAATATAATTCTAAATCTCTTGGAGTCAATGGAAGTTTCCTCACTGACCTCAGAGGATTAATTTTCAAGCCTAGGGAAATGATGAGTGGATGAAGAGTTGAGAGATTAAAGTGTTAGCAGAGGAGAAAGGAATAGGAAGCCAGAGGGATAAACAACAATAGTGGAAACACTGCTTTCATGGGGATCACTTCAAATAAGGAATAAAAGGATCATTCAACTTGCATTACTACTTTCGGTAATTCAAATCTGATTATTTTTTAATGTACCACTTGTGCATGAAAATCAGGTTTTTTGCTAACTGTGAACACTATACTGCTGGGGCAGTGATATGGGATTCTAAATACCCACCATACTATGTAATGTGGGTTTTTTTTTTTAAATCTAATTAATTCAAAGATGTAAATTCCATTATATTTGCCATGCGCTTTATTTCTGACCAGCACTGCCAGATTTTACTGTTGGCTTTGTGGAGATCCTGGTGGTACTGCCTGCTTGACCCCAGAGTCCAGCCCTGAAGGAAGAAAGGATGGGAAACTTGGAAGGAGACTTGAATCTCCCTGAGTCCAGCAAAACATGAGGGCTTAGCAGCGATGCTGCGTGGGGTCACCGAGTGTCTTTAGGTCCTGGGAGAGGCTTCAGCTTACACTGTAGGTGACATTCTTCAATTCTTTCCACTGGGTTCAGATGGAGGTTAGTAGGCTGGGAGGTAGAGAGAGCCATGTTTCATGCACCACCTGGTACAAACAGTTTGGTGATGGGCAAATGCAGATTTTGTTCTTGATGGTATGATAATGAATATTTATTATAATATTTTTTGGTAATTTGTCATGTATCCTCTCCTTCTTTTGGACAATGTAGATGGATTCTAGTATGTGGGAGCTATCTGAATATTTGGTGTAAGAGTGTATTCTGACAGGACTGTGGAGTAAATGAGAAAAGATTGACTGACAACACGTTTTCATTCTTTACTGATGGTTAATCCGTGTAGATCACAACTTCCTTAAAAGGCATCTATTTTTAATAGCAAAATTATTTCTTAGTTTCAATTCTCAAAGAAAAGCTTTGTTTCTGGACATTTTGTGTTCCAGTTTAGGACATTTTGTGCTCCCTGCAGAGCTTACTCAGCCATGACTTTGCAGTATTTTTCTTGAGTCAGAAGCCAGACTTTTCCTTAAATAATGGTACCAGAGCACATGGCCCCTGTTTGATTGTTGTGCTGCAGTCATGGCTGTGCACGGGCACCTATGACGCTCAGCTCTTGTGAAAACCCTTTAAACTGCTGATAAAATGGTGACTCATGGTCACCTGATGAAAACAGATTCATTACCATGACTCCAGAAAGTTCAGCTCCCATGAAGTGTTTCACTTCCCACACTAGTTCTTCTAAAAGAGATGATGCTGCAGTTATTTTCTAACAGTTGACAACTGCCCAATTAAGTGCGACAGTGTGGTTGGAAAAAATTGGAATTCCAGACTTCTTTTAATAATAGTTTAAGAACTAAAATCTGTATGAGCTGTGAAGCAGTCACCAACATTCTTCACAGCGTTACTTGAAGTGATTTCTAATCAAATTATACATTTTGGATTTAATTTACCACTACCGAATTAAGTTCTTTTTGCAGTGGATCTGACCCAAACCTCACTGGAGTCAATGTGTTTTGGATCAGAGCCTGTAGAAGTGTATTGGTAGCATGCTGTAGCTTAACTGAGGACATGCTAATTCATTCCATAAATGGTCTTTCTCAGTCCAGTTTATCTGTGTTTTTAATGTATTGTGTTTGTCTGTAATGTCAGTGTGTAAGGAAGTTAGGTTGGAAAAATATGGAAAAGGAATACAGCCAAATAATAAAATATAAATGGATTTTAATTCCAGTGTGAAACAAGGACAATTAAATCCTCTGCATTGCTGACTTGTGATTCCCCAGGGACTGTGAAAGGATGGGTGAATTATAATAGAAATATGAAAAAACCCTGTTGCATGTGGATGATTTTATGTTATAAGGCAGAAAAAGGTTCTCACCAAGGATTTGAATGTAGGGTAGTGTAGGATGTGTCACTGACTCTTACATGATTGGGAGTTTGACTGGTGATTTTTGTCTTTACCTAGTTTCCCTCTTTTTTGACTGGAAATATTTCCGACACACAATGCTTAAGAAAGTCACCTAACATGTATGATTGAAACTTGCTACAGTAACGACTAATATAAATAGATGTTGGCTAAGTAATTCATGCTTTAAAATTTAACATGCAAACTCCTATGTTTTTTTTTCTTTATTACATCTTCACTTCTGCTTGGGCTTTTTTCCCATTTATTTTCCAACTGATTAATTTTATGTTAGATGATGAACATCATAAGTTTATTTTGTGTTAAAAACTTGCCTAGCTTGAAAAAGAATGGTCTCATCAGAATTGGAAATTAGCTTAAGATTTTTAAAAAAGGTAGAAGTAAGATAGATTTCTTAGCTGTTTTAAAATCAGTCATACAAACTTTGTCAGCAAATTACATATGGGAAAGTCATGGCTTGTTTGCATGGTGGTGTTTGTTTTTCCCCTGAATACCTCTCCACCATTTTCATTACCACAAGCAGTGTTGTAATGGAAAGGCAGTTGCAGATCTAATAAAGAAATTGAGTAATAATGTTAAAAACCCCTTAGAAATTCAAGCCCCAAAATGGAGTGAAGAGGTCTCACGATTGAGAGAGGAGAACTCTCACTGCAGAACACAATTCCTGTACAGTGTGTCTCCATCTGAGCCCTTCTGTTGTTGTGCGGTGTTGTTTTTTACAGAATCCATCTCCTGCCTTTGTGTGATGTTGCTTGGCCAAAGGACAGAAAGCATAAACACCTCTCAATAAGGCATGGGAGTCAGGTCAGCTGTGTATGTTCATTTCTTCAGAGAGATGGCTGAGTGAAGGTGGCTCTTGCCAGGCCCTGGTGTCTGGCCCTTGCCATGTGGAGCTCCCCTGTTCTTCATTTCCCTGCTCCAGAGAGTGCAGGGCTTTGAATGAAGCCTACACGAGAGGCAGCTCTGCCTTCTTAGTACACAGCAGTGTTTGCAACTAACTGAAAGCTTTTCACTGGGAAACTGGGAAAAAAGAGTTTGTGATCTATATTGTGTGCTGACATTTTGAACCAAAATCTTCACTACTGTGTTTTCCTCTTGGCTGTGTACATTTTGCTAGGGAAGTAGGGTCCATTATGAAGCCTTAAGGGCAAGTGCCATTTTTCTTGGGTTTGTACTTTTTTGTCTTTGACCTTCACTGAGGGTTCTTTGCTGGTTTTGCTATAGGTGTGTTTTACAGACAGATCCTCTTGCAGGAAATCCTGAATTTGGCAAAACTGAGATTTTATTCCTTTTTCTGTGTAACTTGCTGTGTAATGTGAGATAGCATTCAAGTGGAGAATCACAGTAAAAATGTTTTATCAAAGCTGGTTGCAGAATAGTCAGTTGTTAGTCTCGAGGGAGAGTGGGAACAGAGATAAGGAAGAATGACACAGTGGTTTCCACCCAAGAAAATGTGTCATAGCCACAGAACATTTTCTCAGCATTTTCATATCGTTGATGACTGAGGTTTGTCAAAGTTACTTCAATAATTTTATCTTCATTTTACTCTAAAAAGTTATGTGGTAAGTAAGCCAAACAAAGCTCTGTTCTGTGTGCAAGGTCCTCTTTGCACATCCCTGCTTAGTTTCCAGGATTAGTGCAATGCCTGGTGTATCTGACACCACTCAGCTGGTGAAACAATAGTTTATATAAGGTATAGTTAAGTACAGCCTTTCAAGCTTGAGCCAGTGCTCTCCTGTTGTAAACTCTGACGAGTGTCTTTGTTCATTGAATAGCCCAATGATTTAATAGCACTCATAATGGACCAAATATACAGGGCTGTGGTTTATCCTGCTTTGTATCATGCAGATAAAGTCTGAGAGAAGAGCAACCTATAGATCTGAACAGAAAATATTTGCTGAACTTAAGAGTTGGGAAAGAGCTAACTCTTGGGCCATTAAAGAGGCTCTGTTCAATGCCAAAATCCTAGGATGTGACAGTTAGTAGGGTCATGCAGAATATAATTTTTCCTTCTTTATTTTGACATTCCTATTGCATAAAAATAGGAAGGAGAGTCATTGAGCTGGACCAGAGTGTGCTGCCCTGCCATAATAAGGTAATCTTCAGCAGTGGAAAACAAACCTACAAAGAGTTATTCATTCCCTCTGTGGTATTGTCTGCAAGTCTCTGGTTCTTATTTGCCTGGGTGTTAAACTGACACAGTCACAATCCATGGTTCAGGGAATTTACAAACAACTTGGATGATAGGATTAAGCCTGACACATCAAAAGTTGAAAATTAATCCCATAATTTAAAAGAGCAATCAAACAACAACATATTCTCATCTCTAACAATGACTGCAGAGAGTTTGATGCATAACATAAAATAGCTGAATAGCAGAGAGCAGTGATTAAATCTTTGGCTACCATGTGTGGAATAAAATAGCAACATTGGTTTATAGATGTCTTCAGGAAATTGATAGAATTTGTCACTAGTTTTAAATGTTTATATGTTAATTTATGTGTAGTTCATTAAATTGAACTGAATATTTAATTTTGCTTTTATTGTTTGGTGGAAACGGGGTAGTGTGTAGAGATGACCTCAAAGGACAAAATAATGTTAAGGAAAATGTGTCTTTGTCTATATCCCTTCACCCTCATAATTGGCAGGAATTTTGATTTGTAGAATATTTGGAGGATACAACTAGGGGTAGTTTTTGATTATGAACTGGAAAGAGATTTAATTACAGAAGCTCAGTATATTCTACACAGTTCAGAAAACTCTTTGCTAATTTGAAGCTATTTTCTGTAGGGTTATTAGAGATGGTTCATTTGTTGTTGCTATTTTGGAGAGGCCTACATTATTAAGCATGTAGGTACTGTTGGGGTTTATTCTGGTATTGTAAATTCCTATTTGAAACATGATATAGATTTGGGGAAGGGAAAATCCAGAGATGAAGAATACAATAAAAAAATATTGTAAGTTTAGAAGTGAAATGATACTCAGGTATCATTAAAACCTGCCTTTCTTTATCTTAGGCAAGCATCAAGGAATCACAGTATTTCAAGCTGTACACCTAGAAAGTCACTTAAAGCTCTCTTGTTGGTAGCTGTGCTGTGACAAGGGGAGATAACTGTTTTTTATCTACCATTATGAGGCAACATCCACACTCCAAGCAGAGAAAATGAAGTTGGCAAAAGATAATTTCCAGATTTGTAAGTAGGCTAGGGTATTTGAGCTGTTACAAAGTGGTAGGAGTACCAGTGATGATCACAGCCTCCTAAAACCTAATAGAGTACATGATATTCACTGTGGGCTCCAGATAGGAAACTAGCTTAGAAGGAGAGAATACTTCAAGAATTTTATCCACAGAGATACTGGTGACTTTAACTTGATGCAAGTGGTAGTTTCAGAAAAGGCAGGGTAATGGTACTTAAGAAGGTAAGCTCATTCACCAAGAGCATCTACTCTGTAGTAGTGCCCTAATCCAAATGATCTCTGCTGCTGCTGGCTGCCATCATACTGGTACTGGTTTTGAAATACCCCTTCTTTGTCTTTGGACTGCCACACAGATTTGGTGCTTAGGCCCTGATCAACAAGTGGCTTGCTCACTTCTCTCATTTGACCATCTGCAAGTCAGTTCAGTGACCCTCAAGATGTTTGGATTAGTTCCCTTGTGTTCTCAGTAATGCTTTGGTTTTCCTCAAAGTCTCCATATGTTACTTGTTTAAATGTTAAAGTAGTTAGACATTAGTCCAAATCTGTTAAAACAGAATTCAGTTTAAATGCTGTGTTACCCATTACTTTACTAGTGTGGTGAAAACCAGCAAGGCTTTGTAGTTTTCTTGTGGGCTGTGTGATGGAGGTTCCTGTGTGTTATGGGTGAGGATTCCAGGTTTTCCCACTAAGTGAAAACACTGTGAAAATTCCCTTCTGTGAGGGCTCATTCTCAGCAGCGAAAATCTCCCTTGTTGTTATTGTCATGTTTACAGCAGCACTGTAAAAGGGCTTAAAAATCAGGCAGACCTAGGGGGAAGGTGTAAAGGGAAAAGTGGCAGGGTCATGGAACAGGCTGTGGAAGGTGTGTCCTATGGGCTGGGAGTAACTGTGGCATCAGCTGTCACCTGTGTGACTGATGGTGAATTGCAGGGGAGCCTGTATGAGTTTTTAAATTGCAGATAAATGCAGATCATAAGCATAAAAATGCCAAAAATTGCCATTAAGTTCCTGAGGAACAGATTGCACATGAACAGGTGATGGGATTGGAATGAGCACTCCAGTACCTGAAGAAAAAGGCAATCTGCCACAGAATGCTTGTGTGTTCTGGAGTTTCCCTCTGTGACTTGCACAGAAGATTTTGCAGTCTGGCATTGAACAAAATAAATTCTTAGGCCTTCCTTTGTTTGCAGCTGTCCTCAACCAGTCTATTAATATTTCTGCACTGGAGCAAAAGCTGGATGTTTACAAATAATTCCACACTGAAGAAATGTGCAGCATAATGCTTTATTTACCCAAAAATACGGGTTCCAGCAGGCAGGCTCCAGGAAGGCAGGCTGACAGCCCAGGAAATCCTGCAGTGCTGCTTGGCTCTGCCCCTGGGACACTTGTGCCAAGGAGCCCCCTCTGAGGAGTGGCATGGGGATAGTGCCCTGCCCTTCTGCCTGGCGTCAGAGCCACGCTGCTTCCTGCAGGCAGCTCAGAAGGACCCCTTGCAAGAGTCATTTACAGTTTGTTTGCAGGGAATTACCCTCCAGACATATTGCCTTTCTATTGGCTCCTCAATCACTTCTCTAATTGGGGAAGTGTACTTTGAAAGACTTTCGGTGACATGTTTGTTTTTCTTAAAAGCTTATGGAACAGAAACTCAGCCTCATGAGGGATGTGTGTCCCAAATGGAATTACAATGATCCCACAGTGTTAATTCTGTTCATCAGTTATGCTCCTGATTTTTTTCTGTTCTAACATTAATCCTGTAATTTTAGAGAAGAAACTGTTTTGAAGAACTTTGCTTTCTGTTCATGTATTAAATTATCAATAGGGTATGAACATGGGAAAACTTAATAAGTTATTTCTCCTTCCCAAATATGCAAATGAACAATAGGACCAGAAATCTGTCTCAAACCTTTGGACAAGTGCATTCTCAGTACAACCTTGTACTTTCAATCTTTTTTTTTTTCTTTCCCACTGAAGTCTTAGGAATTTCAGCCATGGGTAGTGAGGTTCACAGATAGATGCTGGAAGGATGAGGGCCTCTGCTTTCTGTTGCTGGCTGTGGCAGGAAGTGTCAATTAGTGTGGAAAATACTGAGAGTTCTTGCATTGAGTGATTGAAGTAAATATATTTTGTTTATTCTGCGTACTTGCCCTTTAAAGTTGCATGTTTGATTGCTAGACTTAGGGAGTGAGAAGGTGTGGCAGTTTGATGCCCTTTACCTATTAGCACTCCTTAGCTGTGTGTGAATAGTAAAGCTACTAATTGGTGTCCCTATAGTACAGGGAGCATCTTCTTAGTGATTTCACAGTGCTCTTTCCTCTGAAAGGCTTTGCTTTTTATCAAAAAGAAAAAAAAATTGTTGTAGGACATTTTTCCAGTGATTCCTACATAAATTAGTAACAGCAATTTGTAGCAAAAATCAGCTAAGAATCAGCAGATTAGACATTTAAGACAATTAGGAACTAGAGCTGTGATATATGTATACTTGTGTACAAATTAGAGTAATTTAATACATTTCATGTGAGAAAGCAATGCAAGTGAAATGACCATAGTTTCAGAATCGCGGCTTTTAGCAAAGATGATGTTTGTTATTTTTAATTTCTTAATTTTATTTTCCTTTCTAAGCAGTGTAAAGGGAAGAAAACTTAATTTTTGTGAAATATGAGTCCTCTGTTTACTTTTAGAAAAGCTTTGTTTCCATTTTTTTATTATATTGTAGAAAAGGAAGTAAAAACTTTGTATGTAGGTACATGTATGTTGTAATGCTCGTTTTCAGAAACTCAGATCTCAGTGCTTCTAATATTTGCAGTCTGGCATTGATTGTAAGTATAATAGGTTATTTCATGCTGTTTCTCTTTATGTTCATGGTTATGATACTGAAATGTTGAGACCACACACAGACAACAAAATCTCCAGCCACTTACGCATGTAAACAGTCTGGCTTTTTACAAAGTGGAAAAATATTTCTTGTGCAGTATTTTTAACATGATCAGCATGTTAAGGCTTAATCTGCAACTGTGTCAACATTTCTTTGGCTGTAACCATTAATTCTGTAGCCTCTTGATAATATGTAAAATGTGAGACTGGTTTGTTTACTACTGGGATTTGTCAGCAATTACTGTCTGCGTTTAGCTTAGTGCTTTCAAATATATAATAGATCAAAGAGTTATTTTGCATCATCACTGTGGTTTTAGTAAAACAAAGGATGTTTTTCTCCCCAGCTGGCTTTGAGACCTTCAAAGAGCCATTGGAGCAATAATTTCATAAATATTGTACTTATACCTGTTTGATATTGGTAGGCACAGGTACAATACATCATTTACCTTCTGTAGCTACTCTTTAACAGGAATTTAGCTATAGGGACAGGAATGTACATCTCTTTCAGCCTCAGTTATTGTGAGAACCTGGCATGGCTTCAACGTAGCTGGGAATTTTTGTTTTGCTTATTTTTGTGTAATTAATGCATGTTTTCAGCATTCTTCTTACCATCAGGAACTGCAAGTGCAGTGGTCATGTGCGGTATTATCTAAGTGCCAGATCATTTTCATCACAAAGAACTGAGCATTACACGTTCTGATAGACAAGTTCTTCATATGGATATCCATGTATGGAGTTAATTAAGAGTAAGATGGCATAAAAGCATTTTAATGGACAACATATCTGTTTCAAGTAACAAATATTTGGCTTTATATAGTGCCTTTATCTCTGTTCTCAGAGATAATTTATTAACATAGTTATGAATTTAGTTTCAATGTATTTTTGTGGCTTTGCAAGTAACAAAAAGAACGATCTCCCAACCTTATCAGACAAATGTGAAGGACTTTGGTAAGAATTTTTTGTTTAGTTAGAAGTAGGCTGTGAAATCAGTTAAACTTACTACTGCTCCTCAGAAAATTGCCATTAATTAATTCTGTGAACTCAGGGACACTTGGTTAAGATATTTCACCTCAGCTTTTTCTATGACCTTATACAATTCTGAAGTGCTTGTTTTTCTGTGAGTATTTTACTTAAGAGATATAAATAATGGCACATCAATCCATAATACTGACTTTAATAAATCTTAAAATGCAGGCACTGTAATATGGATAAGGGAAATTGTTGGGGAGTTCAGTTTTAGAGGTAGTCACCTGACAGAATAAGCTTTTATATGAAGCTCTTCAAAGGCAAACCTGCATTTTTAGTCACTATAATAAAGTATTTAATAAATGTGTCAATATTACTGCAGGAGATTAGGAAAGCTTTCAGTTTGTAGATTACTGTGTTTTTATTTTTAAGACTTAAACACTCTCTTAAATGCTTAAATTCTATTGCCCTTTCTCGGCACCGCTCAAACCAGAGGTTTTGTTAAAATTTGAGTTAATCTTTTGCCCAGTAAACCCTAAGATACTGTTTTCCTAAACAGCATATGAACAAAGAGAATCTATGTGTTTCATCATTCCTGTTCTGCTGTCTGGTCCAGTTTCATTTCCTTTGATGAAGAAATGATAAATAGATCTTACAAAGTGAGGCAGCAAAACTATCTCTATCAGTTAGTTAAAGTTAAATTCTTGATACTAGTTTTGTTTTCCAAGATTTTAAGCATTTAGCTTAAATGATGAATTTCCTGCTAAGAATTTGTTTAGTAAAAAATTAGTTGAATTTTTGACTTATTTTTTCCCCTGCAAAGGTGTTATTTTGGACATATCTACCAGCTGTGTATCCAAGTCTTTTGCATGGTAACAAATCCCAGGCTTTAAGAAGCAGCAGTAATTCTAGATGGAGTTTTGTGATGAGCCCTTTGCCCTTGGTTTGGATATCTCCCCACCAAGTTATACACCTCTGGGGAAATCAGTTTTTAGATTCACTTTTCATTTAGGAAAACCCTCAACTGACGGGGAATCTCCTGTGATCTTGGTGGCCCCTGCTGCACTGGTGATGAGAAGGGGGGAGATTGAGCCTGTTCTGTTTGGGAGAAAGGGTGGGATGATTTATTGAAACAAAATTAAAATTAGACAACAAAAAGCAAAAAACCTGCTGAAGATCTTTGTTATTTATGGAGCAGAGCCTGGGGGTAGGTGGCACGGGATCGGCTACAGGGATATTCAGCAGTTTGTGTGAGGAACTGGTGATAGGAGAGCAGTGGAGCAGGAGTGAGGGGAAGATGGAGGGTGGTTGTCAGTGCTGGAGCAGGGATGTGCAGGCAGGGTCAAGCCGAGAACTGGACTAAAAGGTGCAGAGAAGGCTGGGAACAAGACAAGGCATGGAGCAGCAGGAGTAAAACAGGAATTCATAGTGGCTTGATAATGAGATGAGGATTAGGAGCAGTAAGGGATACTCAAACTGGTGAAAAGCCTCGGGTGGCAGGATGAATTGGTTGAAAAGCTGTTTTCAGCCACTTGGAGCAGGGAGGAGAGCAGGAATACCCAGATGTCGGAAGGTGTAAATTCTCAGGGATGATGGGCACAGCTGTCTGGTTTATGTTTTGTGTTCCCCTGTGCCCCCCAGAAAGAGAACGTAAGGCCCCTGAGGTGTCCCAGAGTGGCAGAATGTTTTATCCTTGCCCAGTATTAATCCAAAAGGAAGGCTGATGGTTTACTGCATGTTAATTGTGTTGATCCAGTCAGGGCAGATGTCTGTGGGCTTCCAGTCCTGCCCGTTTCCCGGTGGGAGTCAGTGTGTCAGCAGATGGCAGATTTTCCTTAATCAGTTTTCCACCTGCCCTTCCCAAGGTTGTACTCAGAGACCGTTTAACTTCATAAATGTACTTGTAGTCATCAAGGAGCATGGGTGGTGTCCTTGGCCTTTCTGTAAGTCATTCTGTAGGATATTGTCATTGTGTTCTATTATAGCACTGCTTCACTCTGCCCATTTCAGTTATAGAAAATAGTTCATACAAAAAGGGTGAATTTCTCATGACACCTTTTAAACACTTGTACATTTACCTGAATTTTTGGACAAATACTTGGTTGATAAAATTGAGGTTTTGTTGTGGATTGTTATTACTCTTCAGTATTTCTCTGAAAACCTAATGAAGGGAGGCTGAAGGGTATATTGAAAAACTTTAAAGCCAGCAAGATTTGGAGCATCTAGCACTCCTACCATGTTGTAATCATTAATAATGATTTAAATGTTTACACACCCTGATCTCTATTGTTCTCTTTGATGTTAATTACATTACAGCATATCACAAGTTCATTCTTCATATCAGGCAAATAAGGAAATATTTCCTCTTCATTTATCTGTGTCCCTTAGCAACACAATGGGTCTTATGCATTGTTGAATAACATGTGGTTTTGCTGCTTTTGCTATGTACAAATGCTTGTCTTTCCATCTTTTTAAAAAACCCTGAGTGGAACTTGGTTACTAAATTCAAGCAAAAAATAATAGAAAGATAAATATATGGCCATAGGTGACTATAGTGAAGCTTAGTAGTGTTCTTGGACATGTTAAAGCTAAGTCTTTCTTTTTTCTTCTTTTTGTCTTGCTCTTATTAATGTGAATCAGATTAAATGGATGGTGTGATCACTTGTTCCTGTCTCTGTGGTTCCTGACATCCAGGAGCTGTAATCTGTCAGGTGCTGTCATCTCTGTTCTTTCATTCCTTTTACCAAAGACAGTTGTGCAGCTAGCATACTATCAATTTTTTAAATTAAAAAATGAGCTGTTGCTTTCCAAAGGGTAATCCCCTTTCAATCTGTGAAGTAGGTGTGGTTTTTTGGTTTGTTTTTTTTTCTCCTGTTGAAATTAATGGGAAAAAAAAATGTAGGTTTTTAAACCTAATTTATCCGGAGTACACTTTTCTATGTGGCCCTTAAAAAGGATGCAGACTTGCAGGATGTGAAATTTCAGCCATATCTGTTCTAGCTCTGCAGATATTGTCAAAGTTCCTTAGTTGGCACAGTCCTGTCTTTGGTAGGTGATTTTTGTAGCATGTGAGGCTTCATCCTTTGGATTCGCCCTATGGTTTTCACACTTAAAGTTGTATGACAGGGTTGGTTTTGTAACCAGTGAAATCAGATAATATTTGTAGCATCTGCTGTCATGTATTTTAGTGTGAAATTCCTGACTGCTGGTAGGCATTGCTTAGGTTCCATCAGCAGTGTAAGTGCTGTGTACAAAGAGGCAGCCTGGCCTCTGGAACACAGTGCATTTCCAGTAGAGGGGTACAGGTCAACGTTGTACCAGGAAGGAAAGAAACTTTTTGCCCTCTAATATTATCTGTCAGTTGGAGAAATGCTTCACAGGTCTGTTCATCTGCTGCCTGCACAGGACAAATCCTGCTGCTGCACTGCCTTTAGAAGAGAGGGGAAGTCTCTATTCCCTACAAATCATCGTAAAATTCTTCATGAAATTCCTGTCTGAAATCAGCAAAATGCATGTGGAGTTTTGCTGTTGAAGCTGATTGCAAAGTTTTTAAATGTTGAGAGTTCCTCATTTTCCGGGATTATTGTAAATTTTATTTGACTGTTTGAAAAATTTAATCAGGAATGTAAAATTCTACTGGACCTACAAGCCTAAAGATACTGAAGGATAAGTTTTGCCCACAAGTACAGCAATTGACAGTCTCTATGTGTGTCTGTAAACTTGTTCTGCATCTATGCAGAGCTGTTACAATGGCAGAATCTGACCATGTCTTTTAAAAATCTGGTTTTTTTCCATTGCTTCTACTATTGGTGATATCCTTTGTTTTAGTGACATGGATTGGATCATTAATGACATTTAAAAAAATTAGTTTTTCTTCAGCATCTATATCCAGAAGTGCTTACAGAAATCTTTATTAACTTAAAAGGAATTCTGAAAACAAGGGAATTAAACATAATGCAGCATTATAAAGACCGTAATCTTAAAATCTGCTTCTGTACTATGGAAAATGGATCTTTAGTTCTGCTGTTTCTATATGTGTGAAAGTGCTGTTGGCAGATAAGGTTTACAGCTATAGATTTATGGAGAATTTTCTTCTAAAATTCCAATTCTAACATTCTTTCTTGTAATATTGACCTGTACGGATATTTGAAGCAGTTACTACTTAATTTCCCATGCATATTGAGTGAGAGCACTGTTTGAAAAGCCCAGGAAAGCAGACCTAAATACAAATCTCGTACCATCAAAATTTCAGTGGACTCTGGCAGGTTACATTTCTTTCATACTTGTGTGTTTCCTTTGAAAGAAAACCATTCCCAGATGGTCGTTGCAGGATGCTGAATGAAGCCAGTAATTTTATGTAAGCTTGTGAGTTCATAGCCCTGACAGAATTCCTTGTTTGGGTGCAGGATTCTTTGCCGAGGGTTTTTTTTTTTTCATTTTTATCTCTGCACTGTTAAATGAAGGCAAGTTGAGGGTAAGATTATCTGCAAGGTCACAGAGAAACTTAAGGCATGATGGGCAAAGGATCCTTACCGGGTTGGAACTAGAAATAAACACACAAAGGGAAGGATAGGGCCATACTGATAGTTATAAATTAAGTGTCAAGGTCTCAAATCTGGGAAGGGATCATCAGAATTTATAAAGTTCTATTTAAATAGTCCATTCTCCTCACTTCAGACATCTGTTACTGGTTATTGTTTGAGTGACCACCATGTACATTATACAAAAAGGAATGTGTTTTTTGTAAGATCTCTGCTAATGTGGCAGATAAAATCCCAGTGTTTGATAGCAGTGCCAAAGGGCAAAGAGGTGCTGAACAATATTCCTCATCTTTACCATAACTTTCCTTCCTGGAAAAACAGGCTTTGACAGTGGGAAAATGAAGACTGAGATAAGGAGAAGTGGAAAGAGGCTTGGGAACTGAGAGTGATATAGACCAGAACTTGAGCAAGCAGGGGAAAAAGTCTTCTCTTGGGCTGATGCACCAATTTTTTTTTTTTTTTTTTTTTGATTACAAATAGGAGTTCTATCTCCATGGTATGGCAATAAATTGAAAGGACTAGCAAGCTAAGAAGCTAAGGAACAGTTGTTTGTGTTGGCATGGAGTGTAATCTGGGCCTAGTTTTTACATCTCTAGCAACTGATTTTTGCACTGTTTAATGCAAATGCTGCATCAGTCTCAACATTTCATTTTTCAGAGGAGCAGTATTGGAACTGATGATAATGATTTGCTTACTCAGGAGAGATGAAGCAGTTGACAGTGCTGGTTCTCTCATTTTTATTGATTATGGGCATTAAGTTTCAGTACAGAAAGCAGGCAAGTTTGCCTTTATTTCTTTTACCCTTGGAGAGCTAAGCAGGTGGATACAGGTTATGGGAAATTAGGTGTGCTGCAGACATGTTAAGTGATTCAGTTTTAATTTTCCATTTTAACATCTTGCTGGGTAGACATAAACATTGCAATTAAGCAAGATTTAATTCAGCCAGTTGACATCTTAGATACCCGATAATAGATGACATAGCTGAAATTATTGAGCTGCTTTGTGCTGTCAGTTTTACTGTAGCCCTTGCCTGTTTAGAAGATGCATTAAGGAGGAATTTTGACCTTGGCAGGTGTAGAAAAAGTCAAATTTAAATTCAGGAAAATTTTCATGGAAGAATTAGGCAACCTATGAGAGTTTTGTGCAATAGGGTTACAGATGGAGCAGGGAGAAAAAGAACCTGACGAATGTACAAATATATGCAATTTTTGATAGAAAATTATAAAAATAAGAATTTTAAGGGACTGTTTTACAGAAAGTGGAATTTTTTCAGCAGTTTAGTTCATTATAGGGGGAATATGGAAGACAAGTGAAGCCGAATTAGCCTCCTGAAGGAGAAGGTATTACCTTAAGCATGATTCTCTGTATTTGCACACAACAGGACAGGATGCTAAGATGCATTTGTAGAATTTTGCTATTTACTTGTATGTTAAAAAGCTGACCTTTTTGAAACATATGTATTAACTTTGGAAACTAATTTTCCAGTATCATCATGTTCTCAGCTGCAAAAGAAACAACAGGTATTAATATAGTTTATGAATTTATTTAGTCTTAGTTAATTTGTACTCTGCACTGGAATAAGTACACAGAAAGCCACCTTTTAGAATATGTGTGAAGAATAAACTTTGGCAGATGTTGCTTCTGTTAAACTATCTTTGCTCCATGTATGTGAGAGTGCCTTGAGTGATAGGAATAGAAATTTGTCAGTTCAGTGTCTGACATCTGTGTTGGGCAAATTAGCACAAACTCCAGGGGGCAGAATGAATGATATGGGAATCAGTGGAACCTGTTGGGAAAAAGTCAAAACACCCATTGTAACAGAAGCCATATGCATCACAGCCCTCTGGTGTCTTTACAGGAGGGAGTGAGTGTAAGGAGAGGAAATGTGGCTGCCATAACCCTTTCAGATCCCCCAGAGGGGATGGACAAGGGCCTTCGCCAAAGGCTGAAGGTGAGCTGAGGGACAAGGTCCATGCACAGATTCCCTGGCTGAAGGGTGGAGGCGGCACTGGAGCTGAACAGGGAGCTCTGGGCAGATGCTGGATTTGTGCTGGAGCTGAAGAGGGAGCTCTGGGCAGATGCTGGATTTGTGCTGGAGCTGAAGAGGGAGCTCTGGGCAGATGCTGGATTTGTACTGGAGCTGAACAGGGAGCTCTGGGCAGATGCTGGGTTTGTACCAGCCCTGAACAGGGAGCTCTTGGGCAGATGCTTCTCTGAAATCTTGGGAGCATGTTGTTTGTATTACTCTTCATAATAGGTGAAAATGAGCAATGTGTTACCCATGATGTCTGTATATTGTGTTTCTCACAAGTGTTTTTCCTTGGGCATTCATGATAGGATTGACCACATGTGAATATAGTACCTATCAGTGCACTTAGTGTGAAAAAGAATTAAAGAAACCAGCAAAGCCAGTTAGAGATTACACTCTGCTTATGTAAAGTACTGAATTTGTTTCTGTAAATGTTTGTTTTCATGTTAGAAACAATCACACTTTGTTTGGATCTTTCTTTCTGCTATTGGAAGAGACTGGAGTAAATTAACTGATTTAAATAAATTTTTAGAAGAAAAATGGTCAGAACTTCCCAACCTCAGAAACTGCGTTTGTGGGAAGAGGAATATTTGCAGAAGGATTCACTTTTATGAATTAGAGGTCTTTGTTGTGGCTGCTGGGGACACATAAATAAATATTGATTAACCTGTGCAGTGTAGTGCTGTACTCACCTGCCTCCCTTAGAGGTCAGCGTGGGTTCCTGGGGCTCCTGAAGGGCCGCGCTTGGAGCAGGGTCAGGTGCATTTTTCAGCTGCATCTGATTTAAGTTAAGGCCTTGTGATGCGGCACCTGCTTCTCATTGCCCTGCTCTCCTGCCAGGGATCACCAGTTCAGTTTGTCAGGAGAGATATCTGAATAGGCACTCCCTGTTTGTTGCTCTCAGACTCGATAGGTGCTGGGCTGCCTTTTACAACCGATGGTGAATCAAAACTGTTTGAGGCAGGGGACACTTCCACTGCTCAGCTGTGGTTGGTGCTGCCCTGTGGGAGATGTGAGACAGAGGCAGTCAGGAGCAAGGACAGACACATGGGGAAGGAGCTCTGTTAGCACGTCATGTTTTAGTCCCAGGAGCCTTTCTGGTGACAAACACTCCAACAGCTACCTTCCACAGTCTATTCTTGCCTTGCACCAACTCCTCAGTGTTCAACTCTGTTCATATTTTACATATTTTTATAAATTGCTTGTTGCTCCTATTCTTTTTTCTTTTTATTTAAGCATAACATCTATTTATTATATACTCTGTTCAATGCCAGATTAAATGATTTTTTTTCTTGGACATTAAAAAAAATTATATCGCTTTGCTTGCTAGCTGTTAATTCCTTGAGGTTTTTGGTGATCTGTTTCCATTTTGAAATATGATGGATTCTCCATCATCTGATTCTGCTTTTTCAGCAATAAGATTTAGCACATCACTTGTTCTTTTGGAAGACTCAGCTATTTCTTCCCTTGTACCTCTGTGGATAAAGCATCAAATATTTTGTTGAACTTTCCTCCTCTGCCCTGTGTTGACTTAATATGCTCCCACTTAATAGAAGGATTTTGTCCAAAGGGTGTCACTTGTGTAATATGCCTTTTTCAGCATGAGTCACTTTTTTCTTATGCTGTTTCTGAAAAAGCTTTCTTGCTGTTCTGAAACTTTCCTGGCTGGGTTTAGACAAATTAGTTAAAATAGAGAGTTAAAAGTACTTCTTTTACGTACTTGGAAAATGTAACATTTCAACCATTTCAGTAAATTTAACAATATTAAGAAGTTTGGCTTGCTACACTTTTTTAGCAAATAAAAATACTTCTGCTTTATGTATTTGTCTTAAAATCTGATCATGTGCAATTAATTTATCTTGAATCTGTTAAATTATTTTGGCATGAAGATTGAGCATCTGCAGATATTTTAGCTTGAAGCATGGGCTGCAGATGTTGGGTTTGGTTTTGTGCTGCCTCCTGCTTCCCCGTTCAGTAGCTGTGTGCTGCGGTAGGTAAGGCTGTCACGAGAGGCAGGGAGGGAAGGCAGTTCCAGAGCAGGTGAGGCCTCGTCTCTTAGAATAAAAAGGAATCTCAAATAATTGCAAAGTTGGACATGTGGAACAGTTTCCTGCCTGGGACCTGCCCTCACTTCCCCATTCTGTTTTTGTGAGAGGGAAGTCAGCCCATCCCTGCAGCTGTTGGACAAATAACTCAGAAATACATTCATGGGTGCATCATGTGCTGGAGAACTGCTGCTCCTTCATCCCAGCAATGTGCCCGTTACCTTGTGAAACAAACACTGTGGTTTGCCTCTGCTTCACCTTACAGGAAGCTTGTAAATTGTGTTTTTGTGCTATCTGACATCTGCTTTTATTTCCTCTAACAGTTTACATCAGAAGATACTGAGGGTGGTGTCTCCACCTAATTTTTATTGCACTTCATTTTCTGGTATATGCAGAAAGTCATAAAATCAGGTGGTACATTGCTAATTTCCTCAGCCCTCTTGTATGGTGGCTCTTTTCATGCTGAACAAATCCATCAGTAGCTTGCCAATACATACTTGGTGATCTTTTTTTGATGCTTTAAAGTCTGGCAGATTAATATTAAAATACAGCCTGTAAAGCATGTATGGGAAAACCTGTGAAAATCATTTAACAAGTTGAATGTCTGAAAAAGGCCCTTAAACCTTTTTATTACTGGCTCTAATTTCTTTAAAATTAGGTATTATCATGTTGCAATTAGCCATCTTTAGGAGTTCTGGAAGCTTTAGTAGTCATTGCAGTTGTTTTGATACCTATTGCTGTAGGATCTGATAATTACAAACCGAATAATTCAGCCACGCAGAGTGTTTTGTACAAGTTCCTTGTTCTTTTCACCTGGGGAAGAAACAAAATCCCAGGACTAACTTTGTAGAACCTGAAAGAATGTCCCCAACTCCAGTTTAGTACAGCAATGACAAAGCAATTCTTCTCATGAATTACCAAATCCATAAGAGCAAGTTTTTGTCATTATTATTATTGATAGCTCAGGGTAAGAGCTCGGTAAGGTAATAATATTTGTCTGCACCCACTTACCTATCATCAAGGGATACACAAGAATATGGTATCCTGTGGCACTCTGTTGGTGTGGCCAAGCCCTAGGAAGTGTCTTTAAAAATTTACAATTAAGAGTTAATTGTATTTGGGTAGATTGTGAACATTTTCACCTCCTCAGTTAATATGGCCACTCACCTTTCCCAGCTTGCAGTGGGATGAAAGCGGGTTGTTGCAGACATGGGTATTTCATCATCGCTTGCTCACAATGATTCAAAAAATACCATCCTTTTTAGAATAATACTTCACAACAAGAGGATGAAAGCAGCTTGTTGGAATCTCAAATTATCTTTTTATTATCTTGAGCAAATAGTGTGCTGCTATTTCTGTTTTTCTGGATCAGTCCTGACACAGGCAGGGACATGGTATATCCTTTCAAAACGATGGTGAGATTGCACTGTTACTTGGAGACTTAGCCCCAAGGAAAAAACTTGCTTTTTGCAATTGTTTGAGCTCCAACTATATGACTCTTTTCAATATGTGGGCTACAAAACCTCCTACGGAATTGGGATCAGGCAGCACAGATTGACAACGTAAATTAAGCTTAATTCTCTCATGCAATTTAGGCCTTTTTCAACGTTGTACCTGATAGAGCAGTTCTCCAGGACCAGTTTATATGTTTAGATTAAGTAATTACTGCTTAGCCTGGCTGTGGGTGATGAACTGGAAGCTCTGTTTGCACTGCAGCATTCTTACCTTGCTAGAAACATGCAGCTCCTTTCCCTCAGCAGGTATTGGGTTTTCTGAAGGAGTTGTCTTCATTAACTTATTTGAATCTGTGTATTTGGGTGGATTGCTCACTGTTAACGTGCTTTTAACAGCAGTGTGTTAGTCCTCAGTTTGAAAGTCTCCAGTATCACACACAGCTCCATCAGATCTGAAGTTCCTTAGTGTTTTTATGTTTTCCTAAGGGTTGAATCACTCACAAGTATTTCTTGTTTTCTTTTCTCCATCATTTCTGAAGTTTAATATCCCGTCCATCTGCATCTGTTAAGAGTCTAATGCTGCCTTGATGTTGCATCCTAGTCTCATGAGTTGTCAGGCCACATTTATCAGAGGATCATTCTAAAGGCTTGTTCTCTGCTTACCCCTCTTTGCTTGGCATGGAAACCTCTCAATGGGATCTTAATGTGCCTATAGCTTATTGATTGAATTTTCAGATAACTGCTTCTTCTCTTCCACTAAAACACCAGAAAATTAAGCACTCCTCCTTCCAGGAATTCCTCATATATAAACTGTTCTTCTAAAAAAAGCAAGCCAACCGCTTGTGAAAAATTACTTAGATATAATTTGTATGCAGGTTGTAAAAGGGGAATTTCCTCCCTGCTTTTGGAAAGTCTGACTGCCTTTTAGATTGTCCAATTCCTGCTGAATCTGTGTATAATTTAGTGCGGCTATCTTTAAGGATAGATCTTCTATTTAGAACCATTATAGCATTGCCCTTGATCTGCTGCTCCCTTTTTACTGTTGCAGTGACCCCATAGATCTTTGAAAGCAGGGAATTGAAAAGATCTAGGTGATGTTAGCTGATGGCTATAATCCTTCTTTAATAAGAAGGATTTATTTGTTGAAACTGTTCTACAACTTCAGGATATAAATTTATGACAAAGTACGAGCTTTGTACAATTTCCAGAACCAAGCAGCTCTTATCCAGAAAAAAGGTCAAAAGTGGAATATGCCCCTTTTCCTCTCTGACATTTGCATCATATTACTTGAGCACTTTGAAGAGTGGACTTGTTACATGATTTCCTAGAGGGATTCTGCTTTTGGCTTCTTCTGGAGGCTTCTCTCATCTGTTCTGCTCTGCTGTTATATCAGCTGTTGAGAATTTTTTTTTGTAATTGTCAATTGCTCTTGTTAGGTGAGTTCCTGATTAATCTGGTGACAGCAAAACTATTCACTGGTGACCTAAATCCCCCTCCCTCTGAAACAGAGAGAGAAATATCTTGCTTTGAGCATTAACCAGGGAAACACTATTTTCATGCAACTTTCCTGCCTGGTGGAAAAAAAATTGTATTATTTTTTCCCCCTTCTTCTCTCTCTGATTTGCCTTTTTTTTTACCCTAGAAGTATGACACCCCCCCCCCCCCAAAAAAAAAAAAACAAAACAAACCGACAACAAAAGAACCCTTGAGATTCTTGAGAAAAATATGTGGAAAAGTCATACACATATCAAATTGTAACTTTATCTACTTAAAAGAATGAGAAATGTACAGTGTTAGCTGTCACCAAAATTCCTTTATCATCTCATAGCCATCAGCAGTGGTGGTGGCATAAACCCCTATCCTAACTCCTGTATTTATACGGCTTGAGGCATTTAAGTGTTGGAACAGTGTCCCTATGGTTTGAGAAACTGTGTATAACCTCAAATCTTGTAAATGAAAGTTAATGTTGTATAATGACAAATATGTCTTTTGTGCTGTATGCTCACTATGCTGCCTCTTGCTATTGCTCTGTAAGAGGAAAAAGTCAAAATATTGCAAATCCTTGGTGCTAATAGTATAAACGATAGGAAAACACATAATTTTATTTGGGATCGCAAAGATAAAGGAGGAGAATAAACTTCTAATAAGCCTGGAAAATGTAAGTTTTTTTATAACACAGTTGGCACAGTACAGACCAATGATTAATTGGTCATAATTATACTCTGTTGTAGATATTAGAACTCACTTGACTCAGTGCAGAACACTTAGTGATTTTCAGAAAGAATTTAGGATGGAAAATATTCAAATTTTCCTTTTTATTTTAAGACAAGATATTTTGCATAAGCTTATGTGTGGTTTATTTTATTTTTTCCCACAAAATCTCTTGGCCCCGCTTTTGCATTCTGGAGAGTGATATGTCCTATCAACTTTGTCACAGTGCCAGAAAGGGCTTCCAGTGACATTTTTGGAGTGGTCATTGGGATCAAGTCTATCTTTTTTTTATTTTTAAACTATAGATATCATCTAAGACTGGAGTACAATTCTCTCTGTAACAACAGAGTCGCACAGTGCTCAGGGAAGAGGGAACAGTAGAAATAAACAGTTCCTGTATGTTCATCATGGAGCAGTTTTGGAGTTTTGAGTGTGTGAGGGTTGCAGCTGAGCTCCTTCCTGCCCATCGCAAAGCCCAGCCAAACTCTGGTGTTTCTGTTCCAACTGAGCTTCAGTGAGTTCTGACCCTCCAGTCCACATCCATCATCCCAGCAGTGGGGAGCCCTGAAACGTGTCTTAGGAGGCTGGCTCTGCACTCGGAGTGCTGGAACTGAGGACAAGCCCACCCTGGTCATAAGGACTGCTTTGATGCTTCTCGTGTGATGCAGTTTTTAGAAACAAGAGCATCCATGTTGAAGCCCACTGATTGTAAAAATGGGTATAGCAATAAAAAGTATTGATGTGGGTTTATTTACTCATTCTGGGTTTTGCAACAATAGTTCACCATCTAGCATGTGCTGCCTTCAAGGTTTCAGCAGGTTATGGGCAGATGACTTTGCTTGAATGACCACTTTGTGTTGGGTTTTGTTCTGTTTACGTTACATTTCGGGTTATATTTTCAATTTGTAGAGTCTATGAAGTGTTTGATGTATTTGTATAAACAATTTGATTTCTGAAAAGATGTTCTGAATTAAATGCCAATGCTGTACAACAATACACTAACAACATTCTGAGATCATTTAAAGCCCTTTGTTTAGTAACACAATGAATGTCATTAGACTGTTACAGTAAGAATGTGAACATTAAAAACAGCTTGTAATAATGAAGAGTTTTTGAAACCTAGAATTATGGGGGATATCAACTTGGAGCATCTGCTTCTGTCTTTAATTTTTGAGTGAAACATTTTCCTATTGATTCTTGACAAATGTGTTTCCCATCAAATCAGGCATTCAAGTTTCAGTTTTTACAATAACACCTCAAAAAACAATTTTCAGTGCAAATTTTGAGATGGATGTTGAAAGCGTGAAATTAAAAGTTGTCGTTCTTTTTGTTTGCCTCTCAGTTGTGGTACTTAGGAGCCACGAGTTGCATCTTGCAGCCACACTGACTGGAAACACTTCATTTCCACTAAAATAAAAGCGAGTATTTTCATGGAATTGCATGTCATCAGAATAAAAATAAAACCAGAAACTTCTGTAAGAGCATCAGATCTTCTAATATAAACTGTGTACATTTTTCCTCCACTTGCCTCTGTTCCCTGCCATTGTTTGTATTGGCATTTATTGTGTACTTGTCCTTTGCTGCTGGAGCAACCCAGGTTGTATTGAGCTGCTCAGAGCTGTAGCCTGTGAAGGCAGAAATGCAGGTGTAGCTCAGGAATGCAGGGGAGCCTGCATGGGAGCTGTCACTCAGATCAGTCCAGCACTCACCAAAACCAGGAGGAGGAGAGGCTCGGGAGGGGCTGCACTCATGTTCTCTGACTCCCCCTTCTCCTCTTTGCCTGTGCCAGTGGTGCTTCCCTGTGTCCTGTCCCAAAGCTGCTCTGACTGTGGGGCAAAGCTGTTGGCTTGTGGCTAGTGAAATATTTCCAGGTGTGCTGTCTACAAAGAAGAGTGCTCCAAAGCTCAGAGGGGCAGAAAGCGTCTTTCCATTGGGAAACCTGGACTATTACAAAGATTCATGGGCTATTTGTATCTGTTTTTTCTTTGAAGCACAACAAATGTTTGGTGTGTTTGTAAAATTTTCAAGATAATTTTAACTGTTCCATTGTATAGTTTTGAATGTGGTTCATTATTTTCTTTTTTTCCAATCGTTTCAAGATTGGCGACTGAGACAAACAGTGCCACTCAGAAGAAAATAATTACAAACATTCTGTCTCCTTGAAAAACAGGTCTATACTTTGTATCTGTATCTGTGTATAAAGTTTTGTAGTCAATAGAAAATGATACCAGTTAACATGGAGCATTTGATAATTTGAATTTTCTTGATGTATCAACTACTTGTTTGTTGTTATTAGTGCTGAACCATGAATAATTTACTGGCTTTCACTTTATAATCTGCAGCGTCTCCTAACTTTGAAGTTCAGTAGTCAATTTAAAGTTTGCTGGAGCTGACTAATGATTCACCAGAGATTTTTGTGAGATATTTTGTCATCCATTTAAAGCTTGGAAAAGTCTGCTGTGGCAGCCATCTGGCAATTCTTGGTTCTCTGGAGGAAAGAGAAGCCTTTTGATACAATAGATCAAAGCATTCTGCTCTTTCAGTGACTGATACCTATAAGTAACTTAGAAGTTTCTCAAAGTTATTTCACAATGCCTGTCTCGTTTGCCAAACTTTTGTATTGTAGCTACAATACAGTATTGGCCATGAATTACATTTTAATTATATTTGAATAATTATTTAGAAACTTCTGTTTGCAGTTGATTTACAGATCCGAGTGTTTATTAACCAAGAGATTTTAAATTTAACGAATATGCTGTTATGATCAGTAAAATTAATGCGAAATCTTTTTGCTCTTAGTGCTAATGGTATAGGTAAGGGTGCTCTCAGCAACTGTACTTGTGCTACAGCATAAGCCTGAGATATAGGTGCGCCTATCAAGGAGTTTTAGAAATAGCTGATGTGTCTTGGCATGTAGCTGTATCATCCTAATAACTGTAATAGGTGAGCCTGATTATTGAACCATTCGAAGTGCACGTTACAGATGTGCTAAGTGCCAGATATCCACTGACAAGTCCTTCAGACTTGCTCTTCTTTACATAAGGTAGCTTGGAGAAAGGAATAGACTTCTAAGATGCTGAATTTTTAGATAATAAATTTCAAGCACCAACCAGATAATTAATGTGGTGCCAAATTTTCAGAAGTAGAACTATGTGAGTTTGGTGAAGGAATAGCTAATTTTTTGCACATTAAAATTTGCTTGAACTCAGATTTAAAAGAGGCATTTAGGTAGCAGAAGTAAATTCCACATACTTGTGCTTGTCATATGAACACTTCAGTGAGCTATCCAGGATAGGTCTGGTGCTCTTGTTCCTTGTTAAGTCCAAAAACAATGATAAATTTGTAATTCCATACTTCATAAACTTCCATGATTTAATGTTCTGCCTGCTGTAACTCTGAATCAGATACATGTGCTTACCTGATTATCTCCCTGTCTGCTTGACATGTGCTTCTGTGCTTCCTAGCAGCTACAGTTCAACATGTTTTTTCTTCTTTTTTTTTTTTTTTTTCCAGTGTGGGAACTTTGCTGTCTTGGTGGATGTTCATATTTTGCCTCAAGGCTCCAGTAAAGACACCAGCTGGTTTTCAGATCATGAGAAAGAGGTACAACAAATATCAATTCTACTTCAAAGGTGTATGGCTGCAGGGAAAAAGTTGGATTGCGTTGAACTGTTCAGGATTTTTCAGTGTTAGGAGAATATTGTTAGTTATACCTAACCATCAGCTGTTGCCATGGGACCCCTAAGTCAGCCATATGTGCTATTTGGGTCACCAATGACCACTTTAAATTTGCTTTTTAATTTTTAAACTCTCTGTGTGCACATTCGTGCATGCATGTGTGCTGTGTGTATTCTTGTGACTTAACTTTTAATTTAAAAATGTTTCTCATGAATGCTTGTAAATTATCCTGAGTGATACAAACCAGATTGCGGCAGGTATCATTTTGATGGTGAAATATCTTCCTAATAATTTTTTTCTCATTCTGAGAATTGTAAATGATGTTGCATTTAGAGAGTGCAAGAAAACATAAATATGCAAGATAAACCATAGTAGAACTGTTGCCTTATACGAAAAGAAACTTCCATTATTTTTAAGTGTCACATGTATATCCTGATGAAATAGTGGGAAATCAGTGAGCAGCAAAAGTCTGTCTGTAGCTTTGATCAGGCTGCAGGGAATCACAGAGGAGCTTGTGCTGTGTCTGGCAGGAGCTCTCCTGGGTGGGAACGTGAGAAGCTCCCTGCTCCGCTGAAAGGGAGGGCAGGACGTGTTTGGGATGCCTGCGCACTTTCCCGCAAGTCTCCCTTACGGCACTTTCAGCAGATAGCTTCCCCAATAATGCCATCATTAACTTGTCACTGCACAGCCCCAGACATCCCAGAGTCATACATTTCAATGGAACTGAAAGAAACAATGCCTTCGGATCCTGAGGGAGCAACAGCACAGTGTTTAGCAGCATGTGGTTCATCTGATTTGTGCTTTATTAAGCACAGGAATAAGAAAATAGGAAAAATCGCTCGGATTTCTTTTTTATGGCTAAATGAATGCTCATTACCTTTTCTGTTTTATAACAAGTTTTGCTCTCCTGGTTATCTGAGTTTTAAACGTTTTCAAAATGTATTTTGTAAGACTGCCAAAACAAAAGAGATGAATTTCAGGAAATTAGCTCACGATTGATTTAATAAAGAGGCATGACAGGACAGCATTCGGTGCATTTCTATGACTGCATGTTTCAAGAGAAGTACAAAGGTTGCATATTTTCAGCAACTGAGAAGTGTGAGTCAAATAGCTTTGCAGTTCACTTCCTGAAAGTCCTATACAGAATCTCTGTGAAAGTGAGGGGAGAAAAGGTCCTAAAGAAAGATTATTCCAATGTATTTTTTGTGAGAGCTTTTACATGTTCATCCCAAGCGGTTTTCTGCCTTTTTATTGTTTCCAAACTCTGAAAAATGTTCGTGGTGGTGCGGCCCTCTCTGGCTGTCTGTGGGAAATGTGGATGCCTCTGTAACAAACGATTCCTGCTGATCCCTGCTCACCCTGGCTGGAAGTCATCAGCTTGAGCTCCAGGACCCTGGTGCTGCTGTCCCAGCGGCCCTTTGGCTGCTGCCGCCTCGGAGCATGGGCTGTGGAGGGCAGGGTGGAACTACCCCAGTGCCCAAAGCACGGCCCTGGAGTGAGGGAATACAGCTGGGTGTTGGAATCGGCACCGTGGCACACTGCTGTGGCCAGCTGCATGGGGAGGACTCCTGGCCTTGATGCGAGATGCTGCAGGTTTCCCTCTTTCTGCACTCCAATTTCCCTGCCCTTTCTTCCACACTCCTTTTCCCCTGGAATGGCCAAGTCACAGTTTTATCTTTGCTCTCTGAGGTCTGTATGGTTCTTTGTGGGGAGCCATTTAAATAACATTTCCATAAGGCTGACAAGTGAAATATGTTCCATGTAAATGAAGGAAGTGCAAGGTAATGTTTATTGCTGTGGAAGGAACCAAAGACACACCATGTTTCTGCTGCTTCTGAGACCTTCTCGTTGTAACTCCATGAAGGAATGTGTAATGGGAGCACTTTAATGAGTTAAACAGAAGGACAGGCAAATACAGAAATTTATAATTGTCCTCTACAAGCAGAAAGGAAAATGGATTTCTTACTGTAAAGGGAAAGTACTGGTTGTGATTGACTAATGTCTATGCCCTACTTTCATTTAGATTTTTATGAAAAATTTGTTGTTCTGAGTACTTTCTACATGAATCAAAATGAAATTTCAAGGCAAGATAGTTTAGATACTACTTATATAATTTTATCTATTACCCTAACACATTTTAGAGATAAAATTATATTTTTGTGTCCCACAAAGTATCATTGCTGTGAGCACATAGTTACGAACAATGGAAAATGAGAATACTGAGGGAAAAGTCTCAGATGTGTGTGTGTGTGTATTAAGCTTAAAACTTATTCTGGTATCCAAGAGATGAATTTTTGGTTTTTACTCCAAGTGAGATTTTTTTTCTGGCTAATTCTGGCAGAAGGTTTTGCTCTTCCTGAGTTGTCTGTGTTTTTATTGTGCTTTGTTGAAGAAAGTATGAAAGATATGAACAGTTATGTTTAGGAGCAGAAAAATCTAAATTAATTAGAGCAATTAAGTTGCTGTGACCTAATTTTCTCAGTCTTATCCACTCCCCCCCCCCAAATTACTCAGAATTGGCACAAAATATCTGTTGTTGTTTATAAGGATTCTTAAACACAAATAGTGTGGTGACAATTCCTGAGAGGATTTTTACTAAAATTTTGCTTCAATACCTAATGTTGTGATACATTTTTAACATGTATTTTTTCCTACTTTGCATGCATATGAAACTAATTTCTGGTTTTAAAAAGTTAGTATTCTAATGTGTTTCATCTGCCAAGTAAGAATTTCATAATCTACTTCCTCTTTTGTTCTTTAGAAAAATTGCTTGATTCCCCTCCTTGTTCCCATCCATTTCCTAATTCATGTGCTTCTCCTCAATGTTTTTCCTTTTAATGGGAGAGGGGGTAATTTTGTATTGGTTTCTGCTGTGTGCCTGAGGGCATTTCTGTAAATTTAGATCAAACCAGGCCAGTGGTTTCTCTTTCAGGAGGTCTGCAGGCTGCTGGAAGAAGTTGTTGCATCAAGGGTCAAACACTACTTGGAGGCACGTAAACAGCGTGGTCAGTGGAAGCCCACGGAACAGGGATCATCTGGGCCTTTGTTTCTTACCGGTAACAGAAATTATTTCACTTAGTGTGCCATAAAGTGCTGTGGAGAATGCTGTTCTTTGTATTTTCTGTGAGAAATTTGCCATCAGCGAGGCCTGAAATAGTTGATGTTTTGGTCTGGAATTACTTCAGCTATGTTAGTGAAAAAATTAAGTGGATTTTAATTTTCTGTGTTACTGAAAAATGAACATAATGCTGCTACTATTAGTCCAAGAGCCTATCATTGGAACTAAAAAAATTACTTATACAACCCTTGGTCCTGCAAGATTGGTTGAAGTCTTGCTGGTTAGTTAAATCTCTTTTCCACTCATCCATTTAGTGTAGAATTTTTAAATACAGAAATAATATCTTCGCCTTTTACTTTTGGCAATCTGTTCAGTCTTTAAAAGTTGGTGTGATGTGATAAGTGACATTTGTCATTTCACCAGTGCTACTGCAGGCCTGGCAGCAGCACCCATGACCTTGGGAGTGCAGAGATTAAGAGCCTTCACCTATTTGGATCTCACTTTTTGTGTGTGTGAGGATGATGAGGCCACCAGGTGCCATTTCAGTACACCCTCATTTTAAACTAAAGATCATGATCAGTGCAGCTTAGGCCTTACTGCTAGATCAGCTTTGGGGCTGAATGGCTGCCAGTTCTTGTTTAACACCATTTCATTGTTAGCATAATGTGGGGTTTGCAGTGGATAGGCTCATCTGTTGGTCATATACAGCAATTTATCTTTAAATAGTTCTTAGGCAAAAAATTACTGGTGTTAGTTACTAGTCTGGAGCAGGCTATAAACGTGTCTCAGAAGAGCAGGGCTGCAGCAGTAAAGCTCTGTGCTGGCCATGCTTTGTCACATCTCCTTCAATCCAGGAGAGATCTCTGCTGGAGAATGGCTTCTGCAATCCAGGTCATTACATACTTGTATTAGATCATCACTAGGCTCGTAAATTTTACAATTCAACATATATTGGATGAACAGTTCCAATTGGGAACAAGTTCTTTGCCTCTTAACATGCTTTCCATTGTTGAACAAGGTGTATTCCTATAGAATGCTGATTGGTGGTTGCAGCTTTGCATGCTATTGTCAATAATAATGATAAAACACGAGTTATGTACTGTATGGTTGGCTTCATATGGCAACATTTTAGGCATATATGGGAGCCAGGTTCTTCTGGCATGACAGGGCCTTTTTCCCACCCCTCAGGAACACAATACCTCATAAGCAAGAGGTGCTTCAGGCCACTGAAGGATTTCCAAACCCTTTTCTTCCTTGCAAGTTGAAACTACATTTTATCCCTTTAAAATATCATTATTGTTTGTCAAGCACGTGAACTTTCAAACCCTGGTACTTTTCTGATTGTGAGTGAACATTACAGATGGTGGGATCAGAATTTCTAAGATCTGTTGAGGTTTTTGTGTTTTCTTTTATGAAGGGATGTTTTTTAATATTTATTTTTGAAGTTTCCTGCCTTAGTAAAAAGTAAGTTTTGAAAAAATGATGATTTTATAAAGTAAAACTGCCAGACATAATAGTTGTTTTTTATATATGTGGGTAGATGCAACACTAATTTGTGTTCTTTAGAATTTAGGGTTTCTATTTTCTTTCACATCATGAGCTTTTCAGTAAAAATATTGATGTGCTGTCCCAGGGTTGGGAGCTGTTCTTCTGCTTGACTCTTCCCCTTGTTTCCTGAAAATTAAAAACTTAGGGAAATGCATTTGAGAAGGTCATCAGTAATATCAGTGACAGTGTTAGATTAAAGGATATTTACTTTGGATGAGGCAGAATGACTGTTCCATCAGTTTTCTGCAGTTAATCTCACCGTCATTAATTAACAATAAAGAACTAAAGGAAGAAAAC
This sequence comes from Melospiza georgiana, assembly GCF_028018845.1. Classification (NCBI taxonomy): domain Eukaryota; kingdom Metazoa; phylum Chordata; class Aves; order Passeriformes; family Passerellidae; genus Melospiza; species Melospiza georgiana. The sequence continues at coordinate 11,432,461 of NC_080432.1, read as the reverse complement.
AGGCTGTGATAACGAACACTCATGTTCAGCTTCGCTCCCAAAGCCAACTCTTTCTTTTTCTCTCAGCCTGCTTTGCTCAAGGCTGTAATTTGTAAGAAAGGAGTGCTTTGTTCAAGCCCAAGAATCAAGTTTCTTCAGGTTCCCTTGGAGTCTGTTCTTACCTGGGAAGAAAATAACAGAATAGGTGGGTGTTCAGTGGGGCAAGGGGCCCTGCCTGTAAGGACTGACCCTTGGAGCTCAGCAGCAGTGCCCCTGGTGCTGTGCCTGCTCCTGGGCCCCCAGCAGGGATCTGTCTGTGGCCTGCAGGGAGGAGGCTCTGTGTTGTCACACAGGTGAGGTGCCACACTGCAGCATAGAGGTGGTTCTGTGTTGTCAGTGCCACACAGGGGAGTGCAGGAGCCCCGTGTGCTCCATGGAGGTGCTGCTGGGAAAAGGCTTCAGCTGCAGCTCCTGTTGCCTCTGGAGCTCAGGAGGAGTTTCTGAGGTCTTCAAGCTCTGTGTGGTTTCTGCTGCTCCAAGTGATTCAAGTCTGCGTGGAGTTGCACTGCTGTGAACCCCCTGCTCTTGTAAAGAGGTGTGTATCTATAGAGGGACCCTGCACATGGTTATTAACTGCTCACTTACTCTTTCCAGTGTCCCACGTCAGCATTCCACCCCTGGCTGTAGTTGCATCTTTTCAAGTCAATTTTAACTATTTGCTGTTCACACTGAAGGATGTATTCAACACGTCTTGTAAAGAGACTAATTAGACCTGTACTAATAAGATTTTAGACTACCTTTAACATCAAGGCATGATGTATTAGGTTTCATTTCAGAACTAGAGGCCAAGCTACCTTAAGACTTGTTAAGTCCTCTACTTCCTCACTACTATAACATTTTTGAAGAGAAAATTTTCACCTATCACAGCTTCTTTTCAGTATTAACATTATATTATGTTTAATATTAGTACTACTTGACACTACCTTTCAATTTTTGTAACACTTAATGTAAATATCCATGCCAGTTACTTGTTAATTTACATTGCTTTTTCATTTGAGTTACACCCACACTGCAGTGTGTGGTGGGTCGCATACCAGCTCATTAGGAAATCTGTGGGTGTTACACACAGGAGAAGAAAGAAAGAAGGAAAGAATGGAAAAATGAGAGAAAGTAGCCAAGACAAGCAAGTTCTTCCTATTCTTCCTTCTGTCTGAACAATTTCCACACCCTTCCCAAATGGCCAGTACAAACAATTTGCCAAAGTAAACTTTAATTTAGTATTTGGGCATAGGCTTCAGTATAAATTCTCTGATTCTTATGTTTAATTAATGTCCAAATGTGTTTGACTTTGGTTTATTTTATTTTTTTAAAGAGAAATTTAAAATGGGGTGGATTTTCAAAGCTGAATTTTGCCTGCATGCAATCTGCATGGCCAAAATCATGCAAAAGGGCATCAGACAGGTATGGCTTGTGATAGCATTATCTGAAGGTTCACATTCCACAGAAAGTGTCTGGTTTTGATCAAGAGCAGTGAGAATTAAGAGGAGACTACAGAGGTCTGAGTAGAGGAATTAAATACCAGGAGAAATGGCAAAGGGAGAACTGAAAACAATAAGGAAGAAGGTGAGGTTTACATGGGCACAGAGGAAACAATAAGGAGAAGTGAAAAAAAAATGTGGCTGATAAAAATGTCAGTGTTAGAAATGGAAGGAAGGAAAAAGGTATATTGTAAACTGACCTTCTTCCCCCTCTTGAGGGAGGAAAAAGTTAACTATGTTTTTCCTACAAGTAATATTCAGACCTACTCTCATTCCTTCCCTAGCATCCTTGCTGTTTTTCTTGGCTTGAGGGTGGGACATTTTTGCTCTGATTTCAGATCTTTTTATTGTACAGTCTCTTCTACAGTGAAAATAATTAGAGAGCATGCTGTCACATGGCACAGGGAGCTCCCAGCTTGATTTTATCTGCTTTCCCTGGGACTCTGTGTACTTTTTTATATATTTTTAACTTTCTTCTCTCATGAAATGGGGCTTGCAGTGATCATGTTTCCTGAGTCCATCTTTTGACCCAGTTGCTTTTTACAAATGTGACTGTACTTTATTAACAGGTAGACATCTCAGACTTGAAATTCTCAGACATTAACTTGTGACAAGCTTACTAAAATGAGAAACTGGAAGAGGGACAATAGCTGTTATGAGTTGTTCAGCCTTACAAAGATCTGGAGTCAAAGTTCATGTCCTATTTAGTATAAAGAAAAATGCATAAGATGCAATTTCATAAGAAAATACATTTCTCTTGCTTATGAAACAATTTTTTTGGCTCCTGCAAGCACACAAAAAATATACAATAAATCATGATGGCAAATATTCCAAACTCTTTTGGCCTTGCATTTTAATTTGAACATTATAGTGTTTTTAAGGGAAACACCCTTTTCAGACTGCCCCAGTTTGCTTTAGGAGTGTTCAGTATTGCTGTAGGACATGAATTGTGGGAAATGCTTATAGGGTATGTCCCACATTGTAATCCTGTAACAGCAAAACTGATTTATTCCCACCCTCCCAGCTGTTAACTCACACTCCTCTGCTGTGAAACTGTTTGGTTGGGTCTGAATTAAAATCTTTTCACTGGTCTTGCTTGAAGAGCAGCTTTACAGCATTTCGATGGGTGCTGACATAGGGGTCTGGGGAGGAGTCTTTCCTATGAACTTTGAGATTTGGAGTTGCACATTGTAATATCTGTCTCTCAAAAGAATTACATTGCAGCTTCTCTGCAATGGACTCATTTATGATTTGTGGCCAAGTCCTGCAGATCTGTGTGAACTTTAAACTTACATTCATCTGTCTGTGACAACAGAGCTCCCTGAAGTATGCAGTAACTTATGCAATAACTTATGAAAAATGTTTTGATTAGTTTTTGATTAGTATCTTGTACCTAATATTTCCTGGTTTTGCTTTAGATTACTTCCTCGCCCCAACCCCCCATTTTTTACAGCCAGATAATGGGGAATAAGGGTATCTGTTTTTCATCAAAGCATTCTTCTTCTAGAAGGTCAAGGTTATATATCTGAACTCTTTTTTTTTGTCATTTTGTCCTTTCCTCAGGGTAATGGGCATGACAAGAACAAAAGAAATGTCCATAGTTACACGCTCTTTGAGTGGTTTTTCTTTATGATTTTTTTTTCCTATCTTACCTTAGATTGTAGTAAAATTGGGAAAAATGCCAAGAAGGACAACAGAGATAATCTAGGATGGGGAAATGCAATACAGAGAACAGTTACATGTGCCTGGACTCTGCAGCCTAGAAAATATATCAATTATGGGGAATACAACCAAGATTTGTGAAATAATTTCTTGTCTCATTCCCTTCCAGTTTGAGAGCAAGGGTGTATCAAATGAATGGAAATGCTGTGGTAGTTAGGAGAGCTGGGGAGCTCTTTGCCAAAGGATAACAGATATGATAAAGGCTTGCACTGCATCCACAGCAACATGGGAGGGTGTTCCAGAGAGGGGACAGAATCTCCTGTGGTGCATTAAAGGCCTGAGCTCAGAGGGCAGAGTGTCAGGGAGGTAACCACGTGCACTTGGCCCCTGTGTTTTAGGGTCCCCTTGTAGGTGTTTGGCTGTAGTGACCTTTGGTCTTCCCTTCCTTGCCATTGTGCCCCTCTGCAGCTGAGCCCCATCCAGTCAGAGGCTGGGAGGAGTGCCTGCACAGCCTGGACTCGAGCATGTGCCTTTGGAAGGCTCTTCTGTGGTGACACTGAGACTGGCAGAGGCCTCAGCAGGGCCTGTCCCTGGTTTATGGGGGATATTTGCAGCTGCAGCACCAGCTGGGTTCAATGTGTTCTCCATATTTTGCGTCTTCCCTGGTGGCAGCTCCTCACGAAATGTCGCACTTATTTAAAGATGTCCTTAATAAAGTGGTTTATATAGGTAGTATTGGATTGAAAAAAGCAACAGGACACTTGTTTAATTCGGTGTATTCTTGTGAAAAGGAAGAATTTGGTGTTGGTTTTGAAAACAGTCTTGATCTCTAGCCTTAAAATACTCTCTGCCTTAATGCTTTTTATCACTTTCTCTTGCTTTCATCTCATTTCCATTTGTCTCTTCTTCCCATATGATTTTTTTTCATTTTATGAGAAGAAAAAAATAGTATGAAAAGAAGTCCTTTTTATGTGTGTGTACAAAAAAAAAAAATGTGTTTGCATGCACAAACAGCTACTCTCTTACATATCTATAAGAGCTATAAAGGTCTTCCTTCATCATCCAAATATTTCTGCAGAGGGATTTTGCTGCTAGGACTACAGTTTATGCAATGACACAGATATTTATGCAAATTTAAAGTTTATCTTTGGAGTTTTCTTTCTATAGTTAGGCAAAAAATCAGCATCCATTAATCATGTGTCTTTACAAAGTGGAGTGGTGTGTCTCAGTTTCTCAGAGTTGGCTGGAAGTTAATAGGTAATTTATCTCTATCAGTTAAAAATGAAGTTTAGGGTACTAGTTTGATGCAGGTGTTTCAAGTTAGGCAAGATGAACCCCACCTTTAATTTCTGATTTGATACTCACCTGAGAATATTAAAGGGACTCTCATCTAGGCCAGGGAACATACCCTTGGAAAGAGCTCTTGGCATGCTTGTTCCAAGTGGGAATTCAGCATTTTTGGAGGGCACATGAAGGCAATTTGAAAATCTGTCCCTGAGCACTATTTGTTACTCGACTGCCTTACTCCTCTCTGCCACATCGCTCCCTCTTGGAGGTGCTCTTTGTGTGTGCGCTCTGCAGGGCGCACAGCTGCTCCCGTCCCTTGGAATCAGGAATGCGCACGATGGATTCTCAGGGTGCAGCTCAGGGACCTGCTTTAGCACTAAGCACTAGCACTACATAGGTTTGGGGGTTTTGGAGTGCTCACTGTTTTGGTTGAAATGTTGTGATTGTAAAAATTAACTAGGTTTAATAGTGTTTTGCCTTTAATTCAACTGTACATTAAATGAGGTGACAAGAAAGAGATTGATTCTTACCTTGAAATTAACTATTGGGTTCCTTCTTAAAACAAGTGCTCTTTATTTAATGCTTCTGAAGAGACCAATATTGCTTTGGTTAAAATGTAAGCAAGAAAGAATAGGGATTTGAAATAAAACCTGAAAGAAATGTGAATTCCCTAGAAACGTTCAGAGGAATTTACTTAATTGCAACCAGAAGTTTGACCTGGAAGTGTAACGCTTTGACCTTTTAGCTGTCTGGCTTCCTAAATGTGTTGTTTTGCTCTCTCTAAACTGTGAGAAAATCTCTTTTATACATCTTTAACCCTTACCTTACCTAAGAGTCTCATTGAAAGTCTGCAAGCAATCAACAGCACAAGAAAAATAATCATGATATTTTAAGAAAAAAAAAATGGTTGCAGGTATGTATTGAGCATTGAAGTCCTTTTTATTTTCATTTTAACTGGAAGTAATTGGAGGTATAATTTCACTGTTAAATATAAGTAGGAATTTCTTTTAAACTTTCCATGCTACCATATTACACAATAATACTCTCCTTTGTTCTTAAGTTTCATTATCATATGACCAAGGTAGAAATTACAGCTTTTAAAATTGCAAACATTTTTGTGGGTTTATTCATATTTGGAAAATTTTTATAAGTCTTTATGGGAATCTGTCCAGCTAGAGTTGGAGGGAAAAATCCTGAGAAAAATTATGGCTCTATTCTCTGTGTTAGTAGTTTGGTGAGAGCAATTCTGGGTGTTTGATTCACCACTGAGTACCAGGTATGTTGTGGTTACTGAACACAAAGTGTTTCTGTGGACTACAAAGGCACAGTGGCAGACCACAAACAAAACTAACACCACAAAGCTTTGCAGGGCCCATGCCTAATTTAGTAAAAAAAGGAGATAATTAAATAAAAATTTAGTAGTGTAGCAAATAATAAAGACTTCTCATTGAAAATGTGAGGAAAAAAGTTCAATGTAATCGTGACTGGGTTGTGGGCTTAGAACTTGGTGCATCCCTCAGTTTCAGACTGATCAGAGATGATCTAATGCACGGCAAATTACACATATTCAGGGAGAAACATTCCATATTCACTGTACAAACCCATGTTTAAATGCCAAAAGTTACTTTACAGAGAATATTAGATGACAGTTCTGTATTTGTTTATGGAGTATCTTTTGTGGGGGTTTCATATGTGCACATATGACAGGCAATGCCTGTCTTTTTTCTGCTGTTTTCTTGCCAATGCAAAAGAGAGGATTGTGGAGTTTGTCTTTTGCATAAAAGACCTTAAATTTGCTATTTAGTTTTGAGGAAGAGGATGCTCTGTGTACTTCTGTTCTTTGCACTTGGCATCTGTTAAGGTGATATCAGAAATGGAGGCTGCTGAGCTGTGCCATTCAGGTGGTCCCCTATAACACCATGCTCTTGAGTGAGCTAAACTGAGTGGTTTAGTACAAACCATTTGCAATCAGTCTCCAGCTCTCTCTTGCACCAGAACCGGAGCTGAGCTGATGGCAGTGGGCATATGCTTCCAATCATGGCTGTTCTTGGTCTCTTTTAGTGGTATCCTCTTTGCATCAGAGCTTGTGAGAGCCAAAGGACATGCAGATTTTTTTGGAAATAGAGCCTTTCAGGAGCTGACTTAGTTAGGGTCTGTTTGCCAGCATTTAAAAAGACAAAATACAGAAGGCTCTATTGTGATACTTTCACCTATTTGCTACGCCCCAGAATTTCCTTCTGTTCTGAGTTGTTGCAAATCTAACAAGAGTCTGTTGTGTGAAAAGACAAAAACCTGTGAACCTCTGGCACAGCTTGCTTTATTCAGACAACAGCATGAAACTGCAGGTTCAAGTCTACACATGTCTCTTAGAAGTCATGTTCTTTTGAAGTGTCCTCTAGATGTTAGGCTAGGAAAGGAGTTATGACCATCAACATCTACCTCTTAGCTCCACTGGGATATCCTAACAGGAATCCCAAAAATAAAAATAAAAAAATGTAGCTAATATCAAGACCTTTGAAGAAACAACGTTTTCATGTTTAAGCTACTGCTTTAAAGTTCTGCTGAATATACCTGTTCCAGGTTGGTCTTTCCCTCTCATTCTCTCCCATCGTGTCTCCAGTGGTGGTGTTGGGCTTTTTCACCAAGCCCAGAGGTGTTGTAGCCCTGTGATAGAATATATTCCTGACATTTCCAGTGACCCTTGCCTAGAGACCTTGTTATTGGTGGAAGATGAAAGTCTTGGCAGCTGTGGGAGCTTTAGGGTTAAAACCCTTTCCTCTTGGGGGTAAAAGTTTTGCAGAAGTTATTTCCTCTTGCCAGGGGAAAAAATGGTGCTGGGAGACCTGTGAAAGGTTTGATTGACTTTATTTGAAAATCCTTCAGCATCCTAATATTGGCACCAGTGATTTTGCTGTTCTCATGAACACTAAGGGGAATCAGTCATGTCTGATAAATTCCAAGAGGCTCATTTCCACATTTTGGTTGAGTTTTTGTGCTTGAAGGGACCTTGTTGTGTAGAGATTCCTCACCCTTAAAATACAAAATCCTCCATTTCAAGTAGTTCATGGCATCAAAAAGTTTCCTGCAGCTCATGGATTTCTTCAAGGAAAAACCGCAGAGCCAGGCTGAAAGGACATAATTCGTGCTGTATTATGCATTCCCTAGCGTGCTGTGAGTCAAACTGGGGTCCATCACAATGTCTGTGTCTCATTTGAGCCAGAATCTGCCTCCTTTTATCACTGTGAGGAGTTCAGTCATGGGAGGGGTTGGGCCATTTGGGTAGAGCTGTGTCTGGCCAGCCTGTGGGACAGACTCCTGATGTGCAGAGGTGGCACCAGCCCGTGGAACTGAACCCCATCGCAGTCCAGGCACTTGGAGGAGACTTGGGCTTCTCCTGGGCTGCAGACTGGTCAGACAGTGCTTACCACAGGCTTTGTGTTCCAGCTCCCACTGCCTTTTGGCTGGTAGCAACAGATGCCTTTCTCAGCCTTTCTCTTGGTTGTTGTGCTCATTCCAGTGGTTAAAGAAGCCCAGGCACGTGGCTTTCTCTGGAATACAGTTTAGATGTTCAAAACAGCGAGCATTCCTAAATAGCTTTCAGTTTGTGCCCATCATGTGCAGTTAATAATGTGGTTATTGAGTCTGAGATCAACAAAAGGGCTAAGTGAAATCTTGTGTCCTGTTAGAAAACAGTTGCTGTGGCAAAGGTGCACTGACCATTGAATCTATGGCTCTGCATCTCTCTGCTTGAATGCCTTGGCAGGTGCTGCTGGCTGTTACTGCTCATACATTATGGATGGGTATGGATTTTCCAGGAATGGATCAGCCTTCCTCTCCATCCCTAAGTATTAGTGAGGGGAAGATGGTCTTTTTCCTTCAGAGCTGGTGTGTTCCCAGGACCTCCATCAGAGGCATTACTCATCTTGCAGCCAGATGGTCTCAGATGTGCTTTTCCTTATTCTTTCCCCCAGAACTGCACTGACAGCCAGCCTGAGAAATGCCTTGTCCTGGATCCAGTTTGGCCAGGATAGTTCTGATTTTGCAGTGAATTCCACACCTCTCCTGCTAGAGGAGACCCCTACAACCCTGCTATAGGATTTCTCAAAATGACTCGGGTCAGTTTTGTAGTTTGTGGCTCGTACTCTGAACGGTTTAGACAGTGGGTTGTGTCTGGGCTATCCAGGTTCTGATAGCAGGGAGGATTCTTCCATCTTCTTTGAGCTGAAGGCAGGCTGTATGGAAAGAATGGATGTCATCCTGACATGTTTCAGTTGTTTTGAAGCCTATTCTTTGCTGTATAAAACTTTGAACTTGGAGAAGATGCTACTTGTTTAAAGAATATCAAGTGAATTCCAGAAAAGGCTTTGGAAATCTCAGCAGCTTTTTGTATGTGATGTCATGCATCTGCTGCCCGTCTTAGACTTGCCTTTAAACTTCAATGCCAATATTTCATTTGAATCTCTGCTAAATTAGAAATGGCAGCCAACTCTGCAGCACATGGTATGGAGTTGGACATTTTTGGGAAGGAAAGCTTCTCAATTAATAGTAGGTTTAGAATGAAATGTTCCTTTTTTTGTTTTGTTTACAAACAACCAGGACTTTTGATTCTGTGGTGAATAATTTTAAGTGGAGAAATATGAGTGCTAAAAGGCAGTGTAATAATATGTCTGTAGAGCACTTTGAAGATGAAAAGCTCTATATACTGTAAACATTATTACTGGTATAGCCTAATCTGTGTGGAAAAATTAATCAAGCATGAACTGAATGTAGATTTTTTTTTTTCTAATGTGCAGTTAGTGTTTTAGAAAGTCTAATGCACCCATGTATTTGCTTTCACATTGTAACACTAGAAATTTATCCTTTTATATTTTTAATATGTGTGTTGTAATGATTTACTTTGTTATTACTTTCCAAAAGCAGAGTCAGTCCTAATCCACAACAACCTTTCAAAAATGGGAAGTGTCTGGACTGGGAGAGAAAATAGGTATGATATAAAAATAGTGTGTGATGAGAAATGGGTGCGTGTCACCCGGGGAAGCGTTTTGGGGGCAGTTGGCCTTAGGCTTTGGCCAAGCCTGGAGTGGAGCAGGGAGCCAGGCAGGTGCCAGATGGTGCTGAGGAGGGAGCAGCTGCCAGGCTGCTGCAGATAACTCAGCAGCTCCGAGGCATTTTCCCAGGGAAGGTGCAGCAGAGCCTGGCAGGGCCTCCCAGCGCTGCACAGGGCAGCACAGCCCTCCTGGCAGCCTGCCGGGGGCTCCCTGCAAAGCAAGTGCTGCTGGGCACTCCTGGGGCAGGGCTGGGGTCTGATGCTCCCTCGCTGCCGTGGCACTCTGCAGTACAGCAGGCAGGGCAAATTACTGTTCCCTGCAAAGGCAGCTGGAACTGAACTGTGCCTTTTCTAGAACCACTTTATGCAGTCTCCTTTTGTGTTTCAGGTTCTGTTTATTTCCTTGGGGTTGGTTTGTTTGGTTGGTTTTGTTTTACTGTTTTGTTTCTGGACCCTGGATCTGATGATTTAGAGTCCCCAGTTTTGAAACAAAAACAAAACTTCGAGACACTAAATACAATTCTATTTCTGCCTGTGTGCTGGTAATCCACAAAGGGAGCTTTGTGTTGAATGGTGAAGAGGAAATTGAAGATGGGATCAGCTAGGTGCAGTTGCTGAGCCCAGGATCTGTGAACTTTCTACATTACTGGAAGAAAAATTGTAGCTTGAGGTTCAGACTTGTGTTGTGCTCAAAAGAAGTTAGTGATGGAGCATTTAGTATGTATCAGTTGGTCTGTTCTTCCATGAGATTACAAACAGATGTAAACTCATGCTGGGTAACTGTAGAAACCTTGAAAAGCTGCGAGCCTATGGACTTCTTGGAGAAGAAGGTTTTCTTGTGGGTCTTAATTTTAAGTTTCTTTCTTCATGAAGCAGAATAGTTAATTGGATAGTATATTTCCCCAGAGGGAAGCTGAAAGAGGATATAACCATTTTTATAGTTCTGCAGTAATTCTGACAGCTTTAGGACTGGGGGAGTTTTCAAACTGCAGCTGACTACAGAGTAGATCATATGTCATGTGCAAGAGGGCTTCAGAACATTTAATGAGTGTAGCTGTGTGATACTTTCAAAGTGCTGGTATCTTAAATGTAGTGCATCTTAATATTTTCTCAGGCTTAGCAACAAGTAACAGCAAATATCTGTTCAGGCCTTTTCAGTAAAGTATTAAATAATCATGGAAACTAAAATGATTATTTAGTGTTAGTCCCTCTGGGCCTGAGTTTATCAGCTCAGGCAGCTTCACAGCCTTCGCTGTGAAGGCTTTATAAGACTTTCAGACTTGAGCTGATGCTGCAAAACTAGTTTGTAGAGTGTCTTGATCTCTTACATGATTATTTATTTTGTCAGATCTGAGGTAGCTGTTCTCTTCCACATAACAGTAGCTGGCTGAATCAAGGACCTCTAAGGAGAATTTGAAACTTTGTTCAGTCAAGCACATGTGATTAAACACTTAGCCTCTCAGAGAATACCAGGACAGCAAGTAAAATAAACAGATATAGATGTCACTGATCTATAAAAGAATTTCAAGAAAGAAGCATCCAGCTTTTCCTGTGAAAAACAAAGATTCACACTTTTTTCACTTTAGATGCCTTTCACAAAAAACCCAAAACATGTGGATTATTGTGAACAAATGGAGGTGGAAAGAAAAACTTTTAATATTTACTGTCTGAAGATTGTTTTCCAAGCTGTACTTTTAGGAATGCTACTTTCTCAGCTTTCCAAGGTCACAGTGGCATATGTTGTTATCACACTAATAACTTATTTATATACAGGGCAAATTCTTTGATTTGACTAAGCCTACTAGCACTGATTAAGAATTGTGGATGCCAAACTGGAGTAATTTTCCTTAATTGTTCTTTTAAGTAAACAGTTAATAAAGGTGGTGGATTGCATCCAAATTTTTCTCTGGTGCTCATCATTTTTAAGGGATGGTTCAACTTGTTGCATCTTGACTCGATCTCTAAAAGGAAGTCAAATTTTGGGTGTCTTCCTGAGGGGAGGGAAAAAAGATGGCTGATAAATTTCAAAGGGATTGATTGTGATTGATAACTGTAGTTGTTAATGAGAGCTGAGGCTCAAGGGCACTCCATGGTGAGCTCCAGAAGATCTTGTAGAAGAGAGGGGAGCCCTTCAGGAGGACGTGCATTTATACTTAGAAATAAGGCATGCCTTGGCACTTGGCTCTGTAGGGATTGAGACTGAACCAAGCAAGCTTTCCTTCTTTTTAAATGGTTAGATTATAAAAACAGCAGTAGCACTTCAAATTCTAACTTATCTGTGCTAATTGCACTTAGGGTGCCTGACTGTCTTCAAAGCATCAATAATTTAAGTGTTGCAGACCCCATCCAAGTGAGGGGAAGTATCACCATCTCTTTCACGGTTTGATTTCAGTGAGGTGCACGGGGAGACTGGGGAGGATGAGTCACAGATGTCAGGTTTTGCACTTTCAGTGGGAGTCAGGCTGCTAAATACCTTCATGAATGAAGTGCTAACTGATTTACCAGGGTCATTTGGGAATTTAAGTAGAACAAAAGTAAAAGCTGATGTCTTAATACTCTCTCAGCCATAACAGAGTCTGTTCTGTCCATTTCCTACACCGCTGATGCACAAGGATTTCTGTCATTCTTGGGAGTAGAAAGTGAAAAAGCCTCTGGAGGTTACAGGTACGGCTGAGTCAGCCAGGCCAGCTCGGGCTGCTGTACATACTGAAGAGTTCAAATGTGGCCATTTCTCACCTCATTCAATGGAACTGTGGAATTGAGCCCTTTGATGCTTGGGTTTCTTTGTAGTTACCTTTTTTTATTTTCCCTACCAGGTCTGTCACCTTCCCCTAGAAGGTGGTTAAGTGAATGGATATCTGCAGTGTTCCTGTAGAATGTAGCTGAAAGCATGACACCGCACTATTAAGTGACCATGACACCACACTATTAATCAAATGACACCTCTGATGAATTAATTAATTAATTTCTGAGGTTGGGTTCCACTACTTGGTGGTTGTTAATTTGTCTAGATTTTTGCCCTGTTTCAGGCACTAATTTCTTGAGATTTCAGTATGGAGTTCAGCAGTTTATTTTGAAAAATATTCCATTAAAGTTACTTTTTCCTTTGTATCATTGAGCTGCTTTCTCTCAATCCAGTCTCTTAGCAGATGTGCAACACTTTGAGACCAGAATGCCCAAGATACCTTTACACTTACTGTTATCCCTTTGTTTTATGTTGCAGCCAACAGTTTGCACATTACTGCCTACTTTATGAAGAGATGGGTTAATCTCCGTTGTGCTCTAGGGAAACGTTATCGAGGTAAGAAATCAGTTTCTTACAGACTTAGAGGAGAAAGAAAGGGAGCATAACTAAGACACTGTCAGATTTTCATCTGCTTAAATCAAAATTGTTTTCAGAGCTTGGGTTTTTTGGTGGGGTTTTTTTGGTGGGCATTTTAAAACGATGATTTCCTGAAAACATAAAAAAAAAATAAAAAGAGAAGTGTTTCTTGAGATAAGATGGATTTTTTTTTTTTAAACTTAATTTTAAATTTGTGTATGCCTTGCCCCAGGGTAATCAGCTAAGGCTCACCAAATTCTGAGTATGACGGGACGGACTCAGCATTTTCCCGAGTCTCTGCAGGGTGAATCAAGCAGAGGGTGTAGCATGAATCACTCCATTCTTGCTGGAGTGCCCTGTGACATCAGCAGGCAGTACAAGTGCATGCAGGACAGGCTTTCCTTGCCCACACACACGGACAGCCCTGACGTAGCCTGAGCTCTTCAGGCTCTCTCAAGCCAGGATGATCTGGGAGGAGGGGAGATCAGTGCTCTCCTGCCAACACCAACGCAGTGGAGCCGTAATGATCACTGCCCTCTGCTCTGTCCTCTTGGCATTAAACAAAAACAGCCAAGTCCTTAACAATACTGAATAATTGAATGGATATTTGAAAATCATGTATTGTTTTTATAGGGATTCATGGTATTCATAAATCTTTAAATCTGTCTTCAAATGCCAGCTGGTTATATTCTAAGTCTATATTGGCTGAAGAGATCACTGTTGACTTTAAATATTTCATCAAACTTGTCTTATTAGATTAGAATTTCAGAGTTTCTGCATTGGAATCTCAACATCATTTGCTGTCTGTTAAATCTGAACTGTTCTAAAGCATCAATGAATACCTAAAGATACCTGTATTTTGCTAACCAGCAGATGAGATCGTTATAAAATGTAGCAATAAAAGCATTTTACTGGAAGCAACTTGGCCTGCTCTTCAATTCTACAATTCTTCACATCTGTGAGATCAATCTCATAAGTTTATTTCTGCAAGCCTTGTCTCTTTCTTGTCCCACAAAAACAGAGTGTAATGGCTTCATTCTGAAATACAACGAACTTCAAAATATTTTAATTCTGTTTTTATAAAAACAAAACCCAGCAACAACAACAACAACCAAAAAAAAAAAAAAAAAAAAAAAAAAAAACCAAAAAAAACCTGAGCTGAAAATATGAGGATACTGATCTGGAAATAATTTCATATGTAAACAAGAAAATATCCAGCCTGTGCTCTTCCCATAGCATTGCCAGGTACTGAATAAAGCTTTGTCTCATCTGTTCTAATCTGAGAACCTTCCATTTTTAATCCTTTGAAAACAGAAACTTTGTTGTGTTCATAACAACCCATGTGATTGTGAGTAAGATGTGTAATTCAGTAGTAGTTAACCACCTTGTTTAATGACTTCAGAAATGTCTGTAGGCAGAGTGTGAAACTCTGTGCCCTGGCCTTATGCAGAGGTTTGGTGCCAAGCCCTGGCTGAATGTTGTTGTGGGCTGCAAACCTAGTGTACAGCTTTTGTGATGGGAAGACTCATCACAGAGCAGCACAGAAGAAATCCTTGTTAAGTGGTTTGTCTGTTGGGTCTGTCTGGGCTTCCTGTCCAGGGGTGCAGGTGACTAATGTGCAGCCGTGACTGTCCTCTTGAGAACTCCATTTATTCTACTTATTGATTTTTTGGAATGCTTTATAAAAACAAAGCAAAAGGAGGGGTGGCATGTAGAAGAGAGTAGGTGAGAAGCTAGAGAGGTGCATTAATGAGTTAGTGTGCAATTAAAATACAAGTAATTTTGTGTACTAAAAGAACATGTATGTTGTTGTTGTGAGTGGTTTTGAAAGTGGTTATGACTTTTGTAATCCTCTTTTCAATTCTTTTCGTGTAGAGCTCCGTGTATTTCCAGAGAAATTTATCGTTTGTGTCAGTAAACTTGACTTTGATCCAAGTGCTTGGACATGTGACAATGGTGGATTGGTAGGTACAAAACTGTTCTATAAATTTTGGGGGTTTTTAATAGAAATGAAGCAAATATTTATATATATAGGTAGATGTAGTTATGCAAGTATTTGTTACTAGCATCTTGGCACTAGAAAGTCACATGAACAGTTGAGCCAAAGTATTCAAAAGGGCAGTCTGAAATGAACCTAAATGCAGGCAAAAATGGAAGTTTTGAAAGCTCAGCATTTTCTGAGCCTTCTAAGTCTTGGAGACCATGTGTTTAGAAAGCTGGATATGGTTTTAGCACCTTGATTTAAGGATCTTTTTTCCCTTTATATTTTGTCCTTGTAACATTTTACTTTTCAAAGTTCTGGTGTAGCTGTTTGTAATGTCCACGGGTTCTTGTATGTTTTCTTAGCACATGTTCCGCACAGCAGCTCAAGCAGATCAGTGCTGGCCCTGCTGGGAAAAAAATCCCCAAACAGTTATGGAGGAAAAGGCACTGGTGTGTGGTTAAATACCATAAGCAATTCTCCTTAAATATTTCATCCTGAGGGCTTCATCAGGGTCAAAGGCTTCTGGATTTTATCCTGCAGTTAAGTGCTGCTGTCTCAGGAGTGCTCACACGGGCCCAGGTGCCGCTCTGTGCCCCATGCTGAGGGTCACAATTACACCCCGAGGTCTGGGTGGGTTTTAGGAGTTGATCTTACATGTATTAACGTGTATTTGACCCTTGGAAAAACGTATTTTCTTTTACTCATTCAACTCTTTTTTTTTTTCCAATACCAGCCAGCGTGTTTATATTTGTAATGCTAAATGCAGATTTTCTTGTTTCAATTCCTAGCTTGGTACATAGCCTTAAGTGTCAAAGAATCAAGCAAATGTTTTTGGCACTCTCAGAAAAAAGATCTCCCTGCTCTAGAAGTACTTTGCTCTTTGGAAAATTATTACTTTTTCAGTATTGTCTTGAAAACTACTTAATGCTTGAAGGAGAAAATTCTATCTCTGCATTTTGACTGAGTAATAATTATAGGGTTTCTTATTGCTTAAGTAACTCTTATGAAATACCCAATTCCCTCATTTGGTATTTTTCATTTTTCCATAAAATAAGAGTTGAGAAGTTTTCTTTAGTTTTTCTTGTGATTTTGTGTGGGAAGGAGAAGGCAAATTTAAAAATTCAATGTTACGGACTTGAGCTTTACTATTTCAAAATTGGATCTTGATCTGTGGAAACTGCTTGTTTAAAAGGCAAGTTTAAACACTTTTATATTTAAAAAGAAAACAAATATCTCTTAGTGAGCTGATAGCCCAATCAACAATAAAGTCTTGGGAGTTTGCTTTGCTTACAGATGCAGTGTGTGCTTTGCTTACAGATGGGCAGTGCAGTGTGCTGGTAGGAGGGAGTAAAAGAAAGTTAGCCCTAAGCATCTTGCCTGGTTTGAAGAACTTGGCAAGATGGGAGCAGACCCTCAGCAAATATTTTGGAGCATCTGTTCAATTCTTACCACTCTCACTTAAAGGGTCCACTCCAGAGTGTTTTGTTGTTCCAGGGTTCCTAATGCACATTAGGACCAGATTTGTCATATACTCCAGCTGAGTACTTTGCCAAACTGGGGGAGTGTTTGATTGCCACTGAGAGTTTTTCAAGTTTTTGGCACTGCAAAAGAAAGGCAGAGAATCTGCACTTTGTGTGTGTCTGCTTTTCTCCATGCAGTTGAGCCGTGAGTAGGCTGGAATTCTAAACTCTGCCCTACAAAAGACCACCCAGAAGACCTTTCTGTTGATACACTCTGCAGAGTCTGTCATGGGCTGAAAAAGAGGCTGTGTTTTGTTTTCTTCTCCATGTTGTTTGGGTTTGAATAATGCCACAGTGTTGGATGCAAGTTCTTTTAAACCTTTAATCAGCTGGCACCCTTGGATTTGAGGGCCTGTTTGTGTTTTACAAATGCAGTTAACTATACATTAATGGAGACTTTGACACTTTCCTGTGTTGCTGTGACTGTGATTGACCTAGTCAAGACTTAGTGATTATGTGTTTTTTTTCAACTGTTTTTATGCTGGTTTATGGTCTGGGTCAAGCTTTCATTCCTGAGCTCTGTCAAGACAAATCAGGCTAAGTGTTCCCCTTTCCCCTTACTGTGAACCAGTTTTATGTCAGCCTAGTGCACGTTTCCTTCACTGACCAAAGCTCTGGTCCTTCACCTGTCTTCAGCCCTTCATTCTTTGCCTCTTCTCTGCCTTTTAGGCTGTTCTGTGTACCTCCGAAATAGGCAGTGCTTATACAACGAGTTTCAGGGGATGTAGCCAGCTATGAAATGAAATCTTTGTACTACACCTCAGGAAAGATCATAATTAGATTGCTTTTGAGATATTCACAAGCACAAACCTCAGCATCAGTTGCTGGGAGAACCAATTTTAATCCTTCTGTGATGCCTCATGTAAGACTAAGGTTAGGGTGGATTAGACAGTCTCTTAAATTAGCTTTAAGCATAAACAAATAAAATATTTGAGAGCACCTCTAAGGAGCAGGGATGAAATAAAACAGAAGAAAATCTATCGATATGTAATTTTCTAGGATGTATTTATAAATGGGTGTGTCCGTCATTATGTGTAAAACACAGGCTGCAGGCAGTAATAGCGTTTTGGAGGAAGGGAAATCTCTAGTAAAGAAACAATATAGCAAGTTATTGAAATTACATAAGCAAATTGGAAGTCTTAAGGAAAAGATGGAAAAATAGGCTGAGTGATTAATGCTAAATTTAAACATAAAACCATTGTTTCCTGTTTTACCAAACTATGTTTGTTATCTTGAATAGTTTTATCTTGAAAAAGAAGACAGTTTTGGGAACATGGCAAAAGAGGAAACCCAAGGAAATATATAAGAGCTCTGGAGAGATTAGCCATCTTTGTCAGTGACGACATTTTCTTGATTATTATTATTATGTAGGGAGCTATAATGGAAAATGTGAAATGGGTTATCTGGGGAAACAGTGGAAATGGGTGGAAGGCTTGTGGGCATTTGAAAATGTGCAAACAATGGAGTATTCATTGATAACCACATCGGCTTTATACCAGAATCTATGAGAGGAAGCACTTCTAGGGAAAGCATGAAGGAGGTTAAGCTAAAGATGGTATTAAAGTGAAAATTTGAAATTACTGTTTCAGTAAAATCAGAAAAGAAAGCGAGGAGTAGAAGATTGTCTTTATGAAAAAGGTCTCAGGTTTTCCACTGAGCTTGTTAAATTACAGAGAATATTAGACAAAAATAACAATTCTATTCCAGCAGAATATTGCACTTTAAAAACCAAACTAGCCAAAAAAACCCCTTCACAGGTACACACGGAGAAAAAAGTGCTAAAGATGTGCCCAGTGCTTTTTTAAATCCCCAGCAGGGAAAAAGCCTATTTCATCTTCTTCATGCATATATATATGACTTATAGATTGTGTCATTGTAATACTTTTCAGGAGCATTAGAGAATTCTCATTGTTAAAACTCCTGAGAGCCTTAGCCAAGGGTTTGCTTGGGTTTTGATTGTACTGGGAAGAGGCTTCTGGTTCTTTCATGCAAACATGAAACTTAGCTTTAATTAATAGATCTGTCCCACTGGAGTGTATGCTGGAATAGTGTGTCTATTGGAATGTAGAATGAAAACTTCAGATAGCAGCAATTTGTAAAGATTAGTGTAGGACTTTATGTGGAATTTAGTTATCTTTAAAGCATTTAAGACTTATTGTTAAGTGATATCAGATTGGGTAGGGGAGGAAGGAAATGCTGTGAAATAGAATTGCACAGTTCACACTGTAAGTATAAATCTTGGGGTGTGTGTGTATCTATATGTGTGTATAAAATATTACAGTGAAGCTGCTGTGCTGGTGGGCTGCTACTGAAAAGGTCACTCTACTTCCCCTCTACATCCAGCACATATTCCTTTCCTTTCTGGGTACAATGGACTGAGTGATTCTTCAGCTGAGAATGAATTAGTTCATTGACTTGACCTAGCAGAAAACGATTTATTTGTGAAGTTTCTCTGTTTTTCGTTGGAGGATTAGTTTTCCATCATGTCAGTTCATTGAACCAACTCATCCTGTACCCACACACTTGCCAATTGTGATGCAAAAAAATGTTGCAGGAGCATGCAGCCAGGATTTGGATGAATGGAGCTGAAGCAACCTTTAGGTAGCAGCTAGAGTTACTTGGATTTGAAAGTAACATCCACAACATGTTAATGTTACATTTCTTGTAATATTTGTCTTGTTGCTGGCTTTTTTATGTCACTGTCCTTTTTGAATTTTATAAAATCTAGTTTTCTGTGATTTTAGATAATGTGCTGAATTATTTTCAGTTACTATAGTAAACAGGAGAAAAACATTAAGCTGTAGTTGGTAAATATGAACAGGGTTCACTACTGCTTTCAAAAAGGTAGAGAGAGGAAACTGCAGACTAATGAACTTTAGCCAAATACCATATTAGTAGAACAGGCAAAGAATTGCTTGGGTGAGTTTTCACTTTTGACACCTCAAGCTCCTGTCACTTTTTTTTTACTCATCCTTCCTGTTCTGTGCTCCTCCTACCTTTGCTTCCCTGGGCATTCTTGTCTTCAGTGTTGAACAGTGCTGGGGTCATCCAGTGACCCCTCTGTAAACAAGGGGTGTTTTTGGTTTGGGTTTTTGTTGTTTGTGTGGTTCACTTTCAGCCAGATCCCTTGGGGGTTGATCCTTGGCAGGACCACATGTTGGGTGAGGGTGAGACTTCCCTTTCATTGTTGGTGTAACTTCCAATTAGCTTCAGTCATTAGGCTGCTGTCCCTGAGAAACTGCATCTCAGGAATGCTCCTGAAGTCTTTGACTCCATCATAAAAAGAAAGCTGCAGCAGCTTTCCAGTATTCCCTTTTGTGCCAGCTGTCTGCCTCTTCTCCTTGCAGATGCCTCTCCTGCAGCAGCGCTGCCAGAAGGGCTGTGTTCCTGCATCTCACCTTCCTGGGCATCGCAGTCCTGGGGCTGGTGCACACTGAGCTGCCCTGGGTGGGAGCAGCTGGGCTCTGTGTGTGTGTGTGCTCCCTTCTGCCAGCTCTGTTAGGGCAGGAGCTCCTGCAGGAGGCCAGGGAGAAGAGCTGAGAGCGGCGGTGCTGGGAATTGCCTCCGTGAGATTTGTCTGAACTTGTCGCAGTTTCTTCTCTTAGCTTCCAAACTGATTTATTTTCTGCATGGCAAACATCTTGCAGCTGTCTGCTGCATTAACTATCCAGAGAAGTGGACAAATGATGAAATGAAAACTGACACAATTATTTCAATTAGTCAGGATCAGAGAAGGCTTTGGAGAATTTCAGAGAAACCTCCCAGAGCTGGGTAGAGAGGCACTAGGGCTGTAAATGAAAATCATCTGTTGATAAATGCACAGTATTTTCACTGAAAAGAGCAATTGCTGTGCTCATGCAAACTGCTGAGTGCATTAACTGTGTGATGGCTGGAAAAAGGCCAAGATATTGCTGCAAGGAATTGATTGGAAAACTTTGTTCTGTGACATTATTTATCTGAAAAGCAGACAGAGTATTAGAGTATGTATGGAATGAAATAAAAAGTAATATTTTTTGCCTTGGATCCAAAAAGTAAGTGGAATACATCCTCAATAAACGAGTACCTCATTATGCAAAATCAGGTGAAGCAGAGCAGAAATCTGGATGGTCCTGTAGCAGCAGTATAAATGATTAAGATTGTAAAAAATTATTTCCATATGAAGCAATCCTCAAAAAGTAGGGACAAATTGAGTAATCTTTTACTCATTTTGGTAGTTGCTTTTTATGAGTCCTCCAGTTGATTTAAATCTCACTACTTAGCAGCGTTCACAAGATCCCATTTGTCAAAGCCTTGTGGTTATTTAAGATATTATCATCTGTCATCATCCTTTCACCTCCCTCATTTTCCTCTCCCCTCTCACTGTTGCTGTCACAGCTTATGCTGGTGCTTCAAGTGGATTTGACCTGCTTCTCTGCTCCTTCCTCTCTGCAGACTTGGAGAGGATGGGCCCCCCTGGCAGAGGGGCAGGGGGGAGGCTGGCAGGGCTCATGTTAAACTGCAGGGAGCTCAAGATTTTATTTGTCTTTGGTACATCTGTGAGATTTTGGTGGCTGTAGGATTTGAAAAGGATGAACTTACTTAAGGTTTTGGTAGTAATTCTTGATATTCCTGTTGGGCAAAAAATATTTGACAGGATTTTAAAAAATTGTTTCAAGGAGCAATCTGTTCCTCAGTCTTCAGCAGAAATCTCTTAGAACTAATAGGAAGTTCATAACTTGACTGAAGAGGGAAGTGAAATAGATGATGGTGAAGTTCACAGCAGGATTTTTGAACAATTTGTAGTTATTTGAAATTATTTGGAGGGACAGATCCCCAGTGTGGGCTCAGAAGTGTTGGGGGTTTTTGGGGTGGTGATACTGGTGTTGGTTTTGGAAACCAATCTAAAACATTACACTGTTGAACAGTAATTATTTCCTGAGCTGTGCTATTCTTGTTTTACATATTTTGGGTTTGTGTAATCAGTGCAATCAAGAGTATTAGATATTCTTTACAACATCTCTTCTGGGTGTTACTGCATATTGTAATTGCATAAAAACAACAGAAGAGCATAAAATTGATGTGTTTTTTTTTTCCAGATTTTTGTCCTGTAAGTATCCAAGTGTTGGGCATCTGAATCACACTGTACACATCATGTGCTCCAAGGAGTATTCTCTTATGTCATATAACTCATGCTGTGCCTGGGCAAATGCAAAGTTTGCTTCAGTGTTGCTGGTGGGTGATGCTGAGGGACATCTGCACTGGCTGACCCATAGCCAGTGAGGTTTGGCACACAGAGGATCCTCATGCCAGCCTGTGAAAAGCTGTAGTACAGGATTACAGAAGGGCCTGCCTCAGGTATTCTCTCTTGATTTGTAAGCTGGAGAAAGGGGTCAAGTGCCACAGCAAATTGCTATTCCCTTATTTTATAAAAATCTCTTTCAAGTATGAAATGTGTGTCTCACATGCATGTCCTCTTTCATAATTGCTGGAGTCGGGAACCTAAATATTGATGGAAATGGCTGGCTGAAGATACATGATTATAAAACAGTGGTTTCCTTTAAAATTCCCTATCACTGTGCTTCAGATTTTTCTTTAGTGTCATTGAGGGAAGTTAATTGGGTTGAAAAGCTGTTGTCTAGTCCTCCATTTCTTATCAGTGGACACTTTCTCTGAAGATAGAATCTGAGTCTTGTAGCATCAGTCTATAAAATCAGAATGATTAATAGCTCAATTACTTAACATTAATTTTAGCTGTTCTTGCCTTCAAGCAAATGCACACAGCCTGTGTCACGTGCTGCTCAGTATGTAAATAAATCAGTTATTTTGGGAGCACTTCTGTGCCTTTAGAAAGTGTGATGTGGTATTTGCTCCCTGTGTTACACATAGGTCTGATTTATAAAAAGGCCCCCCTGCAGCTCTAAGTTTTAGAAAGAATCACATTTCATTTGTTCTCTGCCATTTACAGCAGGAATTCTTCTATTTTCTCTTCTTTAGTGGATGTTCAAATGCAAATCTAGAGAGCTCTGAATTTCCAACACTCAGAACAGTCTGGGATTTCTCCTATATGTGAAATACAGTTAAGATCTGCACGAAATACTTCAAAAGGAAGAGGGCATTTTCCTCATAGAAGTCGTATGCTTTAAACTAATCTGGTGATGCCTGGGGGACCTTTGGAATGTTTGCAGTTGCCAGGATTTATGTATTGAGTGAGAAACTTGGGTTCACACCTTGTGCTTTGAGAAAGGGGAATGTGTATCACAGGGGCTTGTAACAGACTGGGCCAATGCTTGGACTAAATAATGCAGACCATAGAGTCTCCTGAGCATCAGGACTGAAAATCTGTGGTGTCACATTCAAGGGAATTTTGGTGGTAGATGATGAAGACTGTGCTGATCCAGGAGTTTGATTTTGCCTTCTCTGCTAGGTCATGGGAAGGTTGAACAGTTCTGCTCCTCCTGGACAGATGCAGTTTGCTCTGGTTGTTACATTCTTTCAAGATTGAAATTGGAGTTTTTTGAAAACCACCAGCATTCCTTAAAAATACTTATTTCAAAGGCAATACCAGTATTCCAGTGTAACCTTAATGGTTTTTACTGGAATTTACTGACTTTTACAGCAAGACAGTCTTTAAAATGTAGATGAATATTCTACAAATCTGATCAAGGAACTGTATTTCAGGTTGAGATTAATATCCATTTCTGTACTTGGAAAACTTCTACAAGTGTTTTATGATGTGGTTGGAGTTCATATGTAGAACTGCCAGGACTGATGCATCACTACATTGGAAATGCAAAAAAATTTGCATCTTGAAACTGTGGGAAGCTTTTCCTTCATGTGGGTTGGGAGAGGGCAGGAGGCGAGACCCAAAGTCCTGTCTCTGTCACTTTTTTATCAGTTAGATTGTAATGTCTGATCCATCCTTCCCTCAGAAGCCTCCTCACTTGCTTTAAGGAGCCCTTTTTGCTTATCAGATTGGAAGGAGTCCTGTCTGACCTCTCTGATCTGCCCATCATCTGTCAGGACACCTCTGAAACCTAAAGGTTATCTTTGATGGTTGAGCTCATGATGCAGCTTAGAATGACACTGAGAGAAATCATCCAATTGCCACCTTACTTAAAGGTCCTCTCAGTAAGGGTTTCTGTCTTATTCATGTCACTAATTTTTATTTTATTTTATGGACCTGGGATAATACATTAGTTCATAGCTTTGCCTATTTTATTTTTATAGTCCCCTCCCATTTGCCACCATGATATAAAAATTGATTTCTTGAACCCACTGGTGTATTCTATTAAGTATTTTTGATGAGCCACATTAATAAATGCATTTTAAAAACTGTGTTTTTTATGATGGGGTTGGGAACCAGACATGAAATTTAATTATCTCTTAGTCTTACTTTATAAGCTTGTGGCACTGAGAAGAGTGAGAGACAGCAAGCAAGCATGACACCAGAGAGGCAGGAAAGGGGGGCAGCAGTGTTCACTTTGAAGATTTTCTTTCAACCCAGTATTAGACTGGAAGAAAAAAAAAGAAAAGAGTATTTGTATGAGTATATTGTCATGCTGGAAAGGCCAGAGCTTCCACTCTGCTTCAGGGTAATGAGTTCCTCTTCAGGGTAAGGGTCCCTCACAAGTGCCCATCCATGGGTAGCTCTTTAACAGGTATCTAGTGCTGTACTGCTGAATTCAGCTGTCCTGGAGAGAGATGGAGACAGCAGTGAATGCCACTTCTACAGTTCTGAGGGTTTCTTTTTCAGCTTGAATGTGTAGTAAGTGGAGTAAGATAGCTGAAAAAAAAGGGAATCTTCAATTTGATAAACCTTACAGGAAGCATGTTCCGTGTCTAGCAGTGTGCCTGATATTTCTCTGTAGGCTTTGATAGCTATTTTTCTTCTCCCAAACATCTCTTTGGATAAGTGTTAAGGACCTTGAATTCAGGTTTGGGGTGGCCAGTGTCATGAGCAGGTAGGCTGGTAAGACTTAGCAAGCTTCACTTCTGCGGGCCCTTCTCTGCAGTTTTAGTGACAAAGAGGACTGAGCTTACCCTGGGATTTTAAGAGCACATATTTCTAATAGAACTTGGCAGTTCAAGGGCTAGAGAAGCATTTTAATCTTTTGTGCCCACCCAGTCTCTATACAAATGTAAATATGTCTGTCTTTAACAATTTGCCAAGAAATGTGGTTTTAATTTGTTAGCAGCGATCCCACTCCCTGCAGCTCTCAGAGTCGAGTCGCAAGTCTGGCGGTGCTTTGACGTTTTTCTCTGTCATGGTGTCATTGTTTATATGATGTCTGCTTCTGCTGTCCTCCCTTTTATGCCTGGAATATTTTTCTTTAATTATTTCATTGCCTAAAAGGAATCTGGGATTACTAGACAGGATGAGAGCAGATTAGCTTTTTTTCTTTCTTTAGCAAGTCCTGAAGTTCCCATAGGAAATAAATAGTATTCTCAAAACAGACGGTGTGTTTTATTTTTTTTTTAATTAACTAAAATTATTAAGCCTAATAAAGAAAATAAAGGAAGTATCACCAATAATGGCTGTGTGTCTTAGTAGTATATGGAGTGCCCACTGTTGTTGTTTATGACTCCTTCTGCCTTCTATTGTGGACTTATTCCAGCCTTAGGGAGTTTACATCACTACTAATAGCAAAAGGCTCTCTGGTTCCCACAGTGTCTTTCAGAGCCTGACTCATATGCCTTATGTTAATTGTTCAGCTCTCAAAATACAGCACTTACAGGGTGTGGTTCCGAGGGGAAAATCTACTGTACTTAGAGGGCATGTTCAGAAGTGTTTCACATATAAATCATTTTGGTTTTTACTTTTTTTGATGCCTTAACCCTTTCTGTCACTGCTTTGTGTGATAAGTTATATGAAAGCAAAACAAAAGGTCGATGACAGCGCAGTGAAGGGAATGTGTTAGCCCTGCAACTTGGGGCCATTAGCTCCAGCCTGACTCAACTCTCAAGTGCTGTGATTTTGATCCTGGCCTCTCTGCAGGGTCTGCACCTCTCAGCCTGGCAGGACCATCCCAGTGCTGCAGGGTCCAGAGTCAGAGGCAGGTCAGAGCTGGGGCTTATTCCTCATCTGCAGTAGGGAGTATATGGGGACATGCGCTAGTCCTAGTCCTCCCCTGGATTTTGTACTAAGGGCTCCTTTGAATGCCTTGCTTGCCACATGCCAAGAGTTGCCTGAGTGGGCTGCCGATCCTGGCCTGGTCAGCACGCTGGGGGCTGGAGAACAGTTAACAGAATTAACCTTACCTGTTCCCACCCAGCAGGAGCTCAGATGGGCTCCGGCTCTCTGGCCAAGTATGAGTGCTCTCCAGCTGCTTTGATGCAGGGTGATTGTGCAAGACCCTTCAGCCTCCAAGTTGTGTGGCTGTTACTGGAAATCAAAATAGTTTCTACAGACTTTGCAGTCTCTGCCTTCTCTTAAAATTAGCATAGGGCTCGAGTATCTTAGTAGTATTTCTTTATTTAATAGCTTACAAAGTATGAAAATATATTTAGTCAAATTAGGGGAATCTACCTCCAGCAAGAATAGAAGCAGCAATTAATCCCTCAGATTAAACTAGTTAAGCTTGATTTCTGAAGCTGGGATCACATTGCATGTATGCTGTTTTCTGCCTGCTGTAAACACACTTGTTGCACCACGCGTGGACAGAACTTCATACGTGGCTCAATGTGCACATTTGTGTAACTTGTCTCTGAAAGGAAGGCTCAGAACAGCTGTAGCTTTTTTCAGTGCCACAATGGCTTTACTTCTTTGCCTGACTACCCTCCATCTGCTTGCAAAATAGGAAGCTGTTTCCGCTGGCTATTTCTTCTGGAAAGAGCATGGAGGTACCCCTGCCCTCTCCTCTAAAACAGATATAAAAATGGGCAGGGCTTGATCTCCCCTAAGTGACAGGTTCCCGAGGGATGTTCCAGGCAGGGGTCATGCACAGGCTGTGGCCTTGTGCCTCTGCTGGCTGTCTCTGTGTTCCTCAGTTCTTCCGCACCGCCTGGCTCCAGTGCCTCACCAAGGAATGGGCTGGAGCTCCCCTGCGTTTGGGGAGCCCTGTCACACACTGCATCGTGGGGGCTGAGGGAGAAAAGTGCTCTCAAAGACAAGGAGATGCACAAAGCCTCTTCTCCCCTTGACTTCACCACTTCTTTTTCCTCTCCTCCGTGGCCTCAGAGATAATACTTTTTTGGAGTGTGTGGTAATTAATGGTGAAATCAGCAAACAGCCCTTCTCTGGTTGAGATTGTTTCATTGCGAAGGGAAGTGCTCACAGCTTGAAGAAAAAGAGCATTTTCCTTCCCTCCCGCTCGCCCCAACCTCATATTATATAAAAGGATGGTGCTGCTGTTAGCTGAGATCAGAAAGAATTCCCCTGGTGTCCTGTAGTAGCCAACCACTACAAGCTGCGAGCGTTTAAATGTTAGAATTAAAAGTTTTAACCCTTGCCTTGTTCAGTGAGTAAATAATGCTGTGTATGGTTTTTTGTAAGTATGGAAAATGATGGGAATTCCTCTGAGAATAAGTGTATAGACCACTGCGCCAGTCAGTCTCTTCAGAAAAAACTGACAAGCGTGCTCCTGTCTGCAAGAGAGATTCCTGGCATTTGTCACAGTTTGAGCCACAAAGATGTCAAGTATTTGCCAACAGTTTCCTCAGATGGTTTGGAAAGCTACGTCCTTTACATTGCAGCCTTGTTTGTTTGCGGTGTATTTTAGCATACAAAATATGTTGCTTGAGAGTCAAGGGGAGGGAACTGACTAGACTCCTAAATATTAAAAGATTAAAAATGATTGTTTCTTTTAGACTGCTTAGATCAAAATAATAAAGAACAGCTGTAAATCTTAGTATTAGAAATGGAGCTTTCTGTTGAATAATCACAGTTTGATGTGTCATGCTTTAAACCTGTATTTTTTTTTTTGAGCAGAAAGAAGAACTTTCCAATGGGACGTCTGAATATTTTACTGAATCTGCTGAGAACAAGAAGCTTAAGATTAGTCTGAGTGAACAAATAAAGCAAGACATCCTGAGAAAAATGTATGCCACTATTCTTTATAAGCTTTTGAATTTATAATTGGTAAACTTTTATTTGGTAGAATCTAGCTCATGAAATAAAATTTTAAATAATACAAAATTTCAAATAATATGAACTACTTTACAAAAGATTGTTTTAAATTACTGAAAGATTACTACTGTAGTGTGGATAAGCACATAAAATGATTGATGTTTTTTACAGCATGGAGAAAGCTATTACAACCGACACAGATGTAACACATAGCACTAGGCAGAGTCAAAACAGGCTGTTTTTCCTTGAATGAAGCTCTGAGCCAAAATAAATATGTGATGCTTGAATCGGGTGAAAAACACTTCACAAATGTTTTTGGTTGTTCATTTTGAGACTCTGGATCAATAGTCACAATTAAAGAGTATCCCTGATTGAGTGGATGAGGAGGATGAGCTGATCAGCTGAACTTGTCACTGCTCCATGTGGTAGCAGGACCCCATCCCAAGCTGTGGGAGATGCCAGCAGCCCCAAATCACCTGTGAAATCAGGGATTTGCTGTGAACCCTGGCAACTTTTCTTTTTGCCACAGTTGTCTCATGTGTTGCCTTTAGCAATGAGATTAGCTTTGGAGGCATACCAGCTCTACCTGGATTGGGTGAGCCCTCTCTGAGGGGAGTTAGATGCTCTGTCCTGGGAGCTGCTGGGCAGCAGAACATGGTCTCAGCTTGGGGCTGTCTCTAGCAACCGTGTGTTTAGACTCCAAATGCAGCTTCAGGACTTGGGCATAAAGTTCATCTTAAGGGCTGTGTGAAATCCAGATCCATAGGTAGCGTGCTGCTGAGGAGTGTTTATGTACTGCCGCTCTGTCAGGTCCCTTGTGATCCCATTTTCCTGTGTAATTCCTTTCAGAATATCATCTACTTGCATTACCCAAGTCCTTGCCAGATGAATGGGCTTGATACTAGATGAGTAGTGGTTAACTTTAAAGCAATGCTTTGAAATGTCCTGGGAAAAATTCCAGAGGAACATTCTAAAATAGAGATTAGGAGCTCTCACACAGAGGCGCACTCACTGCCTCTCCCGCCTGCCCCCTCTGTCCTGTAGATATGCATTATGCATGTGGGTATATGGGAATGGTTTGCAATCATTTAGGCACTTAGGAAATGCTATTTTATCTAGCCAGTTCAGAAAGGAATTCAGTATACTTCTGCTCTGTTGACCTTTAACATCGGTAATGAATTCAGTTCTGCCTCTTGGAAAAGAGTGTGAACTCACTCTTTCGGAGCTTAGTCATTAATAAATAGGGCTCTCCCCTACAACAGTGGAAAATCAGATGGATAACGCTTGATATTATCCACACTAGACAAACATTGCTGCTTGTCAAGATGATACGCAGGGATTTTTTCCATGTTCAGAAAGAGGGTGGCCCAAGTGGTGTTTCAGAGTTGGAAAAACAGTAAATGGAGTCAGTAAAGGTTCTTTTTTAATTTAAAAAACAAAATTCCTTTTTATTGCAGTGTGAAGAGGACAAAACCAAGGAGAAGTAGTGCAAGCAAACCTCAAATCAGCAAGGACTCCAAGAAAGTGTATCTTGGCGGGGCAGACTCACAGACAGAGAACAGAAACAGCGACTGTGAGGCTTCTCTGAGTGCTCGCTGTGCTGTGAAGCGCAGGAGCCCAGGCCTGCTGAAGGACTGCACAAACACAGCTGAGAGCAGCCTGGGCCTTCCTGAACCAGAGCAGAGAAAGGATGTTCATCAGGGACAGCCAGAGGAGGTTCACAGCCAGCACAAACCTCGCTCTCTGCAGCGGCCAGAGGCGAGGCTGCTCGGTGAGAGCCCTCCGTGCAGCTCCGAGTCAGCGCCGACGGCTCCTAAACAAAGCCAGAGAGTGACCAGAGCACAGGCTCAGCTCGAGACCTGTGGCTCACAGCAAAAGCTGGAGCATTTCACAAAAATGTCCTCTGAAGGGACTCCTTTAACTTACATCAATACAGAAATTAGTGAGTGTGACAATAATTGTTTGGGTCCATTCCTGGAGGAGACGACACCTCTTAATTCCAAGTTGTTTTCAAAGCAAGATGTGACAGAGACTATGGTTGACAGGAAGTCATTGACTTTGAGAAAAAACCCCTCCTGGTCTCTTTCTGTGAGCAGCAGTGGAGTGCAGACAAGCCAAAAGGAGCCAAGCACAGTCCCGGAAGAGCTGCCTGCAGTGCCAACATCATGTCTAGAGCTGCGCCCCGTGTCTTCAGAGAAGCTTTCCCAAAAAAGAAAAAAAGATGTGGAAAATGGTCTTGGGAAGTTAAAACTGCGAAGGCTTAAGAAGTCAAAATCTGAAATACTGCCTTGATAGCATGGGTGGTCAGCCAAGGTTGTGCCTAAGCAAAGTGCAGGAAGCAATTCAAAATGATGGAAAACAATAGAAATACAAAATCAAAATTAGAGAACACAATAAGAAAATTTAGTTAACTAAGGATCTTAGTCATTTGGCACTGTAATACAGGTAATCCTTTTAAGTCTTTAGGAAATAGTCATGATTATTACACAAGTCAGCATCAGATTTATAGAAAGAAAAATCTCTTATAAAATACTATTTACTAAGCAAAATGTTAGATTTATACATATTTAGTGCTATTAAAAAGTCATATCAGCTGCTGACAGCAAAAGTTAAAACTCCTTGTGTGATCTGTTTTGAGCATGTAGTTTATTTTAGTAAAAAATTAACCCTTTCTCTATATTAGGAAGTTTGTGGTTTACTCACATGATCTTTACAGCAATAAAGCAAATTAATTTTATTTCAGATAACTCTTTAACCAGGATTAATAGCTGATGATTTGAGGCCCACTTTTTCAGAGAAGTTTCAAAATAACTATAGTTTCTGCTTGTGTAGTTTTGATATGAACATTTAATTCTAGCCCATGTTGCGGATACAAGTCATCACGCATTCAGTCTTGGGGAAGAATGAAGGTTTCTTTTATATATTTAGATTTATATGTTTACACCTGGATTTCAAACATTGTTCTTGGGTGAAGTTCATATATAAACATGTATGTATATCTTCATGGATACATGTTTCAAAATGAGGCCTTGCTTGTGTACAAGGGCAACACACTGGTTTTCATGTGGAAGTAACACTAGAGTTAAATCTCATTTTAAGATAAATTTTAATTTCACAGTGCTTGTTCATACTGCTTCTTGAATTTAAATGCTAATGAGCTAAGGAAATGTACCTTTTTATTTCATGCTTATCTTTTAAAATGTGTAGAATAAATGTATAAGCCATTTCCTTTCCTCATTCCCAAGCTCAGTGTGACACAGCCCCTGAGGCAGCAGGAGGGCCGGCCATGTCCGTGGCATGCAGCAGGCCCAGGAGGGACTGTCCCGCTCTGCCCTGGCCTCGAGGGCTGGGCACAGCTGTGGGCACTGGAGTGTAACAAGGATATAGAGGTGTTTGAGAACTTCCAGAGGAGTGCATGAGGATGGGGCAGCCCTGTGAGGAGCAGCACTGGGTCTGTTCAGCCTGGAGGAGACTGAGGGGACACCTCACTGCAGCTGCAGCCTCCTGGTGAGGGCAACAGGAGGGGCAGGCACTGATCTCCTCTGTGTGGGAACAGTGACAGCACCTGGGAATGGCCTGAAGTTGTGTCAGGGCAGGTTTAGTGTGGATATCAGGAAGGGCTTTTCCACCCAGAACCTGGCTGGGCACTGAGCAGGCTCCCCAGAGAAGTGATCACTGCACCAAGCCTGGCAGAGCTCAGGAAGCATTTGAACAGTGCTCCCCTGCACGGGTGGGATTGTTGGGGTGTCCTGTGCAGGGCCAGGAGCTGGACTCTGATGGTCCTTGTGAGTCCCTTCCAGCTCAGCATATTCTGTGCTCTGTGATTTTGTGTGAAGTAATTTAGAAAAATTTCAGTGACATTTACTTATGACTGTGGATCTCCTCATTGAGGTTAAGGAGGTGATTCACATCCAGGAACATTAGAGTTGGTGGTGTAACCCAGGTCCTGATGAGAGTTAGCTGCTCTGCAGCTGACAGCAGGACTCTGCTGATTGTGCAGCTTCCTCCTGCTGGAAGTGATTTCTGCTCTTGCTGCAAATGAAGAAGATTCTGCATGTGTCTGGAAGACATGTTCTCTTTTTTCTTTCAGCTCTTTGGGTGATGTTTCTCAGTGCTTTGCAGTCAGGTTGCAAATCCTTACCCAGCTCCAGGCTCTGCTAAAAGCTTTTTCCCAGTACCAGCAAAACCAAGGCTGCAAAGAACCTGGTTTGGAGGAAGAAGAGCCTGAGGTATGTTTGCTGTTGGCTTTTTTATGCACTGGAGATACTAGGCCAGGAAGGGAGTAAAAAGCACCTTTTTTGATGGACTTTAAAGAGGTACAGGGATAGTACATTAAGCATTTATCAGAAAAATGAGAGTAGTTAGAATAATTTGATAGTTTATATTAAAGTCTTAGCATAGACAATTCAAGTATCAGAAACCAGAGGGCAACCACATCTAGTTTTTATCACACCAGTTTTCATCACCACTGTTATTATGTGTGTGTGTGTGTGTGTGTGTGTATGTATATATATATGTGTTAACCTTATAATTAAAGTTTTAGTTTTAATCTTGACTGAAGAACATACCTGCCTGCACCCTTTCAAATGAAGGTCATGCTTTTAAAGGGGGCTTAGGTACGTTAAACTGTTGTCTGTGTAGGTAAGAACACTTGATTTTTCCTTTAGGATATTTTGTTATGTTACTTAAAATGCTGGTTTTATCTCTTTTCTGCTGCCTGGGAACATCTCCCTTTCAAAGCAGTGGTCATGCAACAGTGAGAGATGAAAGGTGATGGAGGGTGTTAGAGGCTGGGGAGTCAGAACAAAGCTGGGCTTTCTCACAGGTCCACGGTGGTGTAATTCCATTTGTCCTTACTGTCTTGATAAGTTGTAGGCTCTGTGCAGCTGTGTATTTTTGAGCTTCATTGCTATCAAAAGTTGTGTCTTGGATCCTCCCAGAAATGCAGCTATTTAGGGAAAAGACTTTGAATTCACAGTCATTTCTGGATTTTAGAAGGCGTTGCTGCTCAGACCTGCACTTTCTTTTGTCTGTGCAGCAGGACTTTTATACCAGCTGGTCTTTTGCAAACCTGGTGGTGCTTTGGCGGTGCTGGGACACAGAGGCTGTGTCTGTGTCTCTCTCCTCTCTCTGCTTCAAGCCCAGGGCCATCTTCTTAGACTTTGCTTTTTTCTTCAACACCCATCCACCTGCACCCAGAGGACTGGCAAAGGTGTGGTCTGACATGCTCTAGAACCACAAATTTGATTTCCTAAATCAGGTTTAGAGGGGAAAAAGGGAACTGGAAACTGAGCTGGAGTAAAATTAGCAGTTTGCAAGTCTTGGCTTTCTATTATCAAATTGCTTCTGAGCAGCACTAGCATGCCTTTCTGTAAAAGTAGGGAATACCGAATATCTGTTCTCTTCTGAAGCTGCCATTGAAGCACAGAAACAATATCTTTGGTTCATTTTTTATCCTAAACCAGCCAGCTTTGGTGGGTTATTATTTTTAATGAATCATCTGGTTCATTTGGTCTATGCTTTTGCTGATAATGAAACAGTTGTTTCCTAGTGAAACACTCTCTAATGTGTACAAATTATTGTTTCCATTTTTCTTTACGTCAAAGCAGTTAAAAATATTTGTTTAGTGGACTTCTATGGTTAAACACATATCAAAAGCTAGACCAGCCTTTTACATAATCATTTATAAAGAGGAATCAGCTCATGTGAAATCTCCCTTGCCCAGTGCTGGTTGGTAGGAAGGTTTTAAGTATCCCAAGATCTTGTGGGTGCTAAGCTTTGTGCAGGTTCTGGTGTTACCTGCCAGGTAAGCACCCAGACGTCCCTTCCTACAGAAGGCTTTGACCAGGTGAGGTGTTAAGTAGCTTCTGAAGGCATTTCTTTGGTCAGTGTGAACTTCCTTCCCTCTCACTGCTCAGCATGTGGATTGCATTGGATGAGTTGTAATTGCCATTTACATCATCATCTCTTTGGCTATTGACTAGAAAATGGTTTCTTCCTAAAGAAAAAAAAAAAAAAGGAGGGAAATATTTTTCTGTTTGGAATAAGAAAGATGTGAAGTATAGACTCTCCCAGATGGCATGCTAGGAGTAGGTATCTCTGTGGCTTTATCAGTACCCAGGGAAAGGTTCTCTATTCAAACAGACTGCACCAAACAGAGGTAGTAACTCTGAGCCTTTTTGCCAGCAGTGGGAAGTGTGGGTTGGCCTCAGAAATTAGCTTTAATAAAAGGCACTCCTCACTTCTTTGCTTTGTGCTTTTTTCTCCTTTAATAAACATAAACTCGCTGGCAGTAACCCGGGTGCAGGAGAAGATGTGGGCTGAGGGAACAGCCGCGCACGGAGCCTTTCATCACAGGATATCAAAGCGCTCCACTGAACCTGGAGGGAGCTGGCAGTGCTGCTTCTGACAGCTGGGGCAGCTCTGAGGGAAGAGCTGCTCCAAAGGGAAAGCAAACTGGGTAAGGAGCAGCAAATTCTTTCATCACCTCACACGAGTCCTTTCGTCCACCTGTTTCCCCCAGATAGTTAAAATCGAGCCTGGTAGTGCATGACCTCATCCTTTACACAGTGGCAGTAAGGTGACATTTTTAGGTAGGGACTTTTTGGTTCTGTAGTGTTGCCGTATGCTGGGAAACCCTAATAGTTGTGGAAGTGATGGAGTGTCACAAGGCATTTCAGCCATAACCTGGAATTTGTTCAGGAAATTAGCCACAACTGTCCTACCTTCTTTACTATCCATTTAAATTATTCCAGAGCGGGGAATCTGCTCCTGTGAGAGCTGACAGTGCATCTTTTGTAAAGGAAAATTTCAGTTTGCTCCCATTCTGTCCAAGTTAAATCTTTTAGTACAGCAGTAGGAATTGGTACTCTAGCTCCATAACTGCCTTACTTGCTGGCATAATAATTATCTTTTTTATTTATGCATCAGATCTTTAAAGAAGACTATCTGGAGCACTAATTCTAGAGCTGGGCATGCCCCTTTTTAATATTAATATGATCTCATAGTGCTAGAATGAAAGGAATAGAGATTTATTTCTCCACCCTGTAGGGAAACTGGTTGAAACAATTTGCACATCACAGAAGGCGCTCACTGGCAGATCTGGGCTGGGACTCCAGCCTGACGCCATCTGATCCCGCGTGGCCCTGCTGCTGCCCCAGTGCCAGGTAAGCACTGCTGAGCCATCCAGAGCCTGCACCCCTCTCCTCCTCCTCCTCCTCCTCCTCTGCCCCAGAAACTGCAGTTCAGTTTGCACAGCTTTTTCACTGGGTTTTCCCTCTACTGGGAGAAATCACCGATCTTGGCAAGCAAGCTCAGTGGGCACTGGCAAACAGTAACCACCATGGCCATTGCTGTCAATGCTTAAAAAAGAGGAAGCCAAAAAATTCTTAAATAGACTCAAATATTCTTGCTTCCGTTAGAAGGGGACAGGGAGGTTACGCAATCACTTCCATCTTCTGGGGAGGAAAAGGCTGAATTGGGTACTTCCCTTGTCAGAACTTCTCATCTTGGCAGGCGCTGCTAAAAACCATGAAGGCTCTGCCTTGTGGCTCTGCAGATGGCAGGGCAGCACCCTGGCCCTGGGATTGCTGGGAGGCAGGGCTGGATCTAGCCTGAGGGCTGGCAGATAAGGAGCAGAAGCAGGCAGTCTTCAAGGAGCAGCAGGGAGCATAACCCTGTACATCTCAGCTTGGCAGGGAGCTGATTAATACCATTAGCTCTTGCTGTGCAGGTGTCAGCTGGTGTGAGAACAGGAGGTGTGTCTGTGCAAGGCAGAACGGTTTCACCAGGCACGGCTGGAGATGCAGTCTCACCTTTGGGCCCCAGCCTGGGTCACGTTCCCCTGGCCTGAGGGGCTGTGTGTCCCAGCACTCCCAGCTGCCCTTGGCTCCTGCCGGCACTGCAGGGGGAGCCCTTCCCGTGGCTGGCATTCCCTTCCCTTCCCGGTGACATGAAGGTATTGTGAGAAGGCTGATGTAACCTGCTCCATCAGCACCTTTCCCAGGTACCTGTGCACAAGATGGGCCCTTTCCACGCGGAGGTGCAGGGCTTTGATGTGGCCGTGTTCAGCCAGGCTGAACCAAACCCACATTCAGCAGGTTCATTTAGCTCTAGGTAGAGCAAAGCTCAGAGTGCTAAGGGGAGCCATTTCATTTCTACTTCATTTCATTTCATTTCTTGTATGCTTAAATGGCAGCTCAGGAAGCACACATTTTTCAATGCTTAGATGAAGAAAGATCCAAAGAACAAACTTACACTACCAGTGGAAACTTCTCCTGACTAAACAGAATGTATCTTCCCTTAGTAGTAGAAGTGTGACCTGGCAAAGTATGATTTCCACAAAAATAAATGTGCCTT
The DNA here is from genome assembly GCF_028018845.1 of Melospiza georgiana. NCBI lineage: Eukaryota > Metazoa > Chordata > Aves > Passeriformes > Passerellidae > Melospiza > Melospiza georgiana. The sequence continues at coordinate 11,396,720 of NC_080432.1, read as the reverse complement.
GGTATTCTAAGAGGGAAGCCCTAAAGTTCACTTTTCTATTTATTTTCATGGCAACGGAAACCACTTCATGGACCAGCCCCCAGCCTGGTGGTGGATCTGGGCTTTGGGGGACTGTTCTTGTATTACAGTCACCAGTGTAAGTTGTGGAGCTACCACTGAGATAGGACGATTAATTAAATATACCATAATGGCAATTGTGTAGAATTTTCTGACTGCCCCCTGTACAACTTGCATGATTCTAATTTTCCAACACCATGGGATAGTGATGAAGTGAGGAAAATCCATGGGGAAAAGCAGGGTGTGTCTGGAGGAGCTCTGCAGTAGCAAAGCATCTGCATGGAGCACAGGAAAGGCTGAAAGTAAATAAAGGAACCCTGATCTCAGGGCTTTGACATGTTTTGAAAGCTTGAGGAACCCAGGTTTTGATTTCACTGAATCTTCAGAGACCTAAACACTTTGTCACTACATGTACATATTGTTAAATGAGTAAGTCTGTAACTAGAAATGGCCTCAGTAGGTTTTCAAGAAGCCTGCCAACTATTGTTCTCAGAAATAGCAAATGCCCTATTTTAATTATTTTTTGGTTAATAGAAGGCAGACTCTTAGAAATCCCTATAAATTCAAGTATGTTTGAGCCCTTTGGAAGAGGGGCTCAACTTCCCGTATCCTTGAATTTGAGACCCATGTGAACAGTAGACAGCAGGAAGATGGTTAATTCAACATTAAAAGTATGGGACAGCAGTCAGGGAATAGCCCAGCTTTGCCCTTTGGAAGCAGGTGGAAGATTCCATTATCTTTAAGTAGCTTTTTTGGACATGACGTGTTTGCTTTATTGCAGATTTAGAAGTCAGGGAACAAAGGGAAATAAAATACTCGTGGGATTTGTTAGATGAGGAATTATTGAAGTGGTCAGCTGAAGCTAATGGTGTTGACTTCTCCTTCAGGAGGCAGTAAACTAAACAGGCTCTGGTACCTGCCCTGTGAGGTGTGTGTGTGAAGAGTAAAAGCAGCACCCAGCCAAAGTAGAGTAGCCACAATGGAAATCTTCTAAAGTGAGTTCAAAATAAAAAGTAACACTAATTACATTTTATCAATTTTTTTTTACAGCTGTAAAAAAAGTACAGAAGAAAGTATTTCTCACTCTCAGGTTTTTTTAGCGTTCAGTGTATTCATATCGCAGCAGTCTGTATATAAAATACCTGTTTATTATTACAAACAAATACAGATGCAAAGGCCTAGCCTTGCAGCAGGTTGGTTCAACTATTTTTCAATGAACTTGTTACACAGTTAATTGTTCCTTCAGCTTTGCAGTAGCCCCTTAGCAGAACAGTTTTGCAGCTTCATCAGAACATGGTAAAACCAGAGCAGACCCTGAGCCAGCCAGCCCCTGCCCATAGGTGGGAGGGGCGGCATTAGTTCAGCATTCAAAGCCATCATGTTGAATACTTTCAGAGTTTATTTTATGCTTTACAAAGCACTTTTTGCCCATTAGAAATCAGCATCATCTATGGATCCCTTCCCATCCAGGTCAGCACTTTGGATCTTGCCTAGCTACTTAGATTTGGTTCCTATCTGGGGGCAGCTCATTGGCCCGTGCAGGGTAAACTCGTTGCACAGGTGCAGCCGCAGCACCCTCAGAGCACCGAGGGCCATTGGCCAAGAGGCAGTGAGAACAAGGGACATGCTGCTTTCAGACCTCCTCGGTGCCACGGGAGCCAGAGGGGAACGTGTCATCAGCTAACAAAAACTGACTCCACCAAAGGCAGGGGCAGGGCCTGGAAACCTCCAGCAGCACCTGCCCCTGCTTTTGCACAACTGACTGGCCGGGAGCGCCTCCAAGCTCAATAATCTCCACGCTCTTTTATGTTTTCATACAAAAAATTTAATAAATATTACTTTTCAAGATTTATTGCCAGGAACAACACATCAAAGATGCATTTTCATATAACACTAATATCACAATACAAGGTATCTTCATGATCTCAATGGTTAACCACTGAGATGACTATGTTTATAAGCCTTTTGATCTTAAACATCGTAATAGCACTTTGATTTCCTCACTTGTTAAGGCGGGCAGTGTAATCTATGGCAAACCTACACAGTGATCTTACTGGACATTCTACTGTTCAAGTATTCAACAACTAGCTTATTAGAATACTCCCTAAATGCAGTAGATTACAAAAAAAGTCAAATCTACAAGTGGTTCAGTATTACATATTCATGGTGAGAAAAAAATAATTAGAATTTACAAAATAAGATTGCTGTGTTTCCAACTTCACACGCTAATTTGATATTTTTAATTACATGCAACCACTCACATTTCATCTACATAAAGTAATAGCTCAGTTTTGTTCCCTTAAACTGCTTCTTAGCAGATTATCTGCCTGTCACTCAGTTTTCAAGTCTAAAGCAGCAAAAAAAATTTTCTAGTCTAATTCTCTAAACTGCCTCAGTCAGTACTTACAAATAGTCTTAAAGTGATACTATGGAAGGTGTTTCAAACGTTTGACATTGTACAAAAACCAGCATCAAGGCATGAAAGCCCATCCTATTAAAAATAAACTATTTTAGAACACCTTAGTTTTGGCATATAGGCAACATGTAACAAGAAAATAAATTCAAAATAGAGAAGCCACGAGCTTACAATGCTATCAAAAACCTTCAACTCTAAACACATACATATAAATAAAAAGGAATGATATTTTAAGGCTCTTGATTATTAAGTTAATAAATCAAATATACACAGTGATTAATAAAAAAAGAATTATTTACATATCTATACAAACTTCTATTTTTGACACATTTTCCTCTTTAAATTCTTCATTTACCAGCAACTGCTGACAAGTTCCCCCCACCCACCCCCAACAAAAATACAATAAAAAAATAAATAATAAACTTATTTTTGATAGTTGCTGTGGTTCCGAGCTGCAAAGGCACTTTCAAATACAGAACTAGTTGTACGTCACCATAAAACCAATATACAAAAAACTCAAATTCAATAAATATAAATAAAATGTATTATTCTAAAGAAACTGTATAAATCGGAACATCTGGCAGAAAAAAAAAAATGAACACTAAGGAAGAGTAATAAGGCTATGTAATACCTTATGGAACGTTTCTGTGATGGATCAGCTGCAGCTGAATTTACAGGAGGGCACTTTTGACTAGTTTTGCATAGATGTGAAATGCAGCACTTGGTATTCCAGCCAACCACAGCAACTATCATTGCCAGTGTAAGCCAGCTTGTCCAAACTTAAATTAACACAGGGATTCTAAGTAAATAATAGCCTTAGACTCAAATATTACACAACAGTTTAAGAACTACAAGCTCTTGAGTGCCTTTCTATGAGGCATGCATGGCAGCACCCCACCGTCTGCTATACGATGTACTCCATCCGATTTAGGCTTTGTGCACTTTCCAAGTCTCTGTTGTCCTGTTTATTTGTCCAGTTTGGGTGTTTTGTAGGGGTGCTGTTGGGGGGCTTTTCATCTCTGTCTACCAAAGTGTAGGCTGGCTGCTTGGCAAATCGGGCCTTCTGCTGGTGCTTGTCCATGTCATCCTCCTCCACCTCAGAGTTGTGTGTCCTTATTTTGGCGATTTTAGAGTTTTTGTTTTCGTAGTCTTTAATGGGGACAGTATTTGCTCCGTGTTTCTCAATGGGGTTTTTGATCTGGTTCAGCTGCTCCCTGACGTTGTTGGTGGTGTTGTCGTCAGAGGCCGTGTGGGTGTGGCTGCTCTGCTTCCGGCGCTTTCGGATGCACCAGTAAAACACGGTGACCAGGCAACAGATCCAGGCTACTGTCAGCACCGAGCTCAGCAAGGGCACCAGGAAATCTGCAAGAGACAGGAGACAGTTAGTCCTGCTGCAGACCACGGGGGACACTTGGGGATGTCTCACAGAAAACAAATCTTAGTTCTTATGCCTTGTTACTTCCCGCATTTCTCCATGAGGAGCATGGAAAGGCAGCAGCCCTTTTGCCAGGTTTAGCAAACTTCTGGCAAGTTTCTTTAGGGTTTTTAGCAATGAATAGACCTTGTGTGCAAAGCCTCCCCATTGTCCCTGATGATCAGGGAGTTGCTAGGAGTGTCCAAAGGGAGGGCAGGCTCTGCCCTTGGCAGGCCCTGCAGGAGCTGGGCTGAGGAGCAGCTCACCTGTTCTGCTCTTGGCCGGCCGCCGCTGCACCCTGACCTCGGCGACGGCAGCAATCAGCGTGTTGTTCCCGTCGCGCTTACTGACCAGGTCGATGATCTTATCTGTGATGTCTTTGATGGGGTTTTCATCCTCCCCAATGTCCTCTGCAGACTGCAGGAGGAGGCACACAGTTAACACCACATCAGATGCACAGGGGAACCTGCTATTTATAAACTTTCACAGGCAGTGAAGGCTCTTGCTACTGTTCATCTATAACAAACAGAATCAAAGCAAAATGGCCTGCTGTGGGCAGAAACTAACGACTCTGAATTCTTGTCCTCATCCTTAAGAAGACCAAAAACCCCCCGAAAGCAAGAGTATAACAGAGAAATATTTTACTCCCCCTATTACAGTTGCTCCCAGACGGCAGCTTTCAGGTACACACATGTACCCAGAATTCCTTTCCTGTTCTTAAAGGGCATCAGGATGGAAACTAAACGACAAGAAGTGCTAACGAAGCCAGGAATTAATATTTTTATGAAATCCGCATGTTGCACACATATCTGAGCAATTAACTACTAAGACATTTAAAAATATTCCAGTAATACTTACAATAGCAACATGGATTTCATTATTTGCCAAGTGGGAAGGCTCACAGGTAATATAGATGGAATATTCAACAGAAACATTCTTCAGAATATTCAGATTCCTCAATTCACTGCAAACATGCTCTGTGGTAAGGCCCTGGAGGATACAAAAAAGATGTTGGCTTTTTTTAAATACATATGCATACGAACAGACAGATGTAAGATTTGTTTGAGATTTTTTTTGCCCTGAAGTAAGAGTTCTCAGGGGAAAAGGAGGTAGAATTCCCTCCAACCTAGCTTTTTTTCTTCTCTAGTCACAAAAGCATTTAGGCTGCAAGGCTATATTAATCCTTCTCTGCTTTTTGTTTTCTTTGCTAATGAGGCAGAGTCAGTTTTTGCAGCAGTATTCCCTATGGAAAACATCTCTCCATGCTCTGGGAATGAGTCTGTGTGTGCCGCAGCCCAGCGAGCTGCTGTTACTCACTGGGGCCATCATTTCTTTGTTGAAGGTGAAGGTGATGTTGGCACAGTTGTCCTGGTAGTAGGAGTCGGAGTTGCACTTGGTCCTGACAGGCTGCTGGTTGGAGGGCCAACACTCCCCCACGGCGGCACACGGGCGGGTGAAGCAGTGATCGTCCCGCACAGGGACACAGGCGTGGCCGGCGGGGCACTCGCCGGGGCCCTTGCCGTGCAGCACACAGGGCCGAGGGCCACACCAAACCTAGGCAGGATGAATACTGTGAGAATCCACTGCCTAGGGCACAGAAGGTGCTGTACGCCAAACCACAGCACAGCTGTACCTTAGAACAGGTGACTTTTCCATTCAGACACTGACAGGTATTGCAGTCGTCATCCCACTTAGTCCCATCTGGCATGACTCGAGCACTGGTAATGCAAGGCCTTCCTGTAACTGAGGAGAGAGTGAAAAGAATTATAAGCTAAAACCAGGAAACAAACACCTTTTCAAAGTTCATCTAAACTTCCCACTGACTTTCTTCTTCAATAAGGATACATGCTTTATAAAACAACAGATAATGTGCCCCAAAACCAACCCCATACAACCACAAACCCACCAATGTGCAATTATACAGCTTTTGCTACAAGTGCTAGGCTCAGCTCTGGCATCTGGAATACCTTCTTGGCATGCTGCACCACTGCGACCCGGGGGGCAAATGCAACGGTACCCGTTAATTTCATCCACACACGTGGCTCCAAAGGCACAGGGCGAGGACTGGCATTCGTTGATGTCTGTGATGGGAAGGAGAGGAAACAGAACAGTTACTCCACAGTATCCTTTTGTTTGTCAGGAAAAAAGCAAACATGGGATAGAATTGCCTACTGGAGCTTTATGTTCATTTTCTAGTGTCTACTGGGACATGGATTCCTGCTTGCAGCACCAGTATAACCTCAGAAAAGTCCTTTGACGTTTCTGCTGTGTGACACTAACAAAGATCAAAACCTGACCCCTGTGGCTACTCGAGCTTTCCAGGGCAAGGACATATTCCTTCCTACACAGACACACTTCCTCTCCTCTCCTCTGATGTGTTCCAATTTTGTCCCCCACTAGATTCTTCAACTGATGGCAATGTTAAACCCTTCCCAGCTCTATTGCTGCTGTGAGACTTCTATTCCATGGCTGTTATTAAAAAAAGTGTCCTCCTACCTGTAATTATTATTAAATTACAGGGAAGTGCATACATCACCTCAGGGCTTGGAGGTGGATTATTAATTGACAAGGTTTTTGGCTGGCACACTTTCATCTCAAGCAGAAGTCTGGGCCACACAAACACAAGGGAAGGCTGTCCCAAAGGGCATTTTGCCCACTCGGCTGAACCAAGAGGTTTCAGCTGCAGCTGAAAGACTTTAAATTTCATTCATTTTCAGTGTGATTCCTGCCTTCTCCAAATCTGCTACAGATCCAGGTACGGATAGGGACGACACAAGACATCTATCACTCATCTGATCTACTACTTAACTCAATTAAGATGATTGTCTTGCAACAAGATTCAAGTGAGACAAGAAGTGAGGCAGAGAGCCATGGGAACACTCACTGATCCTGCAGTCAGGCCCGGCGAAGCCTGGAGCACACTCACAGCGGTACCAGTTCTCTCCATCCACGCAAGTGCCACTGTTGTAACTGTGGACAATTATCACAGACATTAAAAACTGCCACAGATAAAAGGAACCCAGAATTCTAAAGCAACAAAAAGAGCGTAGGATAAACATAACAAACTTACCAAGGATGAGGACTGCAGTCATTTGTGTCTGCAAAGCAAAGACAGACAGCATTAAACATGTAGACTTTGGCTAATACGGCTCTACTGGCAGTAAAGAATGATCAAACTTCCCCTAATGCCCAAGTTATACTTAGCTCAACTTTTACGAAAATATGCTGAAATTCTCTACTAAATTGATTCCAGGCTCGTACCACAAAATTTGTTAACTACATTGTGGAACACATGTATGCAGGAAGAGATCCTTGTAAAGAATCTAACGGGGGAGAAAAAAGTGGAAGCAGACAGAGCTGCTCGTAGAAAAAGAATGCAGGAGAAAACAAGACAACATCTGTCTCCACTTAGCTCATTTGCAACTTTCTCATGCCCAGGTCAGGGCTGTATCACATAAAGTCATTAAAAACAAAGATTCAGGTGATGCTAAAGCCTACATCAAACAAGCTTTCCCTTCTGGATTCAATCTTGACTCCAGGGGCGACAGGATGAGCTCATGTTCTCATCATGCAACACTCTGGAAGAGTTCAAGCAGAGCTGACTTACTCTGGGTGCACGTGGGTCCTTCCCAGCCCTCCTTGCAGACACAAGTGAAGGAGTCCCCGCTGACCACACAGGTACCACCATTGTGACAGGGGTTTGGCAGGCAGCTGCTGTTCCTCGCTGTAACACAAACAACATTTGCCGCTCAGTTGTTAGAAAGCCCTCAAGTCTGAGCCAAGAGGAACAGCTGAGGTCAGAGCTGCAGCGCTGCATCTGCTTCCTGGAGATTGTGCAGGCTATTTACCTATGTTACAAGTGGCTCCTTCCCATCCTGCAGGACACATGCACTTGAAAGTGTCCCCCTCGTCGTAGCACGTCCCCCCATTGTTGCACGTCGCCTCATCGCACTGGCTGTCACCTGTGGAAAACCCAAACTGTCCTTAATGCTGGTGCTCCCTTAGGGCAATGAGTTCATGCAGCCTATCAGAGCATGTCTGGTATGTTTTGGAAATGCTGAACTTACGGGAGTGGCAAGTTTTTCCTTTCCACCCATTTTTACATTCACAGAAGAAGTCGTTGACCAAGTCTCGGCAAGTTCCTCCATTGTGGCAAGGGTTTTTACTGCAGTCGTTAATATCTGGATATGTTAAGGAGAGAAAACAGGCTCAGTAGTGTTTACAGAACTGACAAACACAATGCTTGAAAGGAGCATAACCCACCCCTAATTTTGGCCTGTGTTTCAATTGTGGATTAAATGCCTAAGTCAGTATTTTAAAGTTTTAAGCACTGTCACATAGATGAAGAGTGTTTCACCCCAGTCCTCCAGTTTGTTTTCATTTTGTTTGTAATCTTGTTTCAGTGAAAAGGTCTATTACATAAACTACCCTGTTAGTCAGGCAAACGGAGCAGAGCACTCAACTCCTCTCCTGTTCCTGAGATTGACAAAATGCAAGTATGATACGCAGACAGGCCATAAAGTGGCATCTACTAATGCAAAGGGTTTCTTCCTGGAAATTATCCAAAGGACAGAGCAGGAAACTCAATAGTGAGAGAGCCAGGCCCTAATCCCAGTCCAGCTTTGTAACTTGGGCTTAGTTCCAATACAAAAGATTGGGACTTGGTGGGAGGACCTAGTCCTCTGTGGCCTTTGAAGCAGAGTTTATTGACATAGGTCACTGTCATCTTGACAGTACCAGCCATTCCTTCCCAATGTTTTCCCAAGAGATCCTTCTGTGTGCTGGAGCATGGATAACTTACTCGTTTCACAATATGTTCCTTCCCATCCATCACTACAAATACATTTGTAGGAGTTGATGCCATCAATGCAAGTGCCACCATTTTTACAGGGGTTGCTTTCACAGTCATTGATATCTGCAACAATTGGGAAGAAAGAAGAGGATTAAAAAAAGAGGGGAAAAAAAAGTCAAACCAGAAGTACAGTAACTAGGAGTCATTATCTTACTGCAGACTGTTTGGAACTACTTCCATTTCTAATAATACCCTTTGGAAAGGAAGGGTTATAAGCAAGATGACAAATGAGTAAAAAACTGCACAAGGTGATGAAACTGTCACTATTAAAAACAAAAAATTCAGGAGTCCTTAAGATCCACGTTAAACCCCACTACTAACTCCCTCAGACCTTGTATACATAAGGTTTTCAACAACATACAATTCAAGGCCAGAGGGGTCAGGACTCTGAACCTTCCCCAAGGCCTAGCAAATTCCACTCTGCCTCGCCCAAGAGGGATATGAAAACTTACAGCAGTTCCAAGGTTCACTGAGTTACAATGAAGAAAAGGGGTCTGGGAGGGAAGGATGGAATCTTTGCCCAGTAAGAGTGGGGGACAGTAGAACAGTTTCTCTTTTTCGCTCTTACTCTCATGACAGTAGGTGCCGGTGAATCCTTTGTTGCATTCACAGGTGAATTTTCCACCCGCCTGGCTCTTGCACTTCCCGTGAGGACCACAAACGTTGGAAGAGATGTAGCGAACCCCTTCGGGTGTGCTGTTGGAAGCCACTGCCACAGTGCAGCTGTCAATTACTGCAGGAAAGCAGAGACCAACATGAGAATTACCCATGCAACCCAATTCCTCAAGAGCAACATTTTCACTTCCAGCCACGGACATTTAGAAGACACTTGTGCCATTGAGTCATTTAGGTTGGAGAAGACCTTTAAGATCATCGAGTGAAACCATAAACATACGACTACAAATATGTTTGCTGCTTTAAAATAACATTGGACTCTGCCAACTGTGCATAAAATAATCACAGCATCTTATCTGGTGATTGCTGGAACACATCCATGGCCTGGAATAAATGCATCAGGCTATTTGCTGCCTGTGCTTTCTGTCCACATGGACATAATGCTGTCTTTAATAGCTGATACTTACAAATATCACTTATCTTTTCACACGGGGAGAGGCCTAAGGCAGAGGGCAAAATTCAGCCTCCTTATAGCAGAGCTACTCCAGTGACTCCCCTGCTGGAGCTGAATTAGGGCCCCAGTGAGGGCAGGGCAGGAACCATTGGCAGCCACAGCCCTTCACCCCCAAAGCAACACGAACCTTCACACGGAGTGGTGCGGCAGTGATCCTTCAGGTGGGAGCAGTTCTTCCCTTCGTAATCCTCGGGGCAGTTACAGAAATAGTCCATGGCAAGATTGAAGCACTGGGCGCCGTTCTGGCATGGATTTGGCTCGCAATAATCTATGTCCAGCTGTAAGCAGTGCACAGAGTGGGAAGGGAAATGGGAAGGGGGGGGAAAGGGAGCGAGGGAAAGCTGAGTGAAAGAGGTTTATCATGGCTTTCCCTCACCACGACAGGCTGACATTGTGGAATCTGACCTTTTTATCTGCGGCCTCAAAGAATCATTCATAGCACACAGAGTTTAGTCCCACTCGCCACTATTGCGGCAGACAACTCTCGATATTAAACTGCCAAAGTTAATAGTGAGAGCTCCACAAAGCCTGACGTGCAAACTCTGCCGTCTGCTTAACAAAGAGAATCCTCCACAGCCTGTCAGGGGTTTGTTGGTTTCTTCCCCCGCCCCAATATATATTAATCAAGCAGTTTCTTGGCAGACTGACAGCGATATCAAGTACAACTTTATACTATGCTTCACTGGATGCAAGGCATTCCGTGCTCAGATCCGGAGCGTTGGAACAAACGGCACTGGCTGAGGGCCTGCCTTTCACCCGGCCTTCTTACCTGACAGAGGTTTCCTGAGAAACCAGCGGGACACAGACATTGGAATCCATTGATTTCATCCTGGCAGTGACCCCCATTCATGCAAGGGTTACTTGCACATTCATTGATGTCTTTCTCACAGTGATCTCCTGCATAGCCAGGTGAACAGATACACCGATAACCATTAACCAAGTCCTGGGAAAGAACATAAAAAAGTTTCAGAGTTAATGTTGTTCCTCCTTTGATATATTCTTATTAAGAAAAATAATTTTTTAAAAGTTAAAAAAAAAATCATCTCAATGTCCAAAATATTTAGAGGGGAAAAAACCAAACACACACACACAGACCACCCAGTCCCAGTTTACATTCTGAATTTCCAGGCAGAATACATTAATCGACAGGATGAAGGGAAGCGCCTGCATTTCCAGTAGGTAGTGTGCACAACCACCAGCTCGTTCACTGGTGACATTGGCAGTGAAAATGAGTCATTTATTGAAGTTATACTTTTTTTCCCTTACTGTTCTACAGACATATCTCAACATGCTGTAGCATGACACAGGCCCTCCCCCAAGGGGACATGACCATTTGCACCAGCTATTTGCTATTTTCCAAATTTTTTGTGCTTAGGTTCAAATGTTTTAGTTACCGTTGCAAGCCTTGGGGAAACCAAGGTAAAACAAGAACAGCTTACCCGACAGGATCCTCCATTCTGACATTGTCCACGACAGTCGTTAATATCTGCAATAAAATTAGCACGGTTAGAAGGCAAAAATATATTTACACTAGATAGAGAGTTCAAGTCTCTCTAAAACTGCAGCTAGATAAACTTTTTGTCAAGTTTCCTGCATGCCTTCCTTGAGATAAGGTTATTATAATGGGTGGGAAACCTTTCGTGATTCTTCTAGGAGAGGCAGTAAAACTTCACATCATTGTTTTAGTCCCTTTATCAGAATATAGCTATGGTACAGGCTAATGACTTTGATAAAATTGTGTATTTTCATTCGGCACCAACTACTCCCTTTCTAAAAACATCAACTGCTGGGGCTCTGCCCAGTGTTTAAACTGAGCTCAGAACTCAGGGGCACATATGCCCAAAGAGCTGGCTGTCGACAAACCCAAGGCTATGGACACTTACTTATGTCACAGTTGTGGCCAGACCAGCCAGTAATGCAGTCACAGTAGTAGCTGCCAATCAGGTTCCTGCAGGAGTTGGCATTGACACAGGGCTTGCCCTCACATTCATTGGCATCTGGAAAACCAAGGGGAACGTTCAGGGGGGAAGGGAGAAGCCCACACCCCAGCAATAACCAGCAGTTCCTCCAGAGCTAAGAGGAACTTGCAGCATACAGCCGGGATTAGCGTGACTTGAAGGAACAAAAGTCAATCATCATCAGCCTCTGAAGGCTCTTTCAGTTTCTCTGCAATTAGAACATACACACTACGCTAATTATTTCACAATTACCCAGCCACTCATTAAGAGCAACTTGCCCCCACACACGCATCTCAGCTGAGCATTCTGAAGGAGGAATGCTGCAGCCTGGTCACTGGGATGAGTGTGTTGTGTAAAGAATGCAGCCAGCTCACTCTCCGTGAGATCATCCCCATTTTAGAACCCAGCTGGGAGCTCCTGGGTCTGGAGGAGTTGACATGGTTGAGAAGATACAGCAACTTTCTCACAGGGCTAAGGGAGAGAAGCACATGTGGGGGCGGCACTGGGAGGCACAACATGCAGCCTCCCCACTTCAGGGCAGTTCTGGTTTGAAGGATGTCTCTGTTAACTATTTCCTTCAAGTGCCAGCATGCAGAAGCAAGGTGATGGAAGCCACACTGCTCTTGGACGCTGACCTAGACCTCAGTCCTGCAAACAGACACTGAATGTCTTCAATGTGTCAAAATACATCCACAGGCTTCAGAAACATGATCATGAGTAATGCAGGACTATGATCCCTTTTGTATATATCTTTTCCAGCTCTGGAACAACACTGGATGAAGAGAAAGCAGTTCTTACCTAGCTGGCATGTTTTGCCAGTCCACTGAGGTGGGCAGATACACTTAAATCCATCAACTAGATCTTGGCAAGTTCCTCCATGACCACAGGGATTTGGAGAACAATCATCAATATCTGTAATGCAGAATCAGGAGAGGCTTAGCTCCACTACCAGACTGACAATGGCAATAACTGACAAGTCTGACAAATGGTTGCTGCTACTCAGGTTTTCCCTGAGGAACAGAAGAACAACGGGACTTCTACTTGGAATTTACAGGTTATCTTTGATTTCAGCAAAAGCCTCACTTAAAGAGAGGAGTAATGTGAAAAGGGGATTTAATGCACTGGGGGAAAAGTTTACCCCTGTGGCCTTTTTGCAAATGGAAGTCCTATTTGGATCCAGCAAGACCCTCAGAGCAGCATTTTTAACAACCTGCTAGAATGCTACAAAAATCCAGCATTCCACTTCTTTCAGGAGGCTTTGGGCTATTCCTTCCCCAGTAAGCTGACAAAACCCCTGGTACAAGCAAGGGGGAAGGGAGTGCACAGGGGTGTAAATGGCTGCTGAAAGCAATGCCCAGGCTGGGAAAGGTTAAGTAGTCTGCCCTGTAAGGTGATGAGGGATTAGAAGGACTGATCAAAACCAGCAAACTGGCACATTTTGAATAAACACTGCAAAGGACTCACTGTCAGTGCAGGTCGGTCCAGCCCAGCCAGGAGCACACACACATTCAAATCCCATGGATGTCTCGAGGCAGCTTCCCCCGTTGTGACAAGGGTCGGAGAGGCAGGCATGCTCCGCTGCACAGGGACACAAGGACATCAGGCAGAGGCCACAGCAGTGCCACCACAAGCCACTCCCTCCTGCTCCTGCAAGAGCCAGGAGTTTCCAGGCTGGCAGAAAGTCTCGCTCCAGCTAAGCTCACCAGCACACCGACTGGCACCTGCTGGGGCCACGGCCACACAGTGACCTCCCCAGTGAGCAGAAGGCTGATGTCCAGAGACACCACACAGTCATGAAGGAGCATGAGAACAGTAAAGGCTGCATCTTTGTACCCAGCCCTGGCTGAGTACGCTACAAACTGAGTTTTCCGCCATCTCATACAGCGCATCCAAAACCAGGCACCAAAAGCTGGCAAGAATTAACTGTCAGGTGGCGCTTAATCTCAGCAGCTGCAGCCAACACTTACCAATTTCACAGTTCTGTCCTGAGTAGCCCTCAGGGCAGGAACATTGGTATTTGTCAGGGCCAGTGTTGCTGCAGGTACCACCGTTCAAGCAGGGCGGGTGGGTTCCACAGTAGTTCAGATCTGCGGGAGGGGAGGATGTTAAAGCCAGGCCGGAAGGTTACAGGAACACCCCACGTGCTTTGTTCTGCTCTCCCAGAGCCTTTACAGAATGCATGCCCACAGAGGAGCAGGACAGGACGGGGACAAGCTAAGGACAGATGCTAACCATGCTGAACAGCAGTGGGCCAAGGGCAGGAGCTGAGGGCCAGCACGCTGCCAGCACGTTTCAGCAGCTCACTGAGCCCCATGTGCACAGTCTGCCTGCGCTGACACCCCGTGTGACACGGCCCTCTGGCATTAGCATACCTTTGTCACAGAGCTGACCACCCCAGTTGGTTTCACAGAGGCACTGCCATGGTTCAATGCAAGTGCCATGGACACATCCCGGGTGTGGAATGCACTTATCACAGTACTGGCCTTGCCATCCATACTGACACCTTCAGTAAAAGAGCAAAAAAAAAAGGGAAAAAAATCAGAACAGAGAAACAAACCCAAACCCATCATAACTGCTCTGTGTAGATGTGAGTGTGCAACTCCAAAGCTTGAAGAAAGGCTGGGAAGTGGGGGAGAAGGGCAGGATGAGGGGAGGGGAGAAGCTATTCAAGGATTGTTTGATGGTTTCTTGTAAACAAACATTTTGGTAGTTTTGCCAAGGTCTCTGTAGCCGGCCTCCTGACAAAAGAATAACTGTTCTGAGAAAACCAGCATGAGGCCATTCAGCACAATAACACTCTTTTGGAGCCTCATATAAATGTGGCAGAGAGGGTGGGTGTGCACTACAAATCAATCTCTGGACTTTGACAGGGTGCTTTATAAATTGAGGGGGGAAGAAAAAGTCAGTGGAAACAATAGTTCTGCAGAGATCCTGAATACAAGGTTCCAGGCGATTCAGCCACGCTGGGTTTGTAGGAAGACAAACAAAACCATAAGCAGCAACTCTGAGCCCTTGGCAAGGCAGTAGCAAAACACGAGGAGTTCCCTGCTCTGTCAGAAGGCAGCCTTATTCTGAATGCAGAGACACACAGGGCCAGTATGGACTGGGCCAGTCGGGGATGAAGAAAGCACGGCAGGGCTTTACACGTGCTCAGAGATCAGCTGTCAGTGTGCTTCTGGGTTTGATTTCTGCTAATAACCTCTTTGCTGGGAACAACTAAATCATGTCCAATTCTGAGAAACACTCATGTCTGGAGAATTTACTACTATTTGAATTCTTTACTGTCACCAGCAATGAACTACCTGAATTCTCTACTTAAAAGGAAGATGTTCTTTCGAAGTAAAGCCTCCTTAAGGGAAAGCTTATTTTGACTTTCATTTAGTTCTCACCAGCAAGACCAAGGATCCTTCATATTAAAGTAAATCTATAGATAGGAACAAGCAAAACAAGTTGAAAATGAAAAGCAAGGGCTTTTTGAGGTACTGTATTTCATTAACAGGTCCTGAGAGTAATTGATCAGCAGCAATTATGCACTAAGCTGTCACTAAATTATGAAAACAAACCTCAGCTCTACAGAAGTCAGCTAAGCTTTCTATTTGTAAAACCCCCCACCATTCTTCTGCTGGCAATTTCTTCTCATGGGAAAAAGCCAGAAGGATCTATCCAATGGATAATCACACACAGCCAGTGGTAAGTCTGACTTCCCTTCTAAAAATCTCAGGTGACAAACTGCATCCTAATTAACTTTTTTTCTTTAATAGCTATCACAATAGCAGCCTTTTCAAAGTCAATGGGAAATTCTTATTAGTGTGTGTGTTAAAAAAAGCCAGTCAGTGCAAAGAACATGAAAAAACCCAGATAAGGCAAAACAGCCCCCCTCAAGTACCTCTTGGGAAATCCTTCTGTACAGGGCATATACTGAAAATGCACAAAGATCAAAATTTAGGACCAGACCCTTTTAATTTGTGTTGCATACAAAGCAACTTGCCTGTGAGCCTGCACACAAGATGAACTAAGGGACCTCACCTGCAAAAGCAGGTATCCAAATTGAGGACTGATTTTACCCCCTCAAATCAAAGTGGTGGTGGGTTTTGTTTTCTTTAGAACAAGTGTAAAAAAAGCAAAATAATTTAAAACCCCCACACCACACAGGAGAAAAAAATCATGAGCTTTAGAGCCAAAGGTACTACTTCAAACATCAGCTTCAAAACATAACAAACAAAATTGGATAAGGCTATGGGCATTTAGGGAAAAAAAAAGGGGCATATCAATTCCAGAGAAAGATTCACAGTACTAACTGAGGTTTAATAATATGTATGCAGCAGTTTCTCATGAGAAATTTAAAGCTAACTTTCCTTGTATAGTGATTCATGAGTAAAAAATGGTTTAGTTGGCCGGTCTGCATTGAAGAAAGTGACTGGCAGCGAAAGGGAAAAGGATATTTTAAGAACATTTGCAAGTTGTCCGTTGTACCAGAACACAGAGCAGTTTCTGCTCAGATGTTATTTTTAAACCCTGTTGCATTTGTAGCATACAGGCTATATGACTCATCAAAACTTAAAAGAAAATAAAATCTTGTTTCTGTGTTCACTTTAAAGATAGTGGTCTAACTTGGCAAGCAGAAGTTATCTGAAAGCACCAGCAGGACAGCATTGTTTCAAGACTATGCAAATCAAGTGTGGGAAAGTTGCACCTTAAGTAAATAAGAGCACTAGTGCATGTCTGGGCAGTGAGTGGGAGGCAACAGACTTAGAAAGAGAAAGGGAAGAAAAAAAATCTGGAAACAAAGCCTGTTGTTCTGACTAGGAGACAGCAACCCCTACAAGGCATGTTTATTCTGATGACAGCAACACAAATCACTGGTAGCCCTGACTGATATGCTCCTCTCACCATCTGCCCCCCCCCCCCCCACTTCCTACTACTTGTTAGGCTTTTTTAATTAAAAAAGATTTAGATTTGGTGCTCTGGGGGTTAACCAGCTTATATCAGTGCTGCTGAACATTAAAATCACAGGACAAGTGACAACAGTTCATCCCCTGGCTGGACTTTCACTTTGCCACAGCTCTGTGAGGATGAGAGGTTACTTTCCACCTCACTTTCAGATGGTTCCCTGGTAATTTTTTTTTTTTTGTTTTGAAGCATGAAGTACAGAAGCAGAGAAAATGAATGAGCCACTACAGCTGTTCAGGCTGAATTCTTATAGACTAATCTGCCAGACACTCCAGATCCAGTTCCTGTAGGAACTCTAGTCCACTTCATGCAAAGGTTTCCAGCAACACAGGATCCACCAATATGCCTGTTAGGCAGAAAAATTACTTTCTATTCCTTCAAACTTCTGAGTCTTATTTAGAAATACCCAAACTTCACTTTTAACCCTTCCTACACAGGATCAATATGAATAGTTTTGTAACCTCAGAAGCTCTCAGTTGTAAACAGAAATGATAAAGGGTTACATGCAGCAACTTGGAACCTGCCTGTTGATAAAGAATGCCCACATTTAATATCCACTGCCCCTCTAAGGGTAAGGGACAAGACTTCCCTGTGCTGTAAATATGTGCTGCATACTTTAAGGCATTCCAGATATTTAATTGTTGGGTTATGGATAAAATCTGCTTTCCATTGTCTCCTTGCCAGGACAGAAGGGACTTCAAAGCACGGCAACAAAATTCAGCATTCATCAGAGCCCACTGACAAGATTTCATCCCAGCCATTAACCTCTCAGCACTCGGAGCCAGGCTCACAATGGGAAAGGAACCCAGAGATTTAACTAATCCCATTCTAAAGAATGCTTGACTTTTGCCTACTGATGGAAGAAACCAGGGGGTGGGAGGGAAGGAGGGGGAAACACTGAAAGGGAGATGAAGAGAGAAAAGCCACACTGTACTTCAGGCTTGGAATTGAAAAAAACCTATTAATCAGGCTGTTGGAAAAAACATAGCCACCAAACATTTGCACTATTTATGCAGAAACAATTAGTGCTCATTAGGCAGCATTCACGCGATTTATCCCATAGCCCCCTCTCCCTCAGTGCCACCACTTCACAAACCAAAAGCCTCTTAAAATTATCAGTGCATTAAAAGCCTGCTCCCCCCCCTTATTCTGGGCAAGTCAACATGAATAATGTGTCTTGCTCAAAACCACAGCTTCCAAAACGCCCTCCCTCCCCAGTCCTATTGTGCTTAGCATCACTTGTTTAATTAGTTGGGGAGGGGTGGGGGGAAAGCAAGGAGGGATAGGAAGCATTTACCTGCACTCTCCTGGAATTGTGCAAGAACCATGCTTGGGGCTACATCCCTGACGACAAATAGCTGTTAAAACAACAAAAAAGGAGAGTATCAGCACACTGCCCGCTTCCGGCGCCTCCACACTCGTGGGAACATTTTAATCTCTAGCAGCACTGTATGTAATCCTGCTGAATCCAAGCTTTTAACCAGTATCTCCTATCAAGTCTACCGGAAGGAAAACCAAGGAAGGTGTCTCCCTGGGATAGGAAATCCATCAGTTTTCCTTTCTGTAGGAAATCTGTTCCTCTGACTTTGCAGAGGGATCACTCCTAGTACTGTTCAAAGAGCTGTTTTCACGTGGGAGAAACCATCATGCCTTGCAGAGCTCAGGTCACTTGGAGTCTACAGGTTTTTCTTTTCTCTCTTTTGCAGGTGATCTGGACCACTTTCCCTGGCTTTACACCTAATTCAAAGCAGCTTTTAACTACTCTGGATTTAGTTCTGGCTGTATCTCTGAACAGATGGGATAGCAAGATGAGCAGCAATTCAAATTGCAGGTAAACTCAGTCATTAAGAGAAGCTGATAGTCTGTTCCTAAGTCCTGCTTTCTCCTTCCTCAATTACCCAGGTAGCAGCCATTCCCTAGTAAACATGTTGAACATGATCTCAGGTGGAACAAACAAGCCTGAGACTTTTCAAACACCAAAGCTTTACACTTGCCAGGTCAGCTCTAAAACAAGTCTCTCCTTCCTGCTTGTCTTGAAGTTCTGCACCAAAGGGGAAATCCTTTTTGAAGTCAGCAGCAGAACTCCCATTGAAGTCAGTGGGCTGGGTTTTCTTCCCAAGGGCAAAGATGCGGATAATCAGAGAAAGAATACATCTGCTAAGTGCCCAGGTCTCTCTCCAAGACTTCTCTGAGACTTCAAGGCAGAAACTACTCTTCTCCTGCCCCCAGCTCTCTGTGTAAAGAGCTGGTCACTGTCCCATCAGTCTGTAGCCCCCTGTCTGCACAATCTACCACCCAATGCAACCTGGACAGGCCGCCCTCAAATCCCTCCCAGTGCCCCCGGTCTGCAGGCCGAGCATTTGTCACAAACCTTTGTTGCACTCAGGTCCCATCCAGCCTTCGAGGCAGGTCTTGTTGCCGTTCTGGTCGCAGGTGTGGTGCGTGAAGAAGTCGTCCCTGGGCCGGCAGAACTTGTTGCAGCCGAAGCCGTAGTAGTGCTCGGCGCAGGTGACGCGGATCTGGTACTCGAAGTGCGCGGCGCCCGCGTTGTGCTTGAGCGTCTGCCACTGCCGGCTGGGGTTGATCATGCCCGAGTGCGACGCCTTCTCGATGATGCGATCGGGGTCTGCGGGCACAGAGACGGCAGCGTTACACCTCCCTGCAGCTCTCCCCACTGACCCCACGCCACAGCTCTCCCGCTTCGCAGGGCAGCCAGCTGGTTTTATTAACTCTGTTCCAGACAGTCAGATAAGGCTGACCTGGAGCTACAAACCATTAACTGAAACACACATGCAGCATGATCAAACTGAACCAAGCTCGAAATCAAAAGGCACTGTTCAGTTACTGCCAATCGCTTACCCCTTCTGCAGCATAAGGGCATCCACTAAGAAGGCATCCACTAAGAATTCATACAGTTCACGACTAAAGAAAATTCAGCTCCAACACACTGGTACAAAATGTGTTTTCCCCTGCTCCTCCATTAATGGCACTAGTTTTGTTTTCAACTGGAGCATTTACAAAAACAACATACTACAATAGACTAATAAAGCCACGTCCACAGGCTGAACACCGGCACTGCAAAAGGTTTGCAGCCTTTTCCTTATGTGCAAACACTAAATAGAAAACTACCAATTTCAGCATTCAGATGACATGGGCAATCTCACCAGATTTTGGCTGACAAATACCATGAAAGCCCTGTCTTCAGACAGCACCTGAGAGTACAAAGTCAAGATGACCAGAGCTCAAAGCAGAAGACTCAAACTACTGCATATATGTGCTATGGATCCCCTTCCTCTCTACAGAGCATTTTACAGTTTAGATTTGCACTTGACATTTAGTTCTGGCAAAAGTCTTCTGGCTTTCAGAGCCATACAACTGTCTGAATTATGGCTTGAAATAACAATATTTCACATTTGCTTGGAACATTGTATGTATCTGTGGTATCTCACTTTGTAGTCCAGGTCTTGTGACTTAAATGATCTGACACTGCCTTGCGACCTGCTGCTATACCCAGCACTTGACTGCTGAGTGAAAGTTTATCGTACAACAGCCAAAATATCCTCACAGACTGAGCTCAAAACCAACAGTGAGTACATGGGAGCATAATCCAGCGACAGGAGAATTTGAGGTAGGAAGGCAGTTTGCCAGTGATGTGTTAGCAGCGTGTGAAGTACTGGCACCTCTGAGTGTTAAGAATTCAAATGTACTGATGTGCTGCTTGTTGTTCCAACAACTACAAAAGAACCTTCTGAGATTTTACATAAGGCAGAGCTGAAGACTAATGAAGTCTCTACTAAAGCCATAAGATGACACATGGGCAGTTTTTAATCTAAGATACTTTTAAATGTATTGCTAAGGACCTTTGATTTGCAGCTTTCAAAAAAAAAGAACTTCCTGACAGACTTCTCATGGATCCACCACTGGGTCCTGCCTGCTTGCCTGCAGTTTGGAATGAAGTCAAAGCTCTTGACAAAAGAGTGTCAAGACTCAGATGTTGTGAGCATCTGCCCAGTTTTGGGGGCATTTGTGACTTGAGACTACAGCATTCCTTAGGTGTTTACAGTGCGAAATTAAGGGCAACAACTTCTTGTTCATCTTCTGGTATTTCTGGTTCTATAATATTTTTCCATTTAAATCAGTTTTTATTATTCATTGGCACTAAGCCCCCAACTCCACAACTATGTGTCAGACTTTCAAATGCAGGCAGGCCTTTATTAATTTAAATCCCATTCACAGGTAACGTGGATGCCTGAGGACCTTTCCATACTGGTACATCCAGAGCAACATCACTGCTCTGTGCTGTGCAGGTGTAAGGCTCTTAGATCTCATCAGCAAGATTATTGACTAATTCTAAGAGGTACTTAAGCAGATGCATATCTGCTCATCTTGAATGGGGCTAGTCTGGCAATTACAGTTCCACTCATGCGTGCTGGAGATGGCTCTGCTGCACTTGCCAAGATTACACTCCATGCACAGCACAGCTGGAAAGCAAAGGCACTTCCCCAAACACCGAGTGTGCATAAAGACATCCTGCTCCTTGTGAGTAGAACAACTTTTTCCTCTCCTGTAAGTGGCAGAAGAAAAGGAGAACGACACTCAATTTAGTTTTGCAAACCAGCCCCTCCACCTCCACACTCATTCTTGCTTTTCCAGTCTTTTCCTGTTCCCCCTTGGGAACATACCACTGACAACTATTTCAGTCCTTGGCATCAGAAAGGGAGTTGCCTTGAAAAAGTGATCTTTCCTTCTGCCTCTGCTCTTCCATTCTTCTCCTATCTGCCAGCTCATCAGGAAGCCTGTCCTTGCTGTACATCTGTGACCTCTCACTCCAGCCATCAGCTCTTTAGAGACCTTAACCACAGCCTGAACTCAAATGGAAACACCCTTTTAAGCCCACTGGACTTTCTTTTTTTTTTTTTTTTTGCAGGTGCTTAGATGAAACCCAGCTGCAGGTTCCCTCTGGATCAGGGATAAAATGTCTCCCATTGGATACCCGTTTTAAAGCTACCCCCATCCAGCTGAATTCAAACACAGCCTCACGGGTTTAAGCTCCCTTCCATTAGCCAGCACCCACAGTTTTCACAATGAAGCGCTGGCATGTTCCTTCTTGCACTGGAGCTCCTCCACCCTTGCCTATTCCCACCTGTCAGAGTGCACTTACACAAGGGTGCTGACCCAGACTCCAGGGGAGGCATTGCAACAACCCTGCCATTCCTAGCCCGCACCAGCCACCCTTTCAGCTTTATAGGAAGCACTCCCAACACTGCAGAATGGTTAAGTAAATAAAAAACAGCAGTCAGCCAGGCTTGAGACAAAGGGATCTTCTGAACTCCACTGCCTTCATCTGACTCAGAACCCCATGCTTTGATAGAAAGGTTAGAGGAAGCATTAACCCATTAGAAATTGATGAAGTGGAAGAGAGAGGCTTTCTGTACATCTCGGGCTTCCGCTCCACACTCCACTGTCAGAGACTCTGTTGGGTTTATTCACTTCTTGTGGCTACACTTCAAAGCTATAAATCCCTCTTTTTATTCAGTGGGCAACTGTATCAAAGGTTTTAGACACAAGGAAATGAGCTATTTTGACTGCCCACCTTTGCCTTTCAGTGCTCCAATGTCTGGCAATTATAACTATGCAGCATCAGGAAGCAAAAACAACAACAGAAAGAGCCCAGACTTCTCTGAGCAGTTTGGGTGGCCAAGGACAGCACAGTTATTTTTGAAAGTCTTTGTTTCAGACAACTTCCAGCCACGGCTTGGTTTACATTGTGAAGTCTCTTATGCCCGCCTGGAATTCACATGCAACTGATACCAGTAATTTACAATAGCTCTTTGACATAGTTTGAGATGCAATGTCAGCCCATTAGCTTTATGTATGAAGCAACAGTAGCAAGATGGCAACCAGACAAGAACCAGAGTAAGAAAACCATTTGAGTTGAATCTTGGCTCCAACAAAGCATGATTCTCATCAACTTCAACAGGGCCAGAATTTAACTGCAAGCCACTCTTGGAAGTGAGACAAGAGAGAGTATGTGGTAAAGGAAAGGAACGTAGGAGGAGTGGAATGTAAGGGGGGAAGGAAGCATCCACTCGAGGATTTTCTAATAACTGCATTGATCAGAGGATGCTTTCAGAGCTATTGAAAAGTCACACAAGGCCTACTAAACCCACTTTTATTGTTGAGAGCTCTCATGGGGTCTTTACGATTCAGTGGCAATTAGGGCAAAAGAAAATCCTGGACATCAAAAAACCCCACTCTTCTCATCATATGATGACAATTGTTTTGTTGTAATCGTTTTCTTCACTGGTTCTACAAGCCTTACTCTGCAGCTCTGGGAAAGCTGACTAAGTCAAGCCGTGCAGCACAAAGGAGAAGTTTTGTGCAGTGCAGTGACTGGAGTGACCTACAGATGGGTAAGTGACAGCAAAGCTGGAGCAGGAATGCAGATCAGGAACATATGCAAGAGCATGTCTGCACTTGGTCTAATGCACTGCTGAGAAATGAGGCAATTTTGTCTGAAGACAATTGTACTTCCAGAACATGAAAGCAAAGAAAGGGTTCATTGTGTAGCTTTGGAAATGAAGTTGTTTCATGAAAAAAGATGAGCTCTAATAATAGTAAAAGTGGCAGAGACCCAGTCTGAAACAACTCCCAGATCCTAGTATAAACAAGACTTTCATTTTGAATTCAGGCATCTTCCATTTTTAATATTTCACTGCTGCTGCATCATCTACTTTCTTCTCCATATAACTCTATATCCAAGAAATCCCCCAGCCAGTGCTCCATGGCTGTGCTGGGGTAGAGTCTGAAATCACAGGTATGGCAGCAGTGCTGAATGGGGCTGGTTGTGGCTACCCCTGACAGGCCATGAGATTTGTCTCAAGCAACAACTGCTTTTCTGGAATGAAAAATTAACAGGACACCCCATGTACATCTAAAAAAATATAAGGAGCACAGAGTAGTTCCCAAGCTATGCTCCCCTCACCAATTAAAACATAAAAGCACACCACTGCGCACACTTGTCCAAGGCCTCCCTCTCACAAGGCATGAAGCCCATTTCATTCCTGCATGGCTGCCACCTTGGCACTCAAAGCAGACTGCAAGAAGCTCTGTAGGATTTCTGTAAGATGGAGCACAGTGCTGCTGGCCTGCTTGCTGAAGGAAAAGGCCTGTTGTGTCAACAAAAGCTTTATGAGTTGAGATTCACACTCTCTCCTGTGGCTTTTACCACACACACACTGTTAAAGCCCTAGGTTGAAATAGAGCTGATTTTGCCCACCTCCTTGAGTAACAGCAGGCAAAAAGCAGAACAGCTCATGTACCAAGAGACCCTGTGCAGCTTCCTCTAGCCACGGGAAAAGCTGAGCAGAACGGTTCTGAAACCAACCAGAGACATTCCAGGGGAAAGATCCCCACCCTTGATTTTCAGCCAGCCCTACCAGGTGGTGTCTGGTAAATATTTTTTCAGCCCCTGCATACAAACCCCCAAACATCCAACTCCCAAGGAAGAGCTTGTAGTAACTCCTCTTTCTCATCTAGTCATTAGATGGATGTGGATATCAAATCTTACACAGATTTTAAGTTGTTTTCTTTTTTTAAAGCAGTACATTCAGTTTTGAGACATGCTTATAGAGTTTATAGAGAGGTCTCAGGCGAACAAGACTTAGGCTTCTGAATATTGGTCCTAATTAAAAAGAACAAAACAAGACCAAAGAAACCAAACAAAGAAACCTGAAGAAATCCTTTGGCTTTTACTCTCGCAGAGGAGAAAGAAAGAATTAACAGCATCTATTTTTAGGCATCACCCTGTTGGTGCCCAGGTGAGCAAGCTACTCACCCTCTGCAGGCAGTGTGAGTGAGACAGGCTGCTGCAGAGCCTGGAGGAAGTGCTCCAAGCTCTTTGGGGGAGAGCTTTTCCCTCTCCTTGTGCTCTAGCTCACAGCAGCCTGGGGAGGCTCCCAGAGGCCTTCCAGTGCCCGGGACACACAGGTGTCAGAACTAAATAAGCCAGAGGAAGGAATACTTACTTGTGGAGTTATCATTGTAATCCCACGCCTCGACAAGCAGTGTGTAGGATCTCTGCAAAAGAGAAATAAGAGTTAGTTTCAAAGCCACACATGACTAAGGGAAAGAAAAAAACCTGTCAACAATTTTAATTAAAAAGAAAAATTCAGGTCTCTACCCCAAAGCAGATCCTTGAACACAGAAATAGGTAAAAGATTATGCTTGAGACAAACATGATCTTCTTGAAACCCAGTAAGCTACCTTATCCAGTCTGACTTAGACGACCTTTCACCTTGGATAGCTCATCTTTGTCACCATTAAAGCATCTTATGTACTTAACCAGGAAGTGCAGCCTTTGACACTGCACTGCAGCCGAAATACAGCATGTGGGACAACTGCACATGGAGGACAGGAAGCACCAGGATAGCACAGCAGCATCAAAAACCCAGACCAAACCCCCACTCTCCAAAACTGCTTCAAAAGAATTCTAGTTACAGAAAAATAGTCTGGATGTCCCTTCCCCCAGCCCTCCTGAAAGCAAGGAGTGTTGCTGAGATTACTGTGCCCTGCCTTGACAGCGCAATCTCCAGGGACTTTGCTTTTCAGCACCCCCTTTGAAAGCTTTGTCTGCACGAGGGCCATCGCAGCTCCCACAAGTATCAGGTAACGAGGGAAGCACTGATGGATATGGAAGGGGGTGGGGTGAGAGAGAAGCACTGTAAAACAAAGGCTGAGAAAGCCTCCTCGGAGGAGCCGGGAAAGGGAAGCCCGCTCTCCATCCGTGTCCCTTCTACAGATGCTCCAAGAGGCCAATGAGCTCTGGAGCACTCCAGCAATAATAATCATAAGCACAAACTGACTGAAGTGACTCCATGGGCTGGAAAGATGCCAGCTATTACATCTAAGCCACCTTTATCTTCAATCCTAACTTGAGAACAAGACCCATTAAAACATCTCCTCCTCCAGCTCTACCCCGAGATATTATTATCCAGGCTGTATCTTTCAAAGTTGCCATTGAGCCAGCCAAACTTACACAATGATTAAAAACCAAAACAAAACACCTCCTCTCCAGAAGGAACGAGGGGGGGCGAGAGAGCTGAGGAAAAATAAGCAAAATATATTACTTGAAAAGTAAAAAAAAAAAACCTACAGATAAGGCAATAAATGTAACATCTTTCTGGAGAGCAGAACAATAACACTACAAATAAAAATTCTGTGAAGAGTTCTGATGCTTTGCCATAGAAACTGTGCATTGCAAGGCTTATTTCTCCTTAACTGTGTGCATGTTCAGTCATAGGCTGGTCATCTGTGGTCTGCAGTGCCTCTCTGTAACAGAGACCAAAATACAATTCCCAGAGTGAGCTGCTACAAGGTGCACGGGGGTAAGGTAGAACTCAGACTTCTGAAGAGGAGGGGAAACAAGAAAGGAGGGAAAAAAAAGAAAAAAAGAGAACAAGAGTTGGAGCAGACTGCTTTCTCACGACTGGACACAGCATGAGGCTCTGAATGAAAACCCAGTTTGTGATGGACACCGGCTCGCTGTATAGCCTAAATATGTTTCATATTCAAACCAGGATTCCATTCCGTTCCTGATAACTGTGGGAAAATGCTTCCAAAAGTAAGCAAAGCTGGGCAAGCCAAGACATGCACCCAAACTTCTACACAGAGGCTCCACTGGCCTGAACCATTTTTGGTTAATATTTCATGAAAAGTTATATGTTACTTGTTTCTATTCTAGACCAAGTCTGACAACCTGAAAGAAACTCTGAAAATCAAATAAACCAAAATGAAATGCAACTCGATCATCTAACACCACTTAAAACAGATTTAAGAAGTCCTTGCACAAGTCAGTGGTGAAAAAAAAAAGAAAGAACCAAAACAAACAAACAAAACCAGAATAGAACTCCCCAGCCATATTACAGATGCAGATTGCACTATCTTGGGTGCTTCTTCAGTGGTTTAATTACCAACATTAAGCAGCACAAGCTCAACATGTTACTGCAAGCTTGACAAAAAATGTTATGATATAGAGAATGAATTATGACAACTAGCACTACTTCCAATAAAGTTAAGGATGTTTTCCTTTCAGCCTTGCATAATTGTTTTGGAAGATATTTTGTCTAAACTCATAGCAACAGTTCCCTGCTGGTTCTCAGGACTGTTTACCAACACACCTAGCCCTTAAGGAAAGGAAAGGCTGAATCCTAGCTGTGAGTGCTACTGTTGCTAGATACTTGTGTGACCACTTTCCACTACCACACAGGAGTTTGGTTAAAACAGAGGAGATGCTTCAGCTGACCTGGATGGAAACAGACCTACCCTGGCAATTCCCTTGTTTTTAACTGCCCCCTCTCATTTTGTCTGAATGTATTAAATGAAGAGCGCCTGTCCTGAAAAGGGGTGATACAAAGAATGGCATTTGATCCTTGGCTCTGTCCCTCTCAGCATGGGGAAAAGACCAAAAAAACCCCAAGACTTTGTGTTCAGAATGGGACACTTTTAAACAAAAGCCACACTAACACCCAGAGCCTCACAGCAGTAGCAAACCCCCTTCAACGATCCAACTATCACATACCTCTAGCTAATTCCCTCAGCCCTCCCAGAAAAGCAGCTCTGTGCAAAGCTGCGCTGTTGAGATTTTTTAGAAGTGCATATCATCCCCACTCTATAGATCAAGGATTCAGATATCTCAGGAATGACTGCTTACAGTGTGGAGGTTTAACTTTTCCCATGCCCATAGATGACCTCCGCCCATCTTTGAATAAATATATATATCCAGACACAAGAACTCCACATCATGCACCTTATTCCATCAAAGCCATGTCTAGGCAACAAGGCAGCAGTGAACTCTCCAGAGTCACACCCAATTAGCCACTGTAAACCTGAGCTTGACCAGAAGGCAGAGATTCTGGCTTGAGAGGAAAGGTAGCTTGAAAGGAACAGCAAATCCTTAAACTTTGCAGATAGTCATGAGGGCTTTGAAAGGCAGCATGGCCAAATTTAAGCAGAATTTCTGTGAGTGGAGCTAGGAGAGGATGGAAATGGTCAAGTTCTCCAAGAAACAAAGCAAGCATCAGTGTGCAAGAGCTGTTTTCCTCAATGACAAGACACTGACACTGTGTCTTGATCCCCTGATAATACAGCTCAAGAGACTGTGCAGACCTGAAATCCATCAGAAATTGTCCCTTTTAAGGATCTCAAAGAGCAGTGCAATCTCCTTTCTGGTTATTTAAATGAATCCTGGCAGCTGCAAGTAAACAGGTGTTTAAAGCTCTCTGCTTGATTGCCCTCTTCCCTGCCTTCACCCAGACATCCACCCAAAGGAGGTGCCTTTGCGCTCTGCCTTCTGAAGGCACTCTGCAAGTCAGTGGGCCAGAGCAAGATTAAAACACCTGGCTCCTCGCTGCAGCGCTGCTCCATTTTCAAAGGGCTCACAACTCGTCCAACTCCTTTCCCTCCTAGCCCTGTGGTTAGAGCGTGCAAGAGCTTTGCTGAGCATGTGAAACCATGACTAGACAAATGCAGTGGGAAGTTTTGCATTCAGAGCGCTACTCCTCCTCTGCCAAACAAGGAGAGCAGGTTAAGCCCAGCCGCCCTCTCCTGACGCCCTGCACAGCTGTGAGCAGCAGCCTGAGAACGGCGCTCACACACACCCTGTCTGCACCCAGGGCGCACGCCGGGGACACCGGCACAGCAGCCAGAGGTGTCCAGCTGTGACACCTGCACGAGGGAAACTGAGGCACCTTTCAGCGTGCCCAGGGGCCAGGGAGGAGGGCGTCTGAGCAGGGTTAAAGCTAGCCACAAACCCGCTTCCTCTGACCAGCACCAGCACTGTCACTCCACAATGACGCTGCGCAGACACATCACCACACTGTGCCACAGACGGTCCACTTGGACAACTGAACATCCTTCAAAGGAGTTAAAGGCAACTGGCTCCTCACCCAGAGGATATGCAAGTGTACTCCAGAAAAGGAGCAAAGCCACCTAACCCTCTTAACCTTTTGTGAAATGGAACATCATCAGGAAGCTCCTCTTTGGGACAGCCTACGTAAGGAAAAGGCAACACCCTATAGAGCTAGTGAATACAAACACAGCCCAAGCCATGGCAATCTCTCTCATGCCTCAATGCCTATGGCCAAGAGCTCAGCTGAACCCCAGCAAGCAGCCCAGCCAAGAGCTCAGAATATGCCCAAACCAAAACATAGCACGCTGCTCCTTTAGGCTTCATCCTGAGCAGCTCCTTTGCTGCTCTAAGTGCCAGTAAACCCTGCAGTGCCACAGAAAGGAGACATGGAAACCAACCGAACCATGTCAGCAGCCCCAGGAGAGACCTGCCCCCCGTCCTGCCTTGGCAAGGGAAGGCAGCAGTCCAAGTCAAGACCTTGGTGCATGGCCACCCTCCTGCCAAAGGATGGAGGACACAAAAGTGCCGCTATCCAAACTATGCATACGCTTAAGCATCCAGTAAACCAGGCTGATCTCTGATCTGGCAAGCCTGCTGGAATAATGAGTATCCTGTGAATACATAATGTGCTGAAGTTGTCATTGTGTGAAGTAAGTCCATGGTTTGTCTGGGAGCCGAGCAATGCTGAGTCTACTGCTGCTTCCTGTTGCTTGTCCTGTATTAGCATTATTTTTGGATAGGCCCCATTATGTTCTGTAATCCTCACTGCAGTCAGTATGGCCACACTATTGTTCTTGGTTAATATTAGCAGTCAATGCCTCTGTCTGGGTGGCCGGACTACAATGTATTTCAATCATAAAACTAGCATGCATTAACAGGACAATGTACTGGGCTCAGGGGGGAGACCTGGGGTCTTCCCTCCACCCCTTCTTTAAAAAAAAGAAAAAAAAAAGGTACAAAAAAGTATAGTAGCTTCTTTTCTCCCCCTTCCCCCTCCCTCTTTTTTAGCTAATGATTTCAAGTGATCTCAGCCAGCAGGGTGCTTCATACAACAGCAGCATTTTAATCAGCACCTTATCTAGTTACGGAGTTATTTTCTCACGGAGCCCCACTTGTCAAAGAGCAGCAGATAGGCCAAAATGTCAATGGTTGCTTTCAACCTTCCCCAACAAGCAGATTACCTGCCCTTATCAGTCCCCCTACCTGTTTAAAGCATCCCACTGATAATTAAATGCACCAGTTACAAAAGGGTGGCAAGGTTAATAGACAGAATACCTAGTAGCCAGCCAAGCAAAACAGTCAGGTTCACATAGAGCAAGCCTGAACAAGAAGCCTTTCTACTTATTTACCTAAGTGCCTAAGAACTGGGTTGAGCTGGTAAAGGACTCTGGATGTTTGACTATTTACAAACCACTTTAACCACTTCTATCCACTTTTTGCAGTTTCTTCTGAACACTACAAGAATAATGAGTGTAATTTATGCTGCAGAATAGTGACCACAGAACCATGAGCTCCACAGACTAACAAGAAACAAATGCAACAGCTTCTAGTTTTGACATCTTTCCTCGTGTTAAGACACAGGGGTTATGAGTTAAATTATTAGAACTGAGTCAATTAACATATTAAACTTCTGTCCATCTAGAGAAATTCAAAGGCAAGCTTAGTTTCAGTTTTCAAAACCAATCCTGTCATTTGTGTTATCTACAGAGATCCTCTCCTTATCTACAGAGAAGTACTTTTAAGAACTGTAGCTTAAGGCTTTTGCTTTGCAGGGCATCCCAACTGCATTAGGAGTGAAGCTGGAACAAACAGCTCAGAGCCAACTCCCCTATTTTCTCTAGAGCCAGCTGACTCCTACTCCAGCCTCCAGCCCATTGGGAAGCAGTGTTTCCTTGAGGGAACTGCAACTTTCAGTATAAAGCATCGATTTTATGCAATTCCTTTTCAGCCATGCTGACTTCCAGCTGCATAAACAAGCTGACAGCGCTGGATGTGTGTAGCCTGAGAAAGTTTAGGAATAAGCTTCAGTGTCAAGCCCAATCCAGCTGCCACTGAAGTTAAACTGGAGCAGGCCTTTATTATAACAAGAACAAAAATTCTAGGAGCAGGCAAGATGAGGATTTATTTTTAGACATATTATGTTAATACAGTCAAATGGTTTTACCATGAAGGTGAAGCTCTGAACTGGCTGGAACATTAAAAAACTCTTTAAACATGTAAGAAGTCCAAAACCTCTGAATGGCTGCATCACTTCTCTCTAGTCCTGGGAAAAAAACAGCCCTGTGATGCTAATTATGCTTCAGATGTCACTTAATACTCCCAGCTCTGTTTTGAATAGTAATCCTAAGCAAAACATTACACTTTGAGTGCTAAGATTTATTCTTATATTATTAATCAACAATAAATGACAGAGTATGGATTTAATTAATATGCATCTTGCTATTATAAAAATTTCTTCTGATCTGCACATGCTCCAAGATGACTTTTTGTTCAAGAAAAGCTTCAACTATAAT
Organism: Melospiza georgiana; assembly: GCF_028018845.1. Classification (NCBI taxonomy): domain Eukaryota; kingdom Metazoa; phylum Chordata; class Aves; order Passeriformes; family Passerellidae; genus Melospiza; species Melospiza georgiana. The sequence goes on along the minus strand of NC_080432.1, from coordinate 11,365,523 downwards.
CTAGCATTTGCTTCTATAAGTTTTCAAGAAGTTAACTGGAAGGAGAGAAGAAACAAAATCAAAAGCCAAATTTTCGTCTTATGACTGTGACATGCAGGGCTTAAAAGAAAAAAAAGCAGATGAGCGTACTGATATTTTTTCTCAGATTCAAAAGGCTGTTATTTTAAATATCAGCTGCAGATTAGTATTTTGGACACCTTGTATCAAGAGAGGGAATAAGTTCACAAAGCTTAAAAAACACTAAAGCTCTTTTACTATGTCTCTGTAGCCACAGAAAGCAATGCCTACCCAGAAAACGTATTTTACATTTTCAGGAATCGGGACCACTAAGATTTTACATTAAAAAGGGGCTATTTTATTTTTTAAGGTTGACTATTTTTATCTTGAAGTTGAAATAAGATGTTCAAAACTCTTTTAAATTGTATTTTATGCTAAACTCACTGCGATGCTGGAAGGTTTTTTTCCACCTCAGTAGTTTCCTGGTGTGTTGGTGCAATTGGCCCCAATATTAAATAATTACAAGGAGCATAATTTTGGGATAAACAAGCTGTTTGAAATTGGAGCTATGTATACCAAAGGAATTGCCAAGTTTGACCTTCTTACTCAGTCTCACCAAACCCCCAAAAGATCTTTCTTTACATAAAAGCAAAGTGTAGTGTTAAGTTTTGCTTGGTTAATTGATGCTCAGCTCCCATCACACTTGGGCTTCTTTAAGCAAGGCCAGAGGTTTGATTCATGTGAGAGAAGAGCATGTGTGTGCCTCGGAACCAGACTTGTTCAGACAGAGCACTTGGACAAGTGGAACATGGAAACACTTTTGTTCCGGACCTTTTTATACGGCTTCATAAAGCCAAGCTTGCCTGTCAAGAAAGTCAGTGAAGTCTCAAAATGAATGTAAGAAGCAAGCCCTGGTGCATTTTAGTTTTTTTAATCATCATCACTATTGTTTCAATGCACTGAAGAATTACCAGCTACTGCAGGGGCAGCTTTCTGATCCACTCCAGTTCCTTTATGCTGGGCTGCTGCCCTGTTTCCTAGCAACTTACTCAAACCTCCCATCACTTAAATTAATTTATGGCCCACCGTCTCCACACCCATTACTCACAGGGGAACGTATCAAAACTGACAAGAGCAAACCCCATAAGTTATTAATAAGACTCTGACACTTCGAATCTACATTACAACTGCAAGCTCCCTCTAACAATACTTTTAAAGCACCCCATTCTCTGCCCTTCCTCTCCTGCATGATGAATAAAGGCCTCTAATGCAATGCAACTATTTTTCACAAATGGCATAAGGGGGCAGCTTGACATGGGAAGAGGCTTTTTCTTTTTAATTTTTTTTAAGTAGTCAAGGCAACAAGACTTCTGAATGTTACTACTGACTCAAGCTGGAACATCCAAGAAAAGGCTCCCTCAGAGTAGAACACAATCCAGAGAAGGGCACGAATTTTCAAGTGCAGTATGATTAACATTTTGGTGGGGCTCTTATTACCTCTACTATAATTTTCAGCTGAATGTATTCAAAGATACCCTCTCGTGATCAGCCACATGAGTAAATGCAATGCTAATCTCAAGCTCTTACTGAAGTCAACAGTATTCAGCCACCTAAAGAGTTTTTTAAGTTCTGAAATTTCAGCGTTAGATTAGAGCTGACTAAATTAAGTTTACTGCTTTATCCGTAGAGCTTTGAAAATGCCTGAAATGATTTGTGTACACAATTTTAGTACAAATAAGAGCTTTGCCACATTAGATATTCTTTTGTTCAAATGCCATTTGGAAGTCACAATGGCTAGCATAAAAGCTGTGTCCTGTGGACGCTAAAGCTGGGAAGCAGGCTTGATAATTGCACAGGGACTATCATCAGCATCTCAAAAAGTGCATTTCTGCCTGGGAAAATGCAAGAGCTTATTCCAAAATTCCAGGCTTATGAACCAAGCGTCTCAAGTTGTTGAGTTTTACCCATTTCAAAGGTTGCACTGGAGTTTTGCTGCTGCTGCTCCAGGATTCCAGTGCTGAATGAGATTCAGCAGGACAATAGAAGCATTTCTTTTACTAAGATGCAGGCAAGCTTAAGAGACTTCTCCCAGGGTCCCCACCCCCCAAACCCACCCTCTACACAGATTTCCCTTCCCAACCCTATGAAGAGAGTGGCTGCTAGAAGGAACATGTTTAGTTTTCACACCATTTTTATATGCATACCTATAGATTCAAGACAGTCAGATTACTGGGAGCTAGATTAAAAAAATCCTCGATGTACCTGACTTCTCTGACAAAAGTCAAAATCTGCAACACAAGCACTGCAGCCATTGGCAGAGCTTCAAATACCTCAGATTTTTACAAAGCCCTTTATCCCTTTGATGGCATATTTGATAACAGTTTTATCTCATTTCATGTTAGGGGGGAAAAAAAAGAAGAGAAAGAAAAGGGAAAGAAATAAAGGACAGACTTGTACTTCCAACAGAGAATACTTTTGTTAACTCTGCTATTGTACTCTGTAATACTATCTCCTTAAAAAGGGAGAGTTAATTTGTGCCCTGTGCCTCTGAGCCCTCGCTGTTCCCCAGTCCCGGCTGAGAGCAGAGGCAGGTAGGAGGCAGCACAGGACGCCTCAAGAGCGCACGGCTGCCTGCAGCCCTTGGCGGCAGGACCACAAAGCGGGTGTCTGCACAAGGAATGCTTTGGGGCGGGCTGGCCTCCCCCCAGAAAAAGCCCAGGCCCTCCCAGCAACCAGTCCTTATCCGACCACGGAGGGGCAAGCTTCGGAGGGTCCAGGCACGCTTCCACCTCGCCAGCAGCGATAGTGGCAGAGGATAGGAAATGAGATTCACCCCTCCCCTGCATGCACATTCAGCGCCCTCCTCCCCTCCCAAAAATGAACTTAGGCATCTAGGTTAGGATGACTGGATTTACAAAACTGCTGAGCATCAACATACCCCAAGGCAGTTGGTAGGAAATTGTCTGCTCAGCGCCTTTGGAGAAGGGGTGTGTGTGGCAGGGGGAAACAGTTTTGTTTCCTAGGTGATCTCAAAACACAAGTTTTAGGAGCAGAAATTTGGGAGCGCTCGAGAGCCAGACAGGAGCCCCCCAGTGCACACAGCGCTGCCAGGCACAAAAGCCACACACCTCCTGCCACCCGAGGCCAGGCACTGTCCATGTCACACATCCCGGGCCCTGAGCCGGCCTCTCTGGGGCTGGCCTGCACGATGGGCCTTTGGGAAAGATGCTCCTCGCTTTCTCTGCCGGGAGCTGAGGGCTCCTCTGCACAGCTGGCCATCAAAGCCTCAACCCTCCTGAGCACCCCACAAGAAACAAGCAGCAGCGATGTCTCAGTGCTTTTTACAGCCAACAACAAAGCAGGATCACCGACGAAGGAAGGGGTCCCCCATCCTCCATCTCTCTGTTCTGAGGGGCTGACCAGTATTTACTAGAGTGGACAAGGTGGAAAAGTGCCTGGCAAAAAGCTCCACCTCCTTGAGCCACCGAGTTTTGCACACACCTAGAGAGAAGCTAGAATCTCTGGACCACAAGGGGCAGGTAGGCAGGAAAAGGTGTGCTGTGGGGAGGAGTAGGTGAAGTGCACCAAAAGCTAAAGCTTTTCTCAGTCTTCAGCCTCTGGAGTCCGCGAGCACCTCCAAACACAGCCAGCTTCCCAGGGAAGCTGGCAACTACTGCACCCAGAGCAGCAACAGCAGCTCCCATCCACAGCGAGCAGTGCAGTGAGACTTCCCCCTGGGAGAAGCAGGAAGCCTTCCCAAACACGCTCCGGGGAAGGAGGCCAGCTATGACACATACTTTTCACACGGGATCCCTCTACAGCCCCTAACCCACTGCTCTTCTGGCTTAAGCCCAAGACTTCACTGGTTAAGAGGAAAAAAAAGAAAAAAAATGAACTTCTGACCTTCTAAGTCTCAAGAGACTTATTCATGCTGTAAAGTGCAGAGATACTGGGTTTGCTTCCCTGACCCACTTAGATCCCCCTCACTGCATATCTGACTTTCAAATTTAACAGGCTGTGCATTGTGAGCCCCAGGGAACAAAAACAAAAACACCACTACATTTTACTCATTTCTGTGCTGCGGATTCCCGACGCTCTTGCCAAGATGCCTGCTCCCTCCCAAATCCTGCTCCCTCTTCCCCTGGCACAAGAAGTTAGAGCTCAGCTCACTAAGGACCATCTCAAGCATCATCCAACAGAGCCAGAGCGGCTCAAGCAACTCACCGGCCAGGCGAAGCTGAAGGGGATAACGATCCGGTTCTTTTCATTATTCCGGTTGTACTTTAAATTGAAGGTATTTCCTCCGATGACAGGAGTGGATTTGGATCCGAAGCTGCAAGGACCGCCAGCAGTGACCCGCGATTGATACTCCTTCAGACAAACTTTAAAATAGGTGTCACACTCGTCTCTGGTGCATTTTTTATCTCCTGGGTTTCGGGTGCCATCGCAGCAATTTCCATTTTGCAGTTCACCATTCACATTTTGCATGGATAAGATCTCCAACTCGAACTGTCCCGACGCTAAAGTCACCTGTTAATCCCAAGAAAGAACCGAAGGAAAAAAAAAACAAACGAAAAAAAAAAAAAAAAAAAAAAAAAAAAAGAAACAAGAGAAGGACAGTTACCTAACTTTTTTTTTCCCCAAACACAAGGCACAACAACTCTGAAGACAGGAAAAAGTAATTTTAAGTGTGCTTTCAAGAAGCACATGCATAATGTTAAAAATAAAGCTAACCACTCCAAGCTTTCCCGTATCAGACATCCATGAGAAGGGCTCATAAATCAGCCCAACTAAATAACGCCATTAATGCCAAAAAACAACCTTAAGTGCCAGCTCCGAAAAAACAGCGCGAGGAAGGCTTCCAAGCGGTGAGGAAATAAAACTAAACTAAACCAAGAGTGCAATACGCGAGGAGCAAACCCAGCAAAACGATGTAGCTCATACTGCAGTGCCTGGAAAGGCACCCAGCCACCCCTATGCCTCCTCCGGGGTGCAGCTGAGCCGGGCACGGCCGGAGCTGCCCAGCTGACACTCAGACCCCGCTCATTAATCACCCCAGCAGCGCTGCTAATAAGTTGATTAAAAAAAAATAGGTATTTAAAAAAAGAAAAATAAAAGGGGAAAAAAGTGATTTTGGGGGGAAAATTAAAGCGGTGTGCAGTAATCGCGTTTCTCGTTCCCAGGAATTAAGCCTCGCTGCAAGGCGCACTCCCGCGTTTGCCACCTCCAGAGAGAAGCGAGGGCAGCAGCTCCGCTCCGGCCGGAGGAGCCGTGCAGAGGCGCCCTGCGGGATCTCCCAGAGCCCTGTCCCCAGCCCCGCGGAGGCCGTGCCCGGTACGTACCTGGGCCCGCAGCGCCAGGAGCAGGGTGAGGAGGATGGAGCACGCCGCCGCGGCTGCCCGCCGGGGCGCACGCATGCCGCCGCCGCCGCGCTGCCCGCCCGCCCGCCTGCAGCGCCGCCGCCGCCGCTCGCTCCGGGTCGGGACGGGACGGGGAGGGCCAGGAGGGAGGAGGAGGAGAAGAAGGAGGCGGAGGAGCTGGTGGAGGAGGAGGAGGAGGCGCCGCTGCTGCTGCCGCCGCCGCTGCCGCCGCCCCGCTCTAATATACCGCGGCGCACCCGCGCCGGACAACGCCGCTTTTCAAGCGCTTTCAATAGCGCCCCGCTCTTCAATGCAAAGCAGCCCAGCCTCCTTTTATCCGCCTTATTCTCTCGCCTCCCCTCTTTTCTTTCCCTTTTCTTTTCTCTCTCTCTCCTTTTTTTTTTTTCTTTTTGTTTTATTATGGCGATTATTATCCCAGTCCTTTTATTTCTTGCGGCGGAGCCCCTGGCCCCCCCCCCGAGACACACGCACGCACACTCACTCACTCACATTCACACACACACGCACATGCAGCACACGCACCGCCCCGCAGCCGCCCGCCCGTCTGGGAGCGCCGCCGCCGCTCCGCTTCATCTAGCCCAGGGCAGCAGGCGCATGCGCCTATCCATATGCATGAGGGGGACAGCAGGAGGAGGGCGCGGAGGAGGGGAATGGCATGGGCCGGCAGGTACCGGCGGGAGGAGGTGGCGGCGGGCATGGAGGGAGCTGCGGCTCGGCGGCTCCCCCGCCCGAGGGAGGCGGCGCGCCCCGGCCGCCCCGAGGGTCCGTCCATCGGGAAGCGCCGCTCCGCAGGTGCTTCCAGTGCGACCTGGAGCAGGAGGAGCCGCGCTGCGGCGGCCCCGGCGCTCCCTCAGCGGCGCTCGCGGCTGAGGGCTTTTCCCGCCCCGCCGCTCGCTGAGGGGACGCGCGGGTCCTGCCCGCCCGGGAGCCGCAGCTCGTTCCTCCTCGCCTCCTCGGCGCCGGTGGAAGGAAGAACAAAGCACGAAGCATTTTGGGGGACGCTTTTTGCGGTGTGAAACCTTTCCCCTGGCACTGGCCGGCGGCGGCCGCCCGCCCTTCCCGGCCCTCGGTAGCTGAGGCGGGGCGGGCCGCGGGCGCTGCCGGAGCGGCCCGGCGCGCCCTGAGGGGACGGGAGGCGCGGCCGGCCCGCGACTCTCAGGTAGCCCCGGCCGGCCGCTGTCCTGAGGGAAGCGGAGGTGGCAGTCGCCACCGTGCGACTCGTGCCCGCCTCGACACGAGGTCGCGGCGCCGAGGGCCTCCCGCGCTCCAAGTGGGAGGAAAGATCCCTCAGCTGATCAGTGCCGGTAGCACAGTGCTGGCAGAGTGCCGAGACCATCAGGGACCCTGTGCCCGCGCTGCAGAGCCTCATCCCAGTTTTCAGGTGGGTGCTGGTGTTGTTCTGCCACATATCCTTTGAGGAGCAAGGTCCAGAGCCACACAGCCAGGTGATTTACTTAAGGGACTCCCTGACATAGGTTACTGAGAAGCCCAAAAGTTTGCACAGTAGCAAAAAGAGTTCAGACTGGTTCCCAGAGGAAGAGGCACACATCAAAGGGCATTGAACAAAAAAAGAAAACCCAAAAAAACCCCACCCCTACCTTTGTCTCTGGTTTGGGAAGTCCCTGGGCTGCAGTCTAGAAGTTGGGTGACTGTGCTGGGAACTCACTGCATCACTGTCCCTTTCTTCCTGAGGCACTGGCGACAGGAACTTGTCCTACATGACGTTCGGTCTGACCCAGAACAGCTATTCTTATGTCCCGATCTATTCCACCCTGATCTAACAGAGTAGATGTGTGAATGTCTATTTTATACACCAGAGTCAGTGGTACAGAGGAAAACAAGATTTCTGACCTAATTTTATATCCTTTGTTTTCATTTCCTATGGCAAAAGCAAAGTGCCTGTTGTTGGCTGTGGTGAGGTCTGTCCCGTTATAGGGTGCCCCAGGCTGGAAAGCTGATGGTATTTGTGCCCCTCACCTTAGAAATGCGCTCAGACTTCACCCGACTCCTGCAGATCCTGTTCCCATCGGTGAGTTCGCGGCTTAGATCACACTCTGGTGATTTTGGCACGCCTGTGAGGTGCACAGGTGCCGGATACTCCTTCCAGCCTCACTCAGCCCCCAGGTTCCAGCGGTGTTGGTTGTACCTCACTGGATTCATTAACTTTTCGAAGGCTGGTAAACCATCATGGTGTTTAATCTGCAACATGGCTGCAGTTTGGTGATACCAGTGCCTCTCTTCTTTTTTCCCAGTGCATGTTGGTTAGCTTCCACAGCCTGGTTAAATGTTATTCATTCCCAAGTGCCACACATCTGCTCCTCTGGGCCTTTAAACACCCTGCTGCTGCTGCTGGTATGCTCCATACCTTTAGGGCAGGTCTGGAATTGGCCTTTCTGTAAAAGGTTACTCCACCTGTTTGACTCCAGTGCTTAGGAAATCCAGAGGTCTCTTTCCCACAGTGCTTGTGACTCAGCAGTGTTGCTGCCCTCAAACAGAATTACTTGTCCAACAACTTAAAATGCTTTGCAAGCATTAATGAATTAAGTCTCCCAGTGTCTTGAGATGGAGAGTATTAGTGATAGGTAAAGCAAGGCAGAGCATGAATCATGTGCAGAAGCACATTGCAAACCCTCTCCCTTGCAGCCCTGAAAGAAATGTTGACCTCATGGAAGTCAGCAGTAAAACCCCCCTAAACTTATTTAATCTAGAATTTTCCCCATGGAGTCCCACCTCTTGCTTTTTTTCCTCCGGGCTGTCAAGAGCCCAGAGACCCAGTGGCCCCCTTGAGCACTGCACAGCTGCCTGCAGCCACTGCACAGCACAGCCTGCAGCCACTGCACAGCACAGCCTGCAGCCACTGCACAGCCGCCTGCAGCCCGAGCATCTTTTCAGGATGCTCCCTTCACTAGGGCCACAGCAACGTGCAAACTGCTGCGTGTGCACAGGCCCTGCACTGCAGTTGCTTGGAGCAGCCCGGGACCGGTGCACATCAAATCCCTGCTGCAAGGCTGCCTGCACGTCTCACGAGGTGTGGAGCCGACGTGCCTTCCTCTGAGGCTGCTGAAGAACTTTTCAGCGTCTGGCACTGGCTTTTTACATTGCGTAAAGTTACTTCCTGCTAATCTTCCTATTCTGACATAATTAGATCACATCCACATTAGAAGCCCTTACAGACATGGAGCGTGCCAAAGCCCAGCGTTACAGGCAGTGCTTCAATTCAGGCTTTGGGCCTGGATCAGCTCCCTAATATAGAGCTGTTCATTGAGGCCACTGGGAGATTGCCTAGGACTTCGGTGGGACCAGGATCACAGCCTTTAGAGGGAGTGTCTGGCTTACGAGGGTCAGGTGTCGTGAAGTCAATTCTTTGTGTGAGGAAAGTTGTAATTTCCTTTTAAAGATCAGTGACTCATGGAGCCATGGCTGTGAACAATCCCACAGGATTTCCTTAGATTTGTGATACCTGAAGGTAAGCTTGGAATGGCGCCCCTGGAAAAGTTCTTCGTTCAGGGACCTGATGCATCTCATTTTTGAGTCTGTGACTAAACTTTTGTTTACTAGTGTAATGCAGATCAAGACAGTTGCATAATCATAGGGCACTGACACTGCATCAGCCTTCAATAAACTAGTTAAAGGACTACCAGAAAAGAATCTGTTGACATGTGGAATCTGTGGTCATAAAGAATTCATAAAGCTCAATGACCTCTTTTCACAGCAAATGAAGAAGCTAAAGGAGCTCTTTGTTCCTTCAGATTTTTATAAAAGTAGTTTTGCTCCTTGAAATTAGCCAATAAAATAAATTTGCTGCAGTGTTAGATGTAAGCCTGGACAAGCTGAGTGGAAGAGTGAAATTTCATCCACTCGGCTAATCCTTTATCTAGGAGTTAAGCTTCCCTGTTGCAAGGAGAAGGATGTATCGGCACAGTCAATCACGGATGAGTGAGCTTTTAGATAAGGCCTTTCCTATAATACACCCACAACACTTGATTTTCCTCTGGCCGTGGTGGCAGTGACCTGCCCACTTGGGCGAGTGTCGCGGAGCAGAGATAGGGACCGCGCCGCGCCGCTCGGCTGACACGCATTTCGGAGCAACACATTCCAGCAGATGAACCCATCTGCACAGTTGAGTGATCTAAACTTAGAAAGCTAATTTCTCTAATTACAAAGTGAGACTGAACTCCTGTAAAGCTTTTCATCACCTGAGTGCAATGGGAATTGCACTTCCATAATCATTTAATGCTTAGAAACTAATTAGGAAGCATTTTGTGGGGAAGCCACACCCGGTGTTAGACTATTTCACAAATGGAGCAGGGGAGAGAACTACCACTGAGGAGAAAGTTGAGCAAGTGGCGGAGGTTAGAGAAAGAGCACAGTCTACCCAGCGCTGAAGAGTGCATTCCCACTTCCATGAAAGCTTCAATTCCTCCCAGTCAGGCAATTTCTTAAAGCTGTGTCTTCAGACAAGCTTTCCAAAAGATTTTGGAGAAGGAGATGCTCTGGTAACCAGAGCCCCAAATCCAGTTTGCTGCCACAAGCCCTTACTTTCTCCTTTGCCTGGAGTGCTGCTTAAGACAACTAAAATTTAGAAACTGCGCTGTGTTAATTGTGCATGTGCATTGTGTCTCTGTGAAATTCCTGCCTTAGTTTTTTCTGTATGTTAGAAGTGTTTCATTCCCCAGAATGAAAGTGAGGCACGAAATCTATTTCAGAGGATACTCCGAGAACAATTTAATTAAAAAAAAAAAAAGATTCTGGGGTACTCAGAAATTACTGCAGTGAGAACCAGTAAAGTCCCTGAAAGAGTTAAAGCTGTTGTACCAAAAAATACATCTGTTATAGAGCCTTTATGTTTTATCCAGCTGTAATTAAGTGAATCCATAACATTATTGCTTTCTGTCACAGCTTAAAATTGAGACCTTACTCCATTCCAGAGAATAGTGCTGTTTTTCCTTCAGTTTCCTTTATTTATATGCACATAAAACCTGCTCTCTGGCTGTTTCTCTGTTAACCCTACAAGGATCAGATGCCTCCACATTAACCTGTGGATCCAACTGCTTTGTCCTTCACTTATCCTCCCCAGGGCTTGGATTCCTGTGCAGCAGTGATGTGATCTCAAATCCCCATTTTCTAAAAGCAGGGAAGAGCTAAGACTATGGTTTTAGATCTGGGTAGGGGTACAGCTTATCAAGGTGGAGTAGCTCGCAGTAGGTGCAAAGACTGTGACACTGAGCAGTGCTGGCACGTCTGTCACAGACAAGATCACACTTTCATTTGATAAGCAGCAACTCGGCTATTCTTGTCAAAGAGGCTGCGCTGAAGCCTGGGCTGAGCCCCATCTCCAGTGAACAATGGGATGCTTTTAAAGAGCTCCAAGTTTCAAGTAGTGTTTTCCTCACAGCTTTCTGCAAAGGTGCTTCTTTGAGCCAATTTTGTTGAGGAAGTGCTCAGACCAAGTTTCATTTTCTTGTCATGACAGCATCAAAATGCCCGAACTTCTCTTCTCATGCAGATTGTTTTCATTGTAAATTGCATGTGAAAATATGCGTTCAATATGTTCTCAATCACAAATTAGCCTGCAGGTGCAAGACTGAAGTACACAGGGGTGTCATTTAGCTAAGGAAATGTCTGAAGAGAAGAGAGCTGTGATTAGCAGATTTAAATTTGCATGTACAGTAAATGACTTCTTGCCTTTGCCTGCCATCATTCCCTGGCTGATCTGATATTCTGGGCCTTGACTTTACTTATTCCTGTGTGGGGGATATAAAGGGAGTTGCTTCATTTGGCCTGAAGGAACTTTTAAAGACATTAAGATTTCTAGAATCCAATTTCAGCCCAAAATAGAGATGTGCCTAAATCAAGAAACTAAAAACTTTAGGTAAGGGATGTGTTTAAGTAACTTGCTGGAGTGGCCAGTGGGTTGGGCCACAAAGTTGAGTGCATGGGAGTGGTGCTGCTGATCTGCAGGGGAAACCCTTTATTCAGGGAGCTGGGGATGTGCACAGTGGCCTGTTTTTACCTGGTCCCTTGGCACTGCTGCCTCCCTGGTGGAAGGAACCTTTTTGCATCAGCTAAATGTTTTTAGATAAAGCACAGACCACAGCAGGTGGCTGGTGTCCTTGGTAGTACAGATAAAGACAAGGCCCTAAAGGGGAGAAAAAATGTCTTTGTGTTGATCCTTTACACAAGAATGAAAAAAGCCTCCTGGCCATTCTGCATGGCACAACAGTGCTACTACCTGCAGATGTGAATTGAGGACTTTTCTGTCACTGGTCATGCAGTGAGAGATCTGACAGGACTGGGTGTTAGAGCCAGCAGCATTTGGAACAATCAGAGTCTGCACTGATTTGGGAATTTTGGTGTTGAAAACTCTGTATTTTGGACAAGATTTGTATCAACACATTTTATCACTTGAGACTCTTCCAGTCCCACTCTGGAGTTAGCTGTGGTCAAAATGCCTGCAGCTTCCAGCAGGATAGTGGAAAATAGAGAAGGACTGGAATAAGAACAGTCTAGGGGTGTCAGGGAGAGGTGGCAAAGAAAGGGACTTATTCTTGAGAGTCTGAGCAAGTACAGCTCCCGGTCACCCTGCCTCTCTGGGTAAAGGTTTGTCTTTGCCACAATACCTGGAAGATTTTCCATTCCTGCCTCCCTGACAGCTGTTTTGTCTAATAGTCTCACAAGGTCTTCAAGCACAGGGGAGATGGTTTTTCTCTTCAATTGCTCCTGATCTCAGCCCTGAGGCTGGACCACTCCAGGTGGGGTGAAGGTCATCCCTTATTTGTGGCACTGTAGCAGCAGGACACCTTGGTGAAAGAAAAAGAGGCTGGCTGTAGAATTGGACCCTTAAAACCAATTAACTTCTTTGAAGTGTGCTCCAGCTTTCTGTCTGAAAGGGGCCACTGTTGTAGGTCCACAATCTGTGTGTTGCCCTGAATTGTGGGGATTTTTCCTATATATAATGATGATTTTTATTTACTGTGGCAGAGAGGAACGAATGAGGATCTGCCCCAACTTGAATAGCAGCAATTCCACACCTGTCCCTTTAACTGCCCATTTGTGGTTGGCTGCCTTCTATTGTCCTCCCCGCTGCGGGGCTGCAGGGCAGCGTGTGTGTGGAAGGGTTTCCCAGCCTGGTGGGTGACCCCTCATCTCGCTGCTCCGAGCAGTGCCTTCCCTCCCCTCCTTTCTCTCCAATGTTTATTGGAAGCACGTGCTAAGGAATCTGTGGGCCCGCAATGCTAATGAGTGCGTGGCACGGAGCGGGGCAGCAGATGCACGGGGACAGGCACGTTTCCTAATGAGGGAGTCTCGAGACCCATCTGTTGAGTCTCGTGGGCCCTCAATGCAGTTTGCTGCCCGAGGTTGCCAGTGGAGGTTTTTTTCCTCTGATGCTTTCAGTTCTCAACAAGTGCAATCCTGTATAGAGCAGCATGTCATGGGGTTAGGTTTTGTTGTTACTAGCAGATAATGTGACTTTGAAAGGAACGCCCCTGCCCCAGCTGAAAGGAGGATAACCCTCCTCTACCCCCTTCCTTCCCATCCTTCTTGCTCGGATCAATAACAGGTCCCTAGGCACAAAGCCCGCATTCTTTTATTCTCAAATTAGAGCAGCTGCAGCAGCAACACCACAGCTCATTGGAAACCTATTAGCTTTTGAAAGACTTAATCCAGTTTGAAAATAACTAGTGTTTCTCAATCCTTCACGCACTCACTCCCGTAAGAGTTCTTAGGCTGCATTGACAGCGGACTGGGCTTATTATTATAATAACCTGCATCTTGCCGTGTCCCAAAGGGGCAACAAAGAAGGCAAAATGTCACTTTCCCAGCTTCACAGGGCCTAAGAACATTGGATTTACTCTGCCATATCACACCCTATCTCTGAGCTCTGCCGCCTACCATCCGGCCTTCAATGGTGACTGATGCCTTGTGATTCACTCTCCAATTTCATAGTTTTTAAGGCCAGAGGGGCTATTATGATAATCTATTTGACCTCCTGCACAACACATTAGAATTTCATCCTAGGTGGGATAAAAGCTGGGAGCAGCTGGATTCTTTGATGTGGCTCTGCTGGGCAGCAGTGGAAATTTGGGGTTTTCTGGGGGTACTCTTTGCTGTAAGGGGAATTTGGGTTTTTTTTCCTTTTTTTAAAGCACTTGAAGCACAGAGCTTTGTGAATGGGTGCATATGCAGCAAATGCCTTGCTTTGGAGGTAGGGGAGCTGATTTTACTTGGAGAGGGTTTGCTCCCCTGTCTTGGTTTCTTGTTTAGCTTCTGTATCCCCCCATTACTTAGGATCTTCCGGCAGAAGCACTTTAAAGTGCTTCTTTTAAAGGTGGGGGTCTGAGCTTCAGAGATGTTTAGGCATTAAATGCCTTGTGAAGACCATTGCAGTCAGGAAATAGAGTTTTCTGGAACAGGATCCTCAATTTCATGCCCCAAGTCACACTGGAAATCTGTAGAAGATGAGTGATCTCGTTTTCTCATTTTTCTTGAGTCACAGGCTAGTGTGCTTGCAGGGACATCTTTCTCTGCTCAGACTTTTGCTTTGCTGTGCCAGCCCTTAGCCTTTCCTGGAAGTGCTGCCAACTGTTATCATTAGTGTTGGTACAGATATTTAGCCAGAGGTGGCTGGGGTAGGACCACCAGCTGATTCCTGAAGGCCACTGAACAGCAGCAGCTTTTGATTTTTACTGACCTGGACCAGATTCAGTGTGGTGACCTAGAGCTCAGGGGCTCAGTATCTCATTACTAATCCCTTGAGCTAGCCAATTCCTTCCACCAAGTCAATGTTTTCTAAAGTGTTAAAAGACTTTTCCTGCCTGCCTGCCCATTAAATCCTGCTCTTCTGTCCGTGTCCTTGGATCAGCCTAATCACTGAAGTGGATCGGTTTCAAGTCTTAATGATGCAAGCTGAGGCCCTGACAATGCAGAAGATGGCAGGCGGCACAGCTGGGGCAGGCTCTGCTCTGCTCTGCTCTGGGGCTCGGCTTTGGGGTAACCCTGATGTGCTGCTTTTGTAGTGCACTGCCAGCTGGGATACAGGGGCTTTCCTGCCCTTAGCTTATTTATCTGAGATTTATCATTTAGGTGTGCTTCCAGGCACTTTTAATTTAAAAAGAAAAGAGGCCATGTGTTTTCCTGGATTGTCCATTGGCATTGCATTTTGGGTGCAAATAATAATTTTCTTCTGTGATATTTTAATCCTCTCACTTTCCTAGATGGGGAAAGCACTACGTGGAACACCATCACTGTGTTTAATGTATCTTTATTATTAATGTCATATCTTAGAGTTGCAGAGAAATGTGTTTCAAGAGAGCGTGTACAGAAAACCACTTTAGAAACAGCAATAGCCTCATCCACATACACCTAGCAGGAAACAGCTTCCATTTGTTTCATTTTAGATTGAACACAGAGCAGTTTACAAGTCCCATATATGTGTCTCCTCTTCCAGCAAAGCTTCCTCATAATTTTTGTAGACTTTGTATTGAGACTTCATAATTAATGTAATTCATATAACTGATATTCATAATTCATATGATGGTGGACATACACATTGCTCCATGTGTATGCATTTTTCTCCTTTTATTTATATATCTGCATGAAAAAGAGAAGTTATTCTCAGATATTTCAGTTGCTTATCCCTGGTAACAGTTTTCTTAGTATTTACTCTGTTAAAATGAGCATGGCTGTGTTTTTATGAGGAATCTTTTTCTTTTTGCAAAGTAGGAATACTTTCCCCCGCTGCTTACATGCACACAGGCACTGGAGTATGAATTTCCCTCCCCATTTTTTTCTTAAAACAAAAATTATTCATAGAGAGCAACTCTGCCTTTGGCTGGCTATAACAGACCAGGCTGCAGATGAGAAGAGCATGAACCTCCTAGGTCCTGCACTTGCTCTTCTGGAAGGAGCTCAGTATCCCCTGACTGATACTAAGCACATTTTACTTACTTACTTCTAGTCAGTGGATCAGGATACTCTAATTCTAGGCTATCTCATTAAGAATCTTCCCAAAATAGTTAATTAATCTCCAGAATCTTAGGGGGTTGCTCCTTTCTAGTACTGGTGATGTCAATTAATGCTGTGTTACCATTTGAAACAAGTTCTTGATGTGGAGTTTGACATGAAGGCCCGTGTCTAGCAAAGACACAGAGGCAGAATCTGACAGTGCCCTTCCTCTTGCTAGCACTTTGTTTACGTGAATTGTTTCCCAAGTTAACTCCTGTGGCCTAACCCCAAAGAAGAGAAGATCTAATCTCTAATTGTCTTCTGGGACCATCCCTGCAAGGTCCTTGAAGAATATATCCTGTTTCCCAGTCAAAGAGTCAATCCAAGGATGTGTCCTGGCTTCTCTTCTCATTGAAGATTGTTTACCTGTTTTTTGTGAACTGTATTTTGTCTGTGGACTATTCCTAGTGCAGTCGCATTGTGATGCTTGCTAGAGAAGGAGGAAGGATTAAAATGGCACAAACTTTACATTCAATATCACATATTCCATGCAGAAGGATTTACAGCCATCCTGCAATTGCACCAAAGTCCAGTCAGCCCTTGGAGGCTGCAGGAGTTCTGCTATTGGTGGAAGACAGATTGAGCCTGTAATAAAGAAATGTTGGGAGAATTCCTAGTTACCTGCTCTGAAAATGTTTTGGAGCAGCATGGTATGTGTTAGTGGGTCTCAGATGTGACACAAAACATTGAACATTTCAGGATGATGCTAAAAGGAAAGCGATTCAAGGATCAAATTATGTATGAGTGTCAATATTCAAACCCAGCTGTAGCAAACGGAATGCCCTCATGTATGCCAGCTGGGACTACAGTTTGGACATTTTATTAGAGTATGAAGTGGTCACTTATTGTTCAAAGAGATTTTTCCTGAAAGGAAGGCAACCAAGGCTGAAGAGCTGAAAGCACTGAGTTGTGTTCATTTGGATTAAAAATGTGTGTTTTGGGCCAGTGAAGCTTCAAAATAAGCTTCAAAATTCTTAAACCAAACAGTTTTCCTCTTGGTAGCCGAAAAGGAAACCGCACATCCAGGAGGAATGTAGATCAAAGCAAACTCTGCAAATGATGCAGAAACACATAAAATAACAAACAAGGCTGGTGGGAAGAGGGAAGCTTTTGTAAGTAGATAGGTCTGTTCACGTTACACTGAAACCAAAGGCAAGATTGCTAAAGAAGATACTGGAGAGAGGTATATAGGGGTATAGGTTTTTCTCCTCAGAAGAATTTTCCAGCCTGTTTTTGCATCTCCATTGTATTTGCAAAGTAACAAATAAGGGGCATACTCAGCAGCAGATCTCACTGATACCAACTTTTGCCTTTCACCATCCTATCTTATCTCTTACTTTTCTTCTTTCTTGAGTTTTCCCTGAGTCTCCCTCTGCCAAAGTCTGTGGCAAAACATGTTTGTTTCACTGCTCACACACTATTCTCTAAAGCACATAATTGGGTCAATAAACTTGGAATATTTAGGTAGTTTAGCTTTCATACTTGCAGAACAGAACGATTCTGAATGTACCTACTATTAGCTGTTTACATTGGAATGCATTTGTTTAGGATTTTATGTATGAGAGTACAAATCTACCTCAGAGCTGTTTTTAATAGAAAAAATAATCTTGCTAAATAGTTTTAAACTCCTTGTTTCACTTATGTGTAAGTGACTGTGTTGCTGCAATAACGAATTTTAAAAACAGAATTGATAGGGATGTGGCAATTGTTGCAATGAAGTCATTCTTCAGCTGAGTGACTCGTCCAGTCCTTTCTTGGATGCATCTTCATGAAGTGATGGGCGTGTAATTCCTGAACTCCTCAGGGTTTTGTTCCACAGAATTCTCCACACAAGAGGAAGGACCTTGCAGAAGGGAGAAGGGTGTTTTGTCCAACAGCCAAGAGGAGCTGGGGTTTGGGGGATAGCTGTGCTCCCTCCTGTGGATCCTGCGGACGTCTCCGTTTCCTTTTAGTGTTGGCAGCTCTTCCACGTGCCTCTCCAGCTGAGGAAGCTGCAAGGGTGGCACCTGCCTCACCCTTGGTAGAGAGCAGCTCTTTCCTTGTGCGGGAGGCCATTTATTTCATCTAGGCCAGAAAGTGGAAAGGCAGCATTTCTTCATCAGCCTCATTTCTTTACACAGAGAATGTCTCTTCCTCTCATCCCCCCTCTCTTTCCTCTGCAGCCACACACATTTTGAAAGCACCCTGGTCCATATTGGTGGGGTAGAACGGGTTCCCAGGGCTCCATAGATTCAAGGACAGGGCATAAGCTGGATTTACACTGCCTGGTAGTTGGAAAGATTTGATTCCCTTTTTTTTTTAGATAGACAGCCCCTTTTCTCTCTGCTTTGCGGAGCAGCCTTTCATCAGGAAGGGCAGGCCCCACTGCACCCATCCTGTGCAGATCACTGGAGCCACATTTCACCCTCCCATCTTCCCCTGGGCGGTGCACAGACGATGCCTGCTCCTTGTGGAGAGGGCAGGGGGCTGGAGGAATGCTGCCCTTCTCTCGACTCTCACTGGGATAGCTCAGGGCTGGGTGGAAAACAATGATTTCCCACTGTACCTATTGAGGCTTGTTTGCACCAGAGATTTCCTCTAGCAATGTTTTATTTCTCCAGACCTCTGGAATTGTTTGCCCGTTCTTTGAACTTTTTTTTTTCAAGTGGCCACTTGTAGCCTGGATGGAGACCAGTGAAAGTTTGAGCTCTGTATCCAGGGAAGCTCCTCTCTGCGTGAGCACTGGACCAGTCAATAGGCTCCAAGCCTAGGAGTGCCAGACAAAGGGACAGCCTGCAGCAAAAGGGATGTTTGTACTGTGGCCAGAGTAGGCTTCCTTAAAAATAATAGCCAAGGTAAACACTATCAATTCACAAGTCAGATGCTTGTGAAAAACCACCAGCCCATTTGCTAACCCATTAAGAAGGGAAATAAGACTTGACAGTTCCCTGTGCTGTGATTCTAAGCATGATGTTTCCCTGAGAAAGAGTGCTTGTGCTGCTGAGAGTGCTCTGCAGCCATTGACGGCAAGGGACTGGGAAGATTTGTTGCTGCCCAGAAGTTTGTACGTGGGTTGGTTTTAGGTTGTTTAAACCTATCCACATCAAGTGACAAAATGCAAAGCTGTCAGACCTGACCTGGCAAAATGGAGCTGGCATTCCAAAACGAGTATGTCCATTCTGTGACTTCTGTTTTTCCACTCAAATGGGGTCTTTATGTTTGTGACTTCAGGTAACAAAAAATGTGGGATGTTTTTTGAAAGAGGATTAAGCCCAAGCCCAAGTTAGCTTTGCCAGATTTATTCCCAAGGACATGCCTTCCAAATACGGAATAAATTCTCATGTGTGACCCACCTCATTCTTGGTAGATGAAAGGGCAGCAAATCTGAAATGTGGTCAGAACTCTGCATCCATTTCATAACTGATCCTGGTCACCAGAGGAGGAAATGCTGGCCTTGCCCAGTTTTGAGAGGAAGTTCATTGGTGGGAGAAAGTTGAAGAGACTTGATGAAAGGAATGGGGTTGACCAGCTCAAAAGCAGACTGGACAGTTTCTGAGGAATTTTTTACAGAGTATTTCAAAGTTCCTAGGAAACCTCTCACTGAGTCCAAGCGGTTTTGTACGTCCCAGTGTTTAGCTGGCCTCAGATAAATGGGAAGTCACCTTAGAATTTTTTTAAGGACAGCAAACAAACAGCTTCCGGTACAATTATGATGGTTGTGTGTTTTGCACTGATAACTGGGATCAGAAATCAACTACATTAATCAGGAGATAATACTTAGTCCATAAAACTGAATTTAAGCGGGTGAGGCAGAAATGTGGCATAGAGAGATAAAGTAAATCAAAGTGAGTAAGAAAACCTGCTTAGGAGTAAGCACTTAGCCTGGACCTTACACAAAAACAATCCAGGCAGGAAATGAAATATACACTTCAACATGAAACCGAAGACATCAATTGTCTGAGGTTCTTTTGCTGAAATACCTTGCTGTGTGCAAGGCTTTCAAGGCTGGTCTTTCATTCTGGTGACTCAAGCATTGTTGATAAACATAGCTTGAAAACTGATCCAAATGGACCTGTGGGGTCTTTATTTTGCACACTTTTCATCAGGACCCAGATTTCTAAAACATATGATTAAATATTTGATAACTTTCACCACAATTAATATTGATTAGTCTTTAACTCAAGATTTTTATAAAGTAAGTAAACAACTTCCCTCAAACTTCCAGAGACTCATAAGGGCGTAAAGAATCTCTAAGAATTAGGAACAGCTGCTTTTACATAAGTGTTAATATAGCTATTGCTTTTATTACAGTGTGGTTCCTTCACAGTGTCTCTTATGCTTACATATGTTAGCACAAGAGTCATATTCTCACTCAAAATAGTCATTGGTGTTTTGGCAACAAAAAGCTATAATCATAAAAAAATGTTGTAGAAGCAGCATTTTCACAATTCAAGTCCTGCTTTTGAGAGATTTCTGACAACTCTTAGCTTGAAAGGAACAGTTTTTAAACAAGGAAAATGCTGTAAATATCACCATTCTGTAGAGAAATCAGTGACATAAGGAGGAAAGCAATAGGGAAACACAAACACTGCCCTACCAGATAAGATATCCAGTGTGATAACATTTGTTGGTATTGGTCAGTATAAGGAAAAAAGAAATTAGAAAGCAATTAATTATTTTCCTAAATTAAAAAAGGATGCTAAGGCTTTTGTTGTTCATTTGGATGAGAATCACAGGACTTGATAACCCTGTGGTTGTATCTTGTCATAAATAACACTAATTTGTTGTGAAGTGCAGCATTTGTGGTTTCCCGGTTGTTTTCCTGGCAGAGAGTTCCACGGATTATTTATTCATATCGAGACTTTTCTTAAATCACTTAAAAACATAATCTTTCTACTCCATTGACAGAACCTTTGTCTTTTGTTAGGAGAGAAGGCTGAAGAGGACGCAGCTCTATGTATGTTTGGTCTGTTGTGTAACTCTCATGTGATTTTCTTTAATAATCATAATTCCGGTGTTCTCAGCCTTTTTTTTCCCAGACATTTCTTTAAGCTTCCTGGGCACATCCCTTGCCAGTGTCTGGACTTGTCTTGTTCCTGCTCTTGTCCCTTTCCTGTGGATTCAGGATTTCAGACAAGGAACTTATATATGGACACTACTGTCCTAGGAGAGTAATAAAGTGTATACTAAATGCCCACATATTATAAACAACTGTCTAGGCAAGACTTTACAAAACTTATGACTCTTATTTCTTAGGTTTTAGACTTTTAAAGAACAACTATAGTGAATTCTGTTGCAAAGAAAGTGATGGCTTGGCTGAGCCAGGTAGGTGTTTTACGCTTCTACTATTTAATAATTATGTCTGAGTGAAAAATAAAGGTACTGAAATGACAGAAGAGCTGCAGCACTGAGTGTGACTTTTCAGCCTGAGCACGATCTTTCATACTGCTGCTGGAGGTAAATTCACAATGAGTCATAGCATGGTGGTACTGAAAATCTGTTGGTTCAGGCCTGTGGTCTTCTACAGGACGATCACGTTACAATGTAAAAGTTTCCTGTACATTTGGGTATCTTTAATTCTGGAGTACGTGTTTCAGGAAGGCTTTCACTCTCCATATTTCAGCTTGTCTTGCTGCTGACACTGAGCACTGAGCAGTGTGAATGGCTCATGTCAGGGGATCTTGGTCTGTGGTGAAAGAACAGGAACAAGGCCAGTACACGCAGAACAACTGGCTTTTGTTTACTGAGTCAAAGCTGCAAAACTGTAAAGGGACCAAAAGCTGAAATCAAGGGACACAGAAATAATGGAGTGGGAAGGGAAAGGAGAATCAACATTTGAGGGTTCTTCTGGTATGAAGCAGAGATCTGGGTTCCAGAGATGGGGGGGAAGATGCAAATCATTCTTCCAAAACTTTGATGCAAGGACTCCTTGTTTTGAGTTTGGATTTGAGGCTCTTGGAGTGGAAAAGCTTATTCATCAGCAAGTATTCCTAAACACCTTCCCTCCCTCTCAACTTTCAGCCTGGTTCATCAAAGCCAAAAAATGGCTTTACATGATGATAAGTTTTCTCTCAGACTGCCAGCTGAAGCCAGAGTCCTCTGTTGTAAGAGGGAAAAGCTTCTTTGCAGGAAGAGCTTTCTTAGATTTTATTCTTAAAAAAAAATGCACTCAACATTCCTGGTGGAGACTTCCCACTTCTTGGAAGCTACTGCTTTATTAAAAACCTTTGGTCTTTTAGAGCATTTTAAACATACTCGTAGGAAACGCTGTATTGCTGTGGGGCATCTGGCTTGTAATCAGTCAGTGCTTTCAGTCTAACTCTTCCGTTGTGACACCGACCCAGAGTATGCCTGGTGTGGTCCTGGGGAGCCATGTGCCTTATATGTCCATTGCAACTTGCAGGAGGTCAAGTAGGGGGAAGCCAAAGGATTTGTGCAAATGGTGGAGCCAAGCAGAAGGTCAGGGATGGCATTTTGTGGCCATGGGAAAGAGACAGCTCTTTCTCCTGGGTCGGGATGAGTCTCCATCCGTGCCAAGTCCCAGAGACTCAGGGGGCTTCCATGGCTGGCACCCAGAGTTCCTAATTTTGTGGTGAATAAGAGCCCTGAAAGCACATCATTTAATCTGCCTGAAGATAATTGTTGAAATAAATCATTCTCTTGTTTAAAGAATAAATCTTCAGCAAGTTTCAAGAGAGCCTACAGCACTGCTGATTTTAATCATTACTCTGCACAGGGAAGTGTCTATACTGCTTTGTGTTTCCAAACCAGCAGTGCTGCTATTAAAAAGCCAGGCTTGGATTTGGAAGCTGTCACAACTCAAACGAAGCTTTTTTGGGATTCCTGGATTCACAGCTGAAAGAGAAGAGGCCTGGTGAGCAGAGACCCCACTGCCCTCTGTGGATTTACCTCACCAGTGAACTGCACTGCCGCTTGGTGCCTCAGTTAGCGTGTCTGAAGGCTGGCTGTGCAGTGCTCTGGCATTCTGGAGGGGAGGAGCGCTCCAGGAAAGATGGGTATTTGGGGTTTTCTGGTGTTGCTGGGATGTTGCTGGAATACAGGCTGTGTGTGACAGGAAATGTGCTGTGGTGTGTCAGGCTGTGCCACAGACAGCGATTCCAGTCAGCGGTGGGTGATTTTTATCACACCGCCCTGTGGTCACCCCGTGGGCTCCCCAGGGCTCTGCTGGGCAGCTGCTCCTCTATAGCATGCACTGCTTTGGTTGAAGTTTTTCAGGGTTTGGCTGGTCCACAGGGGATTTTTTCCTGAGGGTGTGAAAAGGATTGGTTTGGGTGAGACGCATTCTAGCAAAGCAGGAATTACCCTGTTCAGCTGAGGTCTGCAGAGTCTTGCTTCTCTGAACCTCCCTGTCATCATGTGGGAGCTGTGCTGGGGCAGAGGTGGTGTCCTGCAGAGGCAGGATGTGGGCTGAAATGGCCAGCTAAGGTGTTCCAGCCACGGGTGAGGTAGGATTTGGATACACTACAGCTTCTTTTGAGGCTTGAGGGTTCAATTCGCTCTTGGCAATTTCATGTCTCCTATGACTGCACTCCGTTCCCTGGCTGGCTAGTTAAAAGGTGTCCTGCTAATTTATGATACTTAAGTTAAATAACAGAGAATTTGGGCCATTTGTGCATTAATCCATTATGGATTGCAGGCAGGTTCCTGCTACTTGACCATTTTTTCCCTGTCCAGTAGTTGAATGCCAGAGAATGTTGGTGATCTTGATATTCTCCCATATTTCTGTTGGGGTTTTTTTTCCATTTTCTTGGAGTTCACTTGAAAATTTTGTCTCTGGGAGAAAATCTAGGAGGAATAGACACTGCTCTGGTCTTTTCCATTGCAAATAATCCAATTTCTCCCTGTATTCCAAACTGGGAAGTACTTAATGCTCTTTTAAAGCTGATTGTAGTGCTAAGAAAGAAATTCATACAGCATTTGGCACAGCAGCATTTGAACGGTTTTAAGTGCTTGGAAATTAATTCACTGTGCCATTTAAACTACTTTGAAGAAGAGCTCTAGCTGCATTTTATTTCGGTTGTATGTTGTATGAAATGTGTGCCTTATTGAAACCAGGTATATTAGTTTTGTGCTAGGCTGATGTACACCAGTTAAAAATGTGTCCCCTGGCACATGGAATTGAAAGCTGAGGGTTTTCTCAGGCACGGAGCAAGGTTCCACCAAGCCCCCTCAATTCAAGGTACTCCAGCTGCTGGGTTTGTTAGTGTGTGTAAGAGATATGGAAGCACTGGGTCCCGGTGCCATTCCTGTCAAGTCATCAAGCCTTAGAGCTTGCTTTTGTCTGCAGCAAAGTATTTGTTAGATGTTATCAGACAGGACCTTACTGTGGGGTAAATCAGGGTTTGTTAAATTGTTCAGTATCATAGAATGATTTGGGTGAGGGGGAATCGTAAAGGCCACACAGTCGAACCCCCTTGCAAGGAGCAGGGACATCTTCAACCAGATCAGATTGCTCATAGCCCCCTCCAGCCTCACCTTGAATGTTCCCAGGGAGGGCCAAGCACAGCTCCTCAGGACAAAATGTGCCAGTATTTTACCACCCTCACTGTAAAAAATGTCTTCTATTTATCCAGTCTAAATCTACCCTCTTTTACTTTATAGGTGAGCATGGGATATGTTCAACTCCAGGAACGGTGAGGCTGTAGACAGTATGTCATGAATTGTTCTACTGTGTCTGCTGTGTTTCTTGCACAAATCACACAAGTGTTGTGTGTCACAAGCACAGGGTTTCATAGGAAAAACATTCTTAGAAATTTTCATTTGCAGAAAATCTTGGGAGCCTTTGTCTTTGTTCAAAGTTTAAAAAAAACCCCAAAGTAATCAATTTAGAGCACTTGTATATCAGCCTCCAAAGAATAAATAGTAAAAGAAACAGCATGACATTTCCAGCTATCTTTAGAGGGAGGTCTGTTCAACAATACATTTCAGGTGACAAAACACAAATATGATGCACGGTGCCAAATGGAAGGGAAGAATAGACCCTCTGCTGCTGGGAATAGAAGAAGACTGTAGTAATGTGATTATGGTAATGGTCAACAAGTCATAGTCTTGTGCTTTTGTTCACTGTAATTAACTTCTTGGAATGGCACAGTGGCTTTCTCTGTGCGCATCAGATGGCCCTGCCTTTGTGTCCCCAGTCTGTTATTTCTCCTGCAGGGACTGCAAGCCTCCAATGAATTCATTGCTGGAACAAAGATTCAGTAGCAGAATAGAGATTGATATCTTTTGTTGTCAGACATTCAATACCATATAGCAATCCAATTACTTAAGCTGTTTCTATCAGTCTTATTATGGCTCACTATTGAGGCATGCTTTAAAGCTGGATAATTCTGTCTTGCAAGAATGTAGTGGAACAGATTAGAGCTTTAATGAGAAGGCTTTCTGTGAGCCAGGGCACTTCCATTGTATGTGTTGGGATTGAGGAATCATACCTAGGCAAGGGCCTGCAGTCATTGTTGCAAAGAGTGATCAAAGGGTAGCCTGCAATGTGTACAATTGCTTTAAGAAATTTTATGGGTTATAAAAAAATAAAATAAAAATGGGCAAAGTTTCTGCCTGCTGTTCCCTATCTATTGAGAATCTGTGCTACACTGGGAAGAGGAAATTACTTATTGGGATTCAGATTGTGGAGGGGATATGTCATTTTGTGTTTGAACTTTTCCTCCACTGTGGTAGAGGTTGAGTTCGGTGCTTAGCTGTAGCATTTTAGGAATGCTGGCAGCATGGATTCAGCACAAGGCTTATTTGCGTACAATTTCCCAGGGTGGATGTTTGGAGAGGAGGGGTTTCTAGTGCACAAAGACATAGAAGGCTTTGATAACTGCAGGTAGAGGAAGAAGGATTGGACCAGCAAGTCACCCTAGCCAGGTTTGCATCCTCACTCTGCTCTGTGCAGCACAAAGCAGGTATGGATTGAACCCCAAGGCAGCAGAAAGCTGGAGCTGGAGTGTCAGTAAGACCTCAAAACTGAGCCTGGAGGGTAGAAGTGGAGAAAAGTTAGTTTACCATGAGAAAAAAGCAATGAATAAATCTATCTACTTAGCAAATATATATTTTTGAGATTGCATATGTAAATCACATCTAAGTTTGTTGTGTGAAACACAAGCAGTAGAAGCCTGGGAGATGCCAGACTGAATTAGTATGTCCAGCAAGTCAATTTGGCTGCTGCTTGAATGTAGGATTTCTGATGGACTTTTAAAAGGTGACAAAACTCTTCAGCTCGCTTTCAGGCCTCAGCAGAAACATCTGTGCTTGAAGTCAGCACAGTCTGACCAGAAGAACCTCAGAGCTGCTGAGGTTGAAGTAAACTGGAAACACAGATTAGAGTGCTTCTGTGTGCAATACACACAGCTTGGGGTCATTCATGAACACAAGTATTTCTAAACTTGTCTGAGATCCCGCCTGCCTAGGTCACTCTCCCGAAATAACTGAGGTATGGTTTATTTGTTGGTGTGATAAATGCACCAAAGCAAACACTCACTTGGACTGAATAGCAAAGCAATGTAATTTCCACAGGACAACACTGGTGATGTCCAACAGTCTGAGGATACAGCCTATTTTTCCTGGATGCAAAAACTTGTATGATTTATAATTTCATTATAATACAGCTGATTTTCCATTTCTCAGGGTGGTTTTACACTACCAACAGCTAAATATTTCCTCCTTGGGGATGAAGTTACAAAGTGTTGCCAATGCACACATGTTGTCTGCCTGTAACATTTCCAAAGTATTATTTAGAAGAACAGCAATTATAAAGACATTTTCCAAAGGAAATTATATTTGAGTTAGGATAAGGACGTGGGGGTGTGAACATAAGTCTGAGGAACACCTGGAAGTTTATCTGTGCATTTAGATTTGTTTTCAGAAAGTGTTTGCGTTCCTGTCTGTAGAACACGAACACTGATTTTCTTCAGCAATAAAGGTATGACCCAGTTCTGCATTGAAGCTAAAACTTTATTTTGTAGCCTCAGTTCCTTGATGGGGATGAAAGTTAATGTTTTATGAGGCAAAGGAGGGCACCTGTTCATTCCAGGAACAGTTACTGCTAAGATATTTGTTTTGGGTGAGAGTTAAGGTGATTTTGTGCTGAATTATCAGTTTCTCTCTCACTCAGTGGTGTAAGGAGCAATTAAAGATTTCGGGTGACCTGAACTTTATTCTGCTCATTGTTGACTTGTAACAAGTGATGTCTACAGTAACTGCTTTCTTGTAATTTATTTACTCTATTTGGGGATGAGGCATTTGGACTTGGGATCTACCAAGGGGAGCTTTTAATGTGCATTTTTATTTATTTTATCTAAATGCATGGAAACCTCCAGGACAGATACTCAGCTGGTGTAAATCAGCTTAGTTCCATTGACGTCAGTGGAGCAGCGCCAGCAGCAGACCTGACCCACTTCTTTAATCTGATCCCTTGTCCATCCCATTTATTTCAGATTACATCAGAGTGAGCAGGGCCTTACCTCATCCACCATGAACTTGAGATAGATACAACCTTGCAAGTTTTGGCAGAGGAATATCATCCCTGAGAAACATGTAAAAAGCAAAGGTGCCTCCAGTCTTCTGCCATGCAGAAACTGCGATTTTCTCAGCCACCAGCGGGTCCTCAGCAGCATTATCTCATGTCCTATGACCTCTCCAGCCTTGTCGTGCAGTGGCCATTGACTTTATACTGGGCTTTCTCCAGTACCTCCCTTCAAGAGCTTGCAAATGCCAAAATGATGTGAGCCATTGCAGTTCTGGTATCTTTTCCCAAATACCAGATGTTGTCTTGGCTTCTCTTGTTCCCAAACTATGTCTTGTTTTTGCAGACTCTGATGTTCTTTTTGCAGGTCTCTCTTTATCAGTATGTTGTCTCTTATATCTGTCAGAACTGTCCCTGCACCTGAAGTTTCCCTTTGGATAAAGTGGTTTCCTTTTCTTGGCAAGTCCTAGTTGGGTTATTCCTAAATCTTCTAATAGTATTTCTTTGTCTCTTCCTCTACCCCTACAGTACAGTATCAGCTTAACCCTCATACCAGCTTGTGTTTTCAGCTACCAATCAATAACAGAATATTTCCATCTTTTTTCTCTCTCCTGGTTCACTATAGTACTCCTGCACATTTAATAGTCTGCCTCCCCTGCCTCAGTTAACCAAACTATATAAATCATCTTTGGCTTCAGAATCAGACATTCCCTGGAAGGAGAACATGATCCTGTTAGCTGGGAAGGAGAATTGCTGCTTTAGCTTCTCTTATCGCTCCTTTGTCTCTCTGAAGGGCTTTGACTTTGGTGGGATTTTTAACTCCTTCTTTCTTCCCCCCAGAATATTGTCTTTGTTACCATTGTGGCTGCCCCATCCCTGGATGTGTTTGAGGCCAGGCTGGATGGGGCTTTGAGCAGCCTGCTCTCATGGAAGGTCTCCCTGCCCATGGCAAAGGGGTTCAAGCTGGGTCATCTTTAAGATCCTCCAACCAAATTGTTCTATGATTCTGCTGCTCTTACTCTTCTCATTGAAGAAGAATCACAAAACCCTGCTCATCTCCCTTACATCTCTCCCAGCAAGCTTTTCTCTCTCCCTGCATTCACTGGTGCAGTTTTCTCTCTACCCAGAGAAGCCAAGCTGAAGGGCAGGATTGCTGTTAGAGGTGGTTTCATTGCAAGTGTAGAAGAGGAAATCCATTTTACCAAAAAACCCTACATGTACTGGGAAACCTCAGGGAGTGCACAGAAAGCAAGACAAAAAAATCATAGTTGTGAAGGTCAGGTTCAAGGTGTTCTGTTCTTACAAAAGTTGTGGTTATGTGTGGAATATATGCTTAGAAACTTTGTTGGATGAGGGCCTGGTTAAATTTGATTAAACCAAATAAATAAAACAAGTACAAAATAACCAGTTTTTATAATATGCTTGAGAGAAAAGCAAGCAGACAGCTTTTTTACTACTGCTAAGAAAAAAAAAAAAACAAGTCAGAAAAAATGAAGTGAGTATCTCAGCTCCTGGGAGCAGGTAGCAAAGCAGACCCAAAATTCAGAGGATTTTTGTTCTGGGCTTTGTCTACTGCACTGACATTTAACTTTCTAAATGTTTTTCATAAGACGTAGTACTTATTTTATTCATTTCTGTGGTTGCTTTCCTAAATGGAAATAAGTAAATCACAGCAAAGTTAGTCTAAAGTTGGGACAGTATTGAGTTCAAGAGGTACAGCAGAAATTTAGTGAAGATGCAAATGGATCTGGGTCCTATCAAAAGTTGCTCCTTCACTTCCCAAGGAAACTTCACTGAATTAATGGATTTTAGAGGAGAAGGAAACTTAAGACTATCTATTATGACCATATGTATTTTGCATGCCATAGAATTGCACTCAGTTATCTCTGCAGAACTATTTCCTGCCAGATAGCGGGCCAGATCTCACCACCTCTGCCAGCTTTAACCACTGCAGTGTCCAAGCAATCTCCAGAGATGCTCTCTGAGTGGGCTGTTGCAGCTTTGCTGAGGAAAGGCCTAATGGCTCCCAAGTCCATGAAACATGAAAGGAGGGCTCTGTGTGTGTGCTCCTTCTGTAATCCCACAGCCCGAGGGACTGCTCAAGACAGGAGTGAAACAAAGCAAAGGAAAATCAATGTTTAACTTGGAAATATTTGTCAGTTAACAAGTCACAAGGAAGTGAGTACCTCTAGCACCTAGTAGAAGCTTATTTTATGCTTAATTAATACTCTTTTTTTGAGTGGGGAGTGTATTTTAAAAAAGTGAACACCACCAAAAAAAAAAAATCTTTCTTTTGTGCTTTGTTTCCATTGGAATTCCTAAATTCAAGAATAGTCTCTAAATGTACTTGGACGCATTTATTTTGTAGAAGGCTGACTATCTAGACTTTGACCACAGGTTAACACATACTGAAATTTGTCCTTTTTGTGGACAATGTGCAACTGTGTGCATAAACTCCTGTTCTCTTTAGGGATGCTTTCCTGAACTGGGAATACGGCTTGTGTGCTTCAGTTGTTATAAGGGATTTCTTTTCTGGCATCTTGTTTGTTTTCTCCTTTTTTCCCTTCAAAAGCACTTCTCTTGAGTTTAAGAATATATTCCTTTACAGTCTCACAAGCTCTCAGTTTGTGAGACATGGAATTCCTTATTCAAGAAAATCTGCTGGAAATCCATAAAAATCCTGTGTACAATAAACAGGAGACCAACTTCACCCTCAAGTTCTGGATCTCAGGCCTTTGTCATCGTGAAGAATGACTTAATCCCTCCGAGGGAGGAGTCTCCCAGGTATTTCTGTGTGGATCAGTCCCTAAAGCCTTGATCTGTGTCTCAGAGCCACATCGATCTGTCCTGTCTGCAGTGGCTGAAAGGACTTTATGCATTGAATTTTCTCAGAAGTGCTATGAAATAACACGTCTTGGCCAGTGAAGCCAGCCTGTTAATGTATGGATTTTCTGTCTTGAGTGATTTTCTAAAATCAATACTTCATTAAAAGGAAAAAAGCTCAATTCTCACAATTCATAGCCATGCAAATAAACAGGCTGACTGCAGCAGCAGCACCCAGCTGAGTTAGAATAGTGGGTTTGGAGGATGTTGTGTTGTTTGCTCAGTTGCCCTGACTGCAGTTTCAGTATTGCTGGATCCTTCTTGAAAAAGATATTTTAACAACAGTATTCATTCATTAATTCTTAAGAATAATGCTCTGTTGGCAGAATGGTTAACTAGTTGCTAAAAATAAGGTCTGCTGGTGAATCCTTCAAAAATAGGACTACATCCCCAGGAAATAACTCTCTTTCAGCAAAGAATAAAAGTGTAAATCTTTTTCAAAATCACAGTCTCTAGAAATGCTTTATGCACATAATAATTCCCCCAAAAAATGTCAGATAACTTGGCAGGGGAGGAAGCTTTCCATCCCAAGTGTGTAAAGCATTGCAGTCATTAATTTATTGACTGAATTGATCTGACTTTTAAAAGACTCCCTGCCTTGGCATGAGTATTCTGTTTATCTCACAAGCAATGAATCTCCTCTTCCTCCCTGTGTGTAAATACTTAATAGCTGTTAACTTAAAAGGTCAGACCTTGCTGGATCCATAAGTATTGTACTTCAAGGTACATTTGGATTGAAGTTTTCTTTTTTTTCTGCTCAGATCTCTGGTTGCTGCACTACCTGCTCCACTTGACATGCTCAGTGGCTTGGAAACCATGTCAAATGTTTTTCAGAGAGCTAGTTCTTTTTTTCAGGGTGATTTTTCTTGCACCCAGATGTATTGTTTTAAAATACTTAGGGTTTGGGGTTTTCCCCCCCCCCCCAAAGTACAGTGACAGGATTTAGAATGCTCCGCAGGATGCTGAAGTCAGACATTTTCAGGAAGTTTTTCCATATGATGCATGTCAGCAGCACAGCTTCAAGGAATGTCTTCTCATGCTGCCTTCCACTTATCATGGCTTTAACAGGTGTCTCAGAATGCCTCTGAGCTGGGCAGGATTAGTGTCTGTGATCTGGCAATAAAAAGAAAAGGTGCTGGGGGGTGGGGGCAAGGAAGGGAACTGTGGAGGATGAACTGGTTCCAAAGGACACCCTCAAGCAAAGAATCACATTAGGTAGATTGAACTTGAGTGTGAGAAAGAGCAAACCTTGCATGTCAGCAGGGACTCCTGTGGTTTAATAAATTACTGGAAGGTTAGGACAGTGAGACATGGCCTCTCTAGAAGAGTCTCTAGAAGGTCTGAGGGGATCCTGAGCCCAGTAAAACATTTCTCCATCTCAGATAAACAATGTAGCCACTAGTACGACCAAGTGTTCTTGAGTGCCTGTGTGCTGGATTCCTGCCCTTTGAGGCACTGGAAGAATGAACAGAGCAGAAATTGCCCAACCAAGGAATTAAAATCCAAAACTATCGTGTTCGTTTTGTGGGAAAATTGTAAGGGCTGTTCCAGGAGTAATCAAAATTCAGTTTGCTATGGAACCATGTCCTGCGTCTCCATGCACCTTGCAGGGACCTTCAGGAGACCCCAGATCCCAGGACCACTCACCAGCAGAAGGGCAAAAGGCAGCTCCTGCTGCATCTGCTGTGGAGCCCCGTGCGGGCAGATTGGAAGGCTGGAAATAAGCTGTTTGTACTGACTGGACAAGGAACCATTGATCCCACTCTTTCAAGGAGATTCTCCTCAGCTGGGGGCACTAATTTAGGTCTCTTTCCTCTGTGCAATGACAAGAGCTGGGGGAACATAATTATCTCCAAATCTTTTACTTCTCCCCTGACAACTTGAAGTGACATGTGGCAGTGGGTTTGAATGTTATTAGGGGCAGACATGAACAGACAGAAGGCATGACTGCATAAGCCTCATTTCCTTAGGAAATCAAGTGGAAATGTTTGTATAGTTTATATACAGCACAATATGGTTTGTGTCTGTCATATTACCTTGAAGGTTGCTGGTGCAATCACATGTTCCGTTGTTGTGCTTCATCTCATTTAGAGTTTGTAAAAATACTGCTCTGAACCTTTGTGATTTGTTTTCCTGCATCTCATAGGAAGCCAGGACTGGAAGGGGCGTCCTGGGTCAGCGTGCCCAGGCTCCTGCCGAGGTATATGGACTGTAAAAGTTAAAAGAGAAAAATACTCTCTAATAAACTTCTGATTGGTACAGTGGGAAAGTTAATGAGACAAATGAAACCTTCCGTGTGGCCTTTGCAAAGCTGAAAGTCACAGCATGGGGCAGTCCCCTTGCAAATCTTGGGTCATTAGCTTGTCTTCTGCAGTAACTGCCATGCACAAGTGTCAGAGGATGAAGGAATTTTCCTCTTTACAGCACTGGACTAATCACATGTTTGTCAGAAAATCCTGAGGAAAAGATTGCCAGATTTTTTCTTGTGCAACAGGAGTATTAAAATGTTAAATATATTTATATGGGAGAAATTATTTGATCCAGAGAGAGGAGAGACATCCCTTAGCTTTGAAATGTGCCTGAATGACAGTCAGGCATGCCCAGCATTCTGTAGCATTTTCCTAAAGGAAACAGGAGCCCAGAACACCCTCCATAAATAAGACAATAGACAAGACAAGGACAGCAGCTTCTTATATACAGGTCACAGGGAAACAACAGTGTCAGATTATTTCTGGAGCTGTATTATACTGCTCAAAAGAGAACCTGATGATGTAAGAGTAAAAACCAGAAGTGCCCACGTTTCAGAATTTCTGATGTTTGCCTTTAGCTGTGCACTGATTGTCAGTATTAAATGTGCTTCTCTGCTATGTATAAATACTTGCAGATTGTTAAGGACACTTCTAGAGCATTTATATTCCAGAATATCTCAATTGTTTAAAATCTCAGTGATAAAATTCCCTATACATAGAATTATGTATGTGCAGCTGTTCAGAGAAAGATACAGCCTGAGAAAAGGAGAAGGACAATAGTTTATTTGACAGGTCCCAGAAATTGAACAGAAAATGAAACAGTACTTTGAAAAATCTCAGTTTTGCACTATTTAAACTTGTTCAAAAATAGAAAGATATTTTTCATATTGTTTCAGACCATTTGCCTTTTTCATAGTAGAGTCTATAAAAAGCATTGAAATTTTTAATGTTTTTTATGGAATATCTCTGGGAAGTTCACTGACTGCCTTCAGCATTGCCTTTGGCTTAATTCTGTAATTTTATGTCTTTGTCTTTACACCAGGAAACCAGGGAGTACTTCAGGCTCTTCCATGTACATGCTTGCGGCCGTGGGTATTTTTAAGCATCCAAAGAGTCTCTTTGGCTTTGTTTTCAGGGTTTGAATCTTAGAGTATGAAGTGTGCACTGAAACACTTGGCTGGGCTGTGCTGTGCTCCCCGCCCGAGATCTGAGCACAGCTGGGACTGGCAGTGGCAAACTGGGCTCCATCAGCTTCCTGCCTGTTCCAGACACTCAGAACAGGGATCTGCACTGAGCTCATCCTCTTGAGCAGCTCATGAAATCACAATGGGAAAAAGGAAATCTGCAGCTTCATTTCAGAAAAGTCCATTTGCCATAAAAAAATTACATGCTTTAGAAGAATTAGGCAGTTTAAAAGAGCCGTTCTGGAGTCCGCATCATTAAACTTTGGACCTTTAAAGGTATTTAACTGTTGAACTCCTGACTTGATGGAGACCCATTTCTGGAATGTTGTAGTCACTTCTGTTTTAAGGTGTTCAGAATGAGCTAGACTTTTAAACACTTGCTGCAGGTTAATTTTTAACAAAGACGTTTTCTTCACGAAAAGTATGTTTTCTGTCCGACAGAATCTGATAGTGCTTTCCACCCAGATTTTGAAGACTGCTAAGTTTGCCATTGCTGCTAGGTTTGCTCAGTCAGGCTCAGCCTGTAGAAAAAAGGCTGTTAAAACTCTGTCACCCAAAGGAGGAATCCTGACTGCTTTCCATTACAGGGCTGCCCCTCATGGCTCTGTTGCAATGGCTTTAAGCAGGTGTGACTCATTTGTATGACTTTGGCTCTCACGCTGCTTTGGGGAACCAACTGCCTTGGAGCTTAGTGCTCAGCTTGGGCCTCTCCAGGACCTGTTTCTAAACCCACCTCACCCTTTACTCATCTCATCTCCAATTGCCTCCATTACAGCACGGTCACCATGCAGTGAGGGATGATCCCAGCCCGTCACTGCTCCTCTTGTCCAGCCACCAGCAGCTCAATCCCTTTTCCCTGGAGCCTGTGCAGTGCCAGGGCTTGGCCATCATTGCTGAGCAGATGTGTGTGACTGCCTGACCAGTGAGTTTGTCTCCCAGTCTTCATTTGGGTAAGTATATTGTCTCCCATACTTCTCTTGCATCAAGCTGAACATCTTTGCAAGAAATAAAGCCCGGTCCTGCCAACAACTTCAATCACTCCAGTGTAGAATTGAGTCGACTTAGTAGAACAAGTAAAAAGACTGAAGCCAGTTGGCCAAATCCCGTTTCCAGCCACCCTTACATAAACTACACTGACTCCACTGAAATCAACAGAGAAAATCCACAATGAATCGTTTATATTGACTTCTGGGATAAGTGCAAAAGCAATTAAAAATTCTTTTTATCATTAGTTATTATAATGCCATATAAAAACACTTACATTAGGCATCATCAGCTTTTGAAGAAACCAAATGTTCAAAGTGTGTCCATGCTCCTGCAACATGTCAAAGCTACAGCTGAAAATTCCTCTTTCCTTAAAGGTGCATTTACCTACTGGATTCTATTGCTTTGTGAGGAAAATACTTGCATAAAGAAGGAAAAATTAATTATCTATATCCATCACAAAGCAGGAGAAATTTCTATTGAAGTTTTGCCACCTATGTTCAAGAAACTTTAAAATTATTTCAGTTAGCAAGAGAGCATCACCTTCAAGTTTTATCCTTATGTTAATAATTGACAGCACTATCCCCCCCACAGCCCACAGTGTTTAATATAAGCAATACATTGAGGGGAAAAAATATATTCACTTGAAATTCGTTACTGTATTTACAATGCTGCTTTCCCATGCTTATTTTAGGGTCATTTGGGAAAAAAGCTGTAACTCCAAAAAAAAAAATGAATGCATTGCTATTCTGGGAATTAGACTGTCACTTAATAAATATACTTCTGATAATAAAAATTGGTGTCATTTTCCTTGCAGGGACTTATTCGGAAGAAAGTTAATAAAAACTGCATGGAAAAACCAGCATCACAGTTGGTTGGGGGGTTTTTCGGTGGGTTTTTTTTGGGTGCTGGTTTTTTTTTTTTTTTTGTTCATAATTTCTACAGGAAAGTTAGCCTAATGCAAAAAGTATCAAGAAGCAGAGGAACATTCCATGGTCCTTAAAACCCAAAGGTAAAATTCTTTTCCTAAATATACAATTAAGCAAGGTAGCTCTGATGAACCTTTTAAATACCTTTTAAGGACAAAGCCTTAACTGGCCCTGCTGATGGGAAAGTCATAATGTGGCTTTTTTCCTGATGGCTTTCTATTCTTTGTATGTGTGACAGATGTCAATGAAGTTGAAAAGTGTCCATTTCCCAGCAGGGTGCTGACTGTTCCCCAAAATGCCTGGGCAGTTTATAGAGGCCCTACCATCTCCTGATGGTGAGGGAAGGATTTGTAGGGAAAGCTTCCTGCCGGGCAGAGGCCTGCTGCCTTTGAATAGAAGGCAGCCAGCAGCTCTACGGGCCTCAGCAAGAGATGCCACTGCACCATCAGGAAACTTTGATTTATTATCTGAGAAATTCACCATCCATCTGCATGAAGAGGTCACAGAAGCAACTTTCCTAATGGGAATCTGAGACCCCCATTATTTCCCACTTATTGCTACAAGCATGAAAAATTGCTCCAACTGAGAAAGCTGGGCCTTCAGGACTTGTTGCCATGGCTGAATTTATAGGAATATTTGGGAGCAATGCTTAGTGGGGCTTTTTTGAACCTATAAACTCCAACAATTTTCACAGGTTTTTGCTAATTAATGCCACCACAGTGGAAATGGAAGCAGTTCTGCAAACAAGCTGGGACAAATGGGATTTTTCCTGCCAGTGGAAAAGCCCAGGGAATAATTAGCGGGTCCATAGAGATCTCTTGATTACAGACATCTGCACTGGTAATATCCAGACACAAAGATCACCCAGGGAAATGTTTTGGGATTTTCACCTTAGGGCACATTTATGTTGTCAGCAACGCCCTTCAAAACGCACTCGGACATTTGTGGGAAAATATTTAGTGAAATGTTAGACCAAGGAACCTGGTGTTGACTAATCTGGGCTAGGGAAACCAGCTTTGCTTTCCAAAGCACTGTCTGGCTGCCAAGACTTGCAGATGTGAGATTTTGATATCTCATTAAAGCTGATTTCACAGAGATATTTCTCAGTGCTGCATCCGAGCTGCTGTCAGTTGCCTGAGATGCTTTCGCAGTTATCACTGCCTGTTGAATAGGATGAAGAGGAAACAACGAGACTGATTATTAAAAAACCACATGACTCCTTGTAAATGAAGCACTGAAAAAAGAACTCATGTCAAGGCAGGATTTATTAGTTCAGGTTGAAGAGTAACTTGATTTGGGATTTTCCTCTTGTCAAAGAGATTCACAATATAAATTATGAATCTACTTATAGAAGTGGTAGAGGTTTTGCCTTGTTTGAAAAGGCATGCTTTTAAACGGGCCAATAAAATAATTATTTCAGGCCTACGAACCAGAACTTTAAGCTAAAGGTTTTTTTAAAACCACAATTATTTTCATTCAAATATCATTAGAGCACAGTTACGCCAGTTCTAGACTTGTTCATGTTGTATTAAATGCCAGTAAGTGCCAAACAAAAGTCATCCCTTCCCTGAAAAATTTATAGCATAGAGGTTACTGTGTTTACCAGTTGAGCTTGGATACAGGATATAGGATATAAAATAAATTAAATTTATAATGCCTGTGATTTTAAAACATTGGTGACACAGTGTTGGTCTGTCTTCCTTAGAATCTCTCTTTGATGGGATCTTCAATCCCACAAGCCTTGAAGCAGAAAATGCCCTTAAATTTGTATTTAAACCCATCCTTTTCCAGGACAACCATTAAGCAAATGATTCATTTTAAGATACATTTCAGTCCCAGTGGCATCATTTATCCTACTCACTGGTCAGGCAGTCACTTACAACAAAGTTAAGTACTGAGCAGACCTAATTCTGAATCCAGGCTGTCCTTCAAGATGTCATGAGAAGCAAGAATAATTAATTCTCCTGGCTTTTAAATCACTATGTGCACGACACATAGCTTCACCCTCTAATGCACCAACATATCAGCTGTTTCCAGAGATCTCTATTGGCTTAGCTTTTCTGGTCTCTCTGTGGTGAGGGACAGGGGTAGAAAGAGTGAAGGGTTAGGAAAGAGGGAGAATTCAGAGTTGCTGAGGCTACTTTTGTTCTCAGATAACTGGAACTTGTATGACAAGTACATGTATATTCACGAGCACCGAGTACTAGAATCCACGCTTCAATCCAGTCTGACCCAGGATATTTACAGAGATGTGAAGCAATTTCAGGATGGGGTTTGTAATAACCTCATTCTGAATCCTTAAGAAGTCTTTCCAGTCATCCCCAGAGATGCCTGTGATCACATGTATCTCATTGTCACCGCCTTGGACAGGTGGGCAAGTCCCTGGAGAGATCGCTTCAGAGTGGTGTTTGCTGATCACTGATCAGGATGTGGGCTGCAATGGCACTGCTTTTGGGGAACACCTGCACTGGCTTTGGGGTGCAGGTGAAAGGACTCTCTCTTACAGTGTCCTGCAGACAGGGCTTCCATTCATTCTGGGCTGTCTTTCAAAGTACAGGCTAGTTACATGTACAGTCCAGGTGACTTTGAGCTCCAGCTGGTACATTTGTCAGATGCACTGAAGGAAGTGATTTACAGTGGTTAAGGGTATGAGTACGTGGCACTGTATACCTGCTTTCAGAAATCCGATATGGATTCCTGTAAATAAGGCATTTAAGCATAAATGTGTTTGACTGTTTTCTAACGAGCCTTGTTCACTGGCCCTGCAGGGTTAATTAGGTTTCTAGATCTTATCTTTACTCTATTACACTAAAGGCAAAAACCTCTACAGGAACTGAATCCACTCAGAAAGAGCAAATAAACTAGCTCTAAATGATCACAAACTGACCAAGCTTTTCTGCTTCAGCTCCCTGTGTGCCTTCAGGCAACCGGGATTTAAAAGCACTGAGATTACAGGACCATAAAAATACACATTTACATTTACGTGTGGTCACATGCAAAATTTAAGATTTAGAGAAAGCCACAAAGGGAATGTTTAACACTAGTAGCCAGGCACAAGCTGAATTAATGACACAGCAGCCCCAGCAGAAACACAAGAAAAACATGTAAACCTTCATCTATTATTAGTTGCTGTAGCCCACACTCCAGAGCACAAGGACGCATGGTCATTAGAGGTTGTGCTTTTCCAAGAGGCCTTTTAGCTGCCTCATGAATGGGAGCTGGGCAAGTCCTGAAATGTAGGGAATTCACATGTGAGGGTCCTTGTTTTGAATTTTATTTCTTTGTTGGGTGATTAAATCACGGAGTACATGAACAGAGTAGCCAGAAGCTTCTCCCCACACCTGCCCAGGTGGGGACGCTCTGCAGGAGGACTCCCAGCCTGCCCGTGTTGGACACCCTGGGCTGGGAGAAGGCTGCAGGTGGTGCTCCCAGGATGGGCACCAGCTCCTCCAGCACAGGAAGGGTTTGCATTGCTGCAGCCCCTGGCAGGCCTGCCACAGGCAATCAACAGCCTGTAGCAAGTACAAGAGCCTGTGGTGACAGGACAAGGGGCAATGGCTTCAAACTGACACAGAGTAGGTTTGGATTAGATATTAGAAAGAAATTCTTCTCTGTGAGGATGCTGAGGCCCTGGCACAGGTGTTGGCCACAGCAGCTGTGGCTGCCCCATCCCTGGAAGTGTCCAAGGCCAGGCTGGATGGAGCTCAGAGCCAAGTGGGAGGTGTCCCTGTCCATGGCAGTGGGGCTGGAATCAGATGATCTTTAAAGTCCCTTCCAAGCCACTCAGTGACTCTATGATTCTATGAATTCCTTTGCTTAAAAGTCCTGTGCTGTAATGTAATGCAGACACATGGTGATGGAGAGCTCCAGGAGTAGATTCTGTTTGGTTTTCCATGTGTTGGTATCATGCCTACCAGAGTGGCTTTTAGGCCTGACATGTTAAGCTTCCCGATGTTTAAAGTAAATATTAGATATGAAGAGAAACACATATTCTTTCTAGTTTTTGCTTGCCTTTGTAGAAATATGGGGTTTTTTTTACACAAGAGTGACCTGTCAGGGCATAAAAAACTAGACTGGTTGATTTTAAGCAAGTCTGAGTTCTGGTTGTGTAATTATGGATCTGCTCACATGAACATGCACCAAAAAAAAAAAAAAAAAAAAAAAGTGGAGGAGTTCCCAGGGGAAAAGTAATGAAGTCTGTCTTGCAAAAGCTATGTTGTATTATAATACAGCAAATGATAGCATGAGATCTTCTCAGGTAGGACATTCTTCAGGAATAAAATTCAACCAACACATGAGTTTCAGAAGCCAGTTGTCCTGTTGCTAATTGCCCCTGCACCCCTGCAGCAGTTTGTTTAGTTCCTTTGCAAATTGCAAACTCCTCAGCACCTCAGGCAGGGTCTGCTCCTCAGCTGGCCAGGCTCAGCACAGTAATGGGATCAATAGTGGAGCTACTCAATGGCAGCCCTGAATTTAGAATGCTAATTGTTTAACCTTGCCAAGTGGAACAATTGCATTTTTGATACCACAGTGGTAGGGAGCTCAAATAAGCAAAGGGGAAAAGGACATTCTCTTGTGCATGCACTTTTTTTTTCTTTTTTTTTTACCTAATGAGGCTAAAACATGTGGGCCTAATGGTGTACAGAAAATTAAGCATTTGCAAAACTCCTTACAGGTTGGGGAAATAAAGGCATGGATTGTAAGACTGAGAAAAGAAGAAAAACCAGAAGGTCATGTTGTTTTATCTCTCACTGGAGTTTTCTCCTAGGATTTGTTATGATTTACTGTCATTACATATTATGTAAACAGTCACTGTTTCCATGAAGTGGGAGGTCCTGTTAATCTTCTGTAGCTATTCAGCATTGTTTGTGAGTTTAGCTGGAAATGTACCTCCTTACTGTAGGGGAATGATCAGGAATCTCTACCCTATAGCCTCGGGTTATGGCTCTGACCCCATTAAATGTGTAGGTGGGGTCTCCCTGGAAAGTCAGTAAAGCCAAGGACAGTCTGAGATGATTTCCATGCTTCCTGCTCTTGTTTCCTCCTTAGTGGATGCTCTTGTCTCATCCAGATTAGCAACTGCCTGGCCCCAGGGCCCATGAAAATACTCTGGAAGGATACTTTCTGTTTGAGCTTTAGGGAATGACTGCATGGCAGGTGGTTAAAAAAAAAAAAGGCAAACAGAGAAGGAAGCCTCCTTTTATTCCCTTCTTTCTAAATTCATTACTGAACTACATCTTTACTTGGTCCTCTACCAGCAGAACCTGTATTACATGCAGGCTGTCCACACTTTCTTCAACAACAAGGCAAATCAGTTCTAGCAAATACATTGCTCACAGTCTCGTGCTCCTTTTGCTGAAAAGCCCTGCCATTCAGTGTTGTTTTACCCACAGCCTATACCCAGCGTTTCACTGACGGCAGTGGGAGCCTTCCTGGGATGTCTGAGAGTAATTTATTAATTCCCCTTTCCAGGAGTGATTCCTTCAGTGCTGCCACACCAGTGGAGACTGCAGCAGGGTCTCCTTCACACCACTGCCTACACTGGAGCAGCTCCTCTGGCACTGCTTCCTGTCCCTGGGAGTTGTCCTGGCTGGATGGCTGCGAGGAGCTGGGAAGAAATGCACAGCACTCCTGTGCTCATTCACTTGGCTGCCAAACATGCACATTTCACTGCTTTCTTGAGAGCACTTTCCTGCTGTGGAAATGTGATATGCCTGACTAGGTAGGCCAACAGCTGTGTGATTGTCCATCTGCTGCTTCTCCAGATTAAATATTAGCCCAAGTGTCTCCTCCAAAGCCATGAATTTCCTCCAAGTGCAGTTCTCAAAGAAGAGCTTTTCTTGCTTCTCTTCTCCTGCACCAGATATTCTGTGAGATAAGCGATACTGATGGGCAGCAGGGGAATTCAAAGCACACAGCTGCCAAAAAGCAGGGTCTATTATTTGTGTTGATTTTTAAATGTAATCGCTCTTTGGTGGTGAATGAAACAAAGCACGCAGGCACAGCGAGATCACTACACAGTGCTAGTGAGGGAATCCTGTCACATCTGCAGGGTGAAGGCAGCTTGGCTCTTGGCTGGCCAGATCTCCCCAGGAGACAAATGCTTCACAGAGAACTTCTTCCATGAGAAACATTTCAGCTCCTCAGGCCTTTGTTGCTGCTTCTGCTCTACCCTGACCATGTACAGTTGTTTATCAGTGTTGCTAGAATTTTTTAGTTTCTATAGATGAGGATATTTGAGTTGTTTGTTGTTTTTTTGCAGCTGACATAGAGAGAAATATTTAAGATAGATTTCAGAAGTAGACAGAGTCATTCTTAATTTGTTTCTTTAGAGCTTCATTTTCCTTATGCAAGCTATTAGTAACTCCCACTGAAGCCAATAAATTCCTCGTTCTTCACGGCAGGAAAGGCACTAAAGTCAATGGGAATTATTTGTATCCTGCAGTGGGGGGGAATAAGCCTCCTGGGAAACTGTGGATCTCCTATTTGCCATAAGCCATCCATTATTCCCTGCCAGTAGCAAGTCATTCCAGGATTTGTAGGAATCTCTATTGCTTTTTGAGTGTATCTATGCTTTAATTCTCACTTCTCATATGAAAGTAACTGATGCAAGTTATGAAATTGCATTAATATATGGATTTCTGCTGACTCTTTGTTCATGGCTTATCTTTCATTGCCTTTATTATAGCACTTGTTGTCCTGGGATTCAGAGTTATGTCCAGGCTTGCTGCAGATCTCCTCTCCTCAGAATTTCACCCGTTGCTCGTGAGAATTTCAACTTCTGGATAAATAAATATTTTGGGTCAGGTCTTAAAAACACAGAAGTCTTTATTCGAATGTTATTTTTGGAACATGCCCATGTCTTAGTGGAACTCTCATACCACAATAGCTGATGGAAGAAATAGAGAAATGTAACTTCATGTCTTGGATCTGAGGGTCAGAGGGAAGGAAGGAGATAGGAGTAGACAGATACGGTGACTGAGCTTTCCCTGCAGAAGAATAAAAAGGGTTTAGTAGTGACAGTTAAGTAGAACAAGCACAGTGTCAAATGCATCTTCTAAAGGGAGCTAAAAATCATATCAGGCTGAAGCAAACTTCTGTGGCAGCTCAGGGGGAGCTGCAGCAACAAGCTGAACTCGCCCCATCCTGTCACTCTTGGCCTTTTGTTCTAGGAACAGATGTCCCTTCTCCCCAACTGTCTTCTAGTTTCAGAATTAAGAACTTGGGCTCTGAACTTTTAATTCATGATTGCCTTCATAAGCTTCTCTATCCCTGCACTGTGAGAGTAAGTTCATTGTTTTTCTTCTAATTATCAGTCTCTTCCTGTATTGCCCATGTAAAATTAAAAAAAAAAAAAAAAGAAAAAAAAGACTGGGCTCTGCTGACTTCCTGGACCTGTGCTGGACAATTCTTCCTACCCGGATATTTAACCCTTTTCAATTTCCAACAACACATAAGCTGGAGAAGTTTCTGGAGAGGAATACTTCCCATCTTTGGGAAGAAAAATTAGGTGGTACTTTACAGACAGAAACAGTTTGAAACCATGCTCAAATAGTAGAATTGTAAATTGATCCAGAAAAAAAAAAAAAAAAAAAAGAAAAACCAGAGAAAACCTTTGGGATAAAATGCTTAGTGTTTCATGCCATCAGGAGAGATAAAGTTTTGTTAGGTATATTACTTTTAACAGGTGGTTTTGACAGTGCCAAAGATATTTTCCACACTCATGTTAGTGAATTATGTCTCTGTTATTCTTAATTCTCTTCCAGACCTCCTAAAGTAAGGAGATACAGACTAACTGTTCAGACACCCAGAACAGGCTTGTGGGGTTTGGAAAATGAGTGGGGAAAATCAGATGTGATTGGTGGGCAAGACAGAGGATGTCTGTACAGATCTGTGGCCACTGTGGGCTCGGGTTTGGCACTTCCAGCCCATGAGGAGGTCTTGGTGAAGCCCCAATG
The DNA here is from genome assembly GCF_028018845.1 of Melospiza georgiana. Taxonomy (NCBI): domain Eukaryota; kingdom Metazoa; phylum Chordata; class Aves; order Passeriformes; family Passerellidae; genus Melospiza; species Melospiza georgiana. Next base: position 11,322,489 of record NC_080432.1, on the reverse strand, counting down.
GAGAGAGCAGCATAAGTTTGTAATCATGGATGAGACAGGCTCTTCAAGGTGGAGGCTGTCTGGCTTATCAGCAGAGCATCACAGAATTCCAAGGAAGGCTGGCAGAAAACTTTAAATAAGAGAAATTCTTAGAACCTTCCCATTGCAAAGGCAGACAATTAGGCAAACATCGCCAGTTGATTTTCCTGGCAACTGAATAAAAATGATTGTTAAACAGTCAGATTGAGGTCACATAATAAACCTACAATTTATTAAGAGAGCCTACACCTATCAAACACCCTGCAGTGACTGTAATGATAGGATTTATACACCGTTTAAATGTTTTGCATCTTTTAAAAATACCAAATGAGGGTCAGACATATTGTGATCATGTCGTAATGTGATATAAACAACCATAAAGAGATTGAAGAGATTCATTGGGGTTCTTTGCCTCTCTCATCTTCCAAACAGCTACACCCCACGTGATCAGATGCTCCGTTTCATAGACCAGTGTGATTCCTGAGCCCATATTTTGTGCAATTATTTGATTATTTTTCTTCAGCCAGCCTTCCAAATATTTGCAGGAGGGGATTGTAGCAGTGTGAAATGTGGCAGTGACCCGGAGATTCCACACCTGCTGCTTCCACTGTGTTGTCTTCTGTGAAACACTAACTTGTTCATGGGGATGCTGTAGAATATTGATCAGAGCACAGAATCATTAACACAAAGTAGTTTTCCACATCCTGTCTCATGGCCGCTCACACAGTTGATGTTCAACTTTGGCAGTGCCATGTTTGGGATGTGGAAGTCCCTTTTAATCAAATATTACAAAACAAGGCCCAAATCTCCAGCTCCTGCAAATGCCTCGGCACTTGCCAATTTCCGCTGGGCTGCATTGATTTTTCACTCTCTGAAGAACCTTGTCCCTGAAGCTTCTAAATTGAGATAAATGCTGTCTTACTACGGAGCTTTCCAGTGATCAGCTGGAAGCCTGAGGTCCCCTGGCTCTGTCTGGGTAATAGAGTGCAGATGCTGGATGCCTCTCTCCACCTGATGAGCTGTCAATGTGCTGGATAGATGAGCTGTCTGGAAATGAAAGAGGTTTCAAGTTGAAATATTTCTTAGTTTTTTCTTTCTTAAAGAAACAAGAAGTAAAAATAATTCTGTGGAATGCCTTGATTTCACCAAATCAGCATTTTTTTCCCAATGAGTATTGGTTCTAAGAGAAGCCAGACGAGTTCAGCTGAGTTTTAGAACTCTGCTACTGTCCTGCTTTGGAGTGCGGAGGGTTTGGGGAGCTGGAGATCGGTGCCTTGCATTGCACAGGCAGCGTGGCTCTGCGGTGAGTCACGGGGCAGCAGGGAAACAGGGCAGAGTTCAGTGCTCAGGGTAGGGGAAAGGCCTGCAGGACAGAAAGCCAGTGCTAGCAGGGGCTCCCTCCAGCATCCCCACAGCACTGGGCACTGCAGCTTTAGGGCACGTGGCCTAAAGGTGGCTGTTAGGTGGGAATCAGCCAGGGCGGGCACGGCGTGAGCACAGAATGCCGAGGCAAACAGTGGGTACAGGTTTTGGAGCTTCCATGGCAGTGGAAACTGTGACACAGACTAATCACTGTGCTAGAGGTAATCATTTCAAACACTTTGCTCCACTTTGATTCTATCTGCTGCTGCCTTGTTCAGTTAGGAGCATTCCTGTGAAGATCCCTGAGCAGATGGAACTGGATCCTGCCTCTCTAGCATACAGTGGGAGCTACGCTGTTTATTTCATTAAGAAACAGGGCCTTTAGGGAGACAGAGTGTAATTACTACTCAAACAGAATGGGTCCAGCCCACAGATTCTTTCCTCAGCTTTGAAAATCTCTCCAGTAAAGGCAAAGATGTTTTTAAACAGCACAAAGCATCCACAAAGAGCTTAAAAAGCTTCATCTCTAAACCACTCCTTCAAGCACGAAGGTGGCCCGAGCAGATCCATTTAATAGTGAGCAGCCAGGACATGGACAGTCTCACAGCCCTGCTTTTGGGCCACTTGACAGCAGAGGAGAGTTCCCGTGTGAATGCTGAGTGCTCCAGCTCACTCTGCCGAGCCAATCCATTTCTTCAAAGACTAGACAGTGCTGAACTTAGTAACATGAAAAATGTGACTTTTTAAATTTCTATTTTAAGTTCACAGCTGGATTTTTAGTCAATTAGGATGTTTCTTTTCTTGTGGTTTCTGGTGAAAATATTACCTTAAGTCAACCAACTAAAGTTTTAGTCTGCCATTAAAAGATGCAAAGTCAAGACTGTACTTTTTAAAATTTTCAAGACAAAATTTTTCTGTGTGATATATAACATGGCTTCTGCAAATGTACACCCATTTAAAATGGTCCTGACCTAAAAAAAAATATTAGCATTATGAGAGAGCTCAAAAAAGCTTTTGAGGTCAGAATTAGCCTCTGGAAGTATATTTTGATTTTCTATACAGGGCACAGAGTGTTGGTCTGGTTTTCCCAGGGTTTCAGTGAGACTGTTAGCCAGCAGGCAGTTTGAGTTAGACTGCACTGCAAATCAGTGCATTACCTTATAAAGCACTGAGCACAATTTTGTACCTTCTGCTGCAAAATGTTATGTCCTAACCATTTTCTAACAGCATTTCCTCTGCCCCTGAGTGAAAATTAGTGGGGGGGAAGGAAGGTAACACTGGTTTAATGTCCAAGTGAGGTGGTTAAAGTTCCTTAGGCAGGCCAAGCTCCTCACACGCCTCACCTGAACAGCTGTAGGACTAAACTTAAAAATCCACCTTCTCCACTTCTGAAGCACTCACTGCCCTGCCACTGCCTTCCTTTTCCACTGTTGACTAGGATTTTATTTGATATACCTGTGGTGTCCTCTCCAGGTCTAGGACTCCCTGGTTTGACTGACATTGGTTGTCTCTTTGATCAGTCAGAGACTCTGGTGCTCCAGATGACTGTGCTTGGACAGTCTGTTTGCACATCATGCCTGGGGCAGTTCTGTGGCTGATGGCTGAGTGGCAGATGGAAACATTGCACAGCCTTGAACTTGAACTATTTGGGGTTTGGTCTACAGAGATTTGACACACATTCTGTTGCAGGGTTACAGAAAGGGAACTGTGTTCTGTGGCACTCTGAAATGAGAGTTTGGCGTATTGAGAATGATGCTTTGCTTTGTTTTCTCTTTCTGTCCACATGCCTAGAAATCACACAGTACCATGTTTTACCAGAGGCATGAAAGCTAATCTATTTAACAGGTATTTCTATATCCAGTTGCTTTTTTGACTCAAAAAAGCAAGACACAAAGAGATAAAGGGAAACAAAAAAAGAATGTGCCAAAGAGTGGTATGGGAGAGGAGGAGAGGTAGAGAAGCCAAGCTGTTCCATGTTAATTTAGGCACTGGAGTATTTGATTTCTGGTGATGTTCATTGTCTCAGACATGCACCATCTTTGGAAAGAGAAATGTCTTTGAAGATAAATCCAGCTCAGAGGTTTGTGTGTGCTTGTGTGTAACAGGAGCATTCTAAATGACGTTTAAGGCAAGGGCAATAGCTACCTCTACTTTGTCATCTCCTCAGCTGTGCAGTGGAGAAAGTTTAAAGCATGAAGAGAATATTATCCCAGATAATTGATGGAGATAGAAAAGGTGAGCATGGGTCTCCTATCCTGTCACATCCCTGCAGGCAGGGTACCCCACAGTAGAAAGCAGCAAGGAAAGCTGAGTACAGAGCATTTCCTGTCATGTTTCAGAGGAATAATGCTGAAATCGTGTATTTTGCACACTGTGAAACACTGAGCTGATTATTTACAACAAGGCTGCAGCTGTTAGCATGAGTCAGGGCCATGAGCCACAGGGCCTGTTTCTCTCAGGACTATTCTGCAATGCCAGTCAGAGCCTCTCTTTGTGGCCATGGGAACTGTGGCCACTGATGACTCCATGCCACCCACTTTGGTTATCCCTCCTAGAACAGAGCAGGGATATGCTCACCCTTGTCTGGGCAGGGATGTTGAGGGAAACAGCCAGTGCCTGCATGTTCCATGGTAACAAGTGAAGCAGCATGGAGCTTTCTACCAGGGCTTCTCTGCAGCTTCTGTACTTTTTCTGCCTCTTTTCTGTATGTACAGGACAGATCACAAGTGTGGAAGGATTCACAGGGGCAAACACTGATCTCTGCTCTGTGGTGAGCAGTGACAGGACCTGTGGGTCTGGCCTGAAGGTGTGCCAGGGCAGTCTGAGGCTGAATATCAGGGAAAGATTCTTCACCCAGAGGGTGGTTGGGCATTGGAACAGTCTCTCCAGGGAAATGGTCACAGGACCAGCCTGAGAGAGGTCAAGAAGCATTTGAAAAATGCTCTCAGGCACATGGTGAGGCTCTTGGGGTGTCCTGCACAGGGCTGAGAGTTGGACTCAATGATCCTTGTGGGTCCTGCAGCTCAGCCCAGCTGGGGCTGTCACTTGTTGCCCCCATGACACCATAGGATGCTGCTCCTCAGTTTTGTCACAGCTGTGCCCCCGCTGGCATTGCTGTGCCAGGCCTTACCTGCAGTCTGCTGGCCTGGGCTGGCCTCAGCTCTCTGTGTGCTTGGCTGGTGGGCTCAGGGCTGACCTTGGAGTGTCACCCTGGATCTGCCCTGCTCAGCTCTCTGGCCCGTCCTTGGCTGTGTCACCACGCTCAGTCCCTGAGGGAGCAACTGGCCCTTGCTGCACTCTGACATTATACACTCTCCCTCCCTGCTTCTCAGGGCTGGGCTGGATTGTTCACTCTCAATCCAAGGCCAGTGTTCCAAAATAGTTAAGCTGTTAAGTGCCTCCTCTCTGGGTAAAAGGCATTTCTCCTTTAGCTGAAGGTGGTGAGGTGTCTTCATAGTCTGTATGTGCAATCCATGACAAGTATCTAACCTCCTCCTTTGTGAGTCACCTTCCAGGAAAACTGCATCAGTAATTCCAGGTGTCATCTGGACACAATTCAAGGGAAGGTGTATTTGTTACCTCTTCAGTGTGTTCATCAGAAAACCTCTCAGAAAATGCCTTTGCTGTTGCAGCTTTGTTAATTTTCCCAATTATTAAACCATCAGTGTTTGTAGTGCTGCAAGCTGCCAAACAGTGAACAAGCTCTTGGCCTGGCCTCGCATCGTTTTTTACTTTACACTGGCAAGTATTTAATTGTTTGGGAGTCAGTCCAACGTACATTGCCCTTCCCATTATTGATTGCTGCAGCAGCCAGCATGTTTTCTAACTGCCTGCTTTAGAGACCGACAACTGCATTTGAAGTGTATAGTCTGTATTTTGTCAGCTGTGGCAGGGCAACATCTTTGGAACTGGATCACATAATGCACAGACCTGATAGATGGACTCAATTAAATCAACAATAATATAGCAGTTGGCACACTCAGTGTAGCTACTCTGATCCTGCTCTATCATTTTTCCAAATCCTTTTTATTCTTCAAGCCTCTGATCAAAACTTTAGGCCCTTTATAACCCTAATTCAAACATCACTTCAGAGGTTAACACATTTGAACTCCCAAAGCAATGCTTTTAACTTCTATCTTGTGGTCAATAAGAGGCTAAGTCTATCTATAAACAGTGTCAGATGGTGTCTCACACGTTGCACTTAAGAAACCTTACTCCTGATAGTTCCTTGACCTTGGTGGCCTTGCAGATTGGGCAGTTTAAATGACACTGAGCAGGGTACCCACGGAGAGATCACACTCCTGATACTGTAAAGCTGACAGCAAACTGACAGCGCTCAGGGTGTGAGGAAGGAGGCAGGAGAGCATCTGAGAGAAGTGAGCACTGAAGTCTGCCCCAAAGCAGCAGGTTGAGATTTTTATATGATTTATTTATGGCCATATCCCTGGTTGGGTTTTTTTTGGTTTTTTTGTTGTTTTTTCTGTTGACCATATGTTAGCTACATGCACATGTTCTAGAGAATCACAAAAGACTATTTACTCCTAGTGGTTACTCTCTCCTTTTTGTGTCTGGTAGTGTGGTGAATGACCATAATGTTGGGAATTACTTGGACCAGAAACAGTGTTACTGTAGAGCAACGCCCACACTGGCAAAAAAAATCCTGGATCTTCAGCTGGCTCAGGTATGGGAATATTTTGTGACATGGGTGTTGAGTTAGTTTGTGTTAGCTGGGGATCTGGTCCAAAGAAGCAGGAGGAATTTAGCATTCAGGTGCTACTGCAAATCCTCTAAAGGACGAGTGACTACTGGTGTGATAAAGGTGAAATTGTATGAGAGGAAGCTAGTTTGTTATTGTTATATAAGGGACTTGTTTACTAAACAAAGCTGTTTTCAAAGTAGTGTGAAACCTATTAGTATCCAAGGCTGAAAGGAAAAGGTTTTTCATTGTGGTTGCTTTGATGAGGATGACAGCAGAAAATCTGGGGCAAGATAGAAGTCAAGCCCTTTTCATTCTTCATAGAGTAGTGCCTTAGAGAGTAATGGAAGTAATCCCTGCACATCCAGGCTCTGTCCCTAGATCTCATGCCAGATTTGTGCTGGGTGATTTCTCTCAGTTGCAAGTACCGTATGCTGTACAGCTGATGTGCTCCTGCTGCAGCTGCACCCTGTTAGCAGAGATGGTCATAGATCCTTTTGTCAGGAGCTGAACCAGAGCACCAACGGGCTGCTGATACAAATAAGGCTCTAGAGGCAGCTCCTGAATGCCATCTGTGTCCACCAGGATCATTTCTCCTTGTGCATCTGATGATCCAGCTCTGCTGGCATGAGTCTGTAATACATGTGCAGCCTACATGCCATTTCTAAGCTCCTGAGCACATAAAATATTTATTCCACATGCCTCTGTTCCGCAGCAGCATACATTTCTTCAGTTCTGTATTGTGGGAACAACTTGAACATGCCCTACCTAAAACTTTACATATGCTGAGCTGGTGGGAAGGATGAGAGTAGGGGGGAGATACAATTCTGCCATGTTGACATATTTCAAAGGCTCCCATTTCTTACTGTTCACAACTGCAAATTGTTTGATCATGGAGTTGTTAGATCTCAGCTTTGCAGAGAATGGTACAATGAATATGATTGATTTTTTTGTGTGTGTGTGTTCTTCACTTGCTTGGTTGATGTGAGGCCTATGAGCTTTTCAGATTTAGTTTATGGAAATTAATCAAAGAATCCAGAGGCAATACATGACAGAAATAGGGATTTTTTTCCAAGCTGCAAAATTTCTTCAGATTGCATGTAACATCTGTCTATTTGTGGGTGAAGGGAATGAATGTGGAAAATCAGACACCCATGTTTCAGAAATGAATGAACAGAGATTAGCTGGCTAAAGACCAGTAGCATTTTGAATCATAGGCTTATGATGGCAACTACTGGGCAAGTTTAAAGTGACAAGCAGGAGAAGAGTACAGCGATTATCATCATTTTCAAGTATAAAATGGGATTAAGCTCAGTCAAGATGGACTTTTTAAAGTAATTTTCCGTTGTACTTACTCCATCACATTTATTGTACATTGAGATACAATGATTACCATGACTTGGGCTATTCCTCCTGTGAATATAGTTGCCCAGAAATTCTTTCTACATTAGATGCTGTCAGAGGCAGGTAAACTGTTTATACAGCTGATTCCTGTTTAATAGGTATAATGTTACTGTTATTTATTTTGTAGAAAAACAGCAAAGTTTTGTTTAACTCCAAGTTTATTTTCTTAGGGAGCAGCTAAAAAGCTTAAATAATAGTAAATCTTTGGGTATGCTTTTTTTCCCAGTTATTTTACCTTCAGAAAATCTAATTTCCCAATAACTTTAGAGATGTTTGTATTTGAGAAATTTTCAAAGCTGTAACAATTGACTTTTCTGATGCATAGGTTTGTCAAAATCTTTTTGAAGTATCTTCATTTTGTTCCTCAAATGGAGAAATAGCAATATTTTTATCGCCTGATTACTTTTTTCCATGTTACTCATGACCAAATGACAGGTTCATTGATCAGACCTTTTGTCTATAAACACAGTTTAAACATCACTTTTAAATGGAAAAGATAGACCAAACAATCTGATAAGGATTCCTGATTGTGTACACTGCTTGTCTCCTTGTAATTGCATAGCTCTGGGTTCACTGCTTGCAGTACCTTTATTATTAATACCATAATACCCTCTCCATTCTGTGTTTCTGTAATTTCTCTGCTGGACTGACTTCAGCAAGCAATTTTGTTGGTCATTGATTATAACCTGTACCTAGATAATTTCTTCTCCACCTCCAAATTCACCCCCTTGTGCTGGAAGGTTGCACAGAGCCTGGGGGTGTGTTCCATTCCTTCTCATCTGGGTGTGTTCTCCAGTGCTCAAATAAAAGGTGTATCACAGCACAGAGATCTCTCAGAAGATGGGAGGGCTGTTGTGCAAGCTACTTGCTGATCAAATAAAAGCCATCTGCCTCTAAACACAGACAGTCAAAGCAAAGAATGGGAGAAAAGTGTTATCAACTCTCATTTATGCTTAAAATGACACAGTAAGGGAGCTCACAGCTCCACCTGCCCACGCATACAAAGCAGTCTTATGTCAGTCAGTGTTTGAAATTAAACCCTGGTTGGGCTAATCACTTAATTACAGGGTCACCTTTCCCCTTTTGAATATATTTTTCTCACTTCTTCCAGTTTGAGATTACCTCGTTCAGGGCTGAAATCAGTACGTCAGGAACTTGAGATGCAGAGCTCTGTACTTTTCTTGGAGCTGAGCTTATGAGTTTTGAGCTCATCTCTAATGAGCACCATGTCCTAGGGGGAGAAAAGAGTGTGATCTTACCTTACCCTTGTGGAAGTTAGAGCCTGGCCTGGGATAACTGACTGCAGTTTTGTGTTCACTGGGGATGGGCCAAGTCATGTATCAGCAGCTGCACGAGTGGCAGAGATAGCCTGAGTTCCCCAGGAGGGCAGGGAGGCTTCAACCTCACGGGACAAGTGTAAAATGTTTTTCTCACCAGGGAACTCAAAATAAACACTGTGACAGTCTGGGTCCCACATTACCTTGCTGCCTGAGAAAATGTAAAGTAAGTACCATCTCTAAGCTGGCCTGGAATTCCCCACTTGATGCTTTAAGCATCTCCTTGATGAGTGGAGGAGAGATTTGGCTGTCTCTATCTTTGAAAGGTGATAGAAATACTCCAGAAAAGCATGTGCCAATTACATGCATTAATGTCTCCAGCAAAACCCAATTCTCAGCTGAGGATATTGTGCAGACAGCACCTCCCGTCAAAGCACGGAGCATAAAACAGGATTGTGGGGTCTGACAGGGACGAGTGATAGCTGAGGGGAGAGATTCCTGCAGGGTGCTGTGAGCTTCCCAGGCTGTCACCGACAGGCAAAGGCTGTTCAGGGCATGGAGCTGGTGCCTTTGAATCCCTGACCTCAACAGATTTTGCCTTTGTTACATAAGAGTGAGAGTGCTGCCTCTAAAATAAGAAAGGGGAAGTCTTTGAGTTTACTTCTACCAGCTAAATGCAGGAGTTACACAGGGACATTTGACTTCCAGTTTAGAGGAATGAGGGCTACACCTTACATATTGGGCCTTTGGAGGGAACTCATAATTGCATTTGCTTGTGAAAATTGGTGTTTATATGCTTGGTAAAGCATAAGGAGAGTATAATTACGTTATGTATAGATATATGGAGTGACTAGCATTTCTTATCTGGCCTTCTACATAATAATAAGAATGAACAGAAATACCTAGGGAAGATGTGGCTATCCTACCCCTTTTTTTCTAGTCTGTTAGACAGTTGCACATTAACCAAAAGGGAAAGTCCTGGGATCTGGCCCTTTGTTGACATAATTCCCTACAGACGGTGAATGCACATCTGTTCTCTTCTGATCTGTTCTGTGCATCAGATCTTTTCTGCCAGGAGAAGGGGCTCATGTCCACCAAGGGTCTCTAACCCTGCAAAATACGGGCAAATACCAACAAATTGTTGTTGGGGCAAGAAAGCTGTTGTAAACTGTGAACAGCAGCAGCAGCAGCTCTGAGTGTGTGCAGCTTCAGAGATGAAACTCTTCCCTGTGTTCACATCTCTCAGGCAGTGTCAGAAGAAAGCAGTCTTGTTCCAAGGTGCTTTGCTGCTGTCCTGTGTGACATTCCAGAGGGGTGGCTGCCTAAGCCAGGACATTGGCATGGCTTGTTGGGACAGGCTCTCCTCTTCTGAGACGTACCTCTGCCTTTCCCATGGGGATTTCTGGAGAAGGGGAATGGCTGTGAGAGGCATCCAGCCAACCTGTTCTACCTGTTCCATCCCTGGGTCTAGCTCCACTTGCGGGGAGTGCTCCATCCTCCCTTTGAGGTGCAGAGATTGGATCAGTCTCAGAGGAAGATTCAGTGGGCAGTGAAACACAAACACATCTGCCCTCAGCTCGTGTGACTTGACAAAGCCAAACTGCCTCCAGTGAAGTTCTGTGGGTTTGTAGCAGCTGAAGAGCTGGCCCAATAGGGCACCAAGAGCTTCCGACTGCCCATGAAGCAATTCACTTCTATTATTAGCAGTTGGAGGCTCTTTGAATCAGGAAGGATGGCAAAATTTACTTCCTTTTTGTTGGGCTCCAAAGTAAAAAATGGGGTGTTGTCATCTGCAGTGTTGAATAACACCTCCTGATTTTGAGAAAATATCCTGTTCCTAAATTGTATTAATTATTTACCAGCATATTAAGCAGCTGTTACAGATGTTGGGGATATGTGGAACATTAATAGACATTAGGATGAGAGATTAATTTAGGGAAATTACAACATGTTTCTGAAAATTGCATTAAAAGTTTGGAGTGCCCTGAACAGCAATATGACACAAACTGGGACCGAGAGCCTGAGAATCTGAATTCAATTTGTGACTCTGTCAGTGACACCTCATGTGACCTCAGGGAACTTATATAAGCTCTGTGTGCACTATTTGCCTTTTGTTAAAGGAGAAGGAAAGAAAAAACTTTCTGTTTCTCATGTTTGCCTGCTTAGAGTTGGGGCCACTGGTTCTTTCTGTAGAGCACTGAAAAGAACGAGACCCAAGTCTCTTTGTGAGGGGCCCTGGGCTTTACCACAGAAGTAATTTGAAAAGGAACAAATTCAGTAGTATCTGGAATACTGAATCCCAAAGCAAAATTAGAACAGGGCAGCTCTGGGGTTGTACACACAATGCTGTTTTTTAATTACTACTTCAATCATTCATTATTTTTAAAACTAAATACACTGACGTTTACAAAATAAATAATTACATATTTTATTGTCACCAGCAAAGTGCTAAAAGGAGAAGAAAGGAAATCCTGTGGAGACCTTCTCCAGCTGGAGAGCCCTTCTGGAGGGAACTGCAGAATTAGGTCCAGCATTTATTTACCCAGTCCTGATCAGTTTAAAGCACAAATGCTCCAAGTTCTCATGGTTATAGGACCCAGTGCTGCCTTGTTCCAAAAGTACAAGGGTGCAGTTCTTCATCTTCTGCGCTTCCATGGATGTGGGGGGATAGAATGTAAGAAAATACAGACAGTGCAGAGGGCAATCTCACACCTGAGGAGTTGCAGCTGTACCAATCCCCAGAATCAGGAACAGGCCTGCCCTTAGCAGGCCACAGTTGTGCCCAATAGGAAGAGTGCTACAAAAGAGTGGGTGAGCTGGCTGAGGGGAGGGCTGCAGTGTTGTGGCTGTGCTGTGAGGAAGAAGGAGTCAGTGCTGCAAGGAGATGCCCATGAGACATCACCGAGAAGGTATGGGAACTTTGTGATAGGATGGCAGCACATGGAGTGCTGTAAGCTTTCTCTCACTGTTTCCTTGGTCTGTGCCCCACAGGCCCAGCATCCCTGCTGGGCTTGGGAGTCACAGCTCTGTGTTCCTTGAACCTGCACTGCCTGTGATCCGGCAGGTTGTACGTGTTGCTCTGGGGCCTGGGTGTTTAAGGAACACATCCCTTCAGGGATGCAAAGCAGCTGAATGGGGTCACCTAGGACAGTGTATCGTGAGATTCCCTTGGATTCGCAGTCACCGTCTGCCCTGGATACAGATGGTGAGGGATGGGGTAAATCCCAGAGGGGACAGACCCATATGCCCGTGTGTGTTTGCCAGTTGTGCAGAGGGTCACCCGCTGCAGCTCCTCTTTAAGAACTTATCATGAAGCCCATCTCCTTTGTGAACATGCTCATTACCATCTCATTGTGCTGCCTGGCGCAATGAATATTGACTTCATGCTTGCTTTTCTAATTGAATTACAGGGGAGCAGGCTGAGCCACTGAAGTTTCCAGCCTGCACTCCTGCTTCCCTGGCAGCCAGTTGAATAGAGGCTGAAAGAAAAGCTGTTTGCTTGGGCATTATGGATAACAGAGACCTGTCACAAAGCTGCTACAATGATTTATCAAAAGACAGAAGAAAAAGAGAGAGAGACTTGCTCACTTTCAGCACCAGCTGCTTGCTTTGCTTATCTTCTTTCCTTTTTCTTTAGTCCTTTTTTGTCTCTTTTTCTCTTTAGCACTTGCTTGCTTTCTCGTTCATCCTCCCTTTCTTTCTTTCCCTCCCTCCTCTTCTCTCATTCTCTCTCTCCTCTTCTTGATCTTGTCTTACCAAAAATAGAAAGAAAAAATCAAAGAAAAACATATAATTTGAACAAATGCTTCAAGAAAAAAGTATCATTCTCCAGTCCTTAAATAACCGTCCCTGCCTAAGACAGATGTGTTTATCATTATGGACAAATCATGAAAAAGTTTGTCACTGTAGCTGCTCTAGCAAACAACATCCCACACATGCCTCTACAGTGTTAGCCAGACTTATTTAGGAAATCCTACTGAAAAAAAACCTACAAGACTCTGTCATTTACCTTTTCTACTATTGAATTTAATTGTCAAACTCTTACTGATGTAATAGGAGTGGAGTAAAGCCAAGTCTCAGTGGCTTTGCAAACACCATGCTGTATTATGTAGCTCACCAGCAATTCAATTTACAGTGGTGCAGCACAGTGAGAAAGATCCCAGGGCTGCTTATGGAACTGCTTTTACCAAAAATACCCAGAGCTCAGCTCATGGACCTTGATCAACATAGAGATCACTTGTGTTGGGCTATTTTTCCCTCTTTCTTTAGTTTGTGTTTGCTTTTTTTTTTAAGCTTTAAAAGTTTTGATTCTGATCAAATAAGATGAAAAAGCATAATTCTGTTAGGTTACTTATGTAGCATGTTTGCTCAAGGCTGTTGGACTGGGGCACACAATTGTTTTAGTTTTTCCTTAAAGTCTGTGCTAGCTTATATTCCATATAGTTTATTTAAGGAGGCATTTCTGAAGTTTGGGTAGGCAGAGAAGGAAAGTTCACACCCAGCTCTGGTAAGGGCTAGCCCAAGTCAAAAACATCCAGGCTTTTGCCTACTAAGAATTTGGGCTTTCCCATGAGAATTTGGGGAAAAGGTGTTTCTTCTTGCAACATCTGCTTCCTTGGAGGCATTTTCATCCCCTGAAACCACAAGATCTTAGCCCAGAGAAAGCTGGGTGCTCTCAACTCTCCAACTGGACAGCTGGCAGTTTGATACACTGTTGGTTTTTAAAAAACCCTACAGGAAAGTAGTGTTCATCTCTATTCAACAGACTTACTCAGACCTGACCTTTTTTCCCCATCCCCAGGTTATCACCTAAATGTATACTTTGGTTGATTAAGTCATTATTGTTATCTTTCCTGGTACCCTGTCTCTCTTGTTCTTTATTATTTTCTTTCTCCAGTTTTATAGCCTTTCACTTTGTTTTTCAGATGTTAAAATCCTCTTTTGTTCAATTCTAGTTAGCTCCAGCACAGAAGTTTGCAATAATTTACTACAGAATAATCTGACTTTTCAGTGCCTGGCACTCTCCTTAGATTTAACTTTTCTCAGTGATTAATCAGGATTTAATCTTTGTTTGGAGTAAGTTAATTGGTGAGTGCTCTTTGGTAGCCACTAAGCTGTTTGCAAACAGAAGGGAGGTTTTTGGTGACCTCACTGAAGATAGGGCGACAGGTGGATTTATTCTTAGGTTTACATCACTTGAAAGGGTAAACATGAAGCTGCAGCCATGCTTTGCATTGTAAAGAACATTTCCACAGGGCACATGTGTGTGCTTGGCAGGTACACCCCGTGCTGAAATGGAATGGCTATTGACAGAATCTGAAGGGCCTTGTAACTTAATTGATGACTTTCTGGCATTTGAATTATTAATACTTTACATCTTGTATAAAATACCAGGGTGAGCACATCTGTCACTAGACGCAGGCATGTGCACATACACAGCAACAGCCACATCTGGGGCTCTGTGGGGCTGCAGGCTTAGGTAGCCTCTCCTAAATAAAACCCTCAGAGATTGTACCTGACAGGAATTTACAGTCATGAAACAGAAAACTTCCTGATGCTAATAAAAGGATTCTTTTCCTCTCCTCGGTGGGTGCTGGAATTGGTACCTGTGCTGGTACTGGAATGGGTAATGTTCCCACAGGGGATTGGCTGCCCTGCTGGACACAGGCTGGCAAAACTCCTGGTGGCTTCACTGGGACCAGGATATTCTCCACTTGTTTTGTAACTCCTGTGAAGAAACATACCTGGGTAACAGGTTATCTGCCAGTGAAATTAGAACCTGGGATTTACAAACTGTGGCATGGGAACCATAAGTAACCAATGCACTGAAAAGTGGCATTACAACTTCAGCAGAGGAAGGACTTGCGAATCACAGTCTTACACCATGCTTAGCTATGTCAGAGATTGAGGAATGGAATATAGTTGTTTCCATGGCTAACTGGCTGGCCTGAGTAACAATTGAGCCTTTGAAGGAACACAAGGGATCCTGACCATTTTCTTGGATGTGGGGTCAGTGTGGAAAGGAAGTTTTATAAGCCACCTACGCACTGTTTCCGCCAGGAATCAGAGAGAGAATCTTTCTGGATTACAGGCGTTTCAAACCCATGAACCGGTTCAGCTCTACAATTCATTCCATGCAGCTCAAGACAGGAACTGCTTTGTGTGGTGCTCTCCCATCAGGACTGGTGGCCATAAATCACCATGAATGTCTTTCTGAATGCCCTGCTGCAGCTCAGCCCCAGGAGCTGGGCTGCGGGCAGCGACCGCGCAGGGAAGTGCTTGGGCCTATGGAATTCGGAAGGTCAGGCTGGGGACCACGGTGCTTCCTCAGAAGGCTGTGAATCTTCACATTGTATATTATTCTGGGTTATGGAAGTGTGCAAGAAGCAGAAGATTATTAATTGCTAATAATTTATTCTCAGCAACAGAGATTGCTGTGACTGCCCAGAGTTTGGTATGTTTTCCGAAGGAGACAGAAGGAAAGAAAATCCTTCCACTTTGAAAAGCACAATGCTTTGGCCAGCTCTTTATGTTGGCAGGGATCCTGTGCTAGAGTGAGTTCCCTGAAAGGTGACCAAATTGCCCACCACAGACATTGTAGTTGATGAACAACACTCGCTGTCTTTGCAAAAGGACTGCTTACAGCTCCCCATCCAATCCCAGCACGCCGTAACATGCGGTGCACTGGAGTTTATTTGGCTTTTACAAGCTATTATTGCCACTCAGCAAAACTAATCCTTGAGAGCAAGGGGTGCTTTGTCAAGTGAAGGCTTCAGCTGCCAGAGTACAAGTCTGCTTTGCTCATTCTGGCAGCAGTGGTGAGCAACACACACCTTGGATAAAGCACTGTTGTGAACAGAGCAGGGAACCAGGCTGGCAGGTGCTGCTCTGAGCTTGGTACCAGCCTGCTGGCTGATTCTAGATGTGTAACCTCATCTATTAGTTTCTCCTGTCCCTTCCTTCAGTCCTCTTTGCCTATGCTGTCCCATCCCTGAAGCAGAGGTTTCTCTATTCTTACTGTACTTCAGAGAAGAGTCCTGCTTCATGTCACAGATTTAGAATAGCTGCAGAGACAATGTTCAAGACGTGCTGGCCAAAGCAGAGGCCTCCAGAACACATCCAGCCCTGCCTGCAGGTGCCTGCTGTGTCAGTGCACGTGGCCCCAGAGCCTGGACATCTTAGCCCAGCTGGTAAATGGCATGGGCCACCAGAGATGGGGCTCCCACTGCCCCTTGCTGCCCCAGTGAGCTCTGTGCTGCTGCCCCATGGAAACAGCCCCTCCTGGGTGTCATGTCTGTTACCTCTGGTGGCAGCCAAGCTGGTCCAACACTTCCAGAGCTGTTTGCTGCTTCTTCTGAAAATACAGTGGCTGGTAAATCTTTGTGTTGCTTCCTGAAGACAGGGTGCCCAACTTTGTCAGACCTCTGGCATGCAGGACTGCCTGGAGGATTATTAGTCTGACATCATTCAGCAGGAAACAACCTAAGAGGCTCTGCTCAACTACAGCAACCTCTCAGTTTCTAAAAATTAAAATTGTATACAGTGGCTTCTGAATACAAGTATAGGAATATTTATCAATCCATTTAATTAAATAAGTCTTTCTTAATTTAACAAGCTCTGCTCAGCAGGGTAGTGATAAATGCACACAATTTCACACTCCTGACAGGCATGTTTAAAAAGGAGGAAGGGAGGGAAGGGGAAAAAAATGCAACAGAGCTCCCTAAATGGTAATTCAACTTAATTTTTTAACAAGACTGTTTTGGCTTCAGAGTGATTCCATGACCTACAGCAGTGATCAAAGTGGTGCCGCAGCGGTGAGTCTCCTACAGCCAGAGCGTTGCTGAGTGTGCTGCAGTAGGCCCTGCCATGCTTACACCAGGCTGCATCTCTCAACCAGCTGCTTCACTCTCCTGCATCAGAGCTCCTGAGCTGACTGCATGCTCAGCTCCCTCAGCACTGAAGCCCACAGCTTAATCAGGACCTTGAGAGGTCCAGAGAAGGGGTGGCAGGACAGAAAGATAAGGTTTGTAGGTGTATGAAGGATTGCCTGGATGTACCTTTCTGGGCCATCAGTTAAATATTTATAGCTGCCCATATTGTTTAGATCTTTTTCAGCCTAATGACCTTGGGTTAATACTAGCAGGAACCATGTCTTGTAAGCAGCAAAGCTATTGCATTTCAGTCTGAAGAGAAGAGTAGCCAGCTGCAAGACACTGTGTGCCATCACCACCTTGCTGTGCATTGCCAGCAGTGCCCAGGGTGGGGTTTATGTGCTGTGAGCTCTGCACCCGCTCCTCAGGGGGATGTTCCAAGGCACAAAGATGGGAGCATTTTAGAGAACTTGGTGCATTTCTCAATGTACATGAGAACTGTTCAATACTGGCAGAGAATTGCTCTGTGCTTAGACCATTTATTAAAGTCTAGACGCAACATAAAAGCACGTAAATTGGTTCCAGTCGCTGCTAGTAAAAACTTCAGCTCGAGCTGGGAATTGATTGGTGAATCTCATAGCGTAATTAAAATTGACTGTTAAAGTTTGTCCCGCTTAATTGGTAACACTTTCTTTGGAAGTCAGCGAGTTGGGATTCTTGCTGGATCATTTAAAGGAGTTCCTGTGTATATGATCAGAACTCAAATGCAGTTTTATGGAGAGGTTTACAGTTATGTTCCACCCTGGTGGTCTTTCATCCTGTATCTTTCCTATTTAAGATTTATGCTGTCATTCACCACAGCCTAATTGTGTTTTGATAAAAATGAAACGATTGCTGACGCATTTCAGGCTGAAAGCCAATGACATTTTGAAGCTTTCAGTAAGATGATCTGAAATACTGTGCTGCTCAAAGCCCCTGTCTCCCTGCAAGCCTGCGTTTTTAATTCCAGCATTTGTTAGTCGGTTTTGTAGGGATTCTAATAGGCACCTATAACTCCTCTCTGAGTGTCTCCTGCCAGCATTGTGTTATTCAGTTTGCCTAATAGCTCATGCAGACTTTTTCATTCTTTCTTTAGCAGGAGGGAATGTGTGCAGTGTAGCCTCTTTGGATTTTTTTTTTAAATATATAAATTTAAAGTTACATCTTGTGATAAAGCACATCTTGTCCTTTGAGTACCAGACAGCGGGGTTTTGGTGTTGTTTAGCTCCTTAAGGATATCCTTCCACAGTCTTGGTACAGTCCCAGTTCTGGAAGTTGGTGTCATAGGATGGTACTACTGGACATACTTAGCTCTCTTTAACATAAGCTGTCTTGTCCTGACTAGCCATGGACTTAATCACAGCATTAACTGCTCTCCTGAATCAGGCACTAGAGATACACTTAATTCTCTCCACAGTCACGGTATTTTTAGCACATGGCACCCAGAGCTTATCATTAGCAAAATGTAAATGTGTCAGGGGATCGTGGATGGGCACTACAGAAGCATTGTCACCCGCTAGACTCAAGATGAGGAGCTTTCATAGCTGTGATTAATGTCCTACAGAAAAGGCAGGAAGACACTCAGGTTACTTGGCTGGAAGTGATGCACTCCCACAGCTGGAAATTGCTTTGGAAGACACAGTTAGGTACTTGCCAACATGTGGAGTCGCATGAAGAACCCACAGAGCACAGAGAGAATTCAGGGAACCTCGTTAACTTGCCATCAGAGCTGTGAAAACTGGGGCCGGCTGGGCCCTCACATGCCCTGGTACCCTGCTAATGATGCACGTGGACAGAAATACCGACCTTAGACACTTCCTGTGCCACCACTGTGGGCTCAGCAGTGCTGGGAGCAGGAGATCGAGGTCAGTGCTCCGTGCAGCTCTTCAGAAGGAGGTGTCACCTGGACTGCTGCCAGGGCATCCCGAGGTCAAGCCCTGGAGGTTAAAGAGGTGTTCAAGAATAACGTGTGGGTCTGATCCCAAGCCGCTGGAATCACTGGGGATATTTTGTTGGTACCAGTGGATGGCAGACAAGCAGTGTGGGGCTGTCAGCCTTGGTGTGTTGCTGGCCTGTGTTTTAGCTGCTTCTAACAAAAGAATTTTACAGGGATGTTGGTAGTAAATGAATGCTCAAACGCTCTTGCAGGTCATTCTGGCACCCTGACTAGGGGCCTCTGGTAACAGAATTTCAGAGCTGCACAAATTATATCTGGACTTCAGAAGTGGATAGCTAAGGTTAAGCTGCCTCAGTAGTCCTTGCTGGAGCAGCTACATGCTGCAAATACTTGTATCCCATAACAGTTATGTTCTGTACAATACTGTGCTCCTTTCAAAGCCACAGAGCCAAATCCCAGTCTCAGCTTCAAGCCATTGAACTGCAAACAAGTGAGGACTCAAACTGGCAAGTATTATATTTTGTGGTGCATGTGCCATTTATACAGACACAGTTGTCTTTCATTATTTCATCAACTTTAAAATAAACAAAGATTTCTTTAGTAAGTTTCAATGCCATCTTTATACTTCTCTGTTAAAGTGATGGTCAGAAAGATAATCCAGGTGTTACTATCAATTGAATCTCAAGCCGTGACTTTTGACAGTCCTGTAAAATATGTCAGGAGGAATTTCTGAATGACACTTGTGTCTTCTCTTGGTCTTGCCACAACAGGGTCATTCCCAGTGGCTGCCTCATGTCTGTCCTTTTTAGTATGCACATTTATATATATTTATATCTAGAAGTGGGCTTGGAAGGTACCTTTAAAGATTGTCTAGTGCAGTCATGAAGATCAGAGTCCAGCCCATGTACACACACTCGAACAACACACCCAGAGACCGTCTCGCGCACTCCAATAGCCACAGCACTGAGCTGATGAAGTGTATTCAGGATGAAGAGTTATTTCAGCTCAGCAGAGGGTGTAACACAAAGGATGTCCCACAATATGTGGGCCCTGCCATCCTTGACAATGACCCCTTGGTTACTCAGTGTGTGAGCAAAATCTCTTTGGCTTTAAAATCTGTCCCTAGTATATGAAAAGATGAGCTCTCCTTGATTTGGCCATTTTCTCTGCTTTTGATAGAGGATCAGTGGGAGCAAGTAGTGATGAGCACACCCAAAGAGATTGCTTTAAGCATATTTGATTTTCTTTTCATGTATGCAGTATGTTCCAATTCCTTTTAAGCAGCAAGGTCATTTAAGAGTGCCACGCCAAAGGTTTTTCCTTTTCCCCTCATTTAGTTCCTTAAATCTTATTGTCAGCCATGTTCCTTTTGAGTGGGAGAGCAGCTGCTTGGGGTCTGCTTGTGTGGTTATAATCCCATTAAAAAGCCCTCCATTATGTTGCTAATATATTTATAAAGGAGCTGTTCACCTGGGATTAGTGGTTGATTCTTCTCCCTGGACATACTGTACTGAAACAGAATTATTCCTGATCCCCCAGCTTGTTAGATACTACCAGTTGCATTTGTCATGGTGCCAAATTGGCTGACATAGAGCAGCAATTAATGCAGAACATGCTTTCCTGTGTTTGTAAAGTCCTTGTAATCATCCCTAACAATCACCTTCTCATCAGCTCTTTCCTGACAGCAATGGGATGGCAGATAGGCTGGGGCTCTGGAACTTAGGGTCTTTCACAGGAAATATGAAAGGCATTGGAAGAACATCCTGACAGAGGAGGTGAGGAGTCTGACAAAAAGGAACCCTGAAAAGCCATTACTCTATCTCAGCTGAAATCATACCTCTCTCTCTTTGCCTCCATTTCATGGGTTCATTCTGCTCTTGGCTTCTGTCTGTATTTATAGCATTTGTGTTGTGAAGTGTTTCCAGATCCAGGCCTGGGGGAGTTTATTT
Source organism: Melospiza georgiana (assembly GCF_028018845.1). NCBI lineage: Eukaryota > Metazoa > Chordata > Aves > Passeriformes > Passerellidae > Melospiza > Melospiza georgiana. The sequence goes on along the minus strand of NC_080432.1, from coordinate 11,301,976 downwards.
GAAGTGATGTTGGAGGATGAGCACAATGGCATGGGCTCCTGGCCTAACTAATGCTGGTTTGTTTCTGCCTACTCCTCTCAAGGAAAGAGGGACCAGGGAATGGCTATGTCTGCTCTGGGAAGCAGAGCAGCCCAGCCCAAGGAAGGATCAGCCTGAGATGGGGTACCTTAGGTGGCCAAGGCTGTACCCACAAAAGCAACTCCACGAATATCTGAGCTGTGTCGGGGCCAGTACAGCTCTGCCATGTGGAAGTCCATCTCTCTTGAATATCTGGTTTGACTCCTCCTAACCTTGATTTTCCCCATACGCTTCCTTTATTGTACTCATAGCTGGGCTGTGTCCTTCTGAAATGCAGAGTCTGAGCCAGCTAGTCTACAGGAGAAGAACATCACTTAAATACCTCTTTTGTATTTTAAGCCCTGTTGCGGTGTGGAAATTTGTGATAGGAAAGTACAATTTGGAGGATTAAACTAAAAGCACTGTCTACAGCTGGAGCAATGAATAATGGGGACACAGTGGGTGCAGAAGGAGAACAAAGCTCTGCAAAAAGTAGCCGTTCCAAAGTGCAGTCTAGCTGCTTTAACCAAAATCTCTAATGTATGGCTTGCCAGTGCCTTCAGCTCTCTTCTCATTTCCTCTTAGGGAAAACGGTTCCCTGGAACTGTTGTGGTCTCCTTGCATTGCTAAGCTGGCAGTGCATCCCAAGGAGCCTCTTGCCAAAGGTGTCAGGCAAGAGCTGCTCATGGCAGTGAGGTCCCTGAGTACAGCACAGCTGCAGGCCTTCAGCTGTCTCCAGCTCTCAGGAAGTCCCCAGGAGCTCCCCTGGGTCAGGGACACCATTCTGAGTAGGCTTGAGGCAGTTCTTAATTGCACTGGGAGGTCAAACCATTCCTGCTGGCCACCAGGACTTGAGGCTGAAAACTGTCTTTTACCCAAGCCAGACACACTCCTCAGTCATGGGTTGAATGCAGCTTGGTGGAAGCAAGGGATCCAGCCCAAAGGTCTGTTCAAATGTTTCCATTTCATGTGGCTTGGTATTGTAACATTCTCCCCTGGTTCTAACAAGTTGTGCAGAATTGTGAAGCCAAAGCAGCATTCTTCCTTTAAAGTTTCAAAATTAAGAGAAATGGTTGTGAGGTTGGAAACTTGGGAGAGATGTGCTGTGGTTATCTACTGGTCCAAGAATAAAATTCCTATGGCTCTGTACAAAAGCACAGAGTAGTTGCCGATTAAAAAACAAAATTAAAAAAAAATAATTGCAAGTCAGGGTACCTTTTTAGTGGCAGCTGGACAGTGTTTAAAGGATTTGAGAGGCCACACATTTCTGTCTCGTGTACCTCTGAGATTCCCGTAAGTGCAAGCAGTGCAAGTGAGATTCCCTGCCCGGGAGCTGGGTTGACAGGAGGAGCACCAAGGCTGGGCTGGGCTTGGAAAGGAAGCACACCTTGGACATGGGAGTGCCTGAGTGCAGCTGTGCGGCCTGCAGGGCCAGCACACATCAGATGGGCACCTCTGCAGCCAGGGTACATGGCAGCATCCTCGAGGGCACCCCGGCTGGGCAGGCTGTAAGCTCAGTGCTGGGCTGGCAGGACATACCCTACAAGTGGTCATGTCTGGAGCAGGAAGGATTCAGTGGCCTGTAGTTGCTTTGCCCAGAAGGAAGAGGCCAGACTCTTATCTTTGTGGAATAAAGGAGGTTACACATTAGCTACCCATAAAGAGAGTGATCCATTCATATAGGGGGGAATCTAGGCTCTCTGTGGGATTGATAAATGGCTCTGAGAATGAGTAAAAATAGCTGGAAAAAGCTTTTAAGTTTTGTTTAAATTTAACCATCAAAACTCAAAACATTAGAGGGTGTTTAGAGAAGTGCCTGAAACTTGGAGACCCTGAGAAGAACCAGAGAAGAAATCAAAGAGCCTGAGGAAAAAAAAAAAGGAAAAAAGAAAAAAATAAAGTGAGAGAAAGAGAGTGAGAGATGAAGATTAAACAAACCTGTCTGGATATAAAGCTAATCAGCTGAGATCCTGCTCCATTGACATCAACTGGATGACTATTAGGGCCTCAAGATGTTACTGGGAAGGAGCCCAAAAAATCAGTGTGTTTTGGGCTGGCTGGAGAGGCCTCGGCCAGACTGGGTGATGTGGCAGCGCCTGCTCTGGATGAAGGGGTAAAGTAGTGCTGCCTGTGGAGGAAGGGAGAAATTATAAAGGCCCCAACCATCTACGTGTGGTAAAACTGAATAATGGAGTGGCCAAAGGGAAAGGAGTTCCTGGCAAAGTCTGGAGTATTTATGAGAATCCAAGTGGGAGTTTGGAGCATTAATATTTATTGCAGGGCTGTCAGTTGTCAGTGCTGAGAAATCTTCACTTATGCCATGACAACCTGTTTTTGTTCCAGTGGCCGTAATTCAACCTGCTGTGAGGTTCCCCTGCCTGCCTGGTTCCCAAGTCACACATGGTGGCTGGTTAACTGGCTCAGCACTGGCTGCTCAGCTTCAGTCTCGCAGCTGATTTGGGTGCAGAACAGATTTTGGCTGCTACAGAGCCTCTTGCTGAGACAGAGTTTCTCCTTCCTCATAGCTCCCACTAAGAGATTCCCAGTGGTGCCAAAGAAAATAGTGATAATGCTAAGGAACAAGGACAGTTTGGCTGTTAGGAGATCTACTACACTCACTTTCTTTTTTTGTGTGAAATTATGAAAAACGAACACAAGGTTGTTTTGTTTAGCTTTTTCTCTTCTTTTCTAATTTTAGTGTGATTCCTTCTGTTATCACTGCTAACACTGACCACTGGAACCTTTGGGCAGGCACTACTTCTTTCCTGCAAGGTCCTGGGCTAGATTTCCTTGACTCCAAGATCAAACCCTGAGGCTGAGCAGTGAGGAATTCCTGCAAAGATTTGCATGTGCTTCATCTTACATGCTGGGCCCAGCTGTTGAGCCTGGTGATGGCAAGGAGCCCTCTCTCTCTCTCTCTCTCTCTCTCTCTCAGCCCTGCATGAGCCTTGCCGGCTGCCAGAGGCTGCACAAGGGAAGAGCAGATGTGGCCGGCCTGTTCTCCCCTTCCCTGGCGGAGCGGGAGGGAGCGCTGCTGCAGCTCCACCCTCCACAGCATGCCAGCGCTGCCGGGCCCGCCAGAGCGGCGGGGAGCTCTGGGCTAGGAAATCAGCACCGACCCAGTGCACACCATTTCACCATGAAGGACTTGTCCCTCTCCACCCTGTCCTGCTTGCCTGGCTCGTGTCTTGGTGCGGCGCCCTGCGCGTGGGCTCGCTCGTGGAGCGCCTGTTCCGTCCTCGGTTGGATTGGGAACTGCTCCGGGTTGTGTGTGATGTTCCAGTTGTGTGCCCACCTTCCCAGGGCCGGCAGCTGGGTCTGTGCAGGGCTGTTACACACCGCTCTGCTCTGCTCTACAAGCACAATTCATCCCTGAGAGCTGAAGAGGCGCCAAGAGGACAACAGATAATCTGAAATGGATCTACCTTTATGAGAAGAGCAGTGAAGGATATGCAGAGGAAAGGACTCCAAAAGTAATTCCTCATTTCTCATCCAACAGCTTTAATTAACCTGAGCAGTTGTGCTCTGGAGCCGTGCGCACTTCAGGGACCAGCTCGATGGCACTCTTGCTGCTGCCAGGAGAGTGGGAGCATGACAGTTTGGTTATTGCTGTGCATTGTTAATGTGGTTGATCTTGGTCCTGCTCCAAGAGAACCACTAAGCAATCATGGAAAATGAAGGGTAACACATTTTTAGAAGGATTCTGGATAATTTTGGCTATAAAACAGGCTGCATAATCTTGGCAAAAAGTGGATGAATTCATTATCTGCAAATAGTGGAAAATATTATAAATGGCAGTAAATGAAATAAATGGGTGTTTCCACTGTAATATGCTATTCTCTGAGCCACCCAGAAAGAATACAGCTTGGTTTACTGGGTGGGTAGTCCTAGATGAAGTGAAAGATCATGTTCATACGCTCAAATACTTGTTTGGGACTGAAATATTTTATGCCTTTGTTGCAGAGGGAAATCTTTACATTTTACATTTAAGAGGCTGTGTTTTATGGCCACATATGGATGCTGGAGTGAAGTTAAAGTTCTAGATGTGCTGTATATCTGTTTGCATTCCTCAGCTAACCACATTTTTATTTGCACTACTACACCTTCAGGGTTTGGAGACCTCAGTGACTCCTCTTATGGAAAGTCACCAACCTCCTTGTATGAAAAAATTGATCTTCTGTATGTTTTGAATTTGTTTGTGGGCCAGCACTCTTGCTGTGAACACATGGAATTAAAGTCCTGGCAACTTTTAGCAGAAAAACAATTGATGTCCACCTATGAATAGGATCTGGCTGGATGCTCTTCATTCCTGCTTGTTTGGTCTCAGGATATATCCTCCTTTCTGAGACTCCCTTCATGACAAAGCCCATGTGTATCTTTGAGCCTGTGAGTGGTCCCAGCATCACTTGTAGGCCTGGGGTTAGTCCTGTCTGAGGGTGCTTTGCTGGATAAAAAGCTCATCGGTCTCGTTTATGGAATTTGCCTTTGGCAGCAATGGTGAGGGCAGCAGCCGTGGGGTGAAAGCTCTGGGCTGTGTTCAGGGAAAGCAATCCCACACTGTGTATTCTCCTCAGCTACGTCAGGGTCTATTTGCTCACCTCAAAATGCCCCCAGTGGCTTTAGGGAGAGCCAGCACCAAGAGTGTGTGGGCTGGCTGTGCCATGCTTTGGTTATTAACACCCAGAGCCTTTGTCAAACAGCCCTTGGTTCTGTCCTTTGGCCTTGCAGTCAGGTACAATGACTGGGTAACCACCCCTGCTGATTAAAGGGTTGTTTTGTTATACCATTTGTAGGTTTTATTTTTACTTCTTAATCAGATGGTTACCATTCCGTCTGATACTTCTGCTTCCTCCTGTACTGCTTAAAGAAGAGTTCCTCCATGGTGCCTGGATTATCCCTGCTAAGGAAGGCGTTTCCTCAGACACTTGGATAAGATCGTGGATGTGGCCACAGCAGATGAGCTACCCCTTTTCCCAGGAGCAAACACTATTACAATTTACTGTTTTGCAAAGAAAAAGTTGCAAACAGAAACAAACAACTGTCTGCACCCATGTTCACATCTGGCTCTTTATAGACAGGCATATACATTTATATGTGCATATGTATGTGTGCATATATATATTACAAGTTTGTGCACATGTATATTTGAGTGTGTGTATCTCGGTGATTTTAATTAGGTAAGCTTAAGAGGCTCTCACTGGCTTCAGAGTTATTACTAGCTCTGCTGGTATTTTCACTTCAAGGATGGTTTAAATGCATGGCCACTGCTTGTATACATTTATGTACTGTGCTCTGCATGGACAGATCTCTGTTCTCATGCCATGTCTGCTTTTGCAACCTTGGTTCTGCATTTATAAACAGCTGCACTCATAATCCTGCGAGTACAAATAATTGCAACTAAAGAGGTGAACACTTATAGCTGGCCTTTTCAAAGGAGTCTAAGGGAGTTAAGTACCCAAATCTCATTGAATTTGGTTACCTAATTCCTGTGGCTTCTTTGAAAACTCCAGCCTTAATTAACTAATTCAATCAACTATCTGTGAACCAAGTGGAGACATAACATGCTAAATCCAGTCAATTTGGGTTGCACAGGAGCTACCTGAACACTTTTCAACTGAAACTTGAAAGGTTTCATTGTTGGCAAACACGATCCAGTAATTTCAGTGAAACAAACTGCAAAGTGTAACTTCAGCATGGCTATCCATCCTCTTTTCAGTGTGGTTCTCAGGGTCCTTAAGCTGACTGCTTTGTGTTTAGATTTGCTAGCAAGGGTGGACAGTAACTTCACAAGCTTTCTTCAGGCATCATTTCCACTTTTAGATGCTGCAGGGAATTCTTCCTGAGACTACAGGAATGATAGCTCCTGAGACAGTTCCCACGCTGGACAAACACTGAGCTGTATCAGTGGCACTTTGTGGTCTGTGCCTTGGTGACACCTTCATCCATGTGTTTAAGCAGATTGGTGTTCAAGGAAAAAGCAAACAGCAAACAAAGAAAAAAAACATGGAATGGAAAGCTTCTGAGTCTGCACGTTACCCTGGCCAATACTTACTTCTATTCCATAATAGCTTTGCCTTCTTGCATCTTTTTTTTTTTCAATCCATGTTTCAAAAATCTTTGATGTGGGTTTTTTTTTTTCTTTTCTTCTTTGAAAGTCTATTCTGCTAAGTATGGAAAGCCACAGTTTTAACAGTTCCCCTGTTTGTTCAGAAATAGTATCATTCATATTTGGCATCAGAAGGAAGACTACACTGAAGCCCAAATTTACTCCTATTAAATTAAACCTAATTGAAAAGAGGCAAAGACATTCATTAACTAGTTAAACAAACGGTATTAAATCTACTTTTTTATTTAAGAGAAGAAAGAAGACATCTTTAACTGAAGAAACATAAGTGGAAGAGTAGCTATTAAAATTTGTGATGGAAGAAGTACATGTTGCTGAAAACTTAAGAAGAAACCACAGACGTATAACAATAAAAGAAATGTACCTTTCTGGCCATTTCTCCTCTCTGTTACTGTGTCAGATGTTTCTGATTTGAATAAGATCTTTCCTTCATGTCCCTGAGCTTCTCCTTCCATTTGACTCTACGTTGAAGTCATAAACCTGTTGTCATGGGAACAACTGTGCCATCACAGATGGAGCATTAACTTCACCACCGGGCAAAATAAATGAATGTGATGGCCTGTGAGGAGAGAGAACCTTTGTTTGAGCCAAAGCCAAGCTTATCCAGAGCTGGCCCGGAGCCCGGTACCCCCAGAGCCCTCGGTGGATCCCAGCCCTGCGCTGCAGGCACGGAACCAACAGCCCCTTGCAGCAGGGACCCTCTGTGGGAGCTGAGTGAGGGTCTCTGGGGACAGGACACAGGAAGCATTGTCAGCTGGGCTTCAAGGCTGGAAAACCAAGGAAGAGAGAGAATAAGCACCTTTACCTCAGGTGGCAGGGAGGATTTGAGGCAGAGCCCAGAACTGTGCTCCGATAACTCAGCAAGAGCTGCTGGAGATGCTGAAATGCAGGAGTCAGAGCCTGTTCCTGCATATCCAGTTCCTGGAAGTCTTCCCCAAGCTCTCTTCAAAACTGACAAAACATGCAAAAGGCAATAGAGCTTGGGACAAGTTGAAACATTGCTGCAAGCCTTTTAAATGGTTCAAAATTTCTTTGCCCTCTCGGAAAGTTTGTTTTAGGAATCTTCTCCACCACATGTGGGGTAAAGTCTTCCATGGCAGCGTTCCCATGTTCTTCCCTAGGCCCAGGATTCCGTCTGTGGCTTTTAAGGAGCAACGACCCAACACCTTGAGTTGCACTCAAATGTAAAGAAGGAGCAGATCTGTTACAGAGCAGAAATATAGAAGCTGTTGCAGCCAAGCTGGCCAACTAAATGGTCTCAGCAATTCCTGCGTTTTGCTGGCGTTCTGCTAATGACCTCAAGAAGTTCATCTGAATCTTTGCTGCTGCTGCTATAAGGGGGTGACATTGATCCTTCACAGGTGTCACGTGTCACAGGTGGCCTGTGTTGAGGATAGGCACAAGCACTGGAATACTCAGAAGTAGCACAAACTCTGCTTGCTCTGTATTTTCAGTCAGAAATCACTGTTTGGATGTTGGCCCACCAGCTTGTCCAGCTTCTGGGCTGTAGCTGGCTGAGGTTTCTGGTCAGATGCTCCACTGAATAAAGGCATAAAGGCAGTGACCCCACTAGATCAGGGATTTTTGCCCCCCATCCTGCCCCCACAGGCACACGAAGCCTGCAGCTTTGCAGGAATTAGGTGGAAGGGTGCCATGCCACACCCGTGGAGCTGAACCTCTGTTGATTTAATGAGAGCTGTGTGGCTAAAGCCCACGCAGCTCTCAAACTGGAGGGGTTAAATCCATTTTGCTTTTTGCCTGTTAGTCTGTGGTTGAGAAAAACAAAACTACCATGTGTTTTAAATTGTTTTAACTGATAAGTCTGGCCAGCAATTGAGAGTAAATCACAATATCAGTGCACACCCACAACCTATTTGATACATGTCTACATTTTAAAGTGACTTCAGTGACTCATGAGAACTGTTTTAATTAAAAGGATTGGAAGTGTCAGAAATTTCTTAAATCTTTTATAAAGAAAGATCCCTCTGCTACACTTCTGTGGGTAATAAACAACTGTGATTTGTGTAGTGGAATATGAAGGAGACTTTATCTTCTGCAGTACAATTTTCTGCTTTAAATACTCAAGTTTTATTAACGTACAGAAAATTTAAACCTGGCATTCATATTGCAGTAATTGTCTTATCGTCTCAAGTTATCAATCTTTGTGACTGCCAGAGCCCTTTTATTAGAAGAGGCTTGTGCCACACTTGACAGAAAACTAAAGGCACGTCAAAAAACAATCAGAGTATCACAGTACTTCAGGCCAAACCACGTGTTCGTTAATCTGGCTGAAGTCTTTGGGAAGGTGTGTACAGCATTGAATTGGTGAAAGCTAGAAATTCGTGTTAATTCTAAATTAAACAACATGGTGGCTGGAATAAAATCCTATTGTTCACGCTCTGCATTCTCAGTGGGGCCACCCTGTCAAAATATGGTAGTCAGATTTGCCATGACATGTCAAACAGTGAAAAGTATCAATCAAAAAGCCCAATAAATGCAGTATAAACATGGTGTTATTAGACAATGAGTAGAAAAGGGAAAGAAATTTATTGAAAACTAGTTTGCATGTGCAAAACTGAGTTTGAGTTGAGTTGTATCCACAATTAATTTCTATTTGGGTTCTGCAATATTTAGTGCCCAGTGTTTGCCAGGGAAAATATTTATCAGAAGGAAATAAAACTAAAAATTTTATTTTTTAAATTAAATTTTTTAAACTAAAAAATCTAAACCAAAATCCAACCAGCAGATCTATTTTATTTTAATATTCCACACATGGAGTTTTCAACTTACATGCATATTGCTTACCTATATGGACAAAAGGGATCTCTAGAATTAGAATGGGTCAGGACAACATTAGAGAAGGAAGAGTGAACTTCCAGGCTTAACAGGAAATATCTGACTGTAGAGACCAGGATGAGCCCTCTGTGGCAATTGAAAGGCTTCATGTTGCAGCAACTGAGGCCTTATCAGTTCCTCAGGAAGATCTGATGCTGACCCCATCTCAGAGACATCATGAGATGCCAAGCAGATTGGGTCAAATCCTGTGGGGCAGCTGAACTGTTCTTAAACAATTCCCTCTGGGAACAAACACTGCCCCAGGTAATTCTGGTCATTGGCAGCTACTGCTGAAGTGAGGTGAGGTACTGCAAAGAAGTGTTTGTCAGAGAAACTTGGAAATTTCCACATGCTAATGAGAAAGGTGCATTAAAACTGGAAACAAACACCATGTGAAAGTTTAAAGGGAGAGACACTATTATGAGTTTATTTGCTCGTCTCTAATTAAGACTTACTTTTTCCTGCAGCGATGATTCTTTCTTTAACATGCATAATCATTGTACTGTGTAATGCATTTTCTAGGGTGTGGTGATATTCCTTGTCAGCCACAAGAGCAGTGCCAGCATGAGCAGCCACCTAACACCGTTGGAACTAGTAAGGAGTTGTGTTTTCTCCACTCCTTATATGACCTGCAAAACTGTGTGAAAGATCAGCATAAAGGAGTTCTGAACCAGTTCAAAGGGAAAATCTGGTTTGGTTATGTTGGCTTTTGGGAAATGTAGCTTTTTTTCCTGGAAAGCTGGTCTGATTATACACCCACATCTCTGTAGCCAGCCCTTCTGACCAAACGTTTTCTCTATGTGCCTGTCCCCAAAGTATGTTAATTTTATTACTAAAGTTAACCAGATATGTCTCAAGTTAAGGGATTTTGCAATCAGTTCCTATAGAAGCATCTGTGGACTGGACATAAATGAGAACATTGCGAGTTGGACAGAGGAGAGAAGAGTGGGGAAATATTTCTGCTGTGTTAAGAGCAACTCTCCTCTGCTCAATTTCCTTTCCTAGTCTTTACAGAGGAACTAGAGGAGTCTCTGTATTTCATCATTAATGTGTACTGGGGAAAAGGATTCTCCAGAAATTGAACATTTTTTGAACTTTTATGGCTTGGAGCATCTAATGGCAATATTCATGAGAGCCAAATCATGGTGAAAGACAAAACAGAGACCTGTCAAAAGCAGGAAACTCATCTCTCATATGCAAGTGATTGTGCTGACAGGGATGATGTCTGTGATATCCAACCAAAGGTTATGATTTCTGAAGGAAAAGCAGTGTATTTCCATTGCAGCCATGACTGTGCTTCCTAAGGACCTTAGCAAGTAGGACTGTTCGGTCACAGCAGCTGACCCAGCTTCAGATCTTGGATTTGCACATAGCCAAAAGAAAGCCATTTTTAGTTTTGCCATTTTCTGAAATGGAAGCAAGTATTGCATTCCCAGCTTCTTGCTGGTGCCACAGATTTATCTTGGTTCATCCTGGGGTTATAAGGCCCCACCTAAGAAGTCTGGCCTATAGCCAGTGCTAGAGGGGAGCTGTAGAGAAAATCTCAGGAGCTTTCTTGAGGTGCTTTTTTTTCTTTGCAGGCAGAGGGTCAAAGAAATAAATACACAGGATCCCAGAGAATGTGGTGAAGGCTGGTTTGGGACACTAAAAATTACCTGATGGCTCAAAGGCAGCAATTTTCCAAGTACAGATCCTGAGAGGAAATCCTGGGGTTTTAGTCCCATGCTGAAAGGTGATCTGGTAAATGACACTTGGAGGGAAGATTGAACAGAACATTTTGAAAAGCCATACTGGAAGTCTTGGCTTTCAGGGAGAAACTTTAGGTCCTGGGAATAAGCCTGGCTGACTTTAACAATTTTGCTAAATAAGAGAACTAAACAGAGGAACTAAAATTCTTTGGCTTTCAGACTTGCATATAATTTAAAAGAGTAATTTGGCTCTGTCTTGTTTTACAAGCAAAAGAGTGGCTGTTGTCACATTCAAATGCTATTTTTAAGGAACATGGAATAACTCAATTTATCTCCTTTTCATTGCTTTTTTAACAAAACCAGTTTCATAGGGCTTCTGTAGTGAATGAGTGGAGTGAGCCAGTAAAGACTGGCCATGTTTTGACTACCACAGACTGTATTGACACACTGCACTGTGGAGAGCCTGGGTAGTTAGGGTTTAAACACTCGTGGAACCTTTCAAGGTAAGAAAGACTGTAGTTTGGAAGTTTTACTGCTTTTGACTGACGTCCAGTTTGGACATTTCTAATACAAAAGCAAAGTACCGGTAAGTGGTTTTGTTCACCAATGTGTGTTTAAAATTCACTCCACCTTTCCTATGAAATAGTTTGTATGTGTAGAAAGTCCCTAAAAGGCTGAGAGTCAAAAAACCCAAACAAACACCCTGAAAGGTTTATTTCCTTAGAAGGAAGGAATTAGCTAAACACATAATGAAAGACTTAGAAGTAAACTCCACAACACTCAGGCTTTATACCCAAATAGCAACAAAAACAGTGAGGCCCACAGTAAGGACTGATCAGTTATCATCTCTGGTTTATTCTTTTGACAAATGCACAGTTCAGGGATGGATGTCTGTTGCTCCAGGAACAATTACCTGTGCAGGCATGGGAAACTCTTCTTCTTGGAAGTCAGATAATCATTTCAGTTTTCCCATGAAGAGGAAGCCTTTGCTGCATATTCTCAGAGCTGGGATGGGGAGGATCAGGTGACAGTTCTCTCTGTTGACAGTGATCCTTGGACATGTCACTTAAGGGATGTCTGGAAGCTGCTTTGCATGAATGTAAATCAGGAATTGCCTCCAATGAAACACAGGAAACAAGTGTTGTGTAAACAGCCTGTCTTTTTCCCCTACATCGATTTTCTGTCTGTAAAGTGGGGGATATTCAAGTTTCTTTTCTTCAATGGCTTCTTGATTGCTTGTGCAGAAGGGAAATGCTATGGTGATAATCCTCAAAACAAAGCCTACAGCCATTTCCACTTTTTTTGTTATCATGCTAATGGACTTATTTCATTACTTTGTGTAATGAGAAGTTTCCCCTGGCTGTTTTAGCCATAATTAATCACAGCATTTCTGGCTTATAAACCACTTCCTTCATATGTTTAGCTGTTCATTATTGCCCTTTAGTCAGTTCCATACAAGCTTTAAATTCTGGGTAAGTCAATGATTTTTTTGTTTAGCTGAAGGTATGCTTAGACCAACGCCCTGAACTCCACAGAGACACCATCCCAAATTAATTCTCCAGGTTGCAGCTGCATGATCTTGCTAAAGAAGTGAGTAATATTTTGACATTTAATATTAAATGAGTTATCTTTGAAAAATGCTTCCCTGCCCCTGGTGTACCTCAGGCAAATGGAAACATGCTTAACGTGCATAATGAAACCTTGGTAATGGAAAAAGTGGGGAGCTGAGATGATCTATCAGCATCTAGAATCTGCAGGACATAAAAACTGATGGCAAAATGATGGCGAGGTTAAAACATAAACTAATCAAATTGATTGCACTTAAGTGGAGCCCCTTAACAATAGAGCTGTAATTATTCTTAAAGCCCTGCAAGCCTATAAAAAAATTTGGCAACAGTTTGATTTTTCAGCTTTAAAAATTAGTTTGTGATAATTTCAGTGGTACTGAGCATGTTAGATTTTCCAGCAAGTGACTTTGAAGAGAATTTTGCACTCTTCAATTCCTTTTCTTCCAAAGAGCACTTCCTATTCCTGGGACGATCTCTTCCTATGCTGGCCACCAAATTGTACCCTTAATTCCAAAATTTGCTCTTAATTAAAAAACCCATAAAATAAGCAATTTGCTGGTGTTGTTAGAGGATTTTTCTGGAATTGCAAGCCCTGAGATTATGGTGGGAAGAGTTTGTACCTCATTGCTTATCTGCCAAGTATTTGGCATAAAAGGCAGAGGTGAGGGGAAGTGCACAGGTCTGAAGTAAGCATATGAACAATTTTTCTGAAGCACAGAACATCATCACTCCTTGAGGACGTTTTGCATAACTCACTAGCTGTGAGCGATTTGGCTTTCCCAGGCTGTTGCCAGCCAAGCCTTTGTGCCACCCCATGCCAGCATTTGTCTGCATCTCTCCCTGGCTCTGTGCGCACCCGGTGGTGCCGCGCTTCCGGCAAAGAGCAATGGATGCGGTGTGTGCTCGTGCCTGGCTCAGGCACCTGGGGTCTCAGAGCCACCAGCAGCTCCCCAGCAGCACCACTGACCCATCCTCTCACAGATGTGTCTGTCAGAATCGCTGAAATGGGCTCAGGTACCTGTGATCTCAGTGCCACCAGAGCCGCTGACCCATCTCTCACAAATGTCTCTGTCAGAATCACAGAAATGGGCACAGGCACTTTGAACATGTCTGGGGCCTGGCTCTTTCCATCAGCTTTACCAGACGGAGCAGGTCCAACTCCCATGGTTTTCCCGAGTGGTTGTGATATATTGTTGACGGCTGAACCACTTGGGGCCATCAGGGAGTTCAGCTCTTCCTCTTCAGCTACTCTGTGCTGGATCATTTTCCCTCAGGTAAATTGATTGCCAATCAATTTGAGGTAACTCAGGCAGTTGTAGTGCCTACTCCCTGGATGCTCGTTCAAAGCTGCAGATGTTTACTGTGTGCCCTGACTGTCCTAAAGACAAGCAGCTAGTGTAAGAGGGAAACAGCACCACGTAGGCAGACTGCCAAGTAAATGATGCTTTCAGCAGGGAGGAAGAATAGATGGTGCAAAATACCACAGATCATGAAAAGGATAGTCACCACCAGGAATCTGCTTAGTCTGTTGCATTTTTGAAGTGTAATGATTTTTAGCAAGCACATCAATTTAAGAAGTATGGAGGATTTTGTTAAGTATTTTGATATTGATACATGGGTATATTATTACATGGCTTAGTCACTTTTTTAGTCCAACAGAGAGAAAATTCTCCAGCCCTCATTGTATCTTCATTTAAGAAATGGAGATAAGGTCAATGATGGAGGTGGCAGTGGTGACACAAAACAAGCACGGACTGTCACAGATAGAAACAAGCAGTGATTTACTTATTTCAGCTCCACAGAAGAGAGCACACACTTCCAGTGAGAACTGTCAGATCATGTCTGTCGTGTGCAGCTCCCTCATGGCTCCAGCAGTCATAGGGCTGCTGCTTCAGGCCAGCACTTTCTGAGGACATAAATCTCTTTTTTAGAGGTGAAGGAATGGATGCCTCTCTGCTTCATGTTTTGCTAACTGAACCAAACTATTAGCAAATAATTTGATTGAGCAGGAACTGAAGCAGACATTTTCCATGTCTTTCAAGAATATGTGAACCTCCCAAATTACATCCATATTTTGGCATGAAGTGGAATATATATTTTGGATTAAAGTATGACTTTACCCTGCACATTCTTTTTGTTCTAAGAATATTTTGAAACAAAAGGTAGTGTTTTGAAATGAAAATACATTGAAATTTCATTACTTTGTATTTTCATAAGTATGGCTAAATGAAATATTTTGGCATTTCTGGACTAGATCTTCTAATCTTCTAATTTTGAAAATATTTTCAATATTTTCAATCCAATAAGTATTCTGAAATAAACCATTTTGGATAGTTCTATCCCTTCCATTAACCTCTATTCAAAATTATGCAGTCAAAATTTTAAACATTTGCAAACTATTCTGAGTCACTGAAGTATTACAATGGAGTAGCTTTATACTCAATCATTCAAAAAGAAAATAATATGTAGGGTCATTAAAATGTGTAATAGGAAAAATGGAAAATTAGAAGTATCTGAGAAAAAACCAGGATTTTTTCCTGACTGAAATCCATAGTTTCCCCCTGGTCTGCACACTGATCCTGACCCATCAGATGGGTGGAACCTGGCCCATCTTCTTTTGAAGGACTTATTTGCAAGTCCTTCCTGAGGACTGACATAATTTCAGGAAGCTGTTGGCTATGCTCTTGTATTTTAGTTGTGTTTTGGGGCCTGGGTAGATGTGAGCGTTGCTCATCACATGTCTTTGATGCACTTGCTCCCATATTTGTTCTGCAGGGTAAAGTTCTCTAGTTAATGCCCATTCTGCAAAAGCTGGGGCACAAAGAGGTGGTGGGAGATGGTGCAGGAGCAGGGGTTTGCACCCAAACTTTGTGAGCTCCCCAGCCTTTGTAGCTCCAGGAGCTGTTCCTTGGACAAAGCACCAGGATTTGTCAATAGGCACAGATTCATGGAATGGTTTGGGATGGACCCGAAAGATCATCTTGTTCCAACCCCCCTGCCATGTACAGGGACACCTTCTGCTAGATCTGGTTGCTCAGAGCTCCATCCCAGCCTGGCCTTGGACACTGCCAGGGATCCAGAGGCATCCACAGCTGCTCTGGGCACCCTGTGCCAGGGCCTCAGCACCCTCACAGGCAAGAATTTCTTCCTAACATCTCATCTAAATCCCTACACTTTCAGTTTAATATTGTCCCTCCTTTTCCTATCAATATCTGCAATGGAAACAGTTGCTCTTCCTGTGTTCCTTAACTTTAGTTAAGCGTCTGTTTCTTAACTTTAGTGTCCTCCTTTAGTACTGGGAGGTGCTCTGGGGTGTCCCCAGAGCCTTCCCTTCTCCGGGCTGAGCCAGGCCAGCCCTCTCTCCTGTCTCCAGAGGGGTTATTGGCAGAGCTGAGGGAGCCTGGGCTGAGGCAGGGCTCCGGGAACTGGCACCCCAGCCCTACCTGTTGCCTGGCAAAGCCAGAGGTGTGGGTGCGGGAAGGATGCTCTGAAGAATTGCTGTCAGTGCTCAGTGTGCGTGGGAGTGGGGCTGCCAGGGAGCCCTGCACGGCCAGGGCAGCACAGGGGCAAGCAGGGCAGCCCCAAGGCTGAGACATGTGGCTCTGGCACTCCTGAGAGGCAGCAGCCTGGAGAGGAGCGAGAGGGAGGAGTTAAGATCAAGCAACCCTGGCAGGAAATTCAGCCTGAGGGCCAAATGTGGAGCTAGGGTGGCACAGACATGTTTATCTCTACCTTCACTCCCACCCCATACACTCACTGCATGGTACAAGGTGTAAACAAACCTATTTAGACTGAAATAGATTTTTTCCCCTTATCCTGAGATGGGGATGGGTTAGGTTAATTTTTTAAAATGGTAACAAGGAAGAAGTCACATACAGGGACACATGGCCCACTCTGATTTTTTTTTTTTTTTTAACTCCTTTTGCTGGTGGAAAGCTCCTCCAAACTAATAAAGGCCATGACCTCTTCAAGGGACTGTCATTAACACCTTTTTACCTTTACTGCACTGGTTTATAATATCTCTCCTCAGAATTTTCAGGATGATTTAGGGTCCTGACCCAAAGCCAGTGGGAAGAGTCATATCAGCTCCAGTGAATTAGGTCCTCAGAGTCCTTTGCACAGCTGCCAACTCACTAAACAGGGTGTAACATGCATGCTAATAAGCTACTTTAAAAAACATGATGTGAGCACAATTCTCCACTTCTTTACATTGGTTTTACACGCCACTGAAGCCAACAGAGTTCCACTGGTAGAAAAGCAGGGTCCTGGATGGAGGCTCACCCCCGTCAAAGCTTTCTAGAACTGGTTTCAGAGATCAGAGGCAGTCAGTCCTATCATATACTCGAGCTGGGCCTGATCCAAAACTGCCTGTGCTGCCCTGGAGTTGTTCCATCGGGCCCTGGGGATATGCGTGTCTGTGTGCACAGATGTGTGCATGTCTCTGTGTCAATCTCTGTGCTGTTTATCTGTTTTCACCCTGCTCCTCACTGCTGTGACTAAGGGCCCGGGTGACTGAGGTTAAGCAATATGTAAAGTCCCCAAAGCCTTGATCTAATGTATACTTGCTGATCCTGTAATGTAAAAATAAATGTAGGTTAGCCTATGATCCATGGGACATATACATTCAAGCATGCAGAACACACAGAGAAAGAGCAGGGCTGTTTTCTATCCAGTTGGACAGGTTGTGCCATTGGCAGGACACAGGAAACTGCTGCCAAACAAGCATCACCCATTTTTTCACTCTCAGGCTCTGTTTTTATACACTGCTGATGGATATTGGATGAATTGCTCATTGTAAATCAATAATACTTCATCTTCGGATTAATGAGGAACTAAAACTGTTTCCAATAAATGTTTAAATGCTTAGCATTTTTTAGAAACCAATCCTTTTATGAGGAATCAGGAATCCTTTTTTTTTTTTTCTTTTAGGCCAGAATGGTACAAAAACATTTAGGGATAACCTTGTGAATTGATAAAAAGGGAGAGAGCAAATGGACAAGCATGTATTCTGGCTCTTTGCTCTATAATTTCATCTGTGCAGAACCATGTGCACAGAGAATCATAACAGCATCTAAGATGCACTATCTGGGTGAAAATCAGTGCTCTTCAGAAGGGCAACCTCACTATTAAATAATAGTGCTGTACTATAGCTGTGGTTTTATTCCTCTGCTACAGACTGTGTACTGGAAAAGATCTGTGGAAACTGCAAGGAGGAGAAAGGTTTTCATAATTTGCCTCCTAGTAGTTTCTGAACCTGAAGTTTTGCTCACATTTTAAAAAAAGGCAGCTTATGGGGGTTTTTTCCTTAGTTTTGTATTCAGGAATTCTCTCTATGAAGTAATGAAAGATGAGGGTGAGAGATGGACTTGAAGTGAATGGGGCAGAAACAACTGATTTTTGCAAAGAACAAATGTTTTCTCCTCCTGAGGATCCATGTGAAGTGAAATTGTGTGTCAAAAGCAGCAAAGCAATACAGTGGTCAGCAAACTGCAAATCTTTGCTGTTCATCAAACAAAGAAAAGTAATGAAACGTTCTTAGAATTTCCTCTTTACTGTGTGAGGAATGAAAATAGCCCAAAATAATGTGGTGGGTGAACTGTATACACCAGGCAATAAACTAAACTTCCTGTCTCTAACAAAAGGCTTCTCTTTATAAAGTGCCAGCACTTTTAACTGCAAAACATTGGTATCCAATTCTCCTTTAGCTCTTTAAGAATGCCTTTTGAGAAGTTTGCAATTTGGCATTTAAATTTTTGGATTTTTTTTTAGAAACATAAGCTGCTGATAGATGAAGAACATAAGCTGCACTGCTTGGAGCCCTGGATTCCAAAGGTTTTGGAGAGCAAACCACTGTCAACCTTTGATCTATCTTGTAGACCCCCTGCACAACTGCATAGAAACGAATTTATAGATTTTGTTCTTTCATGCGTTTTTGTGGGCTGGTTATGGATCTACTCGAGCACTCGCATTCCATAGTTTGAGCTATGTGAGCTTGGAGGTTTCCCCTCTCCCCAATGGCACAAACAATTCATGTCTTTCTGTCAATCATGCAGACAAGCACATTTAGCTGCTAGTGGGTTCTGATGTCTCTAGTAAAAAAAAAAACCCTGTGATCTCTTCCATCAATGCCTCTCAGCATTGTCAGCATTGCTGTACTTTGATGATAGAATGACCTTTTCCTGAAGAAAACCAGGATTTAGTCTCATTTAGTAGTCTTCAGCCTGGTAGTTTGTTGCACACTAAGTTTTTTGAGGATGTGAGGGTACAGTTTCCATGGCTGGAATAGATGGGACATGTCTCGCAGTTTCACTGACCTGTGAAGAAGAGAAGCTGACAGCCTGTATGTGTTTGGAATTGCTGAGGATCAGTTATTTTGTGGTTTTGTGTGTTGTTTGTTTGTTTGTTTTTCCTGGTGTGGTTTACACTGCAGCTGTGGGTTCTGTGCTGGCTGACGGGCTCAGCTGCAAACAGGCAGACTGGTGCTGTGGGCAGGCTTGGTCTGGAACTGCCAGGAGCTGGTCTGCAACACCTTCCCCAAAGCTTGGGATGCTGCCAGAAGAGGTGCTGGCCCTGTGAGGAGTGTGCCTGACTCCTCAGAGGGTTCTGTGGCTCTCCAGAGGGCTCAGGTGTGCCCAGGCTCCCTGCACAGCCTGGGAGGTGGCAGTGCTGGCCCTGTGGGGAGTGTCCCTGGCTCCTGAGTGGGATCTGTGGCTCTCCA
Organism: Melospiza georgiana; assembly: GCF_028018845.1. NCBI lineage: Eukaryota > Metazoa > Chordata > Aves > Passeriformes > Passerellidae > Melospiza > Melospiza georgiana. The sequence continues at coordinate 11,282,986 of NC_080432.1, read as the reverse complement.
GAGGGCTCAGGTGTGCCCAGGCTCCATGCACAGCCTGGGAGGTGGCAGTGCTGCTGCCAGGCTGTTCACGGGGACTCCAGGCACACAGACTGACAGGAGCTCTGCACTCAGCAAGGGCTCTGCTTTCTGCAGAGGGACTGCTGGGGGCTCCTTGCACAAAGGGGCAGCAGCTGCCTCTGGGGTGCTGAATTCACAGGCACTGCAGGACAGAAACAGCTTTAGGAGGAGCGTGCTGCTCTGCTGGGTTTATCTACCGTGCCCATCTTTGCTTCTTCTCCATTCCTCTCCCTTTCTATTATTCCTCTGTAACTGCTGTTAGAAGGGGAAATAGGAATCTGTGTCTGTGATGGACTTAGAGGTGTTAGAACAAGGGATTATCACCATTTTAGGGGTCAGGGAAGTCTCAAAGTTTCCTTCCCATATTAGAGACTAAGCATGAGGAAGAAACCCAGTGGGAGCTGCCCCCCTTCCAGAGGTAAGAACATGCCAAGGTGGCATTTCTGCAAGACACAGATTCCACTGGGTTTGGAGCTGCTGGGAGGGGGAGCATTGTCCTGACCCACTAATTCCTCCCTGGTATCCCTGGGCCAGCAAATAGTGGTGTCTGTTTGGGCCCTTGTGTCCCAGGCTGCTGATCCTGCCCCACGGCAGGCAAGGCTTGTTGCAAACTGGCCCAAACAATGCTTTAGGTGAGGCAAGGCCTAAATGAGCATCCTGAAGGCTTCTCACTGGCTTTGAGTTTGGATATTTCATTTGTGTGCTGTGGATGGAGTCCCTTTTTGATCTCCCAAACACCTGAGTTAGTTGGTACTGGAGGGAGTTCCTCTTTACTCACACCCACCAGACCATGTTCAGTTGCATCTCTTGGTTTAACAGCAAAAAAAAAAAGCCTATCCAGCAGCATTCCTGCTGGGCAGAAATGTTCAGAGATTCATGTGTTTGGCTCAGCAGGGCCTGCCATTAATCTGCTGTTGGAATATCTTTGGGAAAGAGCAGCCAAGCGACTGAAGAGGAGAAGAAATCCTAGTTTGTCTGGCACAGACTGGCCTGCCACCATAAAAGATGAAAACACAGAGAGGGGAGGGAGGAGGGGCCTGCTCAGCTGTTTCAGTTTTCAGTTTGCAGTCTGGGCTGGCTTCCTTTGCTTATCAGGGACGCTAAGAAAAGTAAAACAGTGTTGCTACTCTGTGGAACAAACTCTTTAAAACAAGTTAGGTCAACCAGTGAACTTAGGGACGCTTGTGGGGAGAGTTGAAGTGTGTAATAATGATAAAGAGATAGCATTAATATAGTTTTAAAGTGTTTCATATTTAAATGTGGTTCCAAGTTGGTTGTGTATAACAGGACAAATATAACTGAGGTGGGGCTGAGCACAAGAGCTGGATTCCAGCCCACTTTAGAAAGCCAAAATAAACACTCAAACGACTACAACATTTCACATGGACTTTTGGGTTAATTATCTGCAGTTTCTGATGCTGGTTTGTACAAGGGTGGGGAGAAGACACTGACATATCCAGAAGGCTGCTGGAAATACTTCAGACTTTGTGCTGATCAGCAGTGTAAATCATGTCTGACTCCTCAGAAGTTCAGGATGAGGGCTGCCTGGCCTTTCTCCCCAGGCTGTATTAGGCTAGACTTGAATTTTTACAGAGTGGGATGCCAGAATTGATGGGTGGATGCTGAAGTGAGGATCTGGATGTCAGGCTTTCTCCCTGCGAGCTGCTCTGTGTGGCTCAGAGCAAGGCTCTGTGCCTCTGTTTCCCATTTGCTCTCTGGCCTGGGACTGGCAGCTCAGTACTATTTATTGTTCTTGTGTTTTATCCCTCCCTCTCTGGGACCTGACTTGTCTTTCCCAGCTCTGCATACCCTGCTCTTGCATCACGAGCTGAGCCTGTTTGCCTGTGCTTGGCTTTCTTGTTGGCCTGGGCTGTAAAACCCTTGGAGCAGATTGCTCTGCCCACAGCCATTGTTTTATCCTTTGTAATAAACATTATTGCTAATATCTGAGGTAACAATAACCCCATATTACTTTAAACAGCTTTTATTCTTTTTATCCCATACTTTCCTGTAGCTGATGACAACACTAAAGGTTCAGGATCTGCATCTTTGAAGCTTTTATCATGCTTTGTGCATTATGAAAGGGTTGTGGTCTCTTTTTGGAGTCTCAAGGTGCTGCTGTCATACTACTAACAAAGTGCTCGTAAAACAAAATTATTTAAAGCTACTTTATGCTCCTGGTGTGTTGTCTCCTAAAAAAATCCCAACCACCCTCTCTGTTTCTGCTTGGTTTTGTGGCTGTAAAAGCTCACTGATGTGTGTTAAGCTCTGCAGAGACACTTTGGTTTCTGTACATCTGAGTGGCTCTCACATTAGGAGTTAAAGATCTCTATTTCAAGGAAAGAGGGATTTTTATGTTTCTAATATAAACGAGTAGGCTTCAGTCTTTTTACCAAATTCAAACTGCATGGAAGGGTATTTTATAATAGACTAAGAAGGCAATATGAAATTAAGTAAAGCTGGGTCTGGTGCCTAAAAATATTTGGCAGAATTCCCTGGAAAGCCACATTTGAACGTTTTTAATATATATTACAAGGCAGACAAGAATAATTATCTTCTCTTGAAGTTCCCCAAGTGAGAGAATTGTATTGTAATGCCCTTTGAAAGAAAATAATGTAAGTTACCAAATGATTATGTTGTGGAATTCTTCCCCACCCCCTGTCTCTTTCACCCATCTGATTGTATGCAAAGAGAGAAAGAACATGGTACAAATGGAGCAGCTGTTCTTGCATTCCTTTTTAAAATACAAAACTTAGCACCTCTAAGTAGGTGTACCTGCCAATGTACAGAGGAGTCCTTGTAAAAAATAATTGTGGCAAATATTTTTAAATTACTAAAGCACAGCATTGCTAGAGATGAGGCAACCCTCTTACAGTTCTATGTTGTGAATTCTTTGGGAAATTTCAGTAGTTTTGTTTATTTGTTTGTTTGTTTGTTTTTATTTGCCCCTTTTAGCTAGTATTAAAATGAGCAGCAAAGCCTTAGCAGTGAGAGCTCAGACAAAACAGGATTAAGTGAACCTGCAGCAACCACTGGGATTTTAAGAGGTAAATGCCCAGCTACCTCAAAAATTAAGTAGTATGGTCATGCCATTAAGGTAGATAAGTGGAAAGATGTATCTTTAGATGAGACACAACTTTCCTAAAACATGGGGATCATTCTAGAGCCAGTAGAAAGACACATACTGACAGATATTAGAGCTTTTGTTTTCTTTCCAGTCTCCCTGGGCCTGGCAAGAGCTCCAAAAAAAACCCGTGGTACCAGCTTCCTGTGGAGTTTGTCTTGTCCATCATATAGGCTGATGATGAGCAGAGTTAGGGCAGCCAGAATTTCAAAACTAAAACCAAACAAAACCTAAAATGTGACTCTTGGAAGCTGATTAGAGTCAGATTTCACAGTTATTTTCAGTGTGTTTGGGGTCTGTGGTGAATAAAGAAAATCTGAGTCCTGATACTGAATTCCTAGAGGGAAAGAGAGGCATGGGCTCACAAAATAAACGTGGGGCTAGAGGGGCTGGGGGAGAGGCCAAATTCTCTGCTGTTGTAGGCTGCAGTTGCTGTTACTTGGATAAAAAAAGTTCCTTCTGATTCAGGCCAGCCAAGAAAGGTCCTGCAGGGTCTTGAGAGAGCGGCAGATTTGTGATCCTGCAAGTGAAGAAAGTGAGCTAGGGATGTATGGAGGGCAGTGAGAGATGTTTTGGCAGCAGGATTTAAAGTTAGAAACGGTGGGAGGCAGAGCTGGGATGGGAGCACTGAGCAATCCCACCCTGGGAAATCTGTCTGACTGCAGGGCTGAGAGCTGCTTTCTTAATTATTTATTTATTTATTCAGACCAGAGCATGTGAAATTAGACTGCCTCATTTCAAGGGGGAGGAGGGAAAGCTGAAGAATAACAGTGTTCATTTGCTCTAGTGGAGTCTTTCCTATGAAATATATGTGCACGTGGTTTGTGTCCAGCCATTTCAGGTCTCTTGGGAGAGGCTGGATCAGTGTCCTTGTGCCTGGCCTGCTGCTCAGAGACAGGCACCTCTGCAAAGCTGACTTTTAGAAATGCTCTTGTGTAATCTGGACGGGAGCAGCAAAACTGTGGTCTGGTTTTATGGGCAACAAAAGGATCCCTGGGATGCCCTGTGCCACAATCAGTGTGGTGCTGCCAGGGTGCACCCCCATCCCCTCTGGCACTGGTGACAGTGCTCCTGGGCCCAGCCTGAGCCCCCTGCATTGCCCCATGTCCCCCACCTGAGCCCCCTGCACTGTCCCCATGTCCCCCCTGTCCCCCACCTGAGCCCCCTGCACTGTCCCCACGTCCCCCCTGTCCCCCACATGAGCCCCCTGCACCGTCCCCATGTCCCCCCTGTCCCCCCCTGCTCCCACCCTCTGCTGGCCTCAGGAGCCCGTGTTGTTCAGCCAGCTGGGAGGGCAGCAGCTCAGCTGCCGCAGCTCAGTGCACATTTCCCGAGTCTTGTCTTTTTAATGTAGCAGATCAGAGCCTGCAGGACAGGACATCTTGGAACTCAAACTGGATGAAAACAAGCTAAGTGAAAGTGAAAAAAGCATATAGTTTTACTACCAATTAACATTGGGACCAGATGAAACCTCTGAAGCCCTGGGCATTTCATTTACTGGAGTCGGTCACTCCTGTATGAAACCAGCATTGGGCTGTGCTCTCTGCACATAAGTGATATCTTTGTTTGTTTGTATTTGACTTAATTGGTTGAAGAAAATAATGAGGTGAATTGTTTTGGTTTTCTTGTTTGCATAAACTTTCCGTGGAGGTGATTTACTTTGCCAGCCACTCTGCCAAGGTGTCTGCAGTTGATGTGCTCAGAAACCCTGCAGAGCAAAGCCATGGGATGGGAGCTGTTCTGGATCTGCAGGAGCTTTCTCAATAAACAGGTTCCTGCAGCCTGCCAAAGGCTGGGCTTCCCTTGTTGTTGTCCTCCCTCCATTTGCATACATATGAGTTTTTATCAGCCAGAAAGAGAGGCTGCTCTGCAATCTCACCTGCTTGTTCTGCTTCTATGAAGTGAACACACCTTTTCCTGGGGACTCCTCGCCCAGGGCTCTCATTGTGTGGGACACGCTGACCTTCTCTGTTTGTGGTCATGGATATAAAAATACCTGAGTTTGTTCCCTTGTCAGGCTCGCAGGGCCTTCACACAGCCAAATATCAGTGTTTGAACACTCATTTCTGTCTGAACTGGTTGTACAGGTATCAAACTGAGCCATTTCTTTTTGCACTGCCTGTTTTCAGATTTGTTTCTGCATAGAAAATTTGGCCTATAGCCTAGATACCAGTAATTTAAGAGAGTCAATCATGGTCACAAATCAGGTAACAAGAGAAACTCCCTCCATAATTTGTAGTATTTTATAGGGAATGTGTTTTGAAGCAAGATTTTGGTGATGGTTTTTTAGGAAAGTTAGGGTCACAAGCCATTTTAGAAACATGCCTTCAACAGCCCTCAGGAGGATTTTAGACACTTGAAGATAAACAAACAAACAAACAAACAAACAAACAAACAACTCTCACAGTTCTAATGAGTAACAAGAAATGGAAGCACAGGTATCCCTACCTGTGGAAGTGTGATTTTCATAGCATGGGTAATATGAACTTTAAAAAGAAAACTTTCTTTCTCCAAATGAATATTTTTTAACTCTTGCTACATATATGTCAGTAAAAATATTGATTCAGGAGTGCCAAAGCTTTTTATTGCATAAAGTAATAAAGCAATTTTGCTTTGTTTAGTGCAGCTAAGAGCCAAAGCCTGCATTTGCTTGGATTTATTGAAAGAATATCTTGAAATGGGAAGTCAGGCGGATACAGCTGAAATGAAACAATTAAGGATTTTGTTATTAAATACTGTCAGAATGGGTACTTCCCACCCTGAGAGAGGAGAGCTCATTGTTCCAGGGAGATATTTCTTCCTAAGATGCTGGATGAGATTTAAGAGGAAATGTTCAGCCTTATCCTGGTGTGCTGCCAGGTTTTGCCAGCTTGGGTGCCACAAAGAGCTGTGGCGGGGTTCCTCAGCCTCGGGAGCTGGGTGCTTTTGGCACTGAGGAGCTTGCATTTGTGTGGGGAAGAAAAGCTGTTAACAGAGCAAACCAGGGGATATTTATGGTATTTGGGAGAGCCCGTGAGAGAGAGCCTCTGCACCACTGGAGAAGCACAAGATGAGTGTTTTCCCAGTGCCAGTGCAGTCACTGGGAGCCCTGGGAGCCCTGCCCGTGCTTGGCCATGAGGTGCTGGTTGGACAGAGCCTGGGCCGAGCAGGACCTGCCCAGCAATAGCTCTGTGTGTGCAGCAGCTGGGAACGAGCTCTGTGGAGCTCTCCAAGGCTGCAGGCAGCTGGGTGTTCCTGTGCTGAGCCCCATGGCACCCACGAGGGCTGGAGCTTTCCCCAGAGCACGACGAGGAGGAGGAGGGTGATCCCGCCTGGGGTGTCCCGGCCAGAGAGGCGCAGGGAGAACTCCTCAATCTTCCTCTGTCATTTGTTCCCAACTGCTCCTGCTCAAGCTGAGTGGGAGCAAAATGGCACTCACAGGACAAAATCAAGGCCACTCAGAGTGTTGGTGTGGGCAGAACACTCCTAAATGGAAAAGGCTGAGAACTGTTTTCTTTTGACTTTGTTCTGGGTAAGTTCAATGTGGTCCTCTGTAAAGAAAACAAGAGACTGGGAACCCAAATCTCCAGGAGACTCTGGTCTATTAGATAATGTGAAAATCTTTAATGATCACACACATAGATCTGAGAGCTGAGGCATGCAGCTGGAGTTTCTGAGCCCTGGCTGTATTTGCCATCTGTCTCTAAGCAAGCAGAGTTTGGCTGGGGGCTCTGCTTCGTGCAACTGCCTGTTACTCATTTTGCTCCCTGTCACCTCTGGACTGGGCTCTCCACAAAGATTAATGGGACATGAGGGAAAACTCCTTCCCTGGCCTGAGAGAAAGCAGCACAATGCCGTGCCAGTTGTGTTAACTCAGATCAGCTTGGTGGCATGCTCTAATGTTTGGGGCTTCTCTCCTGGGTGGGAACTTCACCCAGCCTGGAAATGCAGAGGTGACTCTTCTGCTCAGCAGGATTAGAATTGCTCATATGTCTGCTTTTACCTCAGACCTTTACAAACTCCTCACAGATAAACAGGCCCAAAGAGCACCCCAGAGTCTGGGGGCTGCCATGACACTCCTGTAATCCCATTAAACTGCTGGAGAAGGAATTGATTCATCATTGTGAATGTCTCCCCAGTCTGTTACTTGCCAGTGCCTTAAAGGAATGTCTCTTGCTTTGGGCAATGGAAGAAACTTTTGGTTTTCATTAGAGCCTGTGGAAAGCTTGGACTGAAAGCCTCAGGGGTGCTGTTGTGTCCTGCTGCACATAGGTACTGTACCTAGGGATTTTTGAAATAGAGATTTTTCTGTCTCTGTTTCCAGGATTCAGTGAGATCACAGATTACTGGGCAGCAATATACCCTCCCTTCTCCTTGGCTGAAGTGTGAGCATGGAGTTTGGTGCTGAGATCTTTTAATTTTTGTTTTCTTGAGTTGTACTCTGCCTTCTTCATTACTGTGGCATCAGTAGAAAATCAGAATTTCTCCTCATCTTGCTTTTTGTGGGACTAGCTGTTATTTAAGAAGCTGATATTGACAAACTGCTGCTGGGGAATTTTTGAGGCCATTATTAACTAATTAACTAATAATTTATTTCATTTTGGTTTTGGTTTTTTTTCAGAATTTGGGTCAATTACATGGGGAAAAGATGTGTGTGGGGATCTTGTGTGTATTGACAGGTTTTGAACCAGCTGACAATTTTATAAGGAGTGATAGTTCCTTTGTTTCTCCTGTGAGTGTAGGTGACAACCTTTCCTCCTGTAAGAGGGTCATTTTTCTTAGGCTGCATTGCCTGTAAGTTAGAACAAAAACTTGAAATGTTAGTAAATCCAAAATTCAAGCAGCCTGACATTAGATATAGGTAAAATGAAAAATCTGTATTTCAGTGTTCATCTTCTGACTTCAAACTCTTTATGACTTCAGTTGTTCTTTTATTTTTGAAGACAAAAATACAAAAATAATTGAAATTTGTGTTTTTGGAGGAAACATCCATTTAGAACCTGTTTTTCAGAGGGAGAATTAGGTTCTGTTTTATGACCAGAACTCTGCTGTTGCCCAAAGACCACCTCTTGGTGAAAACTGTTTTCATAGTTGTTCAGGCAAGACTTAAGTGCTGTGATTTGGATTTTACATTTTCAGTTTACACATATTTTCATTCTTCTCTGACCACAGGAATTGTTCTGTAGTTTGCTTTTCACTTTTATCTCTTTGCTTGTGGTGATTATTTCTTATTAAAATGCTCCCATCCACAGGGCAATTAATTCTCAGCAATTCCCAGGCTGTGTTGACTTTGTTGGTGGTTGATCTGGTGCAGGCTCAGAGGATCAGAGCAGGGCCCCTGTAGCTGTGTGTGCTGCAGGGGAGCTGTGCTCTGCACTGAATGTGCTCCAAAACCTGGGAGAGAAGTGCCACACTAAACCAAGCCTGGCTGTGATCCAAACCACAGGATCAGCTGGGCTGGGAAAGAACCTGGAGATAACAAGTGCAGCCTTGTGTGACCTAGCATCCATGGGGACAGTTTGGTGGGTCTGCTGCACAGCTTCCGAGCTCCATTTGTGTGCTCTGAGCACCAGTGCTGGGATGGTTCACCATGCAATGCTTGGCTCTCACCAGAGCAGCCTGTGCCTCGTGATGGATGCCATGCTCTGTGCTCTCTAGGAGCCAGACTAGGCTAACCTTGGCTTTACTGGTGTGTGTGCTGTAGAAGGAGATCCCTCCCTCCCTGCCTGTCAGACACAGGGAGCTCTGTCAAACAGCTGGCTGGCCATGGCACTGCAGGTGTTACCTGAAGGTTGGCTGCATGCCTCTGAATGGGGATCCTGGGCCACGTTTCCAGTTAGCAGGGAGACAACCAGGCCAGCCATTTTCCTGAGGTTTGTAGAAGCCTGTAATGGTGATTCCTGGGTGCCACAGCTGCTGGGGCTCCCTGTACAGACACCCAGGTGTCTCCTGGGAGCCTGCACAGCCAGCACTCGGGTCTGTGTGTGCCAGCAGGGAGGGCTGCCTCGGCAGAGCCCGGGAGCTGCTCCCTGTGCCTGGGGACATCTGACCCCTGGGCTCTCCCCTGCCACCCCAGGACAAACATCCTTCTTTTTTGGGGGGCTTAGGAAACACAGCCTGGCAAGTTTTCAGTGACTCTTCTCCCTCCCATCCTGCCTGCTCTTGTGCTGACTCTTTAACATGTGTTTAGGGATTAAATCGACCCTCTAGCTACAAAAGCTGTTATGGGCCTAAAAAGCTTCCAGACTTGTATTATAAACTTTACATCTGAATGGTAACAGGGTTCAAACTCCAGTGTGGTGACTGTCCACAGCTGAGTGGGAAATGAAGACAGATGTGGTTGCTGTCCTCTCCTCAAGGCATTTATAGTTTAAACCAGTGAAGGAGGGTTGGGCTGACTTGCACAAAAGCAGTGCAAGGCATCATCTGCCCAGTTGCACTTAAACCCTTCATTCTCTGTCTCTGAGCTGCACTGTCTGTCTTCATGTTGGCCTATGCTGTTCTCCTTTCTATAAAACCATCAGGACTGGCCTTTTGCAGTGCTTCTTTAGGCTGCCCCCTTTCCTCCTGTGTGTGCAGCAGCCAGTGTTGATCAGGGAACTCTCAGGGACTGTCCTTCCCTGGGATTTGCCTGTGTGCTCCTTTGCCAGCTCTGTCTCCTCGAGCCTGAGGAGCAGGACGTGAGCACTCATTCACACACTGCTCCCTTCTCTGCTGGATGGATTCAAGAGCTGCAGGCTGATTTGGACCCTTCTGCACCTCTGAGGCCGTGGGCTCCCCTGGGTGACCACCATCCATGCCCACAGCCCTGACCCACAGAACTGTGCTGCAGCCCCGAGATGGGGCTGTGTGTGCAGAGAGGAGGGAGCAGGCTGCAGTGGGAAACGGGGATTTGGGCACTCCGTGCAGCAGCCTTCCTGGGTGGCCTTGAGCATATCCCTTACATCTTTCCTGCCCCTCCTTTGCTTCCTCGGGCTTCAGCCTCCCACCTGTAAAATCAGGATGGTCAGGCTTCCTGCTGCCCTTCCTCGGGCTTGGCTGGCCAGGGGCTCAGCTCTCCGCAGCTGATGTTCCCTGTGCAGCATTGGAGGCTGTTCTTGAGCTAAAGGGTTAAAGATGTGCATGGAATGGAAGTGTTCAGAAGCCACAGTTTGCTGTAGGTTTCTAGGGTGGGATTTTCCAAGTTCCTGAAGGTCATGTCTATGTATGGGAGGAACAACAGACTATCACTTAGGCAGCCTAGGAAATTCAAATTTTAAGTCCACATTCAGGCCCCTGAATCAGCGGCTTGAGTTCAGAAGTGCTCACCACCCAGCAGTCTGCTGTGAATGTGGCAGATGTGAACTTGGGGGCTTTAATATTTTGGCAGATGTGCCAGATTTAGGTGGATGGGGAGCCTTGCTGTAGATGCTCGAGGCTGTGGGGTGGCAGTGGCTCTGTGTGCCTGTGTGTTTTCCTTTCCCCCTAAGCCACTGCTTCAGTTCAGAGCCCTAACTCATTCCCAAGGTCAGAGCACACGCTCTGAGTGCCTTGGTTCATCAGCAGATTCCAGACTGCCAAATGCATTTGGTGGTCCTGGGTGTTTTCCAAGCGAGAGAGTCACAGAGACCTGACAGTGAGCACATGTTATTTTCACACAGGGATCTTCTGGCTTTCAGCTCACTGGCTGTGCTCACTCGGTAGAAACAGGAGTGAGGGGGTGGTCCCAGCAGGTCAGGGTTCAGTCCAGTGGTAGGGCAGGGTGGGGAAGCTTGGGTTGCAGCTGCCTACACAAAATCTGACCTCAGATTAACCAGACAGCTTCAGTTTCCACTACTGCTGTCCCAAAGCCTCCACGAGCAAAAATAACCAAAGCACAAGAAAAGGAAAATAGATCTTTGGAGTCCATACAAAATGAAGAAAAACTTCTTTATTGTTCTTTGCAGTTTATGGATTGTCTGTGTCTCTGAGTAGCCCCTGCTGAGAGCAAACCTCTGGTGTTCTGGGGCCAGCAGCACAGGGGTGCACAGGTTTGTGGGTGCTCAACAGGCTGGGCCAGATCCTGAGCTGATGTTCATCTACAGAGCCCTGCTGAAGCTGTGCCACTTTGCACCAGTTAAGGATATAATTCCTGAATGTAATAATTTACCTCATTATCCCCTTTAAAGTTTAAACTCCTCTTCTTTATCTTCTACCTCTGAAAGCAGAGCTGTTTTTTATTAGCTAATGGGTTCATAGGAACGGGGTGTTTTTATTAAATATTAAAAAATCCAGCATTTACCTTGACTGAAAGGCTTGTCTGCCTTTAGTCCTGGTTGAGGCTGACAGTGAGGAATGTAGGCTGCTCTTGCCAAGTCCTGATACGGTCCAGCAGCAGAGTTCTGTGAGTGGGGATGAGTCTCCCTCCTCAGAACTGATCTTACTGAGTTTCCATAACCAAGGACACACTTTCAGAAAGGCTCAGACTGGCTTCTTTTTCAGAAACTGCTGAGTACTGAGTGCTCATCTTCCTTTGAAAAACTTATGTTCAATTTTATGCCAGAAGCTTCTGAGTGCCAGGCACACTTAAAAGGCAGTCTGTGAGTGTCATTTGAACCATGTTCCCACATAACACATTTTACACATTTTCAGGCAATCTGATTTTTTTTCTAACAACAGTGTTGTTAAGTGAAGGGTGGCAATGGTGTGAATAGCCTTAAGGAAAATCAGAATTGTCCTAAAACTTCATTCATGTCTTGCAGTGAACTTATCTGAACTCTTGGAATAATTTGAAGATCTGAGAAGAAAGCAGCTCTGTTTTTCATGCCTTCATACACCTGTGTGCTCTGTCAGGTTAAAACTGGTGCAAAAACATTTTGCTGAAGAACTTTAATTTCTGGCCTCATCAGAAGGAAGATGCATCATGTAACTTGCCAGACCAATCCAAATGCCACTGTATTTAAGCCCAGAAGTCTTAAATTTTTTGCATAAGAATTTGTGAAGCTTTCAAAGCTCCTTTAGTAAAGTTGGACATTGTTCCCATAGACTGTGCGTTTCAGCTCTGCTGACTTTGTCCATAAGAAATTAAGTTCTTCCTTAGGCTTTCATAAATAGCTGTTGTTCAAGTGGTGCTGTGGACTGAAGCATCCTCAAGCTCATGCAAACAGGCTTTTTTATTGCAAAAGTATTTGTAGACAGTAGATGCAATGAATTATAAGAAATGTCTGATATAAGTTGTCAGTAGTCAGAACCTGAAATACCATTGAACTCTGATCTGTATCTTTAGGTACAATCCAGATAGGGAATTCTGCTTTCTCTAAATTGGTGATAAAACTTGCATTGACTTCAGTACACAAAGTAATTTTAAAAATTAGATTTTTTTTTTATTATTTTGAAGTCAATCCCTCCTGCTTAATATTCAGTGCAGGCACAGAGTTGCAGAGTCAGTGGTGATTGGGGTGGGGCTGTGCCCAATCATCCCTAATGGGGCACAGGTGAGCAGCACAGGTGAGCAGCGCTGGAGGGAACGAGGGCACACAGGTGCAGGGCATCAGCATCAGGGGATGAAAGGGTGGGTACAGAGGCAGCAGGCCAGATACTGCAGCCTCCTGAGGGGATGTGGTGTTACTCTGTGTGGGCAGACTGCTGAAGCCTTCTGAAGAAGTAAGGTGTTATTCTCTTTGGCTTGGAGCTTTCTGATATTGTAGGGTGATATTCTGTGTGTTGTGGCCAGCTGTGGCCTGTGCTGTGACAATTCAGTGTGGTGCAGAGATATTCTATTAGAAAGCTTCAAGGTGGAGCTCTGAGTTTGGTTTCTAGGAATGTGTTTTCTCATTGCTATGGCTGCAGGCTTTTCCAAAATTCAAGGTTATCTTTGGAAGTCATTAAGGTGAATAAGAGAGGAATAACTGCGCTGGTGGATGGTATTTGAGGGGAGAGCTTCCTATTCCCACAAAGGAAGGATTGAGGTACCTTTTCCTGGGGAGGTCTGGCCCATTTCAGTGATTTATGTGGACAAATGTGGTTGGACAGGCTATGGCTCCATCCTTCACTCCTCTCCTTCCACACTGCCAGGAACAATCCATGCCAGAATGTTCTTAAGGTATGGCTTTGTAGCTCTTGTGGTGCTTGGTCCCACAGTCACCCAGAACAGGCTGAGTCACCAGTGCTGTGTTGTTAGGGAGATGGATTTTCGAGTTGGGTTTGAATGGATTTCCCTGACTTACTGAATGTTGCTGAAATACAGGTCTAGAAACAGGTTTTCAAAGCCAGCTTGCATCCAGTTGTGGCTCAGTGAAGACCATGCTAAAGCTCCTTTATGCTCATTTCAGCTGAGTACTTTTCAGTATTTTTTCCATGTTTTCTGATTAGTTTTTGTTGCTTATATTTGCACTGAATGGTATCACTGCCAGTTGGGGTCAGTCCTCCTGTGTCTTAAGTACTTGTAGATGGAAGAACTGATTTCTGCTCTACTTCCTCATCTCTTAGTCCGTCTCCATTTGCGATTGTGTGCAGCCATCGTTTGGGGTGATGAAAGGGCAAAGGTGATGTCCATTTACTTTCCTGCAGATGGCAGATAATTTATAAGAGCTCTGCTGCCTGGTGCATTCCCACTTTCTCACAGCCATGTCAGTGTGCAAAGGTGCCTTCCAGCTGCAGATGTTAAGCAATGAAGGGCAATAAACATTGAGTTTTGGCTGACATGTAGAAAAGTATTAGTTTTTAGAATAATAAAGCTGTTTCTTAATATAGAAAATCACCATATTTTTGAAAAATGATGTTGAAATACAATTTTTTTGTACTGACTGAGACAAAGTTAGAAAATATCTGGGTGGGAAACCCATGCTCTGACTGGATTGCTCATCCCTACATTTCAATGTGATGACATAACCTTACAGAGTATCTTAAAACAAAGGACTTTGCCGCTTTCTCCTTTGTTGCCTTTTAACTCAGTGACATCTTCCTTCCCATGACTTGTTCCATTATCCTCAGCATGGCAAGTTTAGCATGAATGTACTCCCTTCAACATGAGTGAAATGATTAAATCTGCTCTGATTAATTGTTTCAGTATGTTGGAAGAGAGATCTTTCTTCTCCCCTCCTTTCCTGTGTGTTTTTCTGGCAGTTTCTGTAGTGGGCCGGGCTCTGTAAAGTAAAGCATCCCAAAGCACACCTGGAGCCAGGTGTTTGGGATTGCCTGAGCTGTGCCTTATCTCAGCACCTCCCTGCATCCCTCACTGTGCCCTGGGACTCCCTCGTGCAGCCTGCTTTGGGGCACTTCATTTTCTCCCCTTGGTGGGACAGCAGTGAGGTGAGAACAGGCAATTCCCTGGGTCAGGGCCCCACACCAGCCCAGCTAATTCAGCTGTGTGGGGCTGTGGAAGCTGCCACAAGTGAAATATCCACAGGGTTAGGCACTGCTTGTCCTGGCAGACCTGTGCCTGACCTTCTGCCCTGGAAGCGGCAGCACAAGGCAAGAGTCTGGCAGGCTCCCTCAGGATTTTAATGACTTTAAAATCTTAATTTACTGCCTCTGTGTATGGGTGCAGGAAGTGAAGATGTTGAGACAGTCCTGTGGCAACCTATAAAATTCCTCCTGTTCATGTTTCTGCCTCAGATAGATTGATCCACTTTTTGTCTTCCAGTGCAAAGTGCACCTAAGCTTCTGAAACTGGAGTTTTAGAAGAATTGTGATTTCCGACAGACATTGTTCCTCTGGCTAGGCAGAATCAGTTTTATTAATAAGATTTCACTATTGTTTTTCTGTCTCTTTTTAATGTGCTTGACTGTTGAATTATGCTAAATTATGTGCATGTTAAGTGATAAAATATGTAATGCTCCAATGGGGTGGGAATTAATAGTGGAACTGCCTTAGTTTTCTCTTTTGTTTTTTTGCCATAAACCCCATTAAATGTCTGTTATGTAGATGGCTTTGTCAAAGGATTCATAAGAAAGGAGGATGGGAGGAGGGGGGAAAACCCCGAAGCAGAGCCTTGCTCCCTTTGGACAGATGGTGAGGGCTGAGCCTGTGTGGATTTGTTATTGCCCTAACTGAAATCCCATCGGTGTGTTGTTCCCAGGCCGTGCAGGGATGCTCCCGGGACGGGGAGAGGAGTGCCCTGCAGAAATGCAGAGCTGTGCAAAGGCTCCAGGGGGCTGCGGGGATTCCAGCACCGCCTGGGCTCTGGCTGCTGAGCCGGGGGCAGGCACTCCCAGCTGCATCCCTCTGCCTTCCTTCTCCCCTGGAAATCGCTGCGGGGAATGCATGGCCCCAGGCAGCATGGCTGGAGCCTGGGAAAGCACTGCTGCTCTGGGGGAGCTGGGTTAAAATATGGTAAATTAGGGGCAGGGCCTGCAGTCACAGAACCAGCAAATGAAATACAGTAGGGCTGAGTTTGTGCAGCGCTGCAGTTTATCACCAGCTGATGAATTATGAAAAGATGTGAGTGGTGGGTGGGACAGGGAACAGCTTTGATTCCTGGGGCGAGCTGTGGAGGTGATGCTCCAGGATGTTCTCCTGATGGCACATCTGGAAATGTGGAGCTGTGCTTTAATCCTGAGTGTTGGCACAATTCCCAGCAGCAGAGCAGGAGCAAGTGCATGCATCCATGCTTGGATGTCAGAGCAACAGTTTTACACACAAAACACAGGATATTTTTAATCTTAGCTAATTCTGTTTGTCCTCAATACCTGTGAATTTTGGCCTTGCCCTCGAGTGCCCTCTCAAGAATGTCAGTGTTGAGTACATGATTTCATCCTGACTCTGGTGTGCATTTGAAGCCAGAGATGAGGTCCAGGTCATTGTCACAGCCCTGTGCAATCCAGAGTTCAGTGGCTTGAGCTGACTTCCTTTATCCTCCAGCATGTCAGGAGAAGTTACTCTGTAAGTCCATACAGTTTAGACTTTGCACTTTAATATTTTTCTTTAGCTAACTTTCTTTTGATCATTAATCATCAGGAATGGTGCTATCTTATGTTCCTGTCAGAAAAAAAAAGTGAGTTTAGCCTTAAAAACTATTAGAGGTTCTGGTGTCTCTGATTTCAAAACTCCCTGCATTGCTCAGCCCTGTGGAGGGCAGGTCTGAGGAAAGAGCAGAGAAAACAAATTGCCCTTTTAACTCAGGGATGAAGAATGCTCTCACTGACACTTTCCATTTTTCATACAGAACTGATGTGTTTTAGGGGCAATCTTCCTGTCCTCTTGCATTTTCAGAATTGGTAGAAACCAAGAACACACATTACAAAGGGCTCAGTGCTCATGTGGCAGATGTACTTTCATCCTGAGAAGATGCCTTGTATTATAGCATGTATTTTTGTATGTGGATGGTTTTATGTCAATACCTTAATTGTTGTTGAGCCTTTGATGGATTGCATTGTAACAAGCATAGGAATACCAATAGGGCAAGTTCAGACTAGAAAAGTTTTCAAAATTAAGAGATTTCAGAGTACTTTTCCTTTTTAAAGCAGCTCAGGAAAGACTTTCTTACACCTGGAAAAATGGCTGACAGAACTTCTGAGTCCTGATTTCAAATTTTGTTCCCTTCCTGACTTTTTTCTTTCTCCTTTCCATTTTTTTATTCTTGTCACCCTTTATCCTTTTCTACTCAGACCCATCATGGAGACAGAAAGAAAGAATAAAAGGCCCTTTCAAAGTTTGGAACTTTAGCTTCCCACTTCCATGGGAGAAAATAAAAGCTTTCCAAAGTTGGATACAAAGTTTTTCCATGCTCTTGGTGGCATGAGCAGCTGTATGTATGTACATATTCATAAAGCTCTGATGGCAGAGTGGAAATTCTCTCTTCAGTAGAACAATATAGTTATTTGTTTGCTTTCCTTAACAAAAACCCCAAGTTGGCCCTGCTAAAATCCAGAATAAACCCAAAAAATCAGGAATGCCAGTGATGAAACAGGCATCTAATTTCCAAGTTTAATGAAGAAGTGGATAGACTTATTATCCATTGTCTTTCAAACTCGGCCATCTCCTATGCATGGGAATATGCAGGTTGAGAATAAAACCCCATCTGTTGGGTAGGACAAAGTTGAGATTATTCATTAGTGGAAGTGCTTCTTTCAGGACTATTTTGAGCATCAGATAGCCTGCTGAATAAGGTACATACATTAACTTTGTCTTTTGTGGGACTGACCTCTTGGTGGCTTTTTGACTCTGGTTTATTGTAGTCTCCGTAGGTGTACAATCCATCCAGTCACTCTGTAATGTCATGGTGCATTACTCTTGAGGCAGAACTATGACACCTTTTCCTTACACGTGTGCCAGAAGATGCCAAAAAGCTCCAACTTTTTAGGCTGTGCCTCTGTTTGAAAATGACAAGGAAGCACTGTGGTGTGAGAAGCTGACACTTCCAAGGGGGATGCAGTGTAACTCGCTTATTCCCCTGCTGCAGCATTGCAGTTTGCTTTGTGCCCTCAGCCTTTGTGCCTGAGCATTGGTGACCCTTGAGGGCTCCATGCAGTCCCTGTGGAGCCTTGGGGTGTTCCACACCATCCCACAAGTGAAGCTCCAGTAAAATGCCTTTCCTGTAGGCAATCCCCTTTCCTCTCAGGGCTCTGCCAGCTTCCCTTTGTGCTTTCTGCTTGCTGTCTGGCAATTTCAGCTGGACCCATCCTGCCCTCTGGGATCTTCAGGCTGACTCTATGCAGTTGTTCTCAGGAGAGGCACAGTATTTCCTGTGCCCTGTAGGACCCACAACCCACCAAGGAGCAAGATGAGCACATGCTTTGACTCCCATTTCTTATTTTAGCAGCAAATGTGATGCATAGCACCAATACAGCAAACTGGGGACAAATTAAGTGGTTTTTACCTCTCTGAAAACCTCTCAGGCAGCAGATGAGGCTTTGCATTTGGCTGGTGATGGGGTGAGGGGTGGTCAGTTGACCCAATGGACATGAATAGGTGCAAGGATGTGAGGATATGGGGCTGGTTTGTCCAGGAAGCCTTGCAGGAGGGCTCCCATGCTAGGAAAGCTGCTCTGGGAGCTGAGGTGGCTGCTGACAGAACACACTGCCCACTCAGCAGCAGGGTAAAGGGGTGTCTGTGAACCAGCCTCAGGCTCTGGTGGGAGTGAGGGGCCTGACTGCTGTCCTGAGTTTCCTGACAGCTCCTCCAGAGCCAGAGATATGAGGGAGGATACCTGGGGAGGTGGCTTACTGAGGGGGAGATGGTACCTGGGTACATGGCTCACTGAGCTGACACAGGCACTTATTTTGAAGTTGTTATGAAAAACATGAAGCTGAGTTTATCATGCTGACTCTCCCAGCCAGCAGCATGGGGAGCTCTGGGATTCACTTTTTTAAAATTTAAATTCCAGTTTTTCTGCAGGTTTATTTTTAGGACTACAGTAGATCAATAGATATCTTTTCCTCCATTTCCTCTCTCCTCTCTACCTGGAGTGGGCCATGTCCTGTTCTGTTACCTATTTGAACATTAATCTGTATTGAGGGTCCAGGACAGTTTCTGCTCACAAGAGATGAAATTGGTGTGGGGATGCAGGTGTGTGTTCTGAGTGTTGCTTGCTCATAATCTGCAAAATGCCTGAGTCATCTCTCAGGGCCTCTGTAGGGTGTCCCTGTGCCCGTTCCCTGCTGAGCAAGAACTCTGCAAATATTGTGAACAGAGAGAAACCTTCCTTGCTGCTCACAAGGCCTTTCCCATTGCAAGTCCCTTAAAGGTAATATCAGTGCAGGTTTTGTAGAAGTTTTGAACATTGCTCGCTGCTGGGGCTTGTGAGATGTTTCTAACAGCTCCATCCAGTGGCTTTGGCCATAATGTAGTGTGGGGCTTGCCTCACAGGGCTTCGGGACCTTTGGGGCTGGAAAATGCAGCTCTGAGACAGATGATTTGGCATTTTGCACCTTGCAGAAGGAAGTGTAATTGATTTAAAATGAGAGATGTGGTGTTTGTTTTGCAATTACCTGTGAGGAGTTTTTATTCTCCTTGCAATCAAATGGCTTCCACCTCTTGGTGTGCAAGGGGAGACCGTCCCTCTTCAGTGGCTGGAACATAAATTATGCCTGTTAGGAAGATGAATTGAGTCCCTGTGTACATGGAGTTTCTAGTTTTAAAGAGAAAAATATCCCAGGTGAACTCACTCATGAAGGAAAGACCTGCTCTGCAGTTCAGGAGAGGCTGCTGGAATTGTTCAACAAGCTTGTGATGTCTCATTTTTGTTGAAAAAATGCCAATTTCTTAATACAAAGACTGATTTTGAAAATGATATTTAGTTTCAAAAGTTAGTTGTTTCCCTTCTGTTTTGAACAAAATATTTTAATCCGATTTTTATTTTAAATCTTGTATCTTTTGTGGGAGCGATGCAAGTAGATATTCAGGCTGCAAAAATTTGAGATTTCAATATTTTTGTCACAATCAGGATGGGAAAAAGCTTTCAAAATCTCAAAAATTCTCATGGGTCAGGGGAAAGAAAAGGTTTCCCACAGAGCTGTAGTGAATGGGAGTGTTACCATGAACTTCCCTGTGCCTTGGATCAGGCCCTGAGAGCGTATCAGAGACTTTGTCAGCCTCATTGATTGCACAAACCAGCCTTGTTATGAGGAAACATTCCTGGGCCAGACAGAATTCTGACATTTGTCTGTAGCCTTCACATTGAGGAGAGATTATTGTCTCTGGAGGGCCATTCTTAATGATTTAAATCTGAGGTAGATGGTTTTTTCTGGCAGTGTGTGTGCAATTTAATCCATATATTGTTGGGAATAATTGGTGTGAGCACAGAGCTGCTCTGTGGCTGTGGTCAGTCAGCACTGACTGCCTTGAAACTTGCTGAGTAGGTGGGATAAACTACAAGAGGACCTGGAAAACCAAAGCAAAAACTAAAGAAAAATAGTCAAGGAGATAGTCAAAGTAGGGGAATGTGGAAGTAGGAATGATTCCCACTGGGATCCCTTTGGAAGCAAACAAGCTCAGTTTTAGAGCGTTTCCTCTTGGTAATTACATGTTGGATAACATCACACAGCCCTATGACCAAGCACATGTAAAACCCGTGTTTGTTTCCTTCCCAAGGAGCTGGATGGGGACTCGAGGCCCATCCTCTGAGCAAGGGCTGCTGTGTAAACTGTACCACCCAAGGAGCAGCCCTGGGAGGCAGTGACTCACTGCCACGCTGCTCAGGCTCAGATCCCTCCCTGCTTTCCCTCCTCAGGCTGTGAAACAGAGAGGTTCTGCTCTTTGCTTTGGGCTTTTTCTCTTTTCTGTCTCCCCCAAAGACCAAGTGACTGCAGTGCCACAGCTATCCTGGTTAGTGGCTGGTATTGCAGGAATAATGCTTGGAAGGGATGGGGCAGCCGCAGCTGCTCTGAAGAACCCTTTGCAGTGTCTCACCACACTGAGTCAAACATTTCTTCCTGATACCCAATCTAAACCCACCCTCTGTCAGTTTAAAGCCATCATCCCTTGTCCTTGTAAATAGTCCCTCTCCATCTTTCTTGTAGGCTCCCCTCAGGTACTGGAGAGTTGCAATTCCTTCACCCCAAAGCCTTCTCTTTTCCAGGCTTCCCAGAATTCCAGTTCTCTCAGCCTTCCCTCATCCCCTGGGGGCAGGGATGTGTGGACAACTCCAGCTTGTATCACACCCCAGTATCAGAGTAACCTATGGAAGTGAGTTATTTCTCAAGCCCAGCTTAGCAAAGCATTTCAACACACTCTCTAATGCTTTTAAATGTTGATTGGATTTAAATATGTGCTCAAAAGCAAGTGCCCTAATGCTTCACCAGAGAAAAATGTTGTTGTGGGATGATATTCCCCTGCAAACATGTCTGCTCCACGCTGCAGTTCTGCACATTGCTCCCACCTCCTCTGCATTCCTGCCCTGTCCTGTGCTGAAAGGGCTTCTTGCTGACTTCAGTTTTGGACACCTCACTGCTTGCTAACTAGAAAAACATTTTAGACATTGTTTGTCAGGGCTCGGCACTGTCTGTTAGCGTTGCTGCTGTGTACTAATGATCTGTTTGGATAACAAGCAGAATGGGGTGCATGGAATATTGCTGGTAGTACCTTACAGAACAAGACATCCTCAGCAGTGCTTCCCCCCAATATGCAAGGTCCAGTGTGGGACACATCTAGCATGTTGAACTGATTAGAAAGGTATTTGAATAGGAAAAAAAGCCATATTTAAGCTAACAGGTTGAATTTTATTTTAGCCCCAAGAGCTAATTTTGCAAAAGAAATCAGGCCTCCCATTTCCCATCCCTTGGCACCCATGCTTCCTCCTTTTCTTTCCATGATTGCATTAATTGTCAACTGAAAGACATTCAATCCATAGGTTAATTTCTTCAACATGAGTAGTTTAAGGGATACTGCTCCTAAACATCCATCATACTGTTAATTTACCATAAACCTGTACAAAACACAGCTTCAGGAGGCTCTTTTGAAACTGCAGTTATAAATATTTCACTCAAATTATTAGATCAATTTTGAAGACAACCTCTTATGTTTGTTAAAAATGTAATCATTTTTGACTTTGATTTTTAATGAATGTTAGTGAGCTGAAAGAAACCATATCCTGCAGTTTGTGTGGTGGGTTTGTTTTGTTTTGATTTTAACCTTCCACCTGTTGAACCTGTTGGTTGTTGAGCGTGTCAGTGATGGAACATTTGGGGTAAGAAGTGTCAGGATCT
The DNA here is from genome assembly GCF_028018845.1 of Melospiza georgiana. Classification (NCBI taxonomy): domain Eukaryota; kingdom Metazoa; phylum Chordata; class Aves; order Passeriformes; family Passerellidae; genus Melospiza; species Melospiza georgiana. Next base: position 11,261,224 of record NC_080432.1, on the reverse strand, counting down.
GAGATAGGGCAGTTTGGAGCACACAGCACTGCTGTCCCTTACCTAGGGACAGAACTCACGTCCCTGCCAGTGCAGACTCTTGCTGTGCTAGCGTGCATGGGCTGTGTCAAGGATTTGAACATCCTGGGAGACTTTGAGACCATTGCTGTACTTATTTCCCTGGGGGCAAGGCTGTAGCTGTGCTCTTGGCCTCCCTGCGGAGTGGTGTGTGGATCTGCTTGGGCAGAGCATGAAGGAAATCCTGGGTTAGACTCAGCTTTTCTCCACTTTGCTTCAGAGTGACATGGCTGCCCCTTTCCGCACTCTGTAGTGTTCAGTCCTGAGATTGAATGCTGTACTTCCCTAATTACATCTGCCTGCATGTTGCTGGGGGATTGCCACCAACTGATGCTAACCAGTCCTTAATTGGAAAAGAATATTTCCTACTCATCTCACTTCCACGGTGAGCTGATAAAATAAAGAGCAGCTTCCACGGTGCAACTGATAAAATAAAGGCTTGGCTTTGCACAATAAAAAGCTATGTTTCCTCTGGGAGGTAGAGGGGAATTCTGGAGCTTCTGATGCTCTTACAGGAGAAAGCCTCATTTGTTTACTGGAAATAATTCCTGTTTCCCTGCCTAACATAGGTGAATATTTAGCTAATGCATTCCACCTGCCAGAGTCACCAGAGAAACTCCAGAGACAAGCTTCAAGCTGCTCCTAAAGGCTTCTAGTAACATGTCTGTTGAATTGATAAACAGCAAAAGTATGTGAAGGATTAGTGATTTTATTGATTTTCTTTTTTTTAAGGTCAGTTTAGAAAAGAGAAGCTGTGCTCATTGCCAGTTGAGTGTTTCTCATTTTTGGGTATCATACTGGATACTGTAGATGCCAATATTTGAGTTTCCATTAACATAACTTTTGGGGCTAGGTAAAGTACAAAATCTTGCACTTTTATATTTAAAGGAAACTTCAACTACCTCCCTCTCCCCTCTCACCACATCTCACTGGTGTGAATATGTCCCTCTTTACATGTAGGGCCTTTCAGAAATGCTGGCTGGATGGATGTTACAAACTGAGCAGTGAGTGTCTCATACTTGCACATCTTGTGCATGAATGAGCTTTTCTCCTTCCCACCTTGTAGAGTTTTGCTCCTGGTGTGCAGCTCTCCCCTGCTCCCATCAGTGCTGGGTACACCCAGCAGAAATCAGGGCTGCAGAGCTCAGGCTGTCACAAAAGTGACGAGGCTGCTGTAAGGAAGAGAAATTGAAAGAATTAAGCTTGTGCTGGCTGCCTTGTGGGTATCTCTTAGCGAGAGGTAGCAGTGAAAAACAATGTTTATTCATTAGGAGATAATTGCTTGGAGCTGGATGCATTTCTGCCTTCCATGCTGGTTTGCTTTGAGTGCCTTGTGTTTGGGTTTTTCTTTCTCCTCACTGTAATTTGCTGTGCACTGGTGGGGATAAATGTCATCAAAGGTCTGAAGCTTTTGATGTTTCTCATATAAGATGCAAATGTTGAACAGATGAAAATTATTTGCTAATAGGTAAATAAATATCAAAAGCAGCAGTAGAAATAAAACCTCCTTGTGTAATAGTGTGTAAAACTTCAAGTGACTTCTTTAAACATTGGTCAGGCCCTTCTTTGTGATGTATGTGAATATTTTCAGGCAGAGGCATCCTCGTATTGTTAGAGCTCATTTTCTTTTAGACCACACTTGAAGCACTCTGGGGAAGTGTAGAACCAGTGAATCTTTCTGGAAATATTGGAGCTGAGGGACAGAGGCAGGATGGAGCCTTTCAAATGACAGTGGTTCCCATCCACTTATCTGCTCAGCTTGAAAGACTCTTCCTGTCTGTCCAATCTGGCAGAAGTCTCTGCGTGCTCTGTACAGACTCCTGCAAGCTTCTTGTACTCAGTATTGAGTTTATGGGGTCCTCATGCATGTCTGAAGCTTCTGCAGGCTGCTGTAATAAATAATGGGCAGCTGAAAACCATCTAAAATCAGGATTTCAGATTGAAAGGTGAACTTGTCTTGCCTAAGTCACTGGAAGAGCTATTTTGCTGCTAATCATTGCAGCCCACTCAGAGCAAGCCAGAAGAGCTGCTTGGCCATTTTTTATTGTGACAGCCTGAATCTTTGTAGTACTGCAGCTGAAATCTGGGAAAGGATGTTGGGCTGGACATGCTATATCGTGACTGGTTTTTGGCTGATTGCTGTTTAGGGGTCAAGGTGCTTTGCCCTTTGGGTTTATTCACTTGCAGCTTGGAATGGCTGAAGTATTAAAACCCTTAAGTGCATTTCTTGTCAAGGACCTCTTAAATCAAACACAGCTTAAACGAGTCACTGAAAAGAAACAGTTTCCACTTCTCCCTTAATCTGTCTCCCATGCCCAGTAATTGATGTTTGGTTTCATGAGTCACATTGGCTCCCCTCAGGTTAAATCCTGCAGCCTAATCCTGCACATCTTCCGTGGTCTGTGTCTGGGCTGGGACATGGGGAAGGCTCTGCAGGACTGGGGACTGCCCGAGGGATTTCTGCAGGAACTTGTGGTGTTTTTACCTGGAGGGGAAAGAAACTTCAGGGGAAAAACAACATCTTTGTTTCTTGGTGACTGGGGAGGTGTCCTGGGTTGGTCTGGGGCTTCCCATGGCATGAGGGGCTCTGTTGTGTGAGCATGCAAGGTGTGGAAGGGTTTGGGACCTGGTGTTACAGCACCTGTGAGGCAGCTAAAAACACATCTGAGGAGGGCATTGTAGGTATCTCAAGCAAAGATTTCAGCAGGGCTGGGGGTTAAAGCAGGCATGGCAGCCAGGATGTGCTGATTCCTGTGAGTGTGGGCTTCCCCACTTAGGAGGAGGGAGTTGAGAATGTGTGAGCTGTGGTACTTTGGTCCCTGTCACTTCTGCAGAGAAGCTCTTCTGAGCTGGCCAAGACATGGTTAGAATTTTTCAAAAGACTGAACAGCCATTCTCTTGCCTGATTTCTTCTGATCTAGTCTCCTGTTACAGAAAGGGGAGAAAAAGCATCTAGTACTGCAATTGGGAGTTCTTTCTGATGTGAAGGAAAATGTGACTGTAGTGCCCATTTTCATTACAAAGCAAACTTTCAACAGCAGAAATTTGTCATATCATATTGTTGTCATTAATGTTGCTGCTGAAGAAACAAAATATATTTGAAGACAAAAGAGCATCAACATTTTCCTGGCTGCTGCCAATCACTTTAATTAACAAAGAGGAAGGAAGTTGTGTTCTTGTCTTCACTTGGTTTGCTGCCCCAGTGCTATACATAGTAGAGAATCTGTGTCTCGCCCCTTTTGTTTGTTTTATTTTTTCCTGTTGTCCCTATGATTTGTTTACTTTCATAATCAGACCAATTAACATGCTGACAGAAGAGAACCACTTGTGGAATTTTATTTTTTCCCCTCTGAGTGTGGAGCAAAGTTGAGCAGCTGGATAGCCTGGTCTGTGGTGCAGGAGGGGAAGCTGCAGTGGGGGTTTCAGCAGACACGTGCCATCGGTGGCTCCCCAACCCTGCAGGTGTGACATCAATCAGGCTGTGTGCCCTGCTCCAGGGTCCAGGGGCTGTGCCACCACCTGCATGGCCCCTGTGTGCAGGGTCACTGCCTGGCCCTGGCTCTGCAGGGCAGCTTCGCTTCGCTTCCTGAGCCATTCCTGCCAGCACCTGCAGGGCATCGCTTTCCACTGCCTGATGGATGTGCCCACAGCCCAGTGGGCACTCTGCAGGGCTGAGCACCCAAGGAAATCAAGCATGATGCCCATGGTCCTACCAGAGCCTTCTCACTTGTCCTGCTCTCTGAGTGTTTTGAAAGGCTCTTATAACGGGGCAAGCAAATATCAGTCTGGCACTTGGTCCACAGGTCTGCCATGCCTTAGCAATGCTTGGAAAAGAAATGGCTTTTAAAAGGTTTTGCAGTGCTTGGATGTAAATAAATTTCTCCCTGTTACATCACCTGAGGCATCAGGGCTGGGAACAGGCAAATACTTACAGCCCCTCTTTTCCAGCAGCCATGTGGAATATAAGTTGTAGGGTAGAAAAGTAATAAATTATTTGCATTCTCTCTTCCTTCCATATCTGACTCTGTAGTCCTCTTGAGTTTGGCTGCTTAGTTGGTGGGGATTTTACATATTTTAAATCTAGCACCTGCATGTCAGACATGTCACATAGTCCTCGTGTGCAGGGTGACACAGAGGGTCCATCCTTGGACCGTGATTCCCATCAGTTCTCCGCAGTGAGATCCTTCAGGGAGTCGTGTGCAGCTAGCCCCAGATGGCACAGCACAGAAAAAGCCATCTATGAGGTGGTTATCTGTGTTTTAATTCAATAAAATGGCTTGCTGCACTTCTTCCCCTGGGAAAATATCCAGTGGTACAGATTTGGTTCCAGTCAAACCTTGCAGTGTCAGTATCTACAGAGACAGACCTAGTTTCCTTCAGGCTTAGGAGTCAAACAACTTGGGAACTGTTTCCCTCCTCCCTCCCCCCCAGAGATGCTGCTTGCTAGACGGGCTTTCCCAAATTCTCACAGCTCTAATCTGGATCCCATTCAGTGTGACAGGCTCCTGCCCGGGTTCCCACAGCTGGGGAGTGTTTTGAATTCCAGCCTCGTGAACTCATATCAGGCTGCATGGGCTAATGCTCCCAGCACAACCTAGAGCAGCTCTCTGATGACAGAGTGATGGGGAGCTGAGGCTCTGCTCTGTTAGTGATGCTCACTCACTTGGGCTGCTCTTCCCCTGCTCTGCACAGGAGCTGGCTGCACTGCCTCACAGAGGCATTTCACTGGAATGGAGGTGGAAGGAAAATCACTCAAGTGTGCTGCTTGCAGTAAACCAACCTGCTGCAGTCAGAAAAGTTATCAAATCCCAAGGGTCACAAATATGGCTAACAATACCACTTAAATAATTGCTGCCACGTCCAGCTGAATCCTTCGAAAGGAAAGCCCCAGGAAAATATGTCCCATTTTGTCGCATGACATTCCTGCTCCACCTTGGCTAAGCAGTGTTTCAAATAGCAGGGGAGTAGAGGTGTCAGAGTGCAATGGGCACAGCGCCCTCTGTTCAAGCCTGGTGTGGAAATTGCCATTGGATTCAGTGCCTTGGACCAGTTCAGGGGTTTGCTGCTCACGTTCAGGCACCTCCAGCACATGGTTGGATTTGGGGGGGTATTTGGACCCTCTTTGGGAATGTTATTTCTGAGGTACAACTGAGGAGAGATGTAGAAGAGGAAATTCCATGGAGCTGATAATTCTGCACATCACCCACAGCAGTTTGACAGGCTGTGCCAGGGCAAGATTTAATATATGTTGTCCACACTTTGAGTCTTCAGTTGTTTTTTCTTTAAATTCCAAAACAACAACAAAATAAACCTCTCCTTTGGAATGAAAAGCAACTGTGCATCAAAATGGAAATGATTGGTGGCACGTGTTGAGAGCATGGGAAGCAGTGGGTGGAAGTCAAGCATTTTGCCTGCAATTATACAGTTCAGAATGCTATTAGGGAGCTGTTTTACTTAAATTTGTGGGGGTGAAGCTGCACTAGAGGCATGTGAGAAACAGGACTTCACTCTGAAGCGTTTTCAAAACACTTGAATGTTTGTTTTTCCTTTGATGTTTACACAACTGCATCTTATGACTTGCTCATCTTTATCCAATGAGTACCAGTCAGGAATCTGAGTGCTGTGTGGATGGGAAGTAGCTTTCTTCCATGGAGAGGATGTAAAGAAAACAATTTACTGGGAATCTGTGAGTGGATGTCTCTGTTTACCAGACAAGCCTGCTCTGGGAGGAGGTCAGATACCCAGAATGTTCTTCAGTTTGTGGCCAGCTCCTGCACTGGATCGTTGCTGGGCAGAAAGTCAGCCAGGAAGATGTGGGTCAATTAAAAATATTGTGTTAGTCAGAACTCCGGAGCCTGACCAGGGATAATAAATCCCCAGAGTGGGCAAGTAGACCTTTGTGCCTTAAAATAAAATGTGCCTCTTTTGCTGTGTTCTTGTAGGCCAGTAGAGGCTTTTCCATATAGGCTTTTTTCCACACCCTCTTGTGTAATCAGGTGGTTCCCCTTGAGTGATTTTGCATGTGAGAAATGACTTCTGTATGGTTGAAGGCAGGACTAGAAGGGATTTGCCCACCAAAAACAAACCTCTCTGTAAGTGACCTGTTCTACAATCCCATTTGTACATCTATTGGGCTGTGTAAATTTGGATGTTTGCCATCTGTTGAGGGGCAGTTTCAGATCTTTGCTCCTCAGATACTTCAAAAATCTCATTTCCCCTCTAAATGTGGTAGCACTCAACCCTTTCCAGGTGGCAGGATCATCCTGTGCAGACAGGGCTGTTTAACCTGGATATCCTCTAAAATGTGATACATCTCCTCAGCACTTGTGGCAGAGAGGAGGAAGGCAGCCAGTCCCAGTGCTGAATTCCACCCAGGAATCGCTCAGGCCTTGAGGAAACACGGGAGAGCAAATGTTTACTGACCGTGTAATTAGCACGAGGACTTGCTCTGTCTGCTGGCCCTTAGCACCACATTTCCTGTCTGAGCAGGGGAAAGCAGAAATATTAGTTGCTGTTTTACTAGAGGAACTAGTGTCTTCCAAATGAACAAATGATCTATTGCCAGGCCTGCAGACTCTTCCCATGGGAATAGGCATTTTGCTGCTTTTTCTACCAGCTCTTGTCTTTCCTACAGCAGGTTCCCAGACACATCAAATGCCTCACATGTTGAGCTGTTGGTTAAGATTTATGGTCTCTGTGTTATCAGAGTGAATTAAACTGTGCCTGGCAGTCAGCTTCTTCTCATGGGCTCCTGTAAAAATGTAAACATAAATTAGGGTTTGATATTTAATGTCTTTCTCAAACACAAGACGTTCCAAAGACCATTCTTCAGAAGCTTCTTGCATTGCTGGGCAGCCAATAATCAGTCAATACTAATCCTTTGCTCGTTGAAAGAATAACACATAGGCACAGCTTTGGTGGCTCTTCTGGAGCCAGATGAAAGCTGGTGGAGTTTGGAGTGGAATTCAGTGGCTGTACATTGCTTTGGTGTTAACAGAGCTCAGCTGGAGTCTTGAGAGGAAAACACAGACTTAGCAGTTTGAAGAAGAAACACTTTGTACATGAGTTTTTTAGTCTAGATCTTCATTACACAGTGGCAGCGTTGGAAGGATGTGAGTGCTTTAATATTAAACTAGGTCATATGAGCCTTCATCCAATGCTTTTCATTTCTACTTGTAAGTCTGTCATGGAAACTTCTTTGTGGTAGCATAGAGATTAAAAGCAAAATTTGCTGTTTGAGAAGTGAAATAATTTTTTTTGAAAGGTCAAATGAGTTCTTTTAATGTTTCTGGGAAATTTTCTTTAAACTGATTTGCTAATTTATGTTTAATTTTATGGGACAGCTTGGGGTTGAATGGAATGTCACTTCTGAATGTGAGGCTCAAGAACTGCATGTGGAGGTGTAAGCAAATTGTTAGTTTGGGGGGAAATGGAGAGTGGAATCCCTGAGATTTTGCAGTTCCTCAAGCTCTGCAGCTTTTTACTGTGTGATGAAACAAACTTCTTTGAAGTAAGGGAAGCCAAGCCTGCACTTTTTCCTTTTCTGTCCTTCATCACTCTGCTCTGAATATTGATTTCTTTAACCTTTAGTTAAATATGGTTGTATGAAAACAAAATCCCCCCCCCAAAAGCATACAAAATTTCAATATTTACAATTTTTTTCAAGGTATTGATGAGGAAAGGGAGGGATGTTTTCAAGCCAGGAATGTTCTACAAACTGGAACCAACAGGACTGGGCCACACCTGACAGCCTGGCTCTGCCTTTATCCATCCCAGACAGAGGAAGGGACATTCTCATTAAAGCCATCCAGGCAGCACCGTGGTGCCACATCACATCTGCTCCTGCTCTGGCACCTCTGTTCTCTCGGGTGGGACCAGGACATTGGTTATATGTGATGGTTAACCTTGGGCCTGAGCTGGTCAGACCAACAGGGCTTAAGGGCAGATGCTTTGGCCACTCACCTGCACTGCCCAGGTGTTTGCTGTCCTTCTCTTGGGAGATCTCACACCTTGCAATGGTCATGGCTGTTACATGGCTCTGCATGTTTCTGTAGCTCTGAGTTACAGGAGGAGCCCTGCAGTGGTTCCACCGCAGATCCTGCAGAGCCCTAGTGCTGTGTGCTGGGTCAGGACAAGCATTTTAACCCTGGGTGTCAGACCCTGCTGTCAGCAGTGGTCTGAGAGAACTGAATCTGCTTCATCTGGGTCCTTACAAGCCATGGAGCTGTGTCCCAAATGCCCTTCCCCACGCCATGGGTGCCATTCCCTGCCTGCAGGTCACCCAGTGGGTGCCATTCCCTGCCTGCAGGTCACCCAGTGGGTGATCCCAGCCCAAGAGAGCTCTCAGGTTGTGAGTCAGTATTTTAGTGGGACCGTTTGCCATCTGCCTTGCGCCTGCTCACCTTGTTCTGGATTGCAGCCCCTTCATTTGAGCTCTTGGTGTGACAAAGCATTACAGCACCTGTGAGCTGGGATAGTCCAGGGGCTCCGCTGAAGGCCAGGCTGTCACCAGTGATGTGACAGCTGATGTGGTGCTGTGATTTTTGGTTTTTTCTGTTTGTTAGAGACTGCCTGCGTTCTAATCTTTCTGCTTCCCTGACCCTTAGAGTAATAAGGAGAAGCCCCTTTGTCCTGTCAGGCAGCTTCTCCAGCACATTCTGGAGTGGGATCCTTCCCTCCAGCAAACACACATGATGTGCCAGCCCCTTCCCAGAGGGGGAACCTTTGTGCCCGCTCCTGTTTGGTTCCCAAAGCAGTCAGACACCCCTGAGCCCTGACACATGGAGTTAGTTGGTGGTCTGCCTCGCACATGGGGCTCTTCCCAGGAGGTGCCGCATGTGGTTTCCATCCCAAAGCCTTCTCACAGAGCCCCAGCAGCCGCTCTGAATGCTTGGGAAGGGCCAGCCTCCTTCTCTCAGGTGCTGGGCCTTTGTTAGCCTCCCCTTACCTGGCTGCACCCTGCCAGGGACGTTCACAAACGGGTGTAGGGCATTTGATTCTCCCTTTGAATGCTGCTCTCAGCTGTGGCTGCTGAGCAGTTTCAATTTGCAGCATCTGGTCTGCAGTCTCCTGAGAGTGCTCTTGCACTGCCAGGCTCTTCTGACATCCCTTTAACATCTATATTGCTGAGCCTCCCTTTTTTCTTTTTTTTCCTCTCTTAGGTGATGTGGTTCACTGGACAAGGGTTTTGCCCCATAGGTAACTTGAGAATATCACTCACTTTGTTTTTGTCTCTGCCTCCTTCCCTTCTGTGTGTGGGTAGGATAAACCCATGCTTAACCAAATGTGAACAAAATAGTCACTAAATATTAATTGATTAGGAGGTATCTTCCATCCTCCCATTATGTGGCAAGATGTTAGATAAATGTTTTTAAATCAGATTCAATCCTGGACTGGCCCTCGACAGAGGATGGCAGACCCCAGGAGAGAGGCTCTGCTTTGCAGAACTTCTGCTCTCAGTTCTTGGCTCAATTTAGTTCATTGTGTGTCTGGTCCTGCTGGAGAATCTCCGCTCTCACTGCTCTGCTGTGGACATGAATAATGGTTTTTCTTCTCTCCCTCTGTGGCTGCTCAAGTCTGCCTTGACTTGCTGCTTGTTTATTGTGCAATGCCAATTGCTGCCTGGCCCTCGCTGCACATAATCGAGGTAATTGCTCCTATAAAAATTATCTTTATCTTCTCCATGCGAGACATTTCAGCCCTGAGAAAAGGTTAGGCTTTCAGAATCAGACCTTGGAAAGCCTTGATGTTTAGCCTGGGTAATATGAATTTTTGTGGTCTTAGTCAAGATGTCTTGGAGCTTTTGCCATGCTCTGAAACTGCAATTTTATTTTCCTGTCCTTCCCTTCAGTCTTGCAGCTTCATCATGTTGATTCTCTCTGCTTTTATGAATGGAATGTCATGATATGCATCTGCATAAAGGTCCTTTCATTAGATGCTCCCTCTGCTCTTAAGACGGTTATGGAGGTTAATTTGGGGAAAAAATTCTGTGATATCTGACATTTTCCTTCCATTGTACTTCAGCTGTCCCAGATCTATGTGAAAAGCTTGCACAAAACATCTTATTTATAAGAATACGTACACTCATCATTCACACAGACAAAACTATTACAATGTATTCTTTCTGCAGGGGAAGAGCTCTGGCCAGCCAGCCCAAATTACATCATGGGACTAAGCATTTTGTATCAGAATCTGGAATTGACATAACTCATTTGCAACACTTCTTATGTTGAGTACTTTCCCAATCAACCTTCCCAAAAAACCAGATGCATGGCTCAAATCGTTGCTGACTTTGCCACTGTCTTTTGCCTTCACCTTAGGGGTTTTGGTAACACAAACATTTTCTGCCCAAACCTAGAAAGTCTTGTGGGAAATCAAACCAACTTTTTATTTTGGTTTTTCAGCAGCAGTTTGCTCATCCTTTTTTTTATTTTTTCTCTGTTCCCAACATGCTAACAGATGTAAATATGAATCATATTTCATTCTCAGACTCCTTATAAAAATACACTCAGAACCAAAGTTTCTGAGTAATAAAAAATTCTGGATGCATCTCCAAACCACAATGAAACACCCTCTCCCCAAACGAGTCAAGGCTTGGCTTGCACACCTCTGTCTGAAAAGGAGGGGAGAAACCTTTCCAGTAGCATTGCTGTTTATTTTGCTTTACAGACAAGCAGCACTGACAAACTGGAGCATGTGTGCAGCTTTGTGCTCCTGTGTGTGTTGAGGTGTGTGGTTTCCTGCCTCCTTATCTCCCTGTCTGTCCTGGATGACTGATCAGCACTGTAGACATTTTTGTGGTTTTGATGGCCAAAATGAACTGATGTTCCTTGTGCTCAGCCAGCCTCCTTCCCCTTGTTCTTCCATGCACTTCAAGTGAGGTTCAGAATCAGGCTTTCTGAGCTTCTACACCAGGAAAATCAGGATATGTTAGTGCTCTGGGATTACATTTGGGCTGCAGAATCTGAGTTAGCACATCACCCATTGTGCAGGGCCTGGTGCTGGCAGCTGGGTGTGAGGCTTGTTTGAATTATTGGGAGGAATCTTGCTGGCTTTGGGCTCTCTGTAATGACCTCTAAGGCAAAACCCTTCTTTCAAGCTCAGGAGAAACTCTTTGATTAATGATCTGGGGATGGATGGGCTACACACTATCCCAATAAACTGAAAAAGGCTGGAGTGTGAGTCTGTCTGGGCTTCTCTTGGCTGCTCAGAGTGTTTAATTGTTCTGCAGCTGAGCAGAACTCCTGGCACACTTCTAATATTCAGCAAATATCACCCAGGTGGCCTCTGGGCATCTTTTGGGAATAGGGAGTTGCCAGGGTCTGGTCCCAGTGGTGATAGGAAGGAGCCCCCCATGTGGGGAGGACAAGAGGATCCAGCTGACATGGGTGTGAGCTGTGCTGAGCATTCCTTCAGCCTGAGCAGAACAGGCCCAGCCCGCTGTGTGTGGTGGCACAGGCACAGCTACTGGTGTTCTCAGCTGAACCTTTGTGTCCTGAATACTCTGTTCTGGGCTCTGCATCCCTTTTCCATGGCAGCAGCGGACACCCACATTTAAGGGTTGGGGTTTGATACTCTGAGCTGGCAAGCTTCAGTCTCACCTGCTGAAAGGATCAGCTGCTTTGAACAGAAAACTCTTAGAGTGGGCTTAATTAAGCATGGGCTGTTTGACTTAACTGGGTTTTGACTGTAATGGGTTATTTTTTCTGGCAAGGAGCCAGTGTGACAGAGGTTGTTCTTTAAGTGTAAGTGTTCACTTTCATCCTCCCTCCCCAGTTCACAGCATCTCACTATTGTGTGTGACCCTGCAGCACTGAAAGGCTCCTGCTTTCTCTGTGGGCTTTGCACAGGCTGAGTGTGTGCCTGGTGTCCCCAGAGCTCCAGGAATCCAGGTCAATATGGGAACAAACCACAGCCATGGGAGCCTGGGCTGTGCAGAAGCACTTCTGAGGTGAGGAACAAGCTATTCCTCCATGGAAACATAACCTAAGCCTCCAGTCTTTGTTTAGAACTGAACCTTTAATTGCAGTGGGATTCAATGAAAACTCTTCCAGGAAGAAAAGGCTATTGCTATCACTTGGCTGTAAATGCTCTTGAGGGGTTTCTAGTACATATATCTTAACCAAGAAAATACCCACCCTGCTTCACAATGCAGCTCCCTCCCCCAAACCAAAAAATCTCTGCAACTCCCTCCCCTGAATTTGCACAGTCAGGAACAATGAAAAATGTTTTCTGCTTCATTATGCTCTTTGCATGGGCCAAGTAAATGCATAGATACTGTCTCTATCCATGAGATAAAGTTGTTTTTTATAAAAAAACCAAGAGACAAGGCAATCAGCAATGATTCACTTCTGTGGGAAATGTGCTCTTTTGCTGATTTAGGGATTTAATGTAACTTTGGAATATGTATGTCTGCAGAAAAAATAAGGTGATAGAGATATTTTAGTCCTAAAAACCTGGTTTTCTAGATGTGGGGGCCAGATGTGAGATGTAGCCATGTCTGCTGGCAAAACAAACTGGAATAGAGCAAATGTGTCCTGCTGATTTTCTTTTCATATCAAATCAGTGTTCTGGGAATGCCCAGGATATCCCAGGCTCTGTGTAATGAACTGAGTCACTTGAGGATTTTGCTGCTGTAACTGTAGAACACTCATACAGAAAGTTCTCTTGAAAGTGTTTGTTTTGTGCTTAAGTGAGCAAACAAGGCAGAGGAGTATGTGGTCAGCATGGTGAGGAGGATTTGCAGAGAAAAGCCAAAATGAGTGTAGGCATGGTCAAAGCTTTAGGCTAAACATGCTCCCTGACAGCACTTTCCCAGTGTTGATGGGAAGCGCATTCAGGAGCTGTGTTAACGGGAAGAGTGTGCAGAGCCAGGTTAAATCTGTCCTGAAGCTAAATGAGAATCTGCAAGGGAGGCCACCAGGACTCCTTTGCTGTTCTCAATTCATTTCTGAATGCCTGTCACTGCAAAATTGTAGTTTTCTAGCTATGGGCTTCATTTGTTGTTTTTTGGTTTTCGTGTGTCTCTCTATTAGTGCCTGGGGATTCAGCAAGAGGGGAAAGCATTTGGAGGTTCCCTTCTGAAGGCAGAGCCTGGCTGAGCTGCCCGGGCTCAGAAGCTGTCACAAGTAGCTTTACAGGGAAACAGCAATTATTTATTTCACTGTGAACTGGAAGAAACAGCACCTCAGCAATGTGATTCTTAGTCATCATGTTTTGTAAGAGCACTTTTATAGAGCTTTTGTAACAACTCTGTCTATATCCAAAACTCAAGTGTAGTGTTACTCTCGTTTTTGCTGGCGAGTCAGTCAATGTGGGCATGAGTTGACTTTTCTCCTCCAAGGAAATGATTACTCTTTTAGTTCCCCCCCCCCCCGCCCCCCCACTTGCTGACTTTAAAACAATGTTCTTCCTATCTCTGTTGGGCAGACAGGGTGTCAAAATTAGGGCTGAACACTTTCCTCTCAGCACCACCCAACATCTGAGCACAGAGCTCTTTGATATGAACAAGGTTACAGCATTTCCAGAGCAGAGTCATGGCTGCTTTTGCAATGAAGCAGAGCTTCCTCTGGGGCTGGATTTCTCCAGGGCAATGAACCTCTGGAAAGCATCTTCATTACTGATGCAGTCAGGAGGATTTCATGTCAACCCTCTTCACCACCTCCCAAGATCCTCAGCAGATCACTTCATGTACTAGAGGCAAACAGGGTCAGGGAAAGATTGCAGCCTTGGGAAAAAACCTGAGTGCAGCAGCCAGGCCATTGGTTTTTCCCCTTTCCACCTCCTGAGATGCTGAATGGTTTTGAAGCAGTTGTGTGCAGCTTGGAGCCTGGTGTTTGGGACAACTGGAGCTCTGTGCTGCTGGCCTGGGCCTGTGCAGGAGGGGGAAGATGGGGTGACATGTTCCTGTCTTGTCTTCCTGCTGCTCCACCAGCAGAACTCGTGGAGTAAAAAGTATCCCACAAATTTTACTTTTCATTTATTGAATATAAATAATTTATAACATATTCCACCATTTAACCTGTCAGAATATACCACCTTAGGAGCAGCAGGGTTTTTTCTCTCCTCAGGAAGATTTATAAGATCTTCATTTTGTTGTATTGGGAATCTTTTGCTATTACAGAAAACATTGGGGTGGTGCAACAGAGTTCAGCATTCACTGTGCTCATGAAACTCTGCGGCCCCATGTGGAAGAGGGATCTCACGAGGGCACCCTCCCCTGTAGAGCTGGAACCTGCTTTGGTTCTGCTTTGCTTGGTCCCATACCGCAGCAGAGCAGCTGCGGTGCCTCAGCCCTGCCTGTCCCTGTCTGCAGGTGACACCTCCCAGTGTCTGAGGTGTGATAGCCCTGAGTGCTTCCCTGTGCTGAGGCTTCCAGGGGCCCCTCTGGCTGCACAGGAGCTTCCCGGGCTTTCCCTGTCTCACACAAGCTGGGGCAGCTCTGAGGCGCTCTGCAGCATCCCAGGAAATGCACTGCTGGGAAGGCTCTGCCCTGGCTTGGGGTCTTCCTGGCCCACAAGGCCTTTCCATCCCCAGTTACTGCAGTTCTGGTAATTGCATGCTTTAAATTAAATAGCCTGGGGGAGGTTGTGCAAAAACCCCTTCGCATTCTCTGGGGCTGCTAATTAAGGCATCCATCCTCTTCATCATGAAGCTGCAGGACAGGTATTAATGGGGGAAAAATACTGGATGGGCAGAAAAATATACCCTCACTGGAGTTATGTATGCTTTTCCACCAATTTCTTTTGCACTTAGAAATGCAAATTTAGGTCAATCAAAACTTTGGACTCATTCTAAATTCCCTACATTGTTCCACATAAACAGAAAATAAAGTATTAAGAGAATATTTCTTTTTTAATGCCAAAAATATCTCAGGCAGCTTTTTTCTCTGGCAATATTCAATAGCCAAAGTTGCACTGTACAGCAGTGTCCCTTTTTTGTGGCAGTGATCTTCTGGGAAATTCTGTGTAAGCAAAACTTTTTACTCATTGTGAGATTATGACCCAGCTGCTGTTTTCAGCAAAGTATTTAGACATAAACACACAAATCTCTCTTCTGCAATTATGAAAAATCTTTGTATGTGCAAAATAATGGCACAAAATCTTTCTGCCCTGAGGTGTGTGATAAGCACACCAACCCCCTTGTCCCGGAGGGGAATGCACAAATAGCCATAAACAGAGAGTCTTTCTTTGAACCTGAGTCAGAAGTCTGAAAATACCATCAATAATTCAGATACAGCCAAATATTCACAGGGAAGATAAAAAATAGCTGAGCACTAGGAATCTCTCTTGATGGTAGGCAAAGTTTTCAATGGGAATAGAAACTCTTCAAATAAATGCCTCACTTCCACTCTCCTTTAACCAAAAAACACTCTGAACCTACATGTGTGGGTGCAGACATTATCTAATTTCCATCATTATGTGGAACAAATGAGACAAATCCGTGTTTCTTGTCAGGCAGAGGGAGCAGAATCACAGGGAGCACTTGTAAGAAAAGAAGAATTTGAGGAAGTTTTGTTGAACATGGACAGATCCCACTGAAGCTGTGGAGTGCAGCATCAGAGTGCTGCTGTGCCAGGTGAAAATGTTCATTATGATGCAGCAAACCTTCAGCAGGTGTAAGAGTGACAACTCCTGCAGGCTGATGCCCCCTGCACCTGAGCACCTGACTTGTTGATTTCATTGATCAAGCTGTGATAATGTGTTTATAATTTGCTCCCTAGGACATTATCAAAGCTGCTTAATTCTGCACCTGCTGGCTCATTTTAATACTGCTTGCCAGGTCAGGGATTGCAGGCTTTGTCAAAATACAGATAAAAGGACACTGGCAGGGTCTGCTTCTGTTCATTTGTGCTTTCGTGGTGTGAGGGACAAAGGGAGACAGGGCTGGGCCATGGTCCCATCCAAAGGATGAGCAAATCCTATGGAAATTGGGATTTTCTGCCTTGGATTGTTTATCAGAATGGTAAAGAGCGGGTTGAGATCAGAGACTTTTTTTTTCCTATAACCCATGGCTGGCTTAACTTTCTTTTCCTTGGCCCTAAAAGTGATTGAACTCCAAAACAAAGATGTGTTTTTCCTGTACACTGAGTTAGGGTTAGAAAGGTCTCTACAAGGATAGGTTGAGAGAGTGCCTATACATCTGTGGCCACCTACCTGTCCATGTTTTCTTTCCACTGAATTTCTGTATCCATGCCCTATAGTTATTCTTTCCTGCCTCTCTTCCCATTCAATCCTATTTTTAATTAATTGATATGTGGCTTAGACCATGAGGTGTACTACAAAATCAGTGAAATAAAGAGGATTTTCCCCTTACTATTTTATAGGGATCCTTAGTTGTGCTCTAGTTACTATTTTTTTTTTTTCATTTTGAGGAGCAGTTCTTCATGAAGACTTTTCTTTTTATTTTGTGTGTATGTGTGAAAAGGATGAGTCTCCTTGGTTATTTTCCTCAAAGGACTCATAGGAGAAACTCATGTGGAAAATCTAAGGAAATGATAATTCCAAGTTCATCCATGTTGATACTTGGATTTTTTTATAAAGAGAGCTTTAATATATTAGAAAGCAAAGCTTTGCATGATTTGTGTTAGCTGGGAATTAAGATGTTGTACAGCTCCATTGCTAGAAAAAACTGTTTAGCTTGAACTCATAACATCTGCATTTTTACTGTGGTCTTTTTTTACCTCCTCAAACTCCCTTCTTAGGGAAAGTTCCCATTCTTCAACAGTATCAGCTCTTTTAAATTAATTTTGCTCCTTATTTATTTGATAGTTTGATGGTCCTTAGAGGAATGTCTGATATGTTTACATTTCTAATATTGTCTGTGATTCCTTCAAAGCCACTTCATTTTTCTGAAAAAGTGATGGTTTTTAACTGATTGTTCTTTGGGAAAATTCTCAATGGAATATGATTTTTTTTCTAAGATGTTAAAGAAGTGCAGAAGCTGTACCTTATATCATTCTTAACTGGCTTTTAAGACTGTTAATTCAGAATTTTGGAAGGCGTGGAGGCTGATCCTCTGGGAATCTCGAGGTGGCCTCTTTGCTTCTTGTTGCTGTAAGATTTTCATTTTGGTGCCCTCTGCCTTGGGACAGTTGCTGCTCAGGTTGTCTGAGGCATCTGGCTCCCTGTTGTGCTCCTCCTTTCCCACGAGCCGGGCGATGTTTGCGTGGCGTGCTGCTGAAGCTCCTCAGGCATGATTGCCGTGAATGCGTTTGTGTTCTTTATCAGCCAGCCAGAGTGGGGCTGTTTTCCCAGCCTCTGCTCTGTGCAGGGGCCAGGGCCTGTCTGGGAGGAGGCCGGGGAACACTTGTGCTCTGCAGGGCAGGAACAGGGCCCAGGTGTGCCAGCTCAGCCCCTGCAGATGGGACCAGGGAGGGACGGTCCCCCTCTGTTCATGGGGCACTCTGACATTTGGGAGAGGAGGAAATACAAGGTGGAAGTGTAATAGAAATGCTCATCACCATACTGGGTACTCCTTTATCATCAGTGATGTTTGCCTTCCATTGAAAGCTCTGCTTAAAATGTTTTCCCAGGGGCTGGAAAACAATTCTAGATTTGACTACTTACCTACACTACAAGCACATTAATCTGAATTTGAAGCCTTGAAGTCCTTGCAGCTGAAATGCAGAATGTCTGGCTGATCTTCAGCTTCTTGCTATGAGATTTGGACTAATTTGTGTGCTAAACACAGTTTAGATCACAGCAGTTGATTCCTAGTGCTGGTATCTGTAATCCCACTGATTTGCTTCCTGATGTTGGTATTGGTTGTCAAAATTTAATGCTTTGGTTGTTACCTGCTGCTCTAAGACAGGATGTCTTTTCTATCCTGGCTGGATTTGGAAAAAAAAAACTGGGTAAAATATTTTATTTACCCATTGAGAAGTTAGTAACAACTGCACTGTCCAGATTACTTTTGATAATTCTCATCTGCTTTTAAAAAAGTGTTTGTTTCTCAGCCTCTCTTTCACTGTTAGGAAAGACAACTTCTGACTTGATAACATTACAACGTTCAACTGGAAAAGAGCCTTGGTCCTCACTGATATTTCTGCACTACCTTGGATGACATTCCATTTATCTTCTGAGAGAATCCACGCAGAAAGCTTTCTTGCCTCGTGATCTGGCCACAAAGGCTGCAGGCTCTCCAGCCTCCTCTGCTTCCAGCTACATTCTGGCACTATATCCTGGTAGTTACTGACACAATACTGTGTTTCCCAGGATTTGTAGCACTGGTTGGGCTGTCAGAACCTCCTGGCTGCCAAACGACAGACCCAGCAATGGTATCAGGTGAGCAGGGACAGCGCAGAGCCTTCTGTTTGACAAGGCTCTTTAGGAGCCTGAAAGGTGCCACAGTTTGCTGTAGTCAGAAGAGGTCTCTCTTGAATTCCAGAGGATTTAATTAGGATATAGCTGAAGGAAGAAGAGACCCCTGAAGGAATTTGGTTTAAGGGCCCTATGTGGTCATTATGCAATTTCATCTTGGTTTTTGATCCTGAAGGTGCCTTCAGCTAGATCAGGTTCTCAGAACTCCACCCAACCCTCGTTTCCAGGGCTGGGACATCTGCAGCTTCTCTGGGCAGACTCTTCCAGTCCCACCATCCTCAGAGTAAAGAATTTCCTCCTAATATCTCATCTAAACCCCACTGCTGTCAGTCTGCAGCCGTTCCCCCTGTCCCATCACCCCATGCCCTTGTAACAAGTCCCTTTCTGTGTCTCTTGACGCCTTTTAGGTACTGGAAGATGCTCTAATGTCTCCCCAGAGCCTTTCCTTCTCCAGGCTGAACATCTCCAGCTCTCTCAGCCTGTCCTTGTAGGAGAGGTCTTCAGCCTCCTGAAGGTCTCAGGTGAAAATAAAGTCTTCTCCAAGTAGGAGTACCTGGAGCAGGTATCTGTGCACCCCCGTTCTGTGGTTGGGGAGCATAAGACAAGTGTGCAAGTGTTTATGGTTTTCCTATCTCTGAAGAGGTTCTAGTAAACTTTGGCGTGTCAGAAGTGCTAGGGGCTCTCACCTCAGCTGTTATCAGGCTGACAGTAACCTAGGTTAGAACCATGTCCTGATGCTCAGATAAAGCAGAATCCTTGGTGCAGAAGATGACCACAAACTGACTTGCAAGTCTGCCAGCAAAGCAAATCCATTTTTTCTCTACCCTTTTCCCAGTCCTCTGCCCATGCCCCCATCACTCAAACTGGGAGGAGCTTTGGCTGTGGATCTCCTCACAGCAGTCCCTTCCTTGGCAGGAGAGCTCCCTGGGGACAAGCTCACTCAGGCAGGATTTCCATCAGCTCTCCTGGGCTGGTTGGGCCTTGCTAGCTTTCAGGTGGTTGGATGGGCAGACAGGTCCTCAGCTGACAGGAACGAGCCAATCCCCAGATCAATTGCTCCACTTGGATTTCTCCCTGGTTTTGTTGAGTACAGTGTTCTTCTGAAGCATCTTAAACTTTTGGGTAGTGGATGTTTCCACTGCCAAATAGATACCACATTTCAGAACTGAATGCTTGCCAGGTTAACAGGTTTCTGGCAGATGTTATAAAGGTCTCCTTAGCTCTTGCTGATGAGTTCAATAAAAGATTGTGATTAACAGGAAAGGAGCACCCATGCTTAGTACAGGCAGTGACCTTGAGATGCTTTTTGAGATACTTCATGTGACATTAAACATCTGAAACATCTGGAGATGCATCTGACCTTGGCCCTGCTGAAAGCCCAAGAGAAAAAACCCCACCAAAGTGAGAGCTTTGACTGCCTGGACCTTACAACAGGTACCAAGCTTTGCCCCACAGTCCCTGAGCTCTATCGTGCTTGGAGAGCTTTTTGTTTTATCTGCTCTGGTCACCAACAAGCCACTCTAAATATGACTGGGTTGTTGTTTCACATTCTTGGTGATAATTCCTAGTACAACATGTCCCAAAATACTTTCTGTAGCTTGGAAGCTCTGCTCTTAGGGTCTGATCCAATACTCACTGAAGTCAATAAGTCTCCCTATTGATTGTAGTTGTCTTTGGATTAGATCCTTGTTTAGGGGCTATAAATATATCACTGGAGGGGAAAAACCCATCCCAGACTTCTTGATAGATTTTTTTTTTTTTCCCTCAAGTTTTCTTCTTTCTCACTCTCTTGTGTTTTGGTCAAACGCAGTCTGTCAAGCTCTGTTGCATTTCCTAATCGTCACTGTTCTGACAGACTTCAGGCCAGCAGAAAGACAAGCCTAAAATTATGGAAATTAGGTGCAATTTTTTATGATGCTGTCTAAGATGTTTTCAATAAAGCAGAGCGAGAGATCACTTTGCCAGATGTGTCATGGTGTTCCAAAGGTTTTGGCTAGTTAGCAGACTTCCAGTAAAAACGCATGTTGCTCTTCAGACCTCTTGTGGGTGATCCACACCTCTCTTGGAGCCTCCTCTTATTGTCTTGTGGCTTCAAATGGAAGAGAGCCTGAATTATTTTGGACCTGTGCAGAGAGTTCTCAGTATTATTAATAGCATGCTGAGTGAGCTTGCTGTGTAAAAAGGCTCCGATTGCCCCTCCTGCCTTTCACAGAGCAGGCACTTAAAGACAGACTGTATTGGGGAGGTCATGGCGTGATGAACCAGCCTCACACAGAGCCAGGAGCTAGGTGAGTGTCCGGGAGAGTGTTTCTGTGAGGGATAAAGAGCATGTGCTGCTCCCGAGCTGTGGCAATCAGGCTGACATCCAACATGCATTGCCATTACATTGGTGCTGCACAGTCCTGTCCACAGGGCTCCCTCTCCTCTTTCTTGGAGAAAGGGACTTCTCTGTGTTGTTTTGATTTTGACTTCCCCAAGATGTGTTGTTTTGGGTTCTACCCATTCCATTTTCATGTTTTTATGATATAGAAATCAATCATCAGAAGCTTTGCAGCCAGGGAATTATTTCTACCACTTTTGGGTGCTATTGTAGAAGTAATAGGTCAAAATACCTGCTAGACAGGTATTTTAAGCATTCATAACACACATGCTAATTGTGTCTGTATTTAGTTCTTCTGATAAACATTATTATCAGTATGTCTGAAACCCCTGGGATTTTATGCATGCGACCCATAATCGTGTGATTTTTGATACGTGGTTTAAAAAGAGGAAGGTGAAAGCAAAGGAATGTAGCAGTTGGAATTAAAAAGGAGCACAAAGCAAAAACACGGACATTCCTCTGTCTAACTGCTGTGTTGGATGGATTTAAAACAGAATTTTCCACCATCATCCAGGGAAAAGGATCTGAAATGCAATAATACTTCTGGCACCACCTTTCACAAGTAAGGCAACTGCATTTGCTTTGTAGGCATTAAAAACTCTGCAATAAGATACTTGTAGCACGCTTCAGAGACTGCAGCTGACCTGGGAGACATCCTCACGGGGTCTGGGAAGCAGCCAGGATCACTGGAAAGCGTTGAGGAGGAAAGCAGTGTTAGTATGGCTTGTTAAAAAGCCCTGGACAGCCAGAACAAAGCTCTCAGGCCAGTGCTGCTCCCTGTCTGTGCCCAGAGGTTTGGCCAGGTCCTGGGAGGTTTTGGGGGGCTCACCTGGGGCCAGGGGCCTCAGCACGAGCTCAGCCCCTTCCTGTGGGGCTGGAGCTGGTTTTGGGCAGTGTTTGTGGCCTTTGGGGTCAGTGATAGTGTGCTGGAAGGAAAGGTGATTGTGTGTGTGTTGCTGCACCCCTGGGCTCTAGGAGTCATCCCTGTGCAGGTGTGGGACAGACTCAGAGCAGCAGTTTAACTCGGGGGGGCCTGGATACACTGACACTTAAGGGACTGTCAAAAATCCCCTTTTGTACAATTCTCAAGTTACAGAATCATAGAATGGTTTGAAAGGTAACCTGAGGACTATCTCATTTGAGCCCCCACTGCCATGGACAAGGACACCTTGCAGTAGTTCAGAGCTCCATCCAGCCTGGCCTTGGACACTTCCAGGGATGGGGCAGCCACAGCTGCTGTGGCCAACACCCGTGCCAGGGCCTCAGCACCCTACAGGGGAGAATTTATTCCTAATATCTCATCTACATGCACTCTGTGTCAGTCTGAAGCCACTGCCCTTGTCCCTTCACTGCAGATCCTGGTGAAGGGTGCCTCTCCAGCTCCCTGGCAGGACCCTGTGAGGTCCTGGAAGGTGCTGTGAGGTTTGCACACAACCTTCTCTTCCCCAGGCTGAGCAGCCCAGCTCCCTCAGCCTGTATTCTGGTAACTAGGCTTGAGGAAAGTGAGGGTTAATTGCAGTTTCAGATCTAGAGATAGGCTTTATCAAAAGCTGGGGAGCACAAAGGCGCATTGACACCCAGGGCCTCAGTGACATCCCAGCCCCTGTGACACCAGCAGGACCCCAGAGTGAATTGGCACCTTTGTGTGCGTGGCAGCAGCAGTGCCCTGAGTGCAGGGCTCTCTGGAGAATGCTCTGTGGCACTGCAACCCTGCCCTGCAGGAGGGGCCCAGCCTGGCCTAGGCAGTGCTCGCTCTGCTGGGTTCGGGTTGGTCACCGGGCCTGGGCAAGGTGCAGGTGGTGCTGTACTGGCTTCAAGGGGACACTGGGGGGTCTGTGCCTCAAACGTCCTTCTCAGCACTCCTGGAATTCAATTGTACTGCTGCACAGAAGTACTGAGTTATTCACTACCTCCTAATGATTAATTTTTGATAAATATGTAAAATGGATGTCAAGAGACGGCATTAATTGTTCATGAGGGAGGCAAAAGAGAATCCTTTGAGGTAGAGTATTCCAAGAGAAGCAAAACAACTTCTAGTCATCATCAATCACCCTGTAATCTGCCCAGCACTCAGAGAACAGCAAGTGCACAGCAGAGGAGAAATATTTTAGCACTTCAGGAAATCTGGAATGCATTCAAAACATGGGAGAAAATGATGGCAGTGCTAACAGAACACAAATAGTGTTTTGAATAACTTCTTGCTGCTTCTTTGTGGACACCTTCAAGGGTCTCCCTCTCACTAGAACTGTTTTCTTTTCCTGTAAGGCTCATGTTTCATATTTTTCAAACAAGTTCAATGTATTGTGATTCCAGGAAATTCTGCGTAATGAATGTGCTCGCAAATATTCAACCCCTCATGTAGAAAATGTTAACCCCTCCTAAAAGAATTGATCATTAAGTAGGAGCTAGTATGAAACTATGCAGTTACCAAACATCAAACATTTAAAGATTATGGTCTTTATTTGCAGATTAATCAGAAGCCACATCAAAATAATGATGCTGTTACCACAACTACTGCTACTAATTGATGTATAGATCACATTGCACGTCTCAAGGTGCTTTGAAATGCAGCTGTAAAAATGACCCAAAGCCACAAAGGCATAATGAAATGTAATTAGGACAAACAATAAGTCTGAGATTTGTTAGGACAGTTCCATGGAAAATAACTGTTGTTTTAGGAATTACCTTCTATCAATGATGGGGCAGTGGGAGCTGAATTTGCTCCAGCTCTTTTCCTTATTTCTGCTGCTGACTGGCAACATTACAGTCCTGGAGTCTTCCTGTCAGAAAGCTGAAAATGACCAGAATCAAAGCATCTCAGATTGATTCCTGTGCATTTTCACATTTCACAGTTGGTTTTCAACAGCCCCTTCCCTGAAATTAGGTAACTAATTTCCCTTGCTCGAGGCCACAGAAGGTGTATCCTATACCTTGGGATTAGTGTGCAATATCGGCTCTTTTTATGTTTGATGCCTCTGTTTTCTAAGCATGGGATCTATTTATCCTTTTTTTTTCTTATGTTTGTTTCCTATTGTGTCATGGTTTATAAAATGCAAGAACTAGAATGGAATTTTTTCTCTTAATTGTCTATGAAAGTATTGGGTACTTAGACTTTTCTTGTTTCATCAGAAGTTCATTTTTGTTTATTAGAACTTCCCAACTGTGCTTTAATTTGGCACTTGTTGTTCTTTGGTTTTCTCCTTCTGAAGAGCACCACAGGAGTGTGGTGAGGTTTGCAGCAATAACAGAGCTCCTCCCAATACCTTTCAGTTTTGCACCTGCATATTGTATCTTTCTCACAGGGCCCTGCTCTTCCCCTGGCTATTCTGAGATTGTTCTGGTCCCTGTGAGTGTGCCAGGCTCCGTGTCAGCACTGAGGTGATGTTACTGTGGTTCAGCTCTGGCTGGAGTTAGGGTGTCTCCAGGCTGGTTTGGGCAGCCCTGAGCCCTGTGCCAGCTCTTGGCACAGCTGATCCCCCTGCCCTGCCCTGCCCAGCTGGGGAGCATCCTGTGCTGGAGCCCCTCGGGAGGAAACGGGCTGAGGAGAGGCTGCGTGGAGGGAAGAGCCAGGGCTCTGAGCTTGCAGATGCATTTCTGGGGTTTGGGTTGCTGGTTCCGTATTTTCTCACCTTTCAGTTTAATGAATCTGATAATTCTAGTCTTGGCTGAATCTGAATATTTCCAGTGGAATAGGAGAAGAATTAGGGTCCAAGCTCATCTGTGCTGTCAAAGTAGTGAGCTGGCAAAGCCAAACTTTAAACACACTGAAATTCTATCGTGAGCTTTCCTGGACCCAAGTCCAGAGCTGGAATTTGCATGCAGACTTCCAGCTAGAGAAGAATAATGTGTACCAGTGGTTGAAATGGAGAAAACGCATCAAAGCAAAAATAATACATATTCTGCAATAGCTCTTGCTTCATCTGAGCATCCCTATCTTTGAACTGGCAGTGCACCTCAGGAATGGAATGAAATTATTAAGTAACTAAAAACTGTGGTAAACTTCTTTCTGGTACAAATGCAAAGCTTTTTTTAATTTTTAATTTTTTTTTATTTCTTTAATCTCTGTAGTCAGTTACATGCACTTAAAATTTAAATAACTGGGACAGTAGTGTATGGAAGTAATTCATCAGACACACAACTGTTCCCATAAATAATAAATTTTCTTTAGTCTATAAAAATCACAGTGTATGCACTCAAAGTTCAAGTAAAACTGGGACAGAGTAGTGTGGTGGAGTAGCTCATCAGGCCCATAGCCATCCCCATAAATAAAAAAAACAAAGCATGAATGATGAATTTGAGATATTCTTTTCAGACAATGTCACTTCATGCATTTTGGGAAGGGCCATAGCCATGGTAAAAGCCAAAATAAAATGTAGGAATCTTTTTAAAATGCTGATTTAGCAATGAATTGACTTCTTTAAAATTGAAAAGAAATCAAAATAAAATTTAAAAAAGAACATTAATTCCAAGTACTGTATGAAGGCAAAACCAATTCTTGGATTTGCTCTGCTGCTGCTAATGCCATGTAAATTTTTAACTGTGTTTGAGAAAGCGCAGACACTGCAAAATCCAGGGAAGGTTATCATCTCATGCACTGCGTTCTTCCAAGGTGGTGAAAAAAATGCTGGGGTAGAAAAGGTTTATGATTCAAGTCAGAGAGAGGACAGCAAATGTGTGATTGCAAAATGCCTCTGCTCTGGGCTGTGCTGGTTCCTTATGAACAGACTCAGTATATCTGTCATGGGTGTCTGCTCAGGCAGCCCTGCCCAGGACAGGTCTGGAACACTTGGGGAATCCATGGAAAAATTCTAGTCTGCTTGCTTGAGTCTCAGCCCAGCTTCATCTGGATTTTATGGGCTGCTTTTGCTGCCCCTGGGGAAGGGCTGCAGTTAGAGGCTCAAATGAACTCGCCAAATAATTGCCAGTGATGTTCACAGAATCACAACATCAGCTAGGCTGGAAAAGCTTGTGTGGGAGTGGCTGCTGGGCCCCATGTGAGCTGCTGCTCTTTTGGTGGCGGGGATGAAGACAAGCCTTGATGCCATCCAGGTATGAGTCTAGATGTTCTTTGTGTGTCAAAAAATAACCTTGAAATGAGGGCTTGGGTTGTATTAGGAATCATCTCCTTCTTCTATGATGGCTGGGCTTTATTTTATTCAATAATTAATTTTTCTATAGAGGTCAAATAAACCTTTCACTGTCATTGAGGAAGTAAATCCCTCTGGCAAAGGCAGAATGGTTTAAAAACTCATAACAACCTCAAAAGAAACAATTCTGACCCGCTGCTGGGATGGAGCTGTGATGTCCAAGGGCTGGGGAGGAGATTCAGACTCCTCTACCATCATGCTATAGCTGTGAAAATACAGTGATGCTCCATGGTAAAAACATTCCTTGGGATCGGGGAGGCAGATAAAGATACCTGCTGGAGGGAGTGGAGTGCCAGGCTGCCTTTCCTGGGGTGCTGTGGGGAAAGGAGAGAGGGGCTGCAACACTGCCTTGGCTGAGCTGGCTGCGACAGCGCGGGCAAGAGCTTCAGTTCTGGACTCATACTTAACATTTAGTGTCTTCTGCCTTACTGCCTTTGATCTGTGCAGGGTTTTGTGTGTTGGGATTCTTATTTTTATTTTTTAATGTTCTGTAAAACATCAAGTGAAAAATCTGCTGATTGATTAAAACTAAACCTATTTGCCTTTAGGCCTTTGCTGAAGGGTTTGAGATCATTCATGTAGCAGAATGGTAATTTTTAAACATAAATGTAGAGCTGACCATAAAGAGACATACCAGAGTTTCTGGAAGAAAGTGAGACTTCAGTAAAATCACTTTTCTACTGAGAATGCAGTGATTTTGAGAGATACTCTGACAAGAATCTATCAAGGCAAACACAGCATTGTTGTTTAACTCTGTAACATTTTCAATTATAAAAATAAATTGAGAATAAATTAATTCTGACATGTATAGATTTTTGTCAGCTTGTAAAAGCAATGTTTTCTACTGCTTTGTGTATTTATTTAATTTTTGGATTTTCTTTTAGAAATTTAAATGCTACCATAGTACCTCTGCATTATCCTGTCATTTTCCTAGTCAATTCTATTCCCTTGTTTCTCTTATTTAACATTAGGGACTCTGAGATATTCTGATGTCAAACAACTGATAGAACACATTGGAATCATTGGCTCTAGACTGGTATTTTCTAGGACTGTGCAGGAAGATGTTTAATCTTCATATTTTTGGGATAACTTCCATTTTTCAACCCCAAAATCTTAAATCCTCATCATTCTCCAATCACTGCATTTCCTCTTAGCTGTAAAGAGAACACATGTCTGAATTTCTCTTGGTGTAATTGTGTGTCTAGAACTAGAATCAGATGCTGTGCTCTCACTCCAAACTCATACAGAGTACCCTTACAACCTAATACTGCATCCTTTTTACGTCAAGTTGTCAGGTCTCTCTCTATTTTTACTTTCAGCTATATGAAAATGTCATCAGGGCTAAACTGAGCTGCTTTTCACACCCCGTGCCCTGTAAAGCACAGAAATGTTGCACTCATTAAACTTTACAGGAGGAATTCTCCCTCCTTGTTCCACGGCCAGGAAGGTTTTGAGGAGTGGTTTTGGTGGCCAAAGGTCAGCAGCAGTTTGAGCACTGACTCCCCGTCCTTGCCTCACTAAATCAGGATATTCCTCTGGCTTTGGGCTACAGCTTTGTCCTGTGCTTCAGGAGGCCTTGGGGAATACTTGACTGGGGGAACACAGAGGATAGATGTTCAAGTATATAGCATTTAGAGATAAATCTTGTGGGTTACAATGAAATTAGAAGTTTTACTGCATAAATACCAGAAAGTTCAAATAATCAAGATTGAGTAAAATAGAAAAAATACTCAATATACTTTGAAGAAAGCAAAGGAACATCACTGCAGTGCTATGAGACTTCACTGGAATGCGGTTGTGTCAGCTTCTTGTGATGTGGAGTAGCAGGAAAGTTTGAATAGTTATTGCTTGCATGTTTCTGAACAACCATATTTTATAGTTGTAATATCAAAATACCTCGTGATGTAAATATAATATCCATTTTAGGATAAAACATAGTGAAAATTATTCCTCATTCTGAATGTCTCACTTATTCTGATGCCATGTTTGACAAATGCAATCAATGCTATGGCCTGATCTCTGTAGGCATTTTGGGAATAGCAGGCAAGGAAGGCAGCTCTGTGCAGTGTGTTCTTTCCCACTGGAGGATAAGGAAGAGCAGCATTATCCTGCACCCCAAATTATCCATTGTGCTCCCACAGCTTTCCCTCACTTCTAGGACTTTAAGAAGTTGCTATTAGTACCTGATTCTTTAAAATTAGCTCAGTGATGAGGGCATTTCTAAGAGTCATTAGGACCTATTGTACACAGGATCTGTTTGCTATTTTGGAACACTGTAAATTGCATATTTCTGACCTGGGGGACTCTACTGGGCGCCACTGTAATGTTTCACATTACCTCATCAACCTTGTTTTACACAGTTAGAATGTTATTTGCTCACAGCTGAATGCCAGGAGCTTGCTGATGTGGCAACTGGACAACATTCCCCTCTGTAAGGAGCAGAAGGAATTGTTGGCTTCCCCAGGCATCACTGGCAGGGATGTTACTGCTAGGGGAGTCTGAGGGTCAGTGGGACTGGCTTGGGCAAGCCTGGGCTCCATCCCAAGGGCTGGGCATTGATGTGATCCTGCTGTCCAAAGGGTCTGTCTGGGTGCTTGTGAGTGCATGGATGTAGGCACTGGAAGATAAAACATGTGGGTCATAATTAAATTAGAATTTTTATTGCAAAATAATAATAAGAAATAAATAGAACCCACAATGAGGGTGCAGCTATTGCTGCCACACCGGGATGAGACCCTGAACTCCATGAGGGGATGGGGTAGGTTAGTCAGAAAACATTGTGCAGCCCCTCATAATCTCTGCTTTCATGATGCATGGAGATACATCCTCAGACCACGCACACTTTGAACATACACCTGCTGCTTTGAAGGGCATCCCAGTGTTTTCTGAAAGTGACTGGGAACACTGTTTTAAAATCAAAGTGCTGTGTTGCAATTTCTAGAGATCACTGTGTGTGAAAGCAGGAATATGAGCTGGAGAAATGTCAGCATAGAGAAATTACATGCCTGTGTTTTGTGCGTGTGCTCAGTTCCCCAGAGTGGGTTTGGCTGGTGAGGGTGATAGAAGGGCAGAAGGTGAAGGCCCTGTCAGTGTCAGTAGGAACACCAGCAGCTCATTGCCCTCCTGGGCCTGCCAGACCCAGCCTGTGTGACCTTTGCTGGATCTGTGCTCTCTGAGCCTGGTCAGAGATTTACTGAGACTCCCTCTGCTCACTCCAGGGATCCTTGCATCACTGCAGCTCCGCATCATGCAAACGTATGCAGTGAGAGCAAGATTTGTGTTATAAACTACTCTGTTATAACATTCAATTGCTGGGTTTTATGTCATTTAGTGACATATTTATGCAAAATTCCAGACTGTCTGATAACACTATTTTTGGACCTGAAACTCTGAGAAGAAATAGGGATGCAGAGGGTACCAAGGCTTAGTTTCTTGCAGCAAAGGTATTCTAAAGCAAATAAGAACACTCTTGCTTTGTAACTCGCTGAATGATTCTATTGTAAATTCAGCTTTTGGATATTTATTTTAAAGGCTTCTGCTGCTTAAATGATTTTCAGTCTGTGCTGATGCATTGTTGCTTTATCTCCATAGTTTATACAGCAGTCAGATGCCTGTGGAGGGTCCCTTATAAATCAATTCCCCAGCAGTAATGTGCAATTGGCCTGAAGGGAGGCTCCGGTCACTTAATCTGAGAGGTGCAAAGAGGCATCTTATGTATGGTTTGGTTTTATTTATTTTTGTAATACTTAAGGCTACTTGAAGCTTTTGTGGAGTAAAAAGGGAGGTTTTGGCCTGAAGGAAATACTATGAACTGTCGCTAAATCATCTTGCGTTTTCTCAAAACATACCTTTCTTTATTTTGAAGTTCTCCACTCTTACTCTGGTCACGTGTCTGTCTCTGCCAGCTGCTTCAGCTGGGTCTGGGAAAAGGATCTGGATCCTGCCTGGGATTGTCTCAGGGAAGCACCATGCTTAAGGAAGCACATGCAGAAAATCCTGCAGCAGCATAATTTTATAAGTATCTGGGAAAAGGAGATTTGACCTCTTTATTTCCTAAATTACTTACTTTGCAATGTGTGTCTGTCTGTGCATGCACTCAAGTACAAGTTAAAGGAACTGAAAGGAGAAGAGGTAGAAAGAACCACTGCAAGATTAAGAGCTGACTTTCCAGCAGTTGTTTTCCTTTTTATGATAGCATACTTTATTTTATTTTGTTTGGCGCAGTATTTGCTTGAGAACTGCTGGACAGAGGCAGCATTTGGCTTTAGTGGTGGTGTGTGTGTGTGACCATTGCACAGATGGAAAAAGGGAGGCACAGGAAGATAAGGACCAGCACAGACTTCTGTGGGGAACCACTGGCTCAGCCAAAATTGGAGTTTTCCTTCTTACTCTTATTACTGCTTAGATCCACTGCATCCCCTCCTCTCCAACTCAGCAAGTTCTCAGCTGAGGAGGGACAGCCCAGGTTTGAAGAATGCAACCAGGCTTTGGTGTCATTTCTGGCTGGACTTGTCAGGAGTGTTGTGGTTGCACACTCATGCAAACTGTGAGTGTGTAACACAACAGGGATGTGCTGCAGAGCTGCAGCCCTGCTCACTGAGCCACTGGGAATCTTGTCAGGCACTTCCTGGGACTTGGAGCAGACCTCAGAGTCTACACAAAAACTATTTCAGAGGGAGAACCGTGGTGTAAACACAAATCATTTCACGTCCCTGTGTCACAGGAACCTTAATGTGCTATGAAATTGAATATCTATTGTTCAAGCCTCTCAGTGTTTTCCCTTTGTTTCTCTGGGTATTGTTTGTACTTTGGAGACCCTATGTGTGGCTGAAGCATCACCAGTGGAGTGTGTGCCTTTTAGGAACTGAATCCCATCAGAAGGCCACAACTTGTGTTAATTTGGCCTCATAAATGTCACTCTGATACATAAAAAAGACTGTAAAAATAGGAAAACATATGTACTAAACATAAGCATTAATTGACATACAAATGCTAGAATCCATTCCCACACAGTGTATGGAAGATTTTATTGTTATCACAGTTTTCTTTTAGGAGTACTAAATCCAGTGGTGATGAAAATCAGTTCCAAATTCTGTGTTGTAAATGAATTCCCATCCCCTGGCAGAATAAGTTTCTGCCTTGTGGCTGGAGAGGGTTTAGCCCTTGATGACAAGGTCCAATTGCCCTTTTGCTCTTTCAAATGGGAGCAGGTCTTACCTGTGATGTTGACAGAGGAGAGAAAACTGGGCTGGCCAGGGGCAGGTAGGGGTGAGAAGACAAATAAATGAGGTTTTCTGTCCTTCAGCATGTTGCAAATACACACTATTAATGACCTTTGTTCTTTGAGAAATTTTGTAGATTCAGATTATGACACACATTTAAATACATGAGCATGTTTTAATAGGCACTAAATAACATGTGGTATTGGTTCTGCAATTTTTATTGTATGAATTGATCTAGCAAAATATCTGAACTGAGCTCTGAGTATGTGAAGTCAATTAAGCTGCACACAGACTGGTGCTTGAGAGCACACATGCTCTGGTAAATTAGAAACACAATTTGAGGCAAGAAGGCAGATCTGGAGTCTGAAGAAACTTTTTTTCTGACTAGTGTTGCAAAACATCCATTTTTTGGGGGTTTTTTCCCCCTTTCTTTCTTGAGTTGCTCTTGTACTTACTGCTGTCCTGAATTATTTTCCTGGGTCCAGATAAGGCTCTCCTGCTGTGTTTCCCACTCTTCTCCCCTAAATTGCTCGCTGCCAAGTGGCATTTTGCCCTTTTTTAGATGTGTTTAAGGAGAGCTGCCACAGGTGCGGGGCAGCTGCTGGAGCCCCCTGCTCCCCACAGGGCTCCTGAGGGGCCTCACGGGCACCATTTTGAGAGCCCTCACGACGGCTGCTGGAGGGTGCGGAAAATCGCTGTGTTTAATGAAACCTGGAAATCACTAGGGCTGCCAACAAAGCCCAGTCCTGGGAAAGGTGCTGGGAAAATGGGGTTTTTCCCTGTGCAGTGAGTGCTTCAGGAGGGACAGGCACCCTTGAGAGCTGACCTCAGAAAAGGGACAGACAAAGAAAAGCCCGGCTCCTTTGCCAAGGGTGGTGTGAAGCCAATGGTTCCTGATGGCGGTTAAGCAGGGCAGCTGTGACAGACTGCCCTGATCCCCTCAGAGATAGATCCCACCTGTGGAGAAGCAAGGGTGCATGGTGTGCTGAAGGACTGGGGAGCTTTGGGGATTTGGGCACTTTCTGGGAAGGCGAGATCGCTTCCCAGTAGCTTTGAAAAGGGGAAAGGCCCAGCAGCGCTTCATGAGGGAGCTCCCACGTATGAGCACCAACCCACAGCCATGAGGGCTCCTCAGGAGTGCCTGAGGACACGAGCATAGGAGAGAGACAGGATTGACCCGCAGCCCCTCCATCATCATGTGAGCTGCAGTCTGCAGGGTGACTCCAAAAAGTGAGTTTTAGTTTACTTACATTTACATTTTCTTTGCACCAGCACTGTGCCCACTAAGCAAGTAGTTGTGTGACATGGCTGGCTGTTGATGCCAGTCCTTTTCCTCTCTTTCGGCTTTCCATTGCTCTTGTACTTGCTGCTGTCCTGAATTAATTATTTTAGCAAATTCTCAGGCACAAAGGAAGGTCAGTGTGGGAGGGTACCTGCCTTGTAGCCCTGAGTAGGTGAAGTCAGCAGGATTCAGTGGAGGTGCTGGAGTTGGACTTCTTGCTGTTATTGTGCAGATGCAGAGTGAAGATATTTTCAAATAACAGCTTCATAGAAAAAACACATGAGGAAATTCAGAGCTGCTCGTAAGAGCCTGTTTTGGTCCCTGCTAAAAGCATTTCCAAACTTTCCCCGTCAAGGTCTGTGTTTTTCAGCTGATTTGGTTTCTAGGTATTTCAAATGCTCCAAAGATATTACAGCAAACTAATTCTTTCTGACCTCTGGGGGAGGAGTAGGGATGATTAATTCCACAATGCCCTTTGGTAGTGAGTCAGCAGGTTTCTTACTCACTTGGTTTTCATATGTGTGTTTTTTTTTGAGAATGGGAATTTCCTCTTTTCTCCCTTCTCACACCTAGTGAGCAACCCCACAGCTGGGCAGGATTCTCTAAATACCTTGGCCAGCCCTAAAACCCCCATATCACATTCATCTGTTCCTAGCTGAATTGCCTGGTCCTAGGGAATATATCAGAATGTCCCAACTCCAAGGAAGTGCTCATGTGTTGAGTCCATTGCTCTCTTCATTTTTACTTCATCATCCCTTGAACTCAGAGGTCAGCCAAGGAAAAAAAGGTCAATATTCTCTCTGTGTTTAGTTTTTCCCTCCAGTAACAGTTTTGCTGTGGGCAGTTATTTCCATTCTCACTTTCTAGGCTCCAGGTCTTGATACCTCCCTATTATTTTCCTGAAGGGAATTAATAATGCTCTGTAATGCTCTTTGCTGAGGTCATTGCTGCTTTGAAACAATTAATGTGGAGAGTGAACAGCCTTCATGTGTGCTCTGAAAGAAGCACTGACTGCAGGAAATGGGGTGGTAGTTGCACTCACCTTCACAAATTAAATTTTCTGGCACTTGATAAATCATGGCTGATGTGTCTGACAATGTTAAAAATTAAAATACTGTGTTTTCACAAAAACTGTGCAAAGAAATGTAGGCGCTGGATGTGCTCACTAGAATTCCTTTGTAAATGTGGGTTCATGCTCTTAATTTCTGTAAAGCAAAATGGCAAATGAGACTAAAGATTGAGTTAGAAATTTGCTGCTTTTCAGATTTATTTTCGATGTGGTGATGTAAATTCTTATTTTGCCCAAGGAGATGTTTGAATACAAATTTGATAGGAACGGTTCTTTATGTGATTGATGCCTTTATTAAGCCATGTAACAGCTTTTTTATGTGAACTACCATTTACCCCCCTTTCTGTATGTATTTTAGCACAGGGTTCTCATAGTTGTTTTTACCCGAGTTAATTGGTGTAAGGCTTTGTTAGTAAATGGCTTTTTTTTTTCCTCTGCTCGCTTGGACCCATTCCACAGTGCAAATGATAATGACAATTATTATCATTATCATTGCTTGATAATGAGCTGCACGCAACCTAATTTTGGGAGAAATTCCACCCCACCTGAAACCTCTTCAGGTGTTCAGTCTTTTCCATGGAGCAGGGTTTCTATATGTCCTGGATGATTTGTAGATTTGTTTGGGGCTTGAGCTTTCCATCAGAATTTGGGATCCCTTCTGCATTCACTGTTAAAGGTTCCTCCACATAATTTTGAGCTGAGAAAGGAGAAATAAAGCCCCTCTGTTTTGAAATTGGTTGTTGCATTCTAAACATAAATATTGAGATTAACAATGACTTGCTTCTATGCCTATCACCCTCCTGGACTGCTGTTTGGGAAGATGTTCTGCTCATTCTGTTACAGTCACAGCTCGAAGTATGAGAAGGGGACTGCTACAGGATGGAGAAGTGGTGCACTTGATTAACACCTTTTGAATTAGAATGGGGAAAGGGAGCAATGGTAAAATGCTGGATTCCAGGCAAGGGAGATTTCTCTAGTGGTAGACACAGTCAATAAGTTTCTTTAAGAGAAGAAAGAAGCCCAGAGGACACACATGCCTGATGCCAGAGGACAGGCAGTGTGCCTGGCACACTGGAGAAACTGTTCCAGAACAATCCACCCAGGGGAATATGATCCTCATGGTGCTACCCCGGTCAATGAAAAATACAGGGGTTTGCTCAGCAAGAGGTTCACTGGGGTGGGATGCTGTCCCAGGACCTGCTCCATGTGAGACTCCCAGAATCAAAAATACAGGAGTGAATTTATAATTCCTGGCTCTTCTTTGTTCTCTCTTGCAAAATCCTGCTGAATATCTGTAGGAAAAAATAAATCCAGAGGGAAGAAGGAATTGTTATGCATGTACTGAATAAAAACAACACTGGGGAGTTATCCCCTCAGTAGATTTTAAGTTAATCTCATATTAATTAAAACTCTTGTAAATTTGCCTTGAAGTTTGGCTGAAGCAAAATCTAGAATTAGAATACATCATGAAATAATTTCAAGCAATGAAAGGAATATCTTAATTTTTATAGAAGAGGAAGGATATTTCGATGGAAAACCTCATGATGGCAAGTCTGTTAGATAAGAAAATTTACATAAATGCACTTTTGCAGGCAGTATAGAGGATGCAGCTTAGCAGAAGAAAATAAACCAAGCCCTTGCAGTGTATTGTAGTGAAGGAGGATCTGTAAGGTTTTTTGGCCTCATGCTTTCGAAGATTTGGTGGAAATTTGCTTTGTGACTCTTTGCTGTGACCTGCAGGCAGCACAGACCTATCAGAACTTTAGAGAAGAACACATCTATAATATAGAGGAAACCCAGAATTCCATGGCAAAAGCAAGCAATCCAAAGCAAAAGAAAAAGAATGAAAAACCTCAGCATCTGCAAAAAGCAGGAGTCCACTCAGGGGAACTGTGTGAAAAGTGCATTATTATCTCTTGTGAAAGTTGCCACGGGGATGGCTACACTGAATAATTAAAGCCTTGCAGTTTTAATCAACTTTAATTATTAAATATCTCTAGCTGCCTGTAATTCAGTGGAAACCCAGTAAGTGTTTGGGTGTGTTTAGTCCATTCTAGCACTTTGGTCAAGAGATAAAAGTTGTCATCAGCGCGGGCGTACAGAGTTGGATTTTTGGTGGTGCCTGTGTGGTTTGTCCCAGCTCTGGAGTGGCAGAAGTTTAGATTGCCCTGAGGTTGTTACTCAGGTCCTGTGATGAGCATCCCAGCTTGCCCCTCAGTGGAGGTGTGCTGGCACCACAATGAGGATTGAAAGCCGGGCTGAGGGTGGCAGAGCCCAGGCCAGCAGGGACAGGTGGGAGTTTGGGAAGCCCTTCCCTTTCCCAGCGAGCCGTGGTGGTAGCAGGGCTGTGTGGGGCAGTGAGCACCTCCAGGGAGTCTCCAGGGATTCCCATTAAATCAACACCCTGTCCATGTGTAAGTGTGGGAAGGAGGTCTGGGCTCGGCCTTGTCGTGGCTGGGGCTGTGGGAATGGCCCCCTCACGCTCAGGGGGGAAATCACGTGTGCCTGTAAAGGTTTTTCCGGGAGTTGGCCTGTAATTAGATAAATGAATATTTTAGCATGTGCTTTGCAACACTTTGAGTATAAAGCACCTGTCCATGTATTCAAATCCCAGGGAAATTTGAGTATTTTCTTTTCTTTTGAGTAGCGCTGCTATAAATACGAATTGTCTGCTCATTTCAATAAAGGGTGTTTTGTGTTTAAATTAAAACTGAACCAAAAATCTGACCTATACTCCTCCACTTGTTATTTTTCAAGAAAGTTCCTTTCCAAAAAAAAAAAAAGCGTTTTGCAGTGATGAAAATGCAAGCTTCAGGTATTTTCCTTTGGGAGGTGGGTGCAGTCAGTGCCCATCAACCCTCTGTTATCACCAAGACCCACTACTACATTCTTTTCAGTCACACTTTTACAGAAGTTTCCTACTCTGGTTTATCAGGAAAAGGTCTTGGCTTCAAACCAAGAGGGCCATTTGGATTTAAATTTTGACAGGTTTAAAAAAAAAATCTCATTTTGAAATACATAAAGCCATAAATAAAAGATGAAGTTGTATTTTGAATAGCAGTTTTCCCCCAGCTGAGGTGGAGGAGCTGGAGCAGCGCTCTGCGGCTTCAGGGGTGGGAATCACCAAGTGTCCTGGAGGAGCTGAGCAGTGGCATTGAAATGGAAAGGACTGGGAGGTGCTTGTGCCCCACTGGACCAAGAGCTGCTGAGAAATGCCATGAGAAAGCTGCTGAGTTATCTTGCCTTTTAGAAAGGCTTTTGTGAGACACGGGTATCAGCCCCTGATAAGGTATCTCGAACCAAAGCCATGCCCACCCTTTGCAGCAGCAGCTCTGGCCCAGTGGCCTGAGGGGGCAGCAAGGGGAGGCTGCAGGGCTGAGAGGGAAAGGTGAGGCACAGGCAGCCTGGAATTGGGTGAAGGAGGGGAGGGAAACTGATGTGAACATGTTGTTGTGGCCTCTGGATGCCAGGGTTCACAGAGCTGAGGTGTGTGAAGGCTCCCACGAGGAAATGAGTGTTTACACCTCCCTGGGCTCAGAAAAGCGCACGGATAAGATGCCTTCCTTTTGACGGGAAAAAGGCTGAAAAGGGAGTTGCTATTTTGGACAATGAGCAGCTGCTCTACAGCCCAAAAAGGGCAAGGAAGAAAACACCAAGTTGTAGGATGTGTTGTAGTTCCCCTCCAGGTCTTCTTCATGAATCACATAATGTTTTCTCCTAGTTTTTACCAAGGAAGATGAAGGAATATCGCACTAACCCGAGCAGCTTAACTGACACATGCATTTATTCATTTGGAGAGTTTCTTTTCCATCATTCTGTATGCAAACAGGTTGGCATTGTTTTAGTGCTAAGTGTTTTCTTTGCTAATCTGGGTGAGATTGATGCATGAAATGCAGAGCTTTTTAGCCAAGTGCTCTCAAAGGAAACAACCATGGTCCATGAATAATAAATTTTAGGCAAGACTAAAGATATAAGATGCTGTTCAAACCCAGGCCAAATGGTTTCCACACTCTGAACAACAGCTGTAAGCATAGTGTGACTTCCCTCACAGATTCAGGAGATTTAAATTACACAATTTATGCCTGGGAATTTTGGAGTCATGGCATTTATATCTACCTTTCCCTCCTCCTCAGCAAAATCCTACCTTTTATCTTTGGAATTTTAAAATTATGACTTCCTAATAATGCATAGAATTCAAAGAACTAAATCTTGGCCTTGCAGAGCAGTTGTCTCGAAAATAAATAGGAGGACTGTGTCAAGTAACTGGTCTGTGAATGCACAGCCCTGTGCTCATTTTTCCCAGTGTCATACCAGGAATTTGGTTGGAAATCTTCTCATTTAGCTCATGCCTGGCTCAGCCAGAGCCCTATGTCTGCATGGGCTGCAGGCTGACTGCTCAAGGTACTGGTAGCAGTAATTGCCCAGCCTTTTCTACTGGTTAAACAGAACACATTTTGGTAGGTTTTCTGATGCTGTCCCATCAGAGCTACTGGGTGCTGCACTCTCCCTTTGGTGCTCGTTTTGGGTCCAGACAGAAATTCCATCCTGTTGGCATTTGCTCACCAAAAGAGTTTGTGCGTATTCTGTGCTCTGTTCCTCTTTGTATTCGTGTTGGGAATTTTTGAATAATCAAATTTAATATCCAATTAAAGGGCATTTTGTGGCCCTTTTAAAGTTTCTCCTAGGGTGCCCACTAGAAAAGGTATCGTTGGCTTTTCTAAATTGTTGAAATAAGGAATTCTAAATCCTTTCTATTACGGTTTATTAGGGTCTCTGTGGTTTTGGTTAATTGTCACAGTCTCATTTACTGTAGGTGGAGGAATTTTAATGTATAGAGCAAGATGGTTTATTAAATCAAAAATATTTTATGGGAAGTTGCTATAAGCTGAAGGAAATAGTGTAAAATGCACTCTTGGGGGCCCAGCTTTTTTAGTCTCATGTAAGAAACAAAGAAAGAGCATCTATAACCTAAGAGTGGAAAACTCTGGGTCACAAACCAGGACTTCCCCTTCTCTTTTGGGTTG
The DNA here is from genome assembly GCF_028018845.1 of Melospiza georgiana. Classification (NCBI taxonomy): domain Eukaryota; kingdom Metazoa; phylum Chordata; class Aves; order Passeriformes; family Passerellidae; genus Melospiza; species Melospiza georgiana. The sequence goes on along the minus strand of NC_080432.1, from coordinate 11,222,723 downwards.
CTCATGTGCCAAAACTCCTAATTTTTCATCATTGCCTCCAATGCTGAGCTGCAGCTGATCATCCCAGTGTGGTGTCTGCCCAATGGGGAATTGCCCTGTCTAACCCAAGGGCAGAATTCAACCCCAGTCAGCCAGGAAACAACCAGAGTTTTGGTGAAATAAGGCCTGGAGGGTGGGTGGTGGTGGTGAATTCCCAGTGCCTGGGAGAGGGCTCTGGGGTGCCCTTGGATTCCCCAGCAGGACCTGCCCATGAACACCTTGGCTGCAGTTTGCCAGTCCGGGTGTCCAAAGCAGCTGCTGCTGGTAGGAAGTGGTTTGTTGTATCTGGATTTTGGAGGGCAGCGGGGAAGGAAGGAAGGAACAATTTACTTTTGGGTTTTCTGCTTAAATTAAGGCTGTCAGGTGGCTTTAACTGAGTGGAGAAATCCCCACTGTGGTGCACGTGCTGCCACTTGACCCATTTTTCCTAATGCACTTGGAAGGGAGTTATGTTTGTTTTTAATGCATCCCTTCAGAATAAAGGAGAACTGAGGGGGGTTTGTGACAGCCTGATAATTGAAGTGCACTCTCCTACAGCAGTGGCTTTTCAAGGGGAGTGCAGGTGGGCCCTGCATCTCCAGGCAGAGCAATCTGTCCTTTCTTTCATTTCTAAAGGAGTAATTATTCCTGACTGCTTGTGTTTTCCTACATCTTTCCCTCACGTGGTTTTTGGTTTGCAACTCTGTAGGTGTTCACAGAGCCTTCACTGCTGTCCTCTGTGAGCACCTCTGAGTGAGCCTTGAGTTTTATCCCAGAGACTTCCTCTGGGGTAATGAAAAACTACAAGATTACAAAAATTACAAGAGATATGATTTCTTTAGGGCTGTTTGGGCAATCTATGTCCAACCTTGGAAGCAGGCGCTGGTCTCTGGTCCCAGGCTAGAGCCTGCTGCAGTGAAGTATCTTTCTGTCCCACAGTGTGTCATTTCTTCTTGATATTTTTCTGCTTGGTAGCTGATGTCATCTGCTTTTTTCCTCCTCAATTATGCTTCTAGCGTAGAAAATAATTGCAGGGAGCAAGAGATAAAAAGCTTCTGAGAATTCCCATGGCTTCTCTTCTGCTTCAGACAAGTAAAGATCCCTCTGGCATCATTGGAATTTTCTTGCCTGCTGGTATTGAGAAGTCCTGAGGACTGTGTACAGAGAAATAGAAAGGCTGCATTTTAGTGGTGGGAATTTTCACAGTGCAGTCTGACTGGAGTCAGAGACACTATCTCATCTGGGGCCCAATCCTGTCAGTACAACCCAGAGGGATAAGATCAAGCCTTGGGCTGGTGGTGCAGTGACAACAGCCCTCACACAGAACCTTTTGAAGGGACTCTTTGTGTGCAGCAGGCCCTGGCAATTGGAGCCCCAGTTGTGAGCACAGAGAAGGCAGAGCTGGTGAGGCTGCTAGGGTCTGTGATTAACCCAAGGGCAGAATGCAGCAAGCTTTGCAGAAATCTCTGAAGTGCAGTAAAAAGGGAAGGGAAAGGGTCTAAGTATGTTGGAGATGATGTCTCAGGGGCACACTGTGTCCCTGACAAGGCACCTGGAAGGCTTGGTCCCAAAGCTCCCTGTGATCTGCCTGTGGGAGCAGCCAAGGTGGCACCTTTCACCCTGCTCTGGGTGAGACTCTGCTGCAGGGGAGCAGGACCACACAACCTCCCAGCAGGATGGGCTGAGGGGGAAACTGAGCAGAACTCAGGGGGGTTATTCACCTTACTTGGGTTTGAAGCTGGAAGCCATCACTTTCTTTTTTCATTTCTGAATTTGCGTGTAGGTAGCTTCAAATGTCTCTTCCCTATAGAGTAAATCAGACCTTCAGCCTGCTGTAATGAAAACCTGAAATCTTTTCATGCACCTTGCAACAAAAAATATCCTGTTCACAAGTTGGCTGCTTTGTGCTGGAAGGCCACACATAAAATATTAACCCCCCCACGTTTATTGTCACCTGGGCTTTGCATTTTGCTTCCCTGTCCTCCTGCCAACATCACTGATAAATTTCTGTAGTAAGAGCAGGGAGCATAGCCCCACATAACTCTAAAAAACACCAAACAAAAACACTGAGGCAATTCAAATATGCAAATGAATCTCTAATTACTTTGTTTGCAGACAGAATGGAGTAGTAATATCCATTAAATAGGTTTGGGAATGTTGGCCCTGTACGATCTACAGATACTTCAGGGCCAGGACTTGGGCTGAAATCAGTCACACTGCGGACACAGCAGGCAGGGCTCCATCCATCTTCTGGAAATCCTGATCCTCTGTGCTGAGTTTTTATGTAAATTTTTCTTGAATTGTTAATCAAATAAGATACTCACCAGCTGCTGCTCTTCATGGTATAATCAGCAGCCTTTAAAGGGAATTCCATAAAAGAGAAAGACCAAAAACTGTAATTATCTCATAGAAGCAGAATTTTTCTCTCATGAGAACAGATTTTTTTTCCATTGAAAGTGAATCCATTTGCAAACATAGTGATTGTAATTCACATGAAGAAATTAATTTGCATGCTCAGCTGTACCTGTCACTGCCCTTTAATTCTGTTCCCAGGTCTCTAATGAGTCTGGTGATATATTTGAAGTGAAAAAAAGCTTCTCAGAAGAGATGGAAAATTTAAAATCAGCTCCAAGAGCTGGACATCAAAAACCTGGTTGGAGTTCCACTGAAGCTTCCTCTGGTTCTTAGAAATGAGCAATTTACAATTGTAATGAAAATCCTAGGTGACATTACGGAGCAGAGGAGTGGCAGGGAGTTTTTAGGAGGAATGAGGTTTTTCTCTGTTATTTTGAGCTCTGAGTGTGTCTGTGAGTGCACACTTCATATATAATATTGTGCCAACATGTCATACACCATAATCACATAGACAGTAATTGCATACTTCTGATTTGATCATGTGCAGGGGGATAGTTGGGAACTGAAAACCTAGAAAATTTTATCAGTTCCTCCTGTGAGTGCCAGACCACACCTATCCATTACTTTATAAAGATAAAATTAATATATTCGTACACAGCTCAGGTTTCTGTGCAGCTTTTATGTAAAGCACAAACCTGGTGAGAGAGAGAGCAAAATGCCAATTGAGGTGAAAATAACTGTATCTTGTCTGCAGAGGTTTTTTTCAAATTCCGTGTTCCTAGACAGGTTCTTAAGGTCAGCAATACTCTTCAGGTCCTTCTCTGGATTGGTTTAACCCACATGCAAATGGCAGAGCCCAGCTCTGGGTTCAGCTGGTCTCTGCCCTGAGTCACCTCTCTCATAGTAACGCTGCCCATCTGTCACCCTGGGGAGAGAATGGGGAAATTGGCATGTCCTTCATCTTCAGCTTCATCCTTTGCTGGTGCTTTGAAGGTTTTTGGGGTTTTTCCCCTTTGAAGTCAGCTGTTCTACACCTCATGTCTGGTTTCCACCATTTACCCCCATACCAGTCCCAGGGAAAGGGACACACTGGTGGGACACATCTGCACCCCGCCTGCCCCTTCCATACCTTGTCGCTCTTACTCATGGTGGAAATAACAACTCGGATGGCTCGGGTTGGAGGGGACCTTGGGGGTCACCCAGTGCCACCTCCCCTGGTGTGGGCAGGCACAGCTCCCATGGAGCTGGAGCAGGCTGCTGGGAGCCCTTCCAGGGATGGGCCAGGCTGTGACCGAGGGCTGATGGAGGCTTCAGCTTGCTGCAGAGACATAAATAAGTTGGGTTTGTTTTGTTTTACGGCTTTATTTCATAATTGGCATTTATGACTTTTCCTGGAAGATAATCAGGTATTGAACAATGATTATCTCAGTCTTTGGTCAGGACTCTTGCACGTTCTGATAGTTAGTGAGAATAATTTCTTTTTACTTGCTGGACAATTCCTTTTCAGTTTTTAAAAAACTAAAATCTGAAAAAGAAGCAAAGCAAACAACATACCACTCACTCACAAACCCCCAAATCTCTCCATGTAGTAAGTTTTGTTTTCATGGACTGTTTGTTTTGCAAATTTGTTTTTAAAATATGAATTATTGCTCAGGCTAAAAAAACCCACATTTTTAAATTGCATTACTGAAAAATGTTCTTTTCATCATAACTCTTGGCTTAAGTAACAAGATGAAAAGTGGTAGTTCTCAAAATAAACATTTTGAGAAATAATTTTTAATAAGGAAGTATTTATCCCCAGTTATCTATAGGTTTTTCCGGAGCACAGATGTATTTTGATGTAGTGTGTGATGAATGAATGAATGTAAAAAACCAGAATTGTGTGCTATTTTCTTGGGAGGAAAAAAACCCCCAACATCTAGCAGTGCAGCAATAATGGTATATTGTAAAAACATCTTGAAAAATAAGTCATGTGTACTCTACTTTTTTTTTTTTAAGAAAATATTCCTTGTTTTATAAATTCTGTAAAGCTTTTCATAGTTGTGACATAGTCTACAAGCCACTTAGGCCAAATTTCTTGTCTTTGCCTTATGAGACTTTAACCAGAGAGAGAGATGGGTTTTACATGATTTTTCAAAAGACCTGGAGAGGTGTCATTGGATGATGATAGAAATTACAATTTCTTACTGCAAGGATATGGCTAATTCTCTGAATAAATGACCTTGGGAAATCTCTGCTGATAAATGTGAATGCAACTTGCTGGCAAAGAGTGTTTGCAGGCAAATTTTTCAGCACTGTTCTGTGGAAAAATTAATGTTTCTTAGAATTGTTAGCAGTAGTGGTTTAATCCAGTTTTCCTGCAAGTTCTTTAGATATACGTTTCTGTGAGCCAGTCCTATCCATAAGCATTTTCTCCTCAATTGATGAAGAAATGTGTTTTAAAAATGCTAAGAGCAATTAAAGCAGGAGGAAATTTTCTCTTCATTCTTGGAACCCCCTTATTGGTAATGTCAAAAGAGGTTTATTTTTCCTGAATCTAATGATTAACAATAAAGCATAGAAACAGCAAGTCCTACCTAAGGGGTCAGCAATTAGTGAGCTGCACCTAGGTTTGGACAGATGGAAGCAGTTACAGCTCAACCATGAGGCAGGAGAAACTGAACTCAGTGGCTGCACTTCCAACATGACTGCAAGACATAAAATACTCCACCTATAAAATATGTGATAAAATATTTACAGAATTCCACAAGATCATTCAAATCTCAGTATAAAAAGGAAACAAAAAAGGGTATGGGAGGGGGAAATAAAACCTGCCTCTTGCAAAACCTGTTGCTGATAGCATGGAAGAGAGAGCTCCATTTTCCTTTGCATTTCCAAGAGGGAATGTGCTCTGAGTCACAGGGTGCTACAGGGCAAACGTCCCCATGGAACAAAGAGTGCTCCTGACACAAGTGAGAGCAGTTGCCAAGGGAAAAAGGCTGCACAAAGACTCACCTGGTTCCATTGTATAGAAGAGTGTTGAAGCAATCTTTATGTATTAATGTGCTATCAAAAAAATATGAAGTCTAAAAAGGAATGTCTTAAAGCCTGTGGAAGCGTAACCAGTGAGCTAACACTGAGTAATCCTCCTGCCTCTGCCAAGCTAAGCATTTCCTATCTGATAGATTAAATTCTAAAGATAAATGCTAACCATCAAGTGCAGCAGCCTAAAAATATCAGGCACTGATTTGAACAAAATGCTCAGTTGTTTGTTCATACCTTCAAAGGGGTGTTTTCCAAAGTGTTCAGGAACACCAGTCCCTTCCCAAACACTGGACTCCATAATGATAAATTCTCTTCCCCCTGCAGACACCAAATGAGCTTTAACTCTGTTCATGGCACATGTGCATGCTGTGCAGGTCGTGCTGAAGGTGTGTTCTCCAGAGCAGCACCCACGAGCCATGTGCTGGTGTGAGCTGGGCTGTCAGGAGGAAAAGCCTGCAGGATTGGGATGCCTGGGGAAGGAATCAGCCAGGGGCTGTCCTGCAGGTTCCTGAGAAATTCAACATCACTCTTAACCAAGAGCATTAGTAGGAGGAACAGAGCTGTGTGTGAAGGAGTGGCCCACAGGAATTGCTCCTTGCAGGTTGCAGCATGATCCTCCTCGGTGTTAACCCTTTCTGTGTCCACGTGTTTTCAGGGTGGGGTGATCTGTAGGGGATGACAGCTGCAATATCATCCCAGGGAAATGCTTCTGCACCTCCCTCAAGACTTGTGAGGAGATTTAAGCTTAGCTTCCTCCTTCTTTTGGGGAAGAGAAGGTTGTGTGGAGGGCTCATAGTGGCCTTCCAGTGCCTGAGGGGATGCTGTGAGGAAGCTGGAAAAGGACTCTTCATTCGTTCAGGCACTGGAGTGACAGGACAAGTGGGCAGCCCTGGCCATAGCACAGCCTGGGAGCAGGGTTAGTGCAGATGTGAGGGACAAAAGCTTGGCTCTGAGGGGACTGAAGCCCTGGCACGGGGTGTGCAGACAATCTGTGGCTGCCCCGTCCCTGGCAGTGCTCAAGGGTCAGGCAGAGCAGCCATTGCTTGGTCTAGTGGAGGGTGTCCCTGCCCACAGCAGAGGGATTGCAGCCAGAGGATCTTAAGGTCCCTTCCAGCCAAACCATTCTATGATCTTAAATTTAACAATTTGAAATGGAATCTTGACAGCCAAATGAAACTATCAGCAGAATTGCCTCCTTAATTCTGGGGCTTTGCCTTGATTTTCAAATGCATTAGTGTTTGGATGCCTACTTCTGCTTTAAACACAGAGGAGTGAACCTAACCCTGAGAATCTTGTTCTGGATGTGCTGTGTCAGGGAATCTATGGAAAAGCTATGGATTGCCTTCAGCTCAGTGATGCCTTTCTGTCAGAAGAGGCAGCTGGAATGATCAATAACTGAAACAATGGTTCCATGAGGTGTTCAGCTCTGTGTGAAGCCTAGTTCTGTTTCTAAGGCGTTGTGCAGGCTGTGGCAGGGAATTGCCCGTTTCTCTGGACACATGGGTGACAGCTCCCACCAAGCTCATGGTCTGGTTTCAGGGTGTCACAGGCACCAGCCCGTGCCCCAAGTGCCTGAGCTGAGCCCAGCCAGCCCCAAGGCCCAGGCCCACACTCAATGGGAGTCTTGTCTGTCGAAGGACTGCAGAATCTGGCCTGCCTCCAAGTTTTTACAGGTCAAATAACATAAGGGAATATTTTAGTCTGAACCACTTCCTGAATTCCCAATGAAGAATGTAGAGTCAAAATATAATGAATGGTGGCTGCATTCTACTCTAAACAATAGCTGCTATTTACCAAACAGTGGGCAGTGTGTAAATTAAATGTGAGGTTTCCCCCCTCTCTTTTTACTTCTTAGAAACTTTTCCTTCTTAACACTTGGGATTTGAACTGACTGCAGATTTTCCTAGAGCTGTACATGGATACAGTAGTGAAGGATTTCAGGGATGTTAGCCTTCCTTGCAAGGCAGATTTCTGTATTATATGAATACCACACATACAGAGCCTACACTGATATAACCTGTTCTCTTTTGCTCAAAACTAGTCTTCTAAATTAAAATGAATGCTCCATCACGCTTTGTTGCGTTTGTGTGCACACCCTGACAATCACTGCTTCCCCAGTGGCTTTTTTTTCTCAGTGAGAAACCAAATGGCCTGGAGGGACAGCACTTTGATTTGTGTGCCAGTCCATTATACCTCCATGGAGCTCCTGTTTGCAGCTTGAGTTACAGCACTGTAAACTCTGATACCCACTTCATGGAGGTAATGAGGGAGTGCCATAAGCACCTGACAGAAACATTTGTGTGACCTCCTTCACTTCAAGAGGGTATCAAGAATGGAGATGCTCTATGGACTCTGAGATTTAGGTTAAACTATGTCTGATTAGTTTTCTGCAGGAATTTTTAACTGTTATAGTCTTGCAGGTTGTATGAAAACAGGCAATATATTTTTAGATTTAACAGTGCATCACTTCACACTGGTATAAATTTAGGAATTAGTGGAAATGACTACCCAAACCTTTCACAGAGTGAACAGGCAGAGCTTCAGGCCAGCTTTGCATGACTTACCAAAAAAAAAGTCTAATTGCTTATTTACTGAATGTGTGTTTCAAAATATGACACAAAAGCATGTAAGTGCCAGGCTAGCAGTTGCTTCAGTTCATGAAATGAATAATGATTGCATTAATGGGGGACTCATGCACTTGAAGGTGAGCATGTGTTAAAGTACCTTGCCAAATCAGAAACAGTCATTAATTTTAGCTGCCAAACTATTTTTGTGGTTTTGGACTGCAAATTGGAATACCCAAGGAGATCAGATATCAGTATCCCATGGGAACAAATGAATACATAGGAATATCGATGTCTTCTTGGACCTAACACATGGGAAAAATAGGGGCTGTGGATCCAACATCTTAGGTCACTGTAAAGGCTTTGGAATAAAAAACATGCAGGAGACATGCCTTGCCTGTAATGGTGTGAAGCTGACACCATCCTTAACACTTCTGCAACCAATCCAGTCCAATTAGTGTGGACTAATGTGGAATTTTAATATGGGGCTTGTCCCTGGAAGTGTCCAAGCCCAGCTTGGAGGGGGCATTGAGCAGCCTGGTGTGGTGGGAGGTGTCCCTGCCCACGGCAGGTGGGATGGATTGAGATGAGCTTGAAGGTCCCTTCTGCCCCAAAACACTCCCCAGGTCTGAGGTGACTCAGTTAATACTCATTTTCCTCCTGATGCGTTTTCTTAGTAGTGATTAAGTCGTTTGATAAAGCCTTCAGGATTGACCATCAGGTCAGGAGGGGCAGGTTTTTGCTGGAGAGGACTGGAGTGTCTGGTTTGTGCAATTGCCTCCTGGCAGTCCATGGACTGCAGTGCCCACAGCCATTATTGACTTGGCCAACCCCAATGAATTCAGTGAATTTCCTGACGGTGAGAAATGCTCTGCACCCTCTGGAAATGTCCTGTGGCTGTGTGGGTGTGGATCTTTGGGTGCTCTTTCAGAGGCACCAGGGCAGTGATGCAGCTGACTACCTGTGGCTGGCACTTGTGTCCCTGAGAAGCCATTCTTTGGACGTTAACACCAATATTTGTATCCAAAGTGTGCAATTTCCTGTATAAACCTAGTTTCTAAGTGTGTGGTGCCACTTCCAGACTGCAGCACAAGTTTATTCAGTGTAGCTTGGCTTTGAGCTGTAATTTGATTTTTGTAAGGGTGATTTCCAGTTGCAGTGTACAGCATTAAAGGACCACAGCATTATTCCTGAGCTGCTCAGGAACTATTTTAATATTTGCATTAGGAGGTAAAATAGCAATGTAAAGGACAATTTTAATTGGAAAGTCAAAATTTGTGGATGTTTCTTCAGTTTGCAGCAAGTAAATGCATTTTTGGGTGAGAAATGCCAAAACCTGTAAAAGTTTGGAAGTAAAACACTTGAAGCAAAAGAGAAACATAACAATAGCAAACGCTTTTAAACAAAAGATTAATGATTTCTTTGGGAGACAATCAGGCTCTTTCTGCAATGCACAGCAAAAGAAAGAATAAAAATACCAGTTTGAAAGCCCAATTTTCTGACACATGGAAGTTTAGTTTTTCTAAGCAGCTGAGCAACAACTGCAAGTGCTGCTAACCCCCAGACCCTCCCAAGGCAGTTTGGGCTGGATGGCAAGTGGAGTAATTAAGGAGCAGCTACACGGGCATCCCAGCTTTGTGCAGCTGCCAAGGTGCATTGGCAGGGAGACAAACCTCTCTCCCACCCTGTTTGTGATCTCTCATCCCTTTTTCCTCAGTGATGGAGAGGTAGGGCCTGAACATCTTCCTCAGTCTTCTGTTTCAGGCCTTTTCCACCAAATCAGGCTTTTATTAGCACTTACCATGATAGGAGAGGAGTGGTTTACCCCTAAAATGGTACCCAGGAAGGTCTTGTGCTTCTTTCTGACAGCTTTGCTGAAAATACAATCAGAATAAGAATAATGATGGTAAATTCTACTGAAAATCTAGCATTTTGATGGCAAATCAGTGTTTCCTGCAAGATTGCTTCTCCTTTACAGAGCATAATGGAGTTTATGGGCTTGGAGTGGGATTCTCAAGGTTGTTTCTCAGTACTCCTGGTGAAACTGGTTTGTAGGTAGATCTCATGTAGAATATCTTAGGGTCAGATGGCAGCTTTCCCCTGGAGCTGTGTGATAGAGTGCTGAGCAAACCCAGCACCAGGGCAGGGGCGCACAGGGACCCCGCTGCTGCCTCCCTGGTGATCCACACCAGCCAGGGGATGTGCAGAGAGCTCTGCCAGTGTTTCCCTGCAGCTCTGGGTGTGGGCACCCAGAGAGGTGGCAGGGAGCTGTGAGGGACCGCACTGATGCACACCCATGGGCAGGCACGGGTCTGTGTGCTTGGTCTGACACAGGGACGAGGTGGTAGCTGAGTTATAAGGAACACGTGAATGTAAACAGGAGCGTTATTCTTCTTTCATGCCATTATTTTAATGTATAGCTAGCTAAATATGTAATAGAATACCCAATTTTGAAAGCTGTTTGTTTTCCTTTCCCCTTCATTTTTGGCTTCATCTGCTTGTGCAGCTAATTCTTTGGGAAGGATTCTCCCCCACAATAAATTTTATAGGTCATTTGATGCAGACTTGCTACATAAGAGACACATAACATGAAAAAACTTGGTGTTTTTAAACTGTTTTCTTATTTAGAGATTTTTTTTTTGCTTTGTTCTCATGCAGCAGATTACAAACAGAGGTTTTATTCCTTTATATTCCAAACAGTGGCAGATCTATATTGGCATGGTCTCCATACCAATTTTCTGTCTGCTGAGCTCATCTAACTTTTCTAAATTGCCCATCAAACAATTTATCCCAAGACCAGAATATTCAATATATGCAACATTGCTTAAGATCTTTGATGCCTAATCAGCACAAGTAGCTCTAAACCATTTCTCTGATATTGCCCCCCAAGTTCCTGGTTTGTTGCAGCAATGGTTCCAATTAATCTGCAGTTATCCATTAACATGTCATGTGTCTCTGATTAAATGTGGGCTTGGCTTTTTTCCCTAAGGACTGCAGTTCATTGTCCCCTCAGTACCCTTGGTGTCATGTGGGCTGTGCAGGGGGAGCGGGAGTTGGAATGGGCTGCATTGCCAGAACCTGCCCTGGAATTCAGGGCATCAGATCAGCATTTGGTTGGGTTTTCCCCATCTCATGGACACCCAGAATCAGTGCTGGCGCCAGCTGTTGGCACAGCTGGGAGCAGAGGGACTGTCACCTGTGTCCTGCTGTCCTTCTGCTCTGTGGCACTGGTGCAAGCCATAGCACTCAGGGACTGGAGAAGCTCCCTGGCTTCCCTCAGCCCCACGTCTGCAGCAATAAATGAGGACCAGCCTTCCCTCAGCCACTGGGGAGGAAAAATCCTCACACCAGGTCAGCCCACTGCTCCACGCGAGTCATGGCAGTGTCGATTTCCACGTGCCTTCAGCTGCTGGGACTTGGGAGTGTTCCTTTTGCAGCAAAGGTATCTTTAGCTAATTCAGATTTCCTGTCTGAGCCCTCTTCAAATACTTGGAAACAACCTTGGAATGAAACAGCAAAGTTTCTCACATCTCTACTGAACCTGCAGGTGACATGTTTGGAAGCTCATGTGGCTTTTTGGTATAACATTTCAAGTGTAATGCTCTGGATTCAGGTTTCCTGAGGATTTCCATTAATGATTTTCAGGCACTTTTTTTTAGGATGTATTACAGAGATTCATGCTCTTCCACAGAAGCACAGAGGTACTTTAATAATTAGAGTAATAATAGCACTGTATTTCCTCCTTGCACAGAATGCCATTCAATAAAGGAAATGGCTCTCTTGCTCTGCTGGCATCAGCACTGGTCCTTTCCTCTCTCTTTTACTCCAGAACATCACTGTTTTTACACAAGACTTATTCTGTTGGAGCCTGACCTAAAACCTGTTACTGAACAGTGATATATCTCTTTGGACAGAGGGGTTTCCAGAGAGATGGACATTTTTATTTGAATATTTATATTAAATGCCAGCTCCACTGCACATTACTAGATTTAGGAAAAAGGAATTCCCTTGATTCAAGTGATTCTTGGGGATTGCCCTATAACCTTTGTGCTCCAGGCTGCTGTGATCACTGCTTTGCACTGCTCTGCCCCTGCAGCCTCTTGGGAATGCTTCAATCCATCTTGTCTCAGCTGGGTCACCCCCAAAACATCACAGCCACCAAACTCCCCTTCCTGCAATCCCTATAGCTCTCCCTGTTCCGTGTTGTCAGGATCTTTGAGCTTCATACTTGCCATGCTGCTCTGTAGATCTGACATCATCTCAGTTTACGTTCCAGCCGTTGCCAGTTAGACAGGTGTCGTGATGGGGGCAGTTCTTCCTAGCAAGGGCACAGAGAGCAGGAGTGTGCCTCTGTGGGTGCCTGCTCTAGAGCAAAGAGGGTCTGGAGACTGAAATGCCACAGGACACTCGCAGGAGGGATGTCCAATCAATCATTACATCACATCCTGCTCCTCACACCAGCGATAATTCCTGTCTCACACCAGTGGAAATTGGAGAAGATTGAATGAGCCTTCCCAAACCATTCTGGGCACAGGTATCACACTGAATGTTCTGCTTTAAGGGTGCAAAGTTCTGCCAGAGGACCAGACTTTGGAGGTTTGCCCTGATTTATTCCACTTCTCCGGCTATCCACTTTGCTGTAGTCAGTGCCAGGCTTTAGATTCATTGAGTCTCTCTCATACCAATGGTGGCCAACACCAAGAGAGCTCAGGTCCTTTGGATGAATAGTCTACCTAAAATAAAATTCAGATTTAATTCTCTAATAAGTGGCATCCACTCTCAGAACAGTAGCTGGACCAAGAAACAGAATTATGATTTGAGTTGCTGTCTGCTTTCCAGGATCTTGCTTCATAAAAGAGGCAGCAAATGGGTTTCAATAAATGGTGGCGAGATATAAATTTCTAAACGTGATCTTCAGGGTAGCCATGTGTGTTTTATGGGAAACACAAGAAGTGTTGTGGTAGAAAGTCCCAATGGACAGGCCATACACATAATATCCATTTGGAAGGGCATACCTGGGAACAGCACCTTGATATGTACCCTGCTGCACAGCAGCTGATTTTTGTTTGAAAGTGGCCTTTTATACTGACTGGGGGTCTTTAGCTGCCTGGAAGTGTAAAACTGGTTCTTGGCTAGTTGTTTTGACATGTGGCAAAAAGGAAGACTAATGCTTTATATTCTCCCTGCAATTTGAAATCTGGTTAACTGGAAGCCCTCAGTGTTTTCAGGTCCTTGGACGGCAGCCACCTCAGTTACATAAATGCAAAATATTATTGGAATAGGTAGTAGGTGTCCTTCCTTCCTTAGGAATTGCCCCACTTAAAACCTCAGTTCCTGTCCAGTCCCAAAAGTTCTTTTTAATCTTGTTTTTTTAAGCTATGACTCAGTTCCCCTGCCTTCTCTTCTAGGTTGAACCCAAGGTTGTCCAATTCTTTTCCCTACATGGTCTGGAGCGGTGGATATGATGTATTCTTGTTTACAGTATGCTAAAGCAGAATATTTCTGAGATGTTTACTGGTCCTTCCTGCCCCAGAGGAAGAATATAGGATTTCCATCCTCCCCAGCAGCAGTGCCTTGGCCTTACTGGAGCCAAGGAACTCAAGCTGTGTGATCTCTCCCTTCCTGTTTCTCTGACTTGACGCAACGTGGTGGAGTTGTTTGATGTCTAGAGTGAAGGATACAGAAACTCCAGCCTGCTACACTCACCACTTATTTCCTTTATGATGTTCCCTTCTAGGAAGCTGTGAGGATTAACCTTTTTTCTTTGCAACTTAAGTGAGGTCCAAGATACACTTGAGATCCTTAGCAGCTTTTCTCTTTCCTATCAGGAAAGCTGGACTCTTAAGGCTGCCTGTCTTCACTTTAGGCAAGTTTAGGGGGTAGCTGAACATTTTCAAACACTCTTGAGTGTCTTCCTTCAGGGGATTTTTCTTTTTAACTCTCACAGGAGACTTGTAGGTGGAAATGGCAGCCTAAATACTTCAATACTCAGTTTGGGATTTCGCCTCATATTTATTTTATGCTTAACTTCTTTGCAGAAGGAGGTTTCTGTGTCCATTATTTGTAGGAAGCTTTTTGGGCCCTTCTCAGGCTCTAAACTATTGTCTACTGGTGCTCTGGGTCCCTCTCTCTCTGTAGAGTTCCCCATGCTGGTAGATGTGGCACTTGAGTGATCCTGCCCCACCCATCAAATCCTGCCTCTCAGCCAAAGAGCCCAAGGATGCAAACAGCAGGATGTGGCTGTGTAAATACTGAGGCTCTGTGTCAAATTGTTCCATGCCAATGGCAAATATTTTCATTATTGCTGCTGTAATCACTTGCCACCTGTGGCCATCGTCATCCTTGTGGCAGCCCAGCACCACTCCTGCCTTAAAAGGAAGGTTCAACCTTCAGCTCTGAGAAGAGGATGGGTATATGGAACTGAGGACTTACTGTAGGAGTTGGCTTTTGCATTTTTAATCCCGTCCTGCAGCAGTGAAGGGATCAGTCCCTGAAGTCCAAACCCATTGTTTTCCTGGTGTTTGGCATTCCTGTGCAGGTTACAGAGACCAGCACAAAGCTCCAGATTTACCCCCATGTTCCTCCCCTTGGAGCTGCAGGGCTGCTGCCTTCAGGGGCAGTACAGGGTTAATTCCTGATACAGGGGAGCATCCTGAGCAGCACCCTATTGAACCTGGCAGTACCAAATGGATCCCTGTCCCAGCCAGGTCTCAGTTTGTGGTTTTGTATCCATTCCTACATCAGCTTTAGGAGTGGGATGCCTGGACCAGCACTGCCACAACAAATACTGCAGCTCCATGGGTTGTGGCTGTGTGGTACAGAAACAGTGTATGTAACTCCACTCTCTGGAGCAAGGGCTGGTTTGCTGCCCCCCTTCAAGGTAGTGCTTGCATGACACATCAACTTCTTTTATTGCAAGAATAATACATTTAACTGACTTGTTCCTTTGAGTGACTGCCTTAGCCATGTGGTGAATTTGGGTCAAACCTTTGATAGTGTTTCCATTGTAGTTAAGGAGTCCAAATAGGGCCTGAAACCTTGTTCTGCTTGTTTTCTGATTGTTTTTTTCTTATCTCAAGTGTAAAATAGATTGCTTTGACATTTCCAGAAAGTCTTTCTAAAGCCAGACAGAAAAATAATAGAGAATATTTGATTCTGTTTTTTTGGACAGAGATCTAAATGTGTGAGCTTCAATACTTATATGGATGTGATTTTGGTTCAGATTCTTTTGGCACTTATACTGAAATATTTGGATTGTTCTAGTTAGAACATTCTAAAGGATGCATCCTTTTCTTCAAGTCTGAGTGCTTAATGCCTTGTTTTGTTTTCACGGATCTGGCCTTCTATCCAAGCTAGCTCATGTTTCTTCTGGATACTGAAGGAGGCATTTGAGCACATTTGGAGGCTACTAGGAAGCACTTGATGGTGATTCTATCTGATGTAAAGAAAATCTCAAGGCCTTTAGCTTGCTGCCTGTAGCCCTGTATTGGTTTTCCTTTACTGCATTGCTCTGGACTCCATACTGTAGGTTGTTCAACCCGCTTCCAGACTTTATTTCCTTCAACTTTCCCAATGGCTTGCCTGGTGTTTGCATAGGGGTGTCAGGATGATGGATAACTTGGAAGCTTTTTTTTCTGACTGAGCCTTAAATCAGGAGGTAACAAAACATCCTGGTAGGCACGGGCTGAGGTCCTGAGAGTTTGCTGCTGTTGGAGAAGGGTCTGTCAGCAAACTCCTCAGTGCTTCAGTTGGTAGAATTCAGCTGAATTGTGCAACAGCACTTCAGTGACTCCTGGTGTTCTGTTTGGACTTACCTGTGACACGTTTTCCATTCTGGAAACCTAGAGGAAAATACACTATTGACAGAGTAGAAGCCTTGGCATGGGTCATGCATTGTAAGAGGGGAAGGATCCAAAGGAAATCCCACTTGAGGGGGCTTTCCAATGTGAAAGGAAAAGGAAGGTCCATTTCAGGGTTTAAGGGGAACTGGCAGGATCCTTTGAGTGCTTCAGTGTAGTGTAGGTGGGATGGCCCTCACAGCAGCATGGTGTCTTGTACAAATGCACAGAGAGCCTCAAATGCTCCTAAATTTGCTGGGTCTGTGCTGAGGGCCTGTGGGCAAGAATTTTGGTGTTTCTGCTGAAAAGAGTCACCCCAGCTTAGGTGAAGAGCCATAGCCACAATGAGAGAGCTTTACATGTTAGCAGAAAATGCTGGCTTTTCTGGCTTTGTTCCTCATCACCCCTGGGATGGTTTGGCTCAGGGACACTCAGCACCACTGCAGCAGAGCTGGTCCATGGCTGGAGATGATGTCTGAGACAGGAGAGGAGGAGGAGGCAGTGCAAACAGCCTCTGTGCAGGGGGGTTTGGGACACAATGAGACAGGACAGGTTTCTGTAACAGGCAAATTAAACGTGATCTAAATAACCAAATGCCTGCAATAGTGTTTGCTTGATACAACAGCAACAAATGTATTATCTCCCTTACCTAGTAGATATTATCTCTGTTTTCACATCCTTTGTGGCTAGAAAGCATTTCAGGATGGCTTCTGTGGCAAGATTTCATTGCTGCAGCAATGGCCAAAAAATTAGCTTTCCATCACTTAATTGCAAAATACATCACAAAAATCTGTAGTTCTTCAATTAAAATTGGAGACTTTTTATGCTGTTGTTCCCATTAATTCCCCGCAAAGGGGGTGAGGTCTTGGCAATGTAATTCTCCATCTGTTTCTTACATGTGAATGCAGTGGTTTCAAAATCCATAACGTGTTGGACCTGCTTTACATTCTGCTCACAAATGCCTGAGTAGTGCTATAAAAATGATGTGGAAAAAACAAGCTTCTTTTCATGCTGATGCACTGTAAGTCAAACATTTGGATAGATTCTGAGGTCAGAAAGGATCATTATGGTTATGCTGCCAGACCTACAGGCCACAGCATTTCACCTAGTGATTTCCATATGGAGCCAAAGAACTAGGAAATACTTATTTAAAGGAAAATCCACCCCAGTCTTGAGATGTACCAATGCAGTTCCTCTCAGAGGGATTTCTTGAGTGTGTTTTTATAAAAAAGTACAAACTGGGAGCTTTTCATGTGAATCTAACAATATCAAATTTAATAAATCACTGTTAGGTGTATTTCATGCTATGTAATAAGATGGTGACAAAAAAACAGGACAGAAAAAAAAACTTTAAAATCAGAAAGCTCCAAGCATCAAAATATTGATATAAATCCACATCACAACCAACTTGAAATAAGGATTAAGGGTGACTGGGAGTGATCAGCACCTCCTTTGTCAAGGTAGAAATGGCTCTGAGGTAATGAGAGAGCTGACATAGGATTAAAAATTGAGAGAGATTCAAGCCCTTTTAAAGCAACATAATCAGGATTCAGATGGGTGTATATTTTCAGAAACGTTATCTCCTGTCCAGTGTCAATACTCTCAAGTGTGATCAGTGATTTTCAAGCATGATTTTTCAAGACTTTCAGATTCTATGGCTCATAAATGTAAAGATGAATTCCCAATCTGTTAAAATTCACCAGCAGCTTTGTCCTGAAGTGAGGCTCTTATCACAGTTAGCTGTATTTGAAGACTAAGACTCAAATTTTGTACTGCCTGGAGGGATTTCTGTGGTTCCCTGGCTTGATGGCTGATACTGAACATGGAAAGACACAAATGCAGTTGCAATGTGTCACAGATGTCCAGATTTTTTTTTCACATGTTTGAGTCCTTCTTGAATAATAGGTCTGCCATTTAGAATTTATTTAATTAACAAAGAGTGGATTGGAAATTAGTGTTAGTAGAAGCTCAGAGCAAGAGGTATATTCTAATCCAAAATGCTAATGATGATAGAGCTCCATGTTTCCTACAAAATTCAGCTGAAGAGGTGACCAAGTACAAATTGCTTCCTAATGACACCCCATAAAAACACCCAGCTTTTCTGCCTTGGATGATGTACACATTTCAGAAGAAACTTGGGCAGTGTTCGACTTTGTACAATCTCTCCTGATCCATGAAAGGTGCAATGAGGCTTTTGGATGGAGGAGCACTCCAACTTCTGTTTGGATTTCTGTGTGGCAGATGATGTTGTCTCCACTGAAGTGACTCCAGAGTTACTCTGCAAGCACTTTACCTGGAAGTTCTATGGCCAAATGTACCCAGGTTCTACCTTTCTGCAATTTGGCACTCCTGGGAAAGCTCGGAGAGCTCAGGTGGGATAACTCCTGCTGCCTTGGGCAGAGCAATCTGAGTGCAGGTCATGGCTCTTCTCAGTTTATTCCATCCTTACCCATCTGGGACAAAAGCAGGGACCGGCCTTTCCCTGGGATATTTCTGACTAACAGAACCTCTGAAAGAGGTGCCAGGAGACTGCACTAGGCCAGTGGTTATATTGGTGTGCAACATTTGGGAGAGGCTTTTTGGGCTGTTGTCACTCAGCCACACAGGGCTGGTCACTGCACAGGGTGACACTGAATGAGTCCTGCAGGAACTTTCCATCTTCTCTGGCTTCTGCCAAACAAATTGTCCCTCTTCTGCCCTGGAGGACATGGCCCTCTCTTTGGGGACAGCTATGAATCTTATTAAGCTCGTTGCTGTAATCATTTCTGGTGGAGCCCACAGGCTAAATATAAGTTGCCTAAATATATGTTGTGTAATTACACCTTGTGATAAGAAAGACAGAAAGGAATAAGACTTGTTTTCTCCCCTTCCTGTTTTAAAGGCTTAAATGTGAAATGTTGTGATGTCTCTTTGGATTTCCTAAGAATTTGTTGGATTGGGGTTTTTTCCCCTCTTTGCTTAGAGAGCTCCCTTATGTCCTAGGGCAGGTTTTGGAGTCTAGATGTCTTTTTATTAATAAAGAGGCTTCCCCCTCTTAGGCTTCCTGGGAATTGCAAGGCATTTTCTCATGAATTTTTGTGCCATGACATCTGACAACATTTTAAAAAATATGCATATATATAAAAAACAGCTATGTGTTCCTTGGCTTCACCCACCATGGCTGGTTGCCATATTTGTTTGTTGGCCTGAAGAGCTGCTTGAAGAACATGACAAGATCATAGAATTCCCCTTTCTGTCATGCTTCCTCTGGGAACAAGTTCTTTCCAGGCTAAAGCCCTCAGAATAATCCAGGAGGAATCATTAATAATAATTAATTAGAATTAATTATAATAATAACAATTAATAATAATTCCAGAGGAATTCGTTTAGAGATCTACCCTTTTAATGGAGCTCACTGTCTTTTCTTGGGAAGGACAAGTGACAGTCCCCCACTATCTCCATCATTGCCAAAACCTGTGACACAAGCCTTTTCTCATAGCTGGACTAACCCTGTCGCTGCTTTATACTCTCCTTCCTCTACTTGCCAGGAACCCTTTCACAGCTCTGCTCGAGTCAAGCACTGGGGTTTTCCCAAGCAGAGCTGTGCCAAGACATTCAGACCCTGATTCCCCCCACGTTACGCAAGTGTTAATTGGGAAAGATCAGCAGCAGGCAGCTCGCTGTGGGACATTCGATCCCCGCTTGTAGCAGCACGTATAAGCTTGGGGAGATGGTTCAGGGGCTCTCTGCTCACGAGGCTTGGCAGCTGCTGGGCTGGGAAGAAGTCTTGCTGATTGTCAACCTCAAGGGTTTAAGCAAATATGCCTGAAACATCTATTTGTGGAAAGAAAAACTCCCGGCATTCCTGCAGCACCCAGTCCTGGGAACGAGCAGGGGTTCAGAGATCTCTACCAGCAGGACCTTGTGCATCACAGGGTGTTTCTGCAGCTTGTGGCAGGCAGAAACGCTGAATCTGTGGCTTTTGTGTACTACAGGCACTAAAATGTCCTTGTTGGGGGGACTATGGCTGTAGGAGTGAAAGAGCCAGAAGGATAATCTGAGAGAAACAGAGAGCTGAGAGGGGATCTCCTCAGTGCCTGTCAGTGTCTGCAGGGAGGGCCGGGGGATGGAGCCAGGCTCTGCCCCGAGCTGCCAGGCTGCAGGACAAGGGCAGCGGGCCCATACTGAGGCACAGGGGGGAAAAACTGCTTTAGTGTGCAGAGACACATCACCCAGAGTGGAGGGGACTCCCCTCCCTGGGGACATTCCTGAGCCCTCTGCACACCCACGTGCCCTGGCGTGACCCAGCTTGAGCAGGGGGCTGGGACCAGAGCACCCACCCTGTGATTCCCTCCAAACTGACCTTCGCTGTGCCAGAGAATTCCTGACTGGAAGCTGCAGGGGCAGCAGGTTATGCTGGTGCTACAGATGTAGGGGAAAAGGAAACAGAACGAGTCCAGCAAAGCCAATGTTCCCAGTGAATCAGGTTTGATAGGTCTCTGTTTGATCCAGGCTAGTGTAAAATGAAGCTTGGTCATTCTGCAGCCAAGTGACCCCACAGTGATCCTGGCTCCAGGTGTCCCTCTGTGTCTCGGAGTAATCTTCAGCTTTGTGGATGGCTGGATCAGTAGGTTACTGGAATAATGGGAAATGTGTAAAATGATAAATCTTCCAGAAAATGTGCATGTGTTTGGGGATGAATTCTCTCCCAGTTTTGCTTCAACTCTCCAGGTTTACAGGTCTATCAGCATCCATTCCTACATTCCCTTCTGTGACCGTCCTTTCAGAGTTTTTGCAGTATTGCTTTCAGAGTTTTTGCAGTATTGTCACAGCAGCTGGTAGTAATAGTAGTGTGAAACCTCCTCAGAGCAACCCCTGCACAGCCCTCATGCTCCCGTTCTCACTGTGGGGATCATCTACATGATTCCATCCATGGCAGAGTGGAACCAGGCTCCTTAATGTGCATGCAGTCCTAAATATCTTTATTTTACTTTCCCTTTATTTACTAGTGATGTAAAATATAAATGGGACTCAGGTATGTGGTAACCACCTGAAAGTTAAGAAAAAAGTTATTTTTCTGAATTGTGGTCTTATGTCTTGCTGCAAAAGGAAGTCTTTGAGGGCTGGTTAACGTCTATTTAATTACTCGCCTCCAAGATTCAAATAACTAAATGGAGTCAACCAAAAAAAGAAGGAAAATTAATAATAATAACAAAAAAAAAAAATCTTTCCATGTCTTGCTAACTGAAAAGAAAAAAAGCCCCAAGGAGTGGTGGCCTGAGGGATTCAGCTCCAAAACCAGTTTCTGATGTGACACAACCCTTCCTAAGCACATTTAGCTCTGCTGCTGCTAATAGCATCAAAACCATTAGACTGGATTTCAGGGCATAAACTGTTGCTGCTACAGAAATAGCAGTAAGCAAGTAATTAAAATGCACAACTTTCTTAGGGGAATGGAAAGCATTGCAAGATACAGATGTAAGTCATTCTTCCCAAGTGCAATAGTCCGTGTTTAAAACAGATTTTGGACTTAAAATTCATCAATCTTCTGTAATAAAATGAGAGTGGGCTTTGGTACTGAGAGCCTGAGCTATTCTTTAGGCTTCACTGACAGAAACCAAATGAAAAGCAGGCACAAACTCCTCGGTGAAAGTGAGTCCATCTGGGGCTGGGAGGTAACAGGAACAGTCCCCATCGTGGGGAAAGCTGAAGGGCAGCCAGGACACCAACAGGTAGATCATGTTCCCACAGCAGATTTTGAGTCATCAAACCCTTTCTTCTGCCAGGGGGAGGATTGGACAGCAGCATGGCCACTTGCTGCTCTTTGGAATTGCGGCCATGAGCCCTGGGGACTGACAGATCTGATGGACAGGAGGGAAGTCTGTGCATATCAGCATCAGCCTGCTTCCACCTCATTATTGCCTCAGAATGGCTGTTTCCAGCCAGGCATTCCTTGAGATCTTCTGGCTGAAATGTGGGCACACAGGTCTTTCCTCCCAAGCTTACATTACATTTCCAGGGCACTCCTTATTACCATGGTCTGGAATTTGTTATCAATATGTGCAGGATAAAATTGTGCAAAATTGAGTATTTTTAAACATTGACCTTGATCTTTTTTCTCTCTGTTACCCTTGATTGCCTGTTGGTTGTCTTCCATTATTCTTGTTGAAATGACAGAAGAAGAGGGAGCAGCTGTTAACATTGATGTGTGAAGTAAGGGTCAGGTTGCAGAGGAGGTGGGGGGGAGGCAATGGTGTTGGGAGGCAGCAAAAATCACATTATTTTGGTACAATGCATAATCCATTTGTGCCTCTGGTCTCCCTCAGACTTATGAGGCCTGAAATTTGTTAGGACTCCATCTCTAAGGCTAATGAGATTGTTCACAACTGAAAGCTCAGGAATGAAAGAAAATCATGTTTATAAAGGCAGGGTGGAAGCCAAATGGTTTTTGGGGCAGTATAGAGTGGAATGTGGCTCCCTCTCAGCATTTTTTAAAGTTTTTCTCCCTCCTCTGGAATATCTTGCACCTTCCTCTGAAGGGCTTGTGTTGGTTGTGGTGTGATGGTGCCAGACACATCACTGGTCCAGTCAGGGTTCCTGTAACTGTCTATTTATTTAGGGCTTGGTTTCAGTTGCACTGATTTGGACCAGAGCTGTTATTTTGGTTTCAGAATTAAAGATTCTGAATAAATTAATTTGATCTGTCTGCTTGACTTAATCTGTTGGACTGCCCATAACCAGGCAGTCTGGAGAGCAGAGAAATGGCAATACCCACACTGCTCCCTTCCCACTGGGAACCTCACACCAGGAAGGCCAATTGATCAAGGAAAGGAGAGGATTCTGGTTCTCTGTCACACACAGAGCTCACTTTACTGCATGCACAGCCTACACCCTTCCAGGAAACCATTGTGGAACCGGGAACTGTCCTAAGCAAACCAGGAGACCTGGTCACATTGGACTCTAATACTGAATTTTTCCACTGTAACTCAATTCCACTCTGACTTGCCAAAAGTTTCAATCACTGGTTTCTTGTTGTCATGCTTTTATTCTGTAGTGCTCTTGACTGTAGTAAAGAGTAATTTAAAAAAATATGAATATAAAAGAGCAGAGGATCATAAAGCAGGGTAATATTTGTTCAAAATTGCATAATATGTCGAGGGATTTGAAACCATTTTGCAGCCATTAGTGAACTCTGCCTGACAATGAATTGATAGGGTGGGAAATCATTATATTGAAGATCTACTGCAGTGGTTAACTGCTGGGTGAAAATAAATAGCCCTTCATTTCTTGGTAAAGGCAGATAAATAAATCTATTACACGTACGGGGTATGTTAAAATCTCCCTGCCTGGTGAGAGAGGTCACAATCAGGTTTCCTATCTGCTAGTGCTTGGTCAGAGAAGTGCACAGGGTGTTAATTTAGCTCAAAGATGTCTGGGTAAATCTGTAGGAAGGAAGTTTGCAGACAGGAAGGAGGGGTGTGGATGGGAAAGGCTTGCCCTGTGCTGGGCTGCATTGAATGCAGTCTCAAATCACAGCACATGGATAAGAGAATTTAGAAATTAATGTGCAGTCTTAAGAATTAAATTCTCTATCGAGCGACCTTAGAGTCTGGCAGCTGTTGTAGAGCTGATAAGGAGGGGACTGGCTAGAAGGTTCCCATGGAAGGCTCTGGTCCCTGGCTGGCATAGCAGAGCATGAATCAGAGTCTAATTCTGTCAGCAGTGATAGGGCTGCGAGGCGCTGGCCTGTGCCTCAGCTGCATAATGTGCTCCTTGACTTATGGGAATCACACAGTCCCTTCTGCCTTTTTCCTATTTTTTTTTTCCCTTTCCCCCCCCTTCAGGCTGTTTTTCCCACACTGTCACTGCAGAGCATGTGGAGTACAAGTGGCTGTGTGCATTAGGTGATGTGTGTGGTGTATCAGGGTGCATTGGCTGGTGTGTGTGGTACCTCAGGGTGCTTTTGGCCATGGCTGAGCACAGCCCTGGTGTGGCTCCCCTGGGCGGGAGCAGCCCCGTGTCACAGCACGCACTGACTGCTCCTGGCAGCCAGGGCAACAGCACCACGTGTCCTGCTTTGGGCTGGGCAAACTTTCAAAAGCCCCTTTTGCACAGGCAGTGAGTTGGAGTGGAAGTCCCCTTCTCCCTGTCTTTCCAGCCAGCCAGGAGCAATGTCTGTGGGCCAGCCAGGCTTTCCTGGCAGGTGACAGAGCAACACCAGTGCAGTGACAGCCACTGACAATGCTGGGGGAGAAACCCCTGGGTTCACTGTAACCTCACAGAAATTGCACTGTGTGAAACTGAAAGTGTTCCATTTACTCTGCCCGAAGCCAAATGCCAGAGCCACATTAGAACATCTGTTTTCGTTTATAACCTGATTGACTTTGCCAATGATAAAATGCATTTTAATATGATAATTTGGGTGCCCTGAGAAGAGGCATTAAATAGTTTGCTATTTTTGCCCCGGGTCACTAATAATCTGAGTTTTAATCCAAGGCTCTCTGAAGTCAAAGGGTATTTTCTTGCTGTCAGGCTTTGGGTGAAGTACATTTCTTCCCGAGGGCCATATAATTGTGCTCGAACACATCGGTGTTAACACAGCAGTTCTGCTGGGTAAGGATTCATGCTGAGTGGAATTTCTGGTGAGGTTTCAACGTTTCTGACTTCCTCTCTTTTAAAGGAATCAAAATACACAAAGCAGAAACCATGGCATGTTATCTCACTTTACATAAAAACACTGAATTGGGTTTGAAATGTAACTGAATTTAAATGTAACTGAAACATCATTTTAGTTGACTTCAAAGTTGGATGAAGGTCAGCAATCAACTCATAATCAATTATCTAATCCTCTTTCAGTAAGAAGCCAGGCTGAAAATCCCATCAAAAAGGCCTTTCTCCAAATATGCTTGTTTCAATCTGTTATTCTCTTCTGGATCAAAGATGAATGAATTGTACCTCATCTTGGGCCTGGTTCTGAAGGTGTTTTGGATTAGCAGTGGAATGGAATGGAAATAATGGAATGGAAATAGAGGCTTAATGTGAGGTTCTTCAGACAGGTTTTTGCTTAGTGGTGTCTTACACAGGTGCTGTTCAATAAGGGTAACCTGATACCCAAATGCTGCACCCTAAAAACCCCCACTTCTCCTCACCAGAGCCATCTGCAAATGGAGATTCCCCAAATGCTGGTAGGGAAGGTTGAGTATGTGTGATGCTGGGTTTGCAGCCTTGCAGGGCAGAGTTCCACAGGTACTTGGCTGGTTTTCCTTGGCAGGGTGTGTCTGCTCAGGATGTGGGATTGATACGGGCTGTATCTTCCATCCAAAGGTGGCATTATTCAAAGGTTCATGAGTTGGAATGGCATGGGGGAGATTTGGGACTACTCTCATCTGAACTCTGAGCACAAGGCAGAGACCAAGTTCTGATGGTTTAGGACAGGGCTGTCACTTCAGCTCGAGCTAAAATGTCAGAAAGGCATCAAACTTTCTGTTCAGGAGGCGACTGGAGGGTCTCTAGGCAGGTTATTGCTCTCTAGTAGCACTCTGTGTGTAAACTCTGCCTTTCATCTTCTCTTGTTCAGGACCAGGTTACGTTTTTGTAGCAGATGCTGTTAGCTAATGGTGTTGATGAAAGTTTTTGATTAATGTGTTAAATAAACTTCTTACACTCTTTAGATCATTCATCAACAGAATTAATATGAATGGGAATTTCATGTGTGACTATTTGCCAAATAGTTCAGAGGATTTATTTTCAACAAAGGAATTATTTGCAACCCACGCATTTTGATTCTGATGTATGATTTTAACGGGCTAAGATCTTCTATTTTTTAATACTTTCTAAACAGTTACTCTCTGCTATAAAATGAAATAGAAAAATGAATAATAGTCACTCTGAAAAGAAAAACAAGTATTTATCTGAGTAAGTAGTTTAGGATGGCTCATTATTTGTGACGTACGTAAACACAGAGAATGCCTTTAAAACAAGATAATGTAAATCCAGAGGAAATCAAGGCAAGTCAGGTAACTGAATCAGTTCTCTAGCAAAAATATATAATGATTAATAATATGCCATTGAAAAATCTGGTCAATTCAGTGTCCTAGCTAGCCAACATGTTTGCATGCTCACGAGTTAGCCCTCCCAACCAACGTCTGTGTCACTTTTAGCACATGAGCTGGGATCACGTGTCCCTGCAGCCCAGCTCCCAGGCCCTTCTCTGGCCGAGCTGTCCTCCTGGCTGCAGCCTGCCAGCGAGGCCTCCAGCCCTGCCTTAGCAGAACTGGTGCCACGCATTTTGGGTGCTGTGAGTGTGAACGGATCCTTACAGGACCCAAGCTGGGGAAACCCCACACAGGCTCTGCAGCAAACCCAATGGAAATCAGATTTTGATCAGGCTAAGACTTTAAAAGGAACCAATCTGGACACAAATAGTTTTCATTTTTCCCCCTTTCTAACATGAGACATCCCCTCTCTTTTTGCCTGCACAGTTTGGGGAAATGTCTCAGTAAGCAGTGACAGGATTTTCTGCAGCGAGCAGGGATCTCGCAGAGTGATGTTTCTCATCTGGCATGTCTTTGTTGCTCTCATTGTGGGCCGTGGTGCTGAATAGAAGGCAGACATTACTCAGAATGGGAGCAGACTGTCTGTTTCTGCATGCTGAGGCTTTATTTGCAGTGTGTGCCTTGCCAGGGGAGCCTGCCTGTGCCTCTGCGATGCTGCAGCCCCAGCCCCTGAGATGGGTGCTGCAGGGCTGGGCCACTGCATGGGTGCTTTGCCTTCCAACAGGCACTGACATTGCACTTTTACTGAGTACACCATGAACGAGGGGAGGAGGGAATCACTGAAACTCAATCAGCTTACCTGCTGCTCCTGCAGAGCACAAAATTGGGGTTTCTGCCAAACATTTGGCAGAACAAGAGGTACACTTTCTTTTTTTGAACTGAAGTTGTTCTTGTTCCAATAGAAAATACACAAATGAAAAATGTGTAGCTAAATAAACCTTGAAACACTTTCAGAGCACTTAGACACATGTCAGTCTGCGTGGACCCTGGCTGCAGCTGCACAGCTGGGTTAGCATGAACCATGCTCACATTGGGGATTCTGAGTGGTAAAGGGTGGATTGTGCGACAGAAATACCCAAAACCAGAGAATCCAAGAGGTCTTGCTCACTCTTGTCACCTGAGTTCATTCACACCTGGTGTTGTTCTTTCCATCTTTGGCCATGGTAATGTGCCATTCATGAAAATGGCTGGCTTCACAGAATATAGCCAGGATGTGCTACAGACAGAAATTGGGCTTTGGTGCCCTTGCTTGCTGGGACAGCCTGCCAATACAGAACAGCCTCAAAGAGGAGAGAACCTGCCATGGTGGCCAAAGTTAGAAAATACGGGGATGGAAGGGTTCAGTTCCATCTCCCTTTCTCTTTTTCCCATTAAAATTCTTATTTAAGGCAATTTTAAAATAGACTCCCAGTACAAAGCACAGATAACCCTGGAACTTGTTTAAATCAAATTTGTGCATGCTGAGCTATGCTCTTATTTTTACGAAAGAGTTCCTCTGCATCCAATATTTATTTGCAGCAAGAATACGTGCAGCTCATCAGAGGGTGTGCGTAGCAAAAGAGAAAATACATAGAAATTGGCAGTTGTCAGAGCTAGCATGAAGCCAAATTCACGAAGCTGAAGCTCTGTCAGTGACCCAGGAGTGGGTGCAGCACACCCAGAGGGGATGTGTGTCCCCAGCTGCCCCACACTGTGCTGCTGAGCTGAGGCACTGCTGTGAGCAGCAGCAATTCCTGTGACAGTAATGGCACTGGAGTCTGCATTTAGTGCTTGGACTCTTCTCAGAAGTAGTGGACAATGGAGTGAATCATGCTCTTGAAATAAGTGTATTTTTTCTTTTGTGCCTTATTGAAACCATGGGTTCATTTTACTCTGGTCAGTGAATGGTGTCATATTTTTACAAATCAATTTAGGATAAACCTGAAGAGTTGCATCAATTACAGCATTTAGAAGGCAGTTGTCATTCAGACATCTCCGAGCTGCCCGTATCTTTTTCAGAATCCCTGAGTTTTATCAACCATTTGGCCTGGGCTATTTCTCAGATAAGTCACTTCATCAGTGTGACCCATTTTGCTTGTGTGGAGGTGTTGAACATAAACGTTTTTCATAAAATGCTCAGAGACTTTTCAAAGGCTATCCAGGAGAAAAGCATTACCTTAGGCAGCTTGAAAACCCAAAGCTGAATTCACCGTGGAGAGGATACATCTAGTTCTTGGAGAGGCAATGCCTAATAAAAATCCCAAGTACAGGACTTGGATTTAGCTCAGGCTACAGTGATTCATGGTTTAAAGTTCCTGGCTCAGTCCCTGTGCTAGGCATGGTGAGAGATATCCTGCTGCTCAATAATCCTACAACTGAGCTGGATTTTGCTTGGCAAAATACAAGGTGTTGCAGATGATCTCATGTGCCCACCTTGCTGCTAAGTAAACAGATAAAGTATAGGTTAAAGGTTATTTAAAAGGATATTTGAGAATGTCAGAGTGTCACAGATGCAATGCAATGCTCGTGGAGAGGCTTAGCCTGTATTTGTTAACTCTTAGGTGGAAGGAGCTGTGTTTGACACTGAGCTGGAGAGTTTGAAGGACTAGCAGGAAGTGATGGCTGCAGGATACAAAGGGGTGGCGGAAGCCATCGGGTTTTATTGCTGTTCAGTAAAAATGATCACATTACTCCCAAATGGCAGAGCTGCATACGTAGAATAGGTTTTCTTCTAGCAAGCAGCCTAGAAACAGAAAATGCCATACCTGACTGTGCATGATACGTGTTTTGCATCTGTGGTACCTTAGTGCCTTCTCTTTTCTTTGCCTTTTCCCCTTTTCCTTTATTATGCAGGCATTATTACTGGATGAGTATGGTTATCGCTGCATGAATTCAATTTATTTTAAGGTTTCTTTGCTAGAGATATTTATGTGCTGACTATTCTCATATTGCATATTCTTTTTGTTAGAGATGGGGCTGAATTCAGCTTATGAAGTTAGTATTTCTGAGCTTTACATATTTTAGTTCTGTGATTTCATTTCTGGAGTTGCTTGTGTGTGTCCCATCCTAAGAGCTTAAAAAGCCCACCAAAATGCTTTTCTTGTGAAGCCAGCTGCAGTTGGGCCCAGGTTTGCCCAGGATCCCCTTTCCCAGGCAGGCAGTGTGATCAGGGCTGAGCAAAGCCCATGCAGTTTGGGATCACAGGATCAACATTGGCATTAGCACAGCCTGGGAAGCCCAGCAGAGCAGTCCCCCTCAGGCTTTCTGTGCTTTTTCCTGCTGCTCAGCCGCTCCTTTGCCAGAAAGTCAGCTTTCCTCAGCCTTCCCTGTGACCCAGGTCCTTCCCTGTGGAGAGGGCTCTGGAAAACCCAGCCTGTTCTGCTCCAGCACCGTGGCTCTCCTGCACTGGTGGAACACACGGACTTCATTTGGGCTGCTGGAAAACTTGACTTAGTTTCATTTTGGTTTGGCCGAAAGCTTCCCCTCCTCCAATTAATGAACATGAGATTTTTCCTGAGATGTTTCCCTCCCATCTCAGGAGGGGAGAGGTGTCTGGGGTCTGTTGTTAGTCACTGGTGTAGGAGAGGGGAAAGCTGTGCAATGCAGTTCTCTTTCCATTACAGACTGGGTGTGATTTGTTCCCTCTTTCTCTTTTGGAAACTGGAGAGTTCATCTCTGCTTTTCCTTGGGGAAAGTGTCTTATGGTGAATATTTTAGAGCTGTTTCAGTGTTTCATGTTCAAACTTGGATAGATTAGAGCTTTTTGGGTTTCTTAGCCGTGCTTGACATCACTTTGGCAGTGAGAACTGCTTGGGCCAGCCTGTGAGAGAGTCTGTAGAGAATTCCTGCTGGAATGTTGTGCTACTCTGCTCTCTGCTTTGTGATTCTTCCCGGCAAGATGTGCATTAGGAAAAATGTATTCTAGTTTCTCTGCAACTAGCAGTTTTATTATGTCTCATAAAAAAAAAAAAAAAAAAGGAAAAAGTAAAAGCAGAAAAAAATCTTCTCTACTTTTATTGACACTGCTGTATTTCCTATACCTCAATTTCCTTAACCTAGCAAGTGCTACTTTAACCAAAGAATCTCAGTTTTAGGGAAAAGTTTTATATCTAAGAAGGTAAAATACAGAAGGGGAATAAGAAAGTGTTAAACATGTATTCACTGAGAGGTTTTGAGGCTTGACTTTTTGGGGCTTTCAAGGCTAGGATCACTAGCACAGCTTAAAAGAACTCATTTCAGTAAGGTCCATGAAGCATAGATTTAATGCTGCTTACATCTCTGACAGTTTTCTAACTTATATCCCCAATCAGCAACCGTTTTCAGAGGTTTATAGGTAAAATAGTGTTGAAATCAAGCCAGGAAGTTACAGACTTGGGCTGTTTGGGCAGGAGAAGGGAGACATTTTACTGCCTGGTGGTCCATAGATAACGCATTTTGCCAATAATCACCTTTTATTGGTTTGAGTACAGAGCTGAACTTCAGTCCCACATGAGTCGTGGTCTCTAACACAGACAGTTTTCAGCTCAGATTCAACTTCTGATATTTAAACTTGAGTGCAAACTTTGTCGGAACATTGCAAAGATGAACGTGTTTTGCAAATTGAGGATTGCAGCTATTAATTTTACAGCCATGCCATTTTGGGTAGCATTTAAAAAGTCTAAAAGCTTAAAAGCAATGCATCAAAGAATGTTGTTGTGGAAATTTCAGAGAAGAGGAAGTTTTTGCAAGAATACTGATAAAGTGATTCTGTGTCCTTTTAATCCTTTTTCATGATTCAGTGTAACTTTGGGATTACTTGGGTAGAATAAATTGTATCCATTTGGTGAATTGGAAGAATTTATTCCCTTGCGGGGGGAAATAGATTTTCTGGCACAGTTGTCAAGATGCTGATTGCAGATAGTGGTGTGCCAAGTCAGGTTCTAGCACAGTGATGATCACTGCCTGTCTCCAGGGAATTTTTTCTCAGGCTGACCTTCCAAGGCAGTTAGCTACTTGGGCTTGAGCAGGAATTCTAATGCTCAGAGCCTGAGCTCTACTGGAAATCAGTAGGAGCTCTGCCTGGCTTTGGATGCCTGTAGGAGCCTGAGCTGGTTCTTTGGTGTGCTTCAGACACCTTTGTTAATCCATCCATTTGCTGCTCCAAAGTGCCCAGAAGTGTCAGGGTGCTGCCCCAAAACAGACACAGTGTTTTAGCCAGGAGACTGCTCCGTTTCCGTGGTGGGAGAAGGGGTGCTTAGACAAACAGTCTGTCCATTTGTTAAGCACGAGGGATCCATAAAAATGGAAGCTGTTACTATTGCAGCAGGAATTTTCCCACAGCAGGAACAAAGCAGAACTGCCTTTGATCCATGGAAACATTGCCAGTGCAGCCCTGGTTCGCCCCTCACCTCTGCTAGCCTGCTTCATGTAAGCTGCTCTCCTTCCCAGCGCTCAGCACAGAGCACGGGCGTGCTGGTCCCTGCATGCACAGAGAATTCCATGAGCTAAACGCGAGTTGTGCCGCTGGCACGGTGCTCTGCCCTGCCAACACCCTGCTCCAGCTTGGCTCGGCAGCACCGAGCAGGGGCGGAGGAAGGAAGGAACAGCTGGGAGGCGGCGATGGCTTCCTGATGCCCTGCCCCACCCACCGCGGCACAGGTTAGCTCAGTGCCGAGCCCAGGCAGCTGGCAGCGTCCCCAGGGACTCTCCATTCATCCCTGCTCCATCTCCACCCAGTACCTGGCACATAGCCCCTGCTGCTGCAGGAATTGCCTTTCCCTGTTCCATCCTCCCTCCTTCAGCTCTTTCTCTCTTTGCGATGTTGCTTGGAAGAAGAACAGACTCAGTTCTGCTCTTTAGATTTTGGGACAAGTTTGATTTTTAATAGGATTTGTGTGCATGGAGTTTTATCTGGAAGCCCAGGGGGCCCCAGCTGATTTATTCTAGTTATTTGAAGGGTATGTTTCTGGAACTAATTCTGGTTAAAATGTTGAGGTCCGAGAGGAGCAGAAAACTATTCACTGAGGAGGGAGAGAAAATGTGCTGGGAGAAGCAGAACGAAATTTCCACAGAACACTGTCAACCTCTGTCCTGTTGGAAAGTTCACCTTCCCCAACACAGAGGTTATCTTGAGCACTGAATGACAGATAAAGTTTGTGCCAGTTAAAATATTCCTTGTATTATCTGCCAATAATACACCCTGCCACAAATTTGTCAGCCATTTACAAGGCCAAATTCAGAATCAGACAATTTAGCCATCTGTAATATCCCTTTGGCTGGTAAATAAAGTGTTTCAATACCAACAAAGTGGTGAGACCAGTTCCACAGACTGATGGTGGACCATTTTACCTAGCAGAAAGCAGAGTGAGTTCTGGATCTAAGGGTGACCAGTGCTGCATCCAGGACTCTAAGCTGCAGTTATCTGATGTCCTGGTGAAGGGCGAGCCACAAACACAGCTATTGGCTGACACCCCTGGAAAGCAGTAGCAATAATAAACATCTGGAGGGTTTGACACACTCATGGTTGCCAGTAAAGAATCCCTGGCTCCCAAGCAATTCCTTTGGAGAAGCAGTTTGAGATATGGAGAATCTAAAAAGTAATTGTGTGATGGAATGATGGACAATATCATGATAAATCAGGACTGCTTGTGTGTTGGCATAGATAATGAGCTGGGTCATAGGGAAAGGGGAAAAAGGGATCAGGCTGTTGCATTCGGTGATAGGAGGCAGCCATGGAGGGAGGGAGGGAGAAGAGGCACCAAGAGGCAGCTCATCCCTCTGGAGCACCTACAAATGCAGCCTTTCATTCCTCACAGGGACCAACAGCAAAACCAGCTGAGGGGGCTTGTGCAGCCAGGAAGGGAAGTGTTTGTGTCCACTGAGGATTTAATGCAGATTTGATTGAGTTCAGTCTAAATCCCCCAGTAACTGCTGAGAGACTGGGGTCTGGCCTGCCCAGTTGCCTGTTTGCTCCCAGCCTGCAAACACAAGCCCAGGTGCCCAGAGCAGCACTCCACACCTGGGTGTTTGCTCCCAGCCATTCTCAGACAGATTGCTTTTGATGAGCACCCCAGTTATTTGCTTGCTGCAGCTTTTGTCTCATTTCCTGTGGCTGTCTTGTCTACTGGATGTCATGAGCACACTGGTAGTGCTGCTGCCATGTGCTGGGGACACCTTGGGCTGGTTTTCTCCTCTTTTTCCCCTGCAGCCCCATTTGAGGCTACCAGGCCCTTTGTGCCAAGTCAGTCTCATGCCCCCACACAAGCATTATTCTCTTCCAACCTCACAGCTCAATTGTCTCCCAGGCTCATCCCCAAGGTATTCATAAGGTGATGGAGGCTGCTGGGAGCGCTGCTGCACAAACCCAGGGGCTGGGGCTGCTTCCCTTGGGGTGAGCCCTGCTGCCAAGCAGAGGCTGCTGCTTGCAGAGGCAGGTTCCTGCCCAGTGCACATAGTGCTGCAGATGCATCATCAGATTAGTCAAATGTCTAACGTGGAAAGGAGCCTGTCTCCAGGGTTCCAGCTGCTCCATGCCTCCTTTGATGCTCCTGGGCTTGCACAAGGAGCTGACCAGGCTGGCATTACGCAGGGCTGGCTCACAGGGAGCTCATTGTCTGTGTCCTTATCCCAGCAAAGCACCAAGGTGTGGGGCTGGAGCGCAGGCGTGGGATGTGCTTCCCATCCCAACAATAAATCCAGAGATACTGCAGCTAAAAGGCAGCCAATATCAGTAACCTGGGAAGAGAGCTTTTACTGAAAGGAAAAAACTGCTCTAGCCAGTGTTTGGGGCACAGGTTGTACAATTTAGAGCTGGAGGGCCACTAGTGCAGGTCATTACAGCCATAGGGGTTTCCTGTAAGGAATCCTGGGTGAATGCATGCCCAAGCATTCATTAAATGTTGTGTAAGAATAATGAAAAAACAAAACAAAACAAAAATGGTTTGATGACACCAATGGTGTTTTATGCACTCACAAAAAAGGGCCACAGAGAGATTCCAAGGTGTCCTCATCATTGCAAACAGAACTTGCATTCACACAATCCACTGCCTGGGCTTGTTTAAGGAGCCTTTTCTTTTTTTTCCTTGTAATATTTAATTCTAAATGGTATTGATAAAATTTAATGCTTGTGCTGCATTTAGTACCATATGTCTATATCACACTCTAAGTAACATTATATTTAGAATTTAATGTTTTAAAGACAACTCTTGAGGAAACCTTCATACTGAAAAAAAAGTTTTAGTTTTTCCAAGTCAGAGCAGAAAACATGTTTTGGAACACTGGAATTTCCCACGGGGCAGAGATCGTGTTTTCCAACCAGCTCTGGGATATGGACTATGAAAACTCCTTCTGATTTGCCCAAACAGCACTTGGCTCATGATCCCTTCTGAGGTTTATTCAAGGGCAAAAGATGGGGTGATTATTGTGAAGAAATCTCGTTTTGGTTCATTCCCAGAAGACCAAAGCAAAAGCCAGCAAAGAGCTTGATGCTGTCTCACCCACCAGCTGTCATCTCCAACCCAGATGCTCCTCATCCCTTGCCAGCTTCTTGCTGGGGGAATGGGAGGAGGAAGGCAGGCCTCAAAAATAAAATATTTTAAAGAAGAACAGAAGGAAAGTTGAATATTGTTTGCACAAACAACAATTTGATGCAAAGTGAAACATAAATAAATACTCCTTGGTAGCCCCAGGAGTTGTGTATTCCCAACCCTGTGACAAACTGTGTCAGCTTTGACATTAATGGAAGTGTTTAATGGTAAATCCCTTCTGGTTTATGGCTTTGGGGATCTCTCCATTTGGTGGCATTTCCATGGGTAGATACAGATGTCGTTCCCATCCCTCCATGGACCAGGCACAGACCAACAGAGCTGTCCTTGCAGCACCTGGGTGGTAAAATCTCACCTCCACTTCATG
This sequence comes from Melospiza georgiana, assembly GCF_028018845.1. Classification (NCBI taxonomy): domain Eukaryota; kingdom Metazoa; phylum Chordata; class Aves; order Passeriformes; family Passerellidae; genus Melospiza; species Melospiza georgiana. Next base: position 11,188,022 of record NC_080432.1, on the reverse strand, counting down.
GGTGCAAACCCAGAGACACTGGGATTTTTAAAGGCCTCATCCACAGCCTGTAGACATTTTTGTGGGAGACTTTTCCTTGATTTCAGTGGTCATGGATCATGTCCTTAGTAACTTGTCTGAGGGAACTGCTGTGATGACTCAGTCAAACTGCTTGTTGAATATTTAATCTTTTTTTTTTTTTTTTTTGTCTAGCAACAAAATCTGAGTATTTGTTTTCTACAGTATCTATAAAATGATGTTTTAAACTCATAGCTTTGCTCGTAGTGCATTTCCTCTCAATAGGAACAGAGCAGAACAATAGTTCAGGTCATTGTCTTTCATACTTGGTCAGTTATGTACAGTGCCTAGAAATACTGAAATATTTCAAAAATTACTAGTCCTGGCTGGCCTCAAAGCCTGGATGTGTAAGGACAGGTCACAGTTAAGATAAAAGTCACTGTGCTTTGTAATTTTTTTCTGTATATCGTAGAGTCTGGATACTTTTTCAAAACAATTACTAGGTTTACTATAAATACTTGATAAAGGAATTTCTATTAAGATTATGCAAAAAGACAAATATTTGTTCTCCCCAGCACTGGAAATGCCCATTAGTTGCTTTATAAAACACTGAACTACCAGTACAGCTTGCATTCAATCTTTAACAGAAGTCTAAAATGTGGTTCCTTGGTGAAAACTGGAGCAATCCTGATCTTTCCCTGGCCTTTGAGCCGTGCTGTGTTCAGATGTTGTCAGCCCCTGTGTGAGCGTGAGGTGATGCACAGCCAGCTGCCCACGAGCCGTAACTGAGTGCAAAGGCTCCGGGCTGAAGGAATTTCACCTGACACAGTGAAGTCTTAATTAGAGCTAATGGGGTAAAACTGAGAAAAAGCCACATCCAGGCTGGATGTCAGGAAAACATTCCTGGTGGTGAAAGCTGTTATGGTATGCTCTCCCAAGGGAAGCAGGAGTAGCAGTCTGTGGAAGTTAAATCACAAAAAAATGGATTGCAAAGATGGAACTGTTTTTGGGCTGATGAGGACTGGTTGATTAGACTGCAAGGCTCGTTGCTAAGATTTTTCCTCCTCAGAGTCCCACAATTCATTTTACTTTCCTGAGTGTACCACAGAATTATAGCCTGGTTTGGGACAATAAACCAAAATTGATAGGACTGGGAAAAAAAATTATTTACCTGCTCCATCATTCCGTGTTTATAATGTTTGTTTAGGTAACTGAAAAAGAAAAATCCCATACAAACTTTTTTGTGGTTATTTCAATTGTTCATGTGTATTAATTCACAAAAAAGAACAAAGTCCTCTGTGACACTGAGACCTTGTAGCACGTGTGCTTAATGTTACAGACTTGACCAAAGAGAAAGATTGTGTTTCTTCAGCTTCATAAGAGCTGTGGTAGACCCCCCTCCAAATGCTGAGCTCAGCCCTAAACCAGGCACTTGCAGAGGGGTTCTGCTCCTGTGGGCCACAATGCAGCAGCAGTGGCCAAGCAGGGCTTGTAGTGCCCACCAGGCTCCTTGTTCTGTGCCCCAGATGCCAGAGGAGTGGTACAGCCATGGCTCTGACTGTGACAAATGGTGGCTGTCCCTACAGGGTGCAAAATAAAGTGGTGCTGCTTTGTGAGGCTGCTTTGTGAGCTCTTAGCTGAGACCGTGACAGAAATGATCCCAGAGAAAAGAAATGCTAAAGATGTCTTCATTAACTATGCAGGTGAGTGAGTTTCCTTTTGAAAACGGAGAATCCCTGCTTGATTTCTCTCACCATGGAAGTTAGGGACCAGTTGTTCAGCTGGAGTTACGAGACACTTTTAGTGGGGACATATATTTATACAATGCACAGTGCCGTGACACTTGGAGTGGAGCATTTGGGGGCTATGGAGAACAAATTATGTGCAGGAATAACGATTTATCTGTGTGGCATTTCAGTGTCACATGATAAACCTTTCTTCAAAGTCATGCACTGAAAATTGTGTTTGTCATTCTACATTTCTAACAGGAAATACATGATAGAAAGTAAACCCTGTTCCTTTGGAATGTCATATAATGAACTTGTTCTACCTACCCCAACTTTTATGCCATTAGTCTTATGCTTTCCATTACTATTTTCAGCCTTATTTTTCCCTTAGGTAGCACATCCCCTCTTTGTCCACTTCAGCAAATAGCAGAAATTCAGTAATTTTGATACCAGGACTATAAAAGACAGTATTTTAATTTGAGAAGTCACAAAGCTGCTCATGTTGTACATCAAGCATTTGAGCCTTTTTGGCCATGGCATTAGGATGTTCTGTTCTCCTCTATTCTACCACAACCACCTCATGGAGCTTTTCTGTCTCGTGGAATTGAAAAAAAGAAAAAAAGGAGGGAACATCTGAAATGTGGGATTCTTTTTGCATTTGCCCAGATTTGCTGAGGCATATGGGAACATACATTGACTGTACAAGTACTGAATGTCCTTGTGCCTCTGTCCCTGGGGGACCTTGGTGAGACTCTGGTAACACTGCAAATCAGAATCTATGGAACAAAATTCTGGATTTTGTCTTAGCACTATTAAAAGAAATAACATTTTAATGATATGTGCTATTGGCGTAATCCTTCCAAAATGGACAATGATTTATATATTTCATGTGAGGACAGGATTCCTTAGGGGATGACTCATTGTTTTAGTCTGGAATAATTCCAGTGGGAACCTTTTTCAGAACTGGTTGATACATACCTTACATGGTCTTAGCTTGGGATTTTTTTTTGTCCTTCATATTGTCTGATATGTGTGCTTGGCCTATTAACATTAAACTGTCTCTTTCCCTTCCGAGTCAAATCCAGTTTGTATTTACCAAGACCTTATATGGAGAGGGGAGTGTGTGTGTATATATATAAAAGAAACGCATGTATACATAAACGTATTTATGTATGTATGTATACAGGGTAGAAAAAAGAGCTGGATCTATGGCAAAGGCGGTGTTTATTTTTTTAGTAAAGGAGTGAATTTTGCTTTAAGCACATCTTTTCACATCTCAGTTTGACCCAAAGACAACAATTGCTAGCATAACTGCTTCCATTTATAGCAATAATTCCATACTGTAGATTGTGGGACTGCACGGATGCTGTGGCCTCTGAGCACTGAATTAACAGCCAGCGTAAGTGGGACAGACTTGGATCCTCTGCTCTGGGAACAGACTGTCTTCACTCACACTCCTGCTCCTGGTGGCACGTTTTGTCCCTTTTTGAGTTGATGCTGCCACTGTTATGGACCAGTGCAGCCAAGAGACTTCTGTAGCTTGGCCAGTAAGGAGCTGGGAAGCTCCCAGAGCTCCCCTGGGGAGTCCTCTGAAGTGTTCCAGTAAAGGGCCTGCTGCATCCAGGATTTGAGGTCATCTCCATTAGTTGCTCTTTCTGAAAAAGGGTCAAATCTTTGCCTTTCTTCAGTCACTGGGGGCCTGCCTTTGTCTCCTTAACTTTCCATCAATGATAGGAGAGTGTCCCTGCCATGCCACCAGTGGTCCTGCACTCTTGCCTCCACCCCTTCTGGGAGCATGGGGACCTCACTTCTTAAGTGATCCCTGACTTTGCTTTGTCTGCTTAGAGCTTCTTCTGCCCTTGAGCCATGTTTGGGCTGGGTAGACCTTGCTGGTGAAACCTGAGGCACAGAAAGCATGGTGTGCCTCAGCCTTACCCTGGTGAGCTGCTGTAAAGCTCACCCACCCCTTCTGACAGCAGAACCACTTCCTTTTCTTCCTTCTCCTGCTGGAGTGATTCTAGAAGTTCTTGTAGTTTTTAACACACCAGTTTGGACTCTCTGATTTTGCTAAAAGCGTCCTTTTGTGCCTGATAAATGTTTGTGTTTGTCCTTTGCAGCCTGTTCTTCCTCTACCATTTGTGTATGGTTTTTGCGCTGGAGCTGTGTCAGGATTTCCCAGTTTAGCCAAGCTGCTCTGCTGATAGGCAGAGCACAGGGGTGGGGCTTTCTTGTTCGGAGAGGAACACAGCCCTGGAGACATCCTCAGCCTTTCAGAGCCCACGGGATGCCATCCACCAGTTCCCTACAGCAGCATCATCTGCTTTCCTGAAATTCAGGGTCTGTGCTCTGCTCCTTGCCTTCCTCCTGTTCCTCAGGATCTTGTTCTGCTGGGTATTAGAGAAAACCAAAGGTGATTCTTTTGCATGAGTGCCAAAATGGTTAAAGTTCAATTGAAACATTTTGAATATCATTTGGAAATGTCAGATTTTGTACAAAATTCTTCCTGTGCATCACATTACACTGGTACTGCTGGGTTAATGGTAGGACTTGATCTTAAAGGTCTCTTCCAACCTTGGTGATTCTAAGATCATGGAAAACAGCAACTGAGGAAGGGAAATTTGAAGAATCCATTCCAAAAGACATGTCTAAAACTGTAGTGTCAGTCAACCAGTCCTAACCAAGAGAAGATTTCCAGTCTTGGGGACCAAAGTCTCCAGAACAGCAGGGTATGAGATTTCATGCTATGTGATTCAAGTTCAGAAGGTTTCATCATCATCAGCTCTCTATGAGAACTCCAGCCCAGGTTTGGTCATGAAACCAAACCCCAAACGATGGGCTAAACCTAATTTAGATCTGGATCTGAGCACCCACTTCCTTTTCTTCATTTCCAATCAAAACAGGTTTCAGTTTTGGTTGGTTTGAATTCTTGGTGAAATCTCTTGTTGGTTATTGTTGACTTTGTCTCCCATCACTGTCTGTGATCTCAAAAAAAACCCCAAACAAACAAAAATATCACACTCAACAACAATCCCCCCTCCTCTTCACAGGACACATGTTTCAATTAACCAAAACCACTGTCAACAAATGAAAGGATGACAAAACAGTGGTGGTTTCCTAGCCCTTGTTTTTATAGTTATTAATTATATTTGGTTTTCGTCCTAAAATGGGATGTAAATATTTCAGAAATCAGGTGAATTTGTTGCTTTTATAATCACATTTTATTGGATAAATGGCAGAGTATATTTAAGTGGGCATAAATTCTACCCAAATATTTTAAGTGGTTGTGTTAGCAGTCTGCTGCAGATGTGTTTATTAAATCTGGCACACAGATGACGATTAAAAACTTGTTCTTCCCTCCAAATACTATGCCTTAAAAAGCAAATCTTGGGACAACTAACACACATCTGACTTAAGGCTCAGTTTTGAGTATAAATCCTAATGACTTCATTTAAATGAGTAAGAGAATTGGACAGTCAATAGAGAAATAAATTTATTGATCTTGTTCAGGTTTGTATACCCTCATGGAACTCTCAGATACTTTTACAGCAGATTAATTATAAGAGTTTAAAGCCAGGTCCTGCTTGGATTCTGTCTCTGATCTTCTTGCTGCCAAGCACCTTTGTTTTCAGACATTTCTGTCTCAAATGAGCACCTGTCATGAACTTCTTAGGAAAAAAGCATGTGTTTTATGTGGTCATGCAAACAAATAGAATAATTGGCAACTAAAAATGTCTGTTTTGTTTTATAGTGGTGCTCCCCTTGGAAACAGTGAAAGGGATGCTCTAGAGGTAGTCAGCCCCTCAGACTGACATCTCTGGAACGCCCACAAGGTGCTCCATTGGAACACATTTTTAAAGCATTAGTAGTGCATTAGTGAGGAACAAAATCTATCCTGAACTGAAGATGTAGGTAGGTAAGATGAGTAATGTAACACACCAGAGGAAAACATGTGGAAACCCACAGTGTCCATCTGTTTAAGGGATTAGATAGATTTGGAACCTGTCTCTTCCCAAAACAAGGGAAAGAAGCTGGCAAGATGTGGCCCAAGTTTTTTTCTTATTCACTGTGGGGACAGATGGACTTTGGGCTGGACAGCAGTAGAGAGTTAGTCTGTGGTGTGAGGGTATCTCAGTGACTGCAGGTGGAGAGGGGAACCTGGAACTCCACTGGTGGTTCCCAGTGGGGTGCAGCTTAACCACCTCCCTTTACTTCCAACACACCATTTAACCCTGACACAGCAGTCTTGGCATGAAATGCTAACATTTTATTGCTTGGGGCAGAGGAAGCAGCTGTTCTTCTAGGCTCTGTGCTGATTTGTGCTTTGAGGGAGCCATCCTTTAGCCTGGTGGAATTTGGTGAGCAAAGCCAGAGCCCACGCAGGGCTGCCAGGAGCTGCTGCCCAGATGGAGGCACCAAAACCAGGGAGCCCTGGTTTGTCTGACGCGACCCATTCACCAGCTCGAGAAAGCATTCTATAAATCGCTGGTTTTTAGGGGTCAGGCAGTGTTTACATACACAATTCTAGTCTGTGTGCAGACAGAGGCTGGCACCATGCCAGCTGCCTGCAAATTCAGCCCCCCATGCTCAGCTGGTGCACATCACTGCAGCCCCAGTGACTGCAATGGACTGGCGCCAGTTCGCATTAACTGAGGAGCTGCTGCATTATGTGCAACCATTCCTTCTACCCCCCCTTTCCTTTTTTTTTTTTATTATTAAAAACATGGAAATGTCATTCTTGGTAGCTCACAGGACCCCTTATTTGGGAGACCTTCCTCTTCTCCTTTGATATTCTTTCTTTCCTCTTTAGATTATTTCTATTTCTACCAAATTTAACATATATTCCCACTGGTTTTCTGAAGGTAGTCTGTTGGGGTGCCTTATACTTCTTGACCTACCTCTGAGGGGCTCACATAGAATTTTGGAAGTTGAAATGTCAGTGCTGTAGGGTAAAAATTCCTTAGCTTTTGATTAAAATATGCATTATATCACTGAAGTGGTATCCCTTTCACATTGCTGTGACACATAAGCATGTCCCACAAAAGAGCAATCAGAGGAATATTTTTGGCATTTCCCAGGAGCTCATGGAAGCAGTGGCTGAAAGGAGACTGCTGACCAAAAGCAGCCAAAAAAGATCCTTCTCCTAAATTTAAACTCTCTCAAGGCAATATATAATAAAATGAAAGCTGGCTCAGGCTATGATGCTGTTGGGTGAAATGGGCAATGAAGTCTTTAATCAGCTTTGTCACAAGGTGCTTTGGCCCAGGAAGTGTGCATTTATGAGTATTCCACACCTGTCCTTTCATGTAAGTCCAACCTGTGTAAATATTTCCTCTGCACAAACACATGTTCACATGTCCATTCAGTGTCCAGTGGGTCTCTGAAAAGTGAGAATCTTTCCTTTCCTGAACTGATTGAAGTGTTCTCATCTAGTAAATGGTGTGTAATTGCTTAAAGGATGTTTCATATTGCTTTTGAATTTCTTTTTAAAAGCTTCTTTGAACTCTAAGGATCCTTTCCCATAAGTTTTTCTTCCTTAATCTTCATGTTGTTGTCTCTTATCCTTGAGAAGATGAATGCTTTGGAAACCTTCTCTGTTCTGTGTAAAAATTCTGCCTTATCTTCATCTTTGGACATTTTCCAATTTTAAATGAACTTGTAGTAAGCAATGAGTGTTTGAAGAAGGACTTAATGTCTAATATTGAATGAGTGTCTGAGTTTTTCCTCCTAATCTTTTGTTGCTCTCTTACCTACCCTGTATTTTCTCATGCAGTCATCTTGAATCACATACCCACAGTCTGGCCAGATGTTCAGAGGAGCTCTGCTTCTATTCTGGCATTTCAATAAGTGGCCAGGTTTTGTAAAGTCCCTGCTGTGTGTCTGAAATCAGAGTTTCTGGGCAATGTAAACTCTTGAATATCAATGTTGCATGCGTAAATTGGAGAGAGTTTTTTTGAAAAGCAGGCTGAGATTGGGATTTTCAAAATCTATATCAGGTAATTTCCCTATTATAACTTGTCAACTTGAGGTGTCAGTGGCCTTCTCGCAAGTGTTGTGTTGTCCTTAAAACTCAAGTGCATGGAAAGAAATTCCTAGATATAGGGAGGCGTGGAAAAAAAGCAACTGTTGACAACACAACAATTCATTCATTTCCTACCATCACAGGTCACGTACTGTATTTGAAGTGAAACAATAAGGCCATTGTTCACACGGGGAAACAAGCACCATTTATGGAAAGGTTAAAGGACTGGAAAGGTTAAAGGCTGGCTTGTTTTTGGCAAGCTGTGGTTTGTCCTCTCAGGTGAAACGGGATGTTTGATGCTCTGGCAGCTTGCAGAGGAGAGGGGAGGCAGCTGATGCTTCTGGCCAATCTCACCTCACTGTCTCCTTGTGCTGTGTCCAGCCCTGCTGTGAGCTCTGCAGGGAAGGGACCCTCACCCTAACCCTCCTTCCTCTGTGTTTGTTTGGTTGGTGTCTGATTACATGCAAGCCAGATTTCATCCCAAAGCTGCCTTCTCTTCATGACACTTTAACAGGTACAAGGAGGTTTTCAGTGTTATAAAGGAGGTGCAAGGATCAAAATCCCTGACATTTTGGTGAAATTGGCTACTTCACTGCCCTTCAGAATCTCTCTTCTTTGTTTTTTCCACTGACAGGAAAAGGCAGCTGGGGTTGGGAATTTTTATTGAGTCACTCTCTAAAGCCTGTTTCTTTAAGGAACTTTGGATCAGGACTTTTAGTTCCCCAGCCACTTGGATTTATCAGCATCTGAGAGGAATTATAAGGATCACTCCACATCAGAAATCACTTGTGTCATGACTGATAAAGTGATATTAAAAGCTGCAGCAGTTGTCATCTATCAACTCCTATCTTCTCTATCAGCTGTACTTGTCAAGTTCCAGTGTTTGTCTTTCTAGAGTATCCAGCAAATGATGTTTTATAGCCAGGCTAAAAAAAAAATCTTTCTCATTAAAAAGTGACTTTGTTCTAGATTGAAATTCAAGAAAATAATTTGAAACTCCCAACTGGAAGTGAGGTATACAAGTATTTTTTAGTCAAAGGTGTGGATGGAGAGAAGAGCTCAAATGTAATATTGATGTTCATGCTAGCAAGCACAAAAAATATTAATCTTTTAAATTGTGTACGTATTGAAAAAAGTATAGGGAAAACTGGAAGCCTGTAAGATACTGGTTTTGAAATTCAGTGCTGATGTTGTTTATACAATTGTGTAAATGCTAGAATTCTGTCATTATGTTTGCAAAAACAAGCACTCAAATGTTGGCAGCATGATTATGACATTTGGGGGTCTAATTGTGCAGAGACATGGGTTTCAGCAGCTGTTTGTTCAGGCTGGCCATTACTGGCTCTGCCTTTTAGCTCCAGTGGGATCTGAGGGTGCAGGCACAGAGTTGCAGAGTCAGTGGTGATTGGGGTGGGGCTGTGCCCAATCACCCCTAATGGGGCACAGGTGAGCAGCACAGGTGAGCAGCGTTGGAGGGAACGAGGGCACACAGGTGCAGGGCATCAGCATCAGGGGATGAAAGGGTGGGTACAGAGGCAGCAGGGCAGATACTGCAGCCTCCTGAGGGGATGTGGTGTTACTCTGTGTGGGCAGACTGCTGAACCCTTCTGAAGAGGTAAGGTGTTATTCTCTTTGGGTTGAGGCTTTCTGATATTGTATGGTGATACTCTGTGTGTTGTGGACATCTCAGCTGTGACATGAGAGTTCTCAGCACTTCTGAAAGTCAGCCTGCACTACTAAGGTGTCAGAACAGCTATGCAAAACTTGGGTTGCTTTCCAGGCTTGGCTGTATCCAGTGTGCTATGTTCTTGTGCACAACACATTATAGGGATAAGAAAATGCATGGTTTAATAAACCTGATTCAGACTTGCACCCATGCTCCTGTGGTGCAGGGAGCCATAAAATTATTTCCCTCTGTTCCAGCTGTATTTCCCACATACCACTGTCCTGTCCCACACCAGGTAAAAATAGAGTCAGGGCTTTGGAGGCTGGCCTTGCTGTGAGAGTGTGATGTGAAGTTTCAGTGCAATCCCCCTGTAGCCCTGTGTTTACACAGCCATGCTGTCCTGGGACAGAGTGGCATGGATTGCAAGCATTCTTGCTGCGAGGAATCCGGCTCTGACAGGAATAGCTGATTCCCAAAGCTCAGCTCTGTCTAGAAAACTGGCTCAGTTATCCAAGATCATGGCAGAGGGCAAACACTCCTCCAGCTTACCATAGAGTCACCATCAAAAGGAGCTTTCTTTCAGGGGTGTGAGTTCCCAAGCAGAGTGTGTTTTCCCAGGAAGGTTTGGTTCAAAGCTGATGGCAGGGTCTCACTGTCGGTGTGAATGGTTTAGGTTGGGTCTGTTCCAAAGGCTCCCAGTGCAGCCTGTGGCAGACACACCAGAGCACACCAGCTCCCTACACTGGGAAGTAGCTGGCTGCGAACTGTTATGGATTCATCCTGGGTATGGATTCCTGCTGGGAGAGGGCTCTGGCCTGTGCACTCTCAGTGCTGGCTTGGCACTGGGCCTCTCCCTGCTGTGGGTCAAACCCTACATTTACAGGTACCCTCAGAGACATTTGCTTTGGGGAAATAACACCACACAAGTAACCAGAAAGCTGCTGACTTTAAATGCTATGTTTTATTGTCAAACCTCCTCTTTCAAAACAAAGACCTTTTGTGATTTCTCTGGTGGAGTGCAGTGCTTTGGTGTGTGAGGGGGGACTGCTGTACATCAGCACACTCCACATTTGGAGTGTTGCCCTTCAGCCATACCCCTGCTGGGGAGGGATCACTGTGCTAGAATCACAGTTCAATGAAAATACAGTTCTTCTTAGCAGATGCTCAACCCCTACATAGCAATCACTGCCTGATGTTTGTTTTGCAGTGGTTACTGAGAGCTGTTGAGTCACTGATGTCTTTGTTGAGAGTCTTGGTTTGGGTTTTTTTTCACATAGTGCCGTTTGATGAAGCCAAAATCTGATTTTCAATGTCTGTTGTTTTTCGTGGGCTTTTAGAGAGCTCCCCTAAAAAGGCAGCATTAACTGGTTAAGGGCCAGTTAGCAAGGCCAGACAGAAACACCAGCAGGGTGTGTGAATTCTGACTGTCTTCTTCACACATGCAGAGGTCAAGAGGCTGTCACAGCATATGCAGATAGCCAGCCCTAAATGTTTGCAAAAAGCATGAGTGTATTTTTAGCATGATCCTTGGTAACCCTCTACTCATTTTCAAAAATGACTAAGTGAATTAAGATCCTAAATTCCATTGTTTTAATGTGATGTTATGCCAAAATCCTTTGAAAAGGTGGTTTAGGATCCTAATTTGTTTTTCTGCTGCTGGACACATTAGGCAGTGTGCCTAAGGGAAGAAGAATAGGGCTGAGTCAAGCAATCCAGGTGCAATTTTGAACTATGACAGGGACTTTGTACTGCCTTGAATAAGTCATGCAGAGATTGCTAGAGAAAAGGATGTGAATTTATGGCTGGTGCCCACATGTTCTTTATTAGATTTTTGAAAATCTCCATTTTCCTGTCAGATAAGCCTGAAAGTGCCTCTCTCTCTCTCTCTCTGCTGATGAATTTTCTGGGTATCTGGCTGCTTGGCCCTCAATGTTAGCAGCAATTTAAGAACTCATGACTCAGCTTCCCTGCATGGACAGGGGCTCCCCTCAAAGGCAGGAGGGAGCTGGCTCTCCAAGCTCAGAGCTGGGTTTGCTGGTTTCTCTGAGCATTTCTGGAGGAAAACAAACAGCCAGTAACCAGTGTAGTGGGTATGAGATGGTTACTCACAGGGTTCTTCCCATTTCCTACCCTGGAGTCCATAATGTGCATTCTTGTGTCAAGAGCTACTGTTGATACAGCACCACAATACCACAGATTTAAAAAAGGAAGGAAAAAAATCAATTAGATGCAATTATAATTAAAGTGTACTGACTGCAAGTTTGTTCTGGCTGATTGGACAAGCTGAATGAGAAATTTCTTGATCGTGAAATTTTGTATCATACCACCACATGTACAATCCTTTGTTTACACAGAAACCCCCATATTATGCTCTGTTTATTTTAAAAATCAAGTTCTATTTTTGCAATATAATGACATGCCAGTAAAACCAAAAGGAGCATTGGCATATTCATTCACTCACAGCCTCCTTTTGTTACCATCTTTCCCCTGGTAAATGAAATAGAAATTCATGCCTTCTAATAGGTTCATTTGTAAACTCAGCGGATGTGGGCAAATGAGGGGCAAGTGAGGCAGCTGCATGACCAGGATTCCTGACTTGTGAAAGCAGATTTTTGGCAGTGGCAACCAAGTCTTTGGTTTGTTTTGGTTTGGCTGGTCTCTATTAAGGCCCCTGTTTCCTCCTTGTTCTGGCTGCTGCTGAACTGCTGATGAGTCTGAGAGGGCATCCCAGGGTCATCTGGCTGAGGCTTTGTGGGAGCTTGTGCATCCCAAAAGGGACTGGTCTCACTGGGCTTTACCTGGTTCCCTTGCACAGGATAACCTGTGAGGCGCTGTTTCCCAGTAACTCCTAGACACTTCTGGGGACTTGCAAACGAAATCTGCTGCAAGGTTTTCCCACTGTGGTTTCCTCTGTCCTTCTGAATTCCGGTCAAGATGTGATGTCCTTCTCAGATGGCTGCTTGGCTGAGCTGGGGGCTGTGGGGTTGGTGTTTGAGCCAGTGAAACCATATCAGAGCTCTTCCACCCTGCTAGGGTTTAGGCTCCTTTGGTGCCAAGGAGGAGCGGGCTAGCAGGTGCTATTTTTAGGAATTGCTGGAGACTTGAAGCTAAGAAGTGTAAGCTCAGCGCTCCGGAAAGCCTCCAGCAGGATCCTGTCAAGGGCTGGTAAGCCTGGATCCTCCTGTGCTTTCACAAGTGTTGCTCTGAGAAAGATAAATAGTTTTCAACAGACCTGTATTTGTGTGGTGTTGGTTGCTTTAAAGGGAAAAAAAAGAAAAAGAAATGGCAGAATGATTCTGTCAGACTATAGTGATTGTGTGCTTGCCCAGCTGCAGGTAGTGTGGGCCTTTGCCTTGTGGAACAACCCCACGTTTCAGAGGCTGGCACAATGTCATTGCTGTGTTCAGCAGCCCAGGCTTCTCAGAGTTGCAAAGCACCATCCATTCAACAGTGGCAAGAGATCATGAGAAAGTTTGTGGGTGTTTACAGGAATTTGCAAATTTCCCATTCATTTGCTATGAGGTACTCACATGGGCTGGCATTTCCTGACCCAAAAAAAAAAACAAAACAAAAAAAAGGATGGGGGTGCTGGGAGGGAAGGGAAGAAAAGCACTTGTCCTACACCAATCATGTGCTGATACAGCACCACTCAGGGGTGCAGGAGGTACAGAAGGGCTCTGAGAGGGTCCCTGTGGATAAAGGATAATGGACAGATGCTGGTGTTCCTGCAGCCAGGCCAGGCTGGGATCTCGGGGTGTGCATGGACTGGATTGCTGTGCAGGAGGTGCTCTGTGGCACTGGTTGCTCTTGGATGCCCAGGCTGCATTCACAGCTCCCAAGTTCAAGCCTCAGCATGCTGCACACCCACAGATTCCCACAGCCTGGGCCTGCAAAATGTGCCCTCTGTCAGAAACCTCCCAGCCCTCGTGTGCTTTTTTTCCCACCACTGCAATAAGCAGCTTTGTTCTGAACAGAAGATGGAACATAGCTAATTTTCCCACTGTGACCTGGACCCTCATGTGCTAAACTTGGAGTGAACAAGTATTATGTGATCCCACCCCCTTGATCCTCATTTGCAGTGGGACACTCATGGCAATGGCACCTCTAAATTTTCTGGAAATTATTTTAGCCTTTTTGCCTGCCTGCCTCTGTTGTTCTTGTGAAAACAGGCACAGATTTTGCTCATTGCTCCTGGAGAAGTATCTTCACAAGAATAACTCAATTAGTACAAACAACAACAAAAATTTTACACCTATTCTCTCTTCTTTACTCACCTCTGCTAGTTTAATATTCCTGAATATAACAGAGCATGTATTTAGTGATTCATCACAAACCACAAATCTTTAATAACTTACTAATTTGGGAACGTCAATTTATGTTCACCAAGGTCCTTTTTAGTGAAATACAGGCCCATTGCTCTAAAGAACTGGAAACCTTTGTAAAGGGAGTAGAAAAAGGCTTGGTGTGTGAAAGGGAAATAGTCAAGGAGAAGTGGCCAGAGCTGCAGAAATAATGACAGAAAACATCCAAGTGTTATTTGTGAAGCTCTGCTGCTCTGTGTCCCTTTCATGGGGCTTTGCTCACGTGTTTAGCATGGTTGTTTAGGAGGTTGTTCTTTGCAAAGCACAGCTTCTGCTCAGCTGAAGGGCATGTACAGTCCATACAGGACACCTCTGGTGGTAACAACCAGACGTGTGTGCTGGGGTTCATGAGGTATTACAGCAGCACTCAGACTTGCTCCAAATCAGGAAAGAATCCTTGGATAGTTTATCCACAGCAAATAACTCAGCAAGCCTGTCCCCTGTGCCCTCCTGCTCTGTGCAGACTTTGCACACAGCAGTTCTGTCTGTGGAAAGAACCCACCAGTGAAGGCCCCCCATTCTTTCCCAGTGGAGACCACCAACCCTTCTGTTGCCACGACTCCTCCAGGCCTATTGTTCCCCACTTCCTTTCTCGTATAATAATTCTGACTTCCGTGACCTTTCTGTCTGCCCCTCCAACATGGATCTTAGAGCACCTACCACAGAAACAAAACTGAATCCCAATGATTATTGGTCTTCATTCCTTTCACCCTAGATGGAGTTGCATTTTCCTTTCACTCCATTTCCGTTTAGACTTTCTTTTCCAATTCCTTTAAACTGTCTGGCTCGGCTGCCCAGTTTGCAAAGGCCTCTTGTGCTCTTTACTGTGTTTTTCTCACACCCTTCTGAAAGCCACAGGGTCAAAACAATGCTTCTAATCTTGTTTGAAATCCCATGTGTGCTTTGTTTAGTTATGGTTTTGCGCCAGGTTTTTTTGACTGATTTTTTTCTTGTAAGTGGGGGTTGCAGTTTCTTCTCAGGGGTTGAAATTCTGGTTTCATAGAAATCAATATAAAGCTTCAGTCAGACCAGGATTATGTCGAGAATCCTGAAAGAAGGAAGATTGTTATTGCTTCTTGTTCCCACTTTTCTAGAGTTCTAGTAGACTGTATAGAATTTTGAGAAATAGGAAAAGCATTCTAGGTAAGAGTATAGATAAGAGCAAAATTTCTTTTAGCCTGTTTCAGAAGCTTGGGTTTGAAATTTTTTTTCAGATGTGTTGAACCACAGTGGATTTTTTCCCTTAGCTTTAAATAGTACATTTGTTTTTTCTGCCATTCTGCTGTCCTTATTTATATTGAGTGTGTTCCAAACCCCTGTGAAGTTAGTGGAAACACTCTGACTGAACCCAGTGAACTCACCTCAGAGTTTCCCCTCCACCTGAAGTCAGAGGGAAATCAGGAAGGCTGCCTGTGGCATGGGAGACTGACGGTTTCAGGAGAGAGGGAAGCGTGCCCTTATCCTGTGCTCTTTTCCTCATCTGAGGGAATGCTGCTTTATGAGGATGTAAAGGACTCTGCTTGTGCTCCAGTGCCTACATCAGCCCTCAGTCTTACACTTTGCACTAATGGCACGTATTAAATCCATTCTTGTAAAATAGCTAAAGGTGATAAAAGATCAAATACATTGAATTATATTCATTTTTACTCTTTTGGGCTTCAGTCACCTTTTGCTGCTTTTTTAAGCATTTTTTGCTTAAAAAGTAAATCCATCTGGAATAGGTAGGTTATAGTCATGTTTACACCTCCCTCTGAACCATGTAGGAGAAAAATTAAGAGGTGATGCTTTGAGTTCAGGCAGAGGCATGAAATGGTGATGGGGAACCAGCTGATTATTTTCTTCTATATACCGTGAAATTCTTATTTTGTACACTTGGCAAAAATTGTATAGTGGAAAAGTAAGCATCACCATTGTGAGCTGTCTCTAAACGTGGCCAAGAACAGGTGAGAAATTATAAAATAAAAAAAGGCAGCAGCACTTTGACAGGATGATTCTTTTGCAACAGGAAACTCATTCCTAACTGGAGCTGTGCATGAGACACCAGGCACTCCAGGCTGAATTTGTGGCACTAACTGTGCCCTGGGGGGTTGCTGACCAGTGAGGAGGAGCAGCAGAAAAAACAATAAAGCATTTTTATTAGCCTTGAAGTCAGACCAGTGGGAATTTTCCAGAGAAGGGCCTACCCTAGCTCTCTTTCATGAACTAACTTCCTCCAAATGATTTGATAACAAGGGAAATGACAGCAATCAGAAGGAGGGGACGGGGCGGGGGGCAGAAAACCCTACTGTCTGTTAGTTACATGGATGCTCTGGAGCTGTCAAAATGTGGCATTCCTGTCAACCCATGGCTGTCAGTGGCTGTGGGTGTCTTGTCTCCATGTCAGGAAGCTGCACTGCTCCTTGGACCTGAGCTGGATTGTGCCAATGACGTGCTGTGGAGTGTTCTGGGTTGGGAGGGACCTCAGACACTCCATGGTGCCACCTTCACTTTCCACCAGACCAGGCTGCTGAAAGCTTCATCCAGCTGGGACTGGAACACCCCAGGGATGTTCCAATTCCATCCACAGCTTCTCTGGGCTGTTCCAGTGTCTCACAGCAGAGGATTTACTCCTAGTACCTAACTTAACCCTGCCTCTGCCAGTTTAGAGCTGTCCCCCCTGCCCTGCCACCTCATCACGATGATCATTGCAGCCAAAGGTCCCAGACAGGGCAAAGGCACTGTGCAAATGGTACTGAGAGACAGATCTCAACAGAGGAAATGCTCTGAGTTATTATTACTGGTGTCTGATATTCTCACTGGTGGGACTGTGTCTGCTGCTGCCAGGTCAGAGTGCTTTTGTTTGCAGCAGCATCCCAGTCATCCCAGGTGTGAGGGATGCTGCCCTCTGGTTCAAGTTCTGAGTATTTTAATCTGACAGAAATAAAGATCAGGGATCTCCCAGAATGGTTCTGGCTGATACGCACCAGCACTTCTAGAAAGTTCTTTGAGTTAGGCTTTTCTTCTAGTGTCTTACTCTGGTCTGCTGTAAAAGATAAAGATTGATTTCAATGGGAAATAGATAAACACCTTCAAAGATGTGACTTCAATGAGAAATAGACACATAAGTACCTTTAAAGATTTGATTGAATGCTGGATCCATTCTGCACTGAAATAACAGCATGCTCTGAATTGATTCTGCTGAGCATACTCAGATCCTTTTAAACTAATGCTGCAGCCAAAGCTTTAGGCACTGCAGAAATGTGACTCTAAGCCAGGGTTCTGAAGGTCACCTGGCTTTTAGGATTGTCTTTCACTGAAGGTGAAACTACTCTTCTTTTTTGTTTTTAACCAAAGGCAAGAACTTCTCAAGTACTGAAAAGTAGCATCAATGGTTCAACGAAACTTTTACTGCAACTGCTGACTTGAATTTTGAGAGGTTTTCTTGTATATCAAAGCCAAGAGACTTAGCTTATGGGTACCTCTGTACAATTTCTTGACATTGGGTTTTTAGGATGACCATCAGAATTTCAAACCAGTAAAGTTAATCTAATTGTACACTATTCTCTCTTCAGTCTTTGCATGCTTAAAATAACCCAAAATTATTTCTGACTAAATATACTAGTAAAGAAACTGGAAATACCACAGCTGATGAAATGAGGACAGGTTGGGCCAACTTTTTTTTCTCTCCTTATAATTGCCAGTTATTGACTTCCTTTTTGTCAAGGTCACCAGAAAGCTATGGAAAACTTTATCCCAGAATATTGGGTTTACTGGCATTTCTTGAAGAAAAAGCGTAAAATACGTGAAGAACTTGCAGAGTCTCTGCCCTGGAGTCTCTTTACACGAAACTATTTTTGTGATTAGATGCTGGACCAAGCTGCTCTACAATCTTTCCACTGCTATTAACTGTAAATAACTTCCAGCCTTGCATTAACCCCTTCAGCTCCTGACAAGCCAAGCTGTTCTCTATCTGCCAGGCCTAATGAGAGAAACAGATGAGCTGGGAATTTGAAGCAGGGTCTAAGGCAGAGCTCTTTTTTTCTTGGGACTGTGTTTATGAACTCTTCTGTAACTTTCTCATTCCTGACTCCCCTTAGAGAGTGCAAATATTTTTATCGGGTTGAACATTTTTGGGAAATACATCCATGGTCATGTCTGGATCTTGGTCTTGTGCCTGCTGAAGCAAATGACAACGTTCTTGCTGGCCTTTGGGAAATGGCTGTGTGCTCTGCAGGCATTGACCTGAAAAGACTTTAGGATCTCTTTGATAGCCCAAGCTGGAAATGTAGCTCTAAACTCAGTTCCTAATTCTGTGTCGTTGTCCAAGGACCTCAGATATGAGTGGAGCCTGTAAATGCTAAAATAAAAAATGCTGATAGGAATACAAATATGAACACATGTTAAGGAGGAAGGCAGCTCTTTTGGAGCAAATCTTGAGAGGCAAATTCTCTAGCCCTGTGCATTCCCTTCTGGAATGTCCATGTGATGCCAAGATCATGTCTCAGTCCTGACTCCTAAATGCTCTGCCATGGCTTAGCTGCAGATGGAATCGGGCTGAGAATTTTCAGACGCCTTTGTGGGCACTAAAGACAATGGAAGCACAGGGGAAAAGGCCACGCTTCAGAGCTGGTGATGGTTTGGGCTCTAACATTCCAGGATTAAAGATGCTGCCATCCTATGAATCGTGTGTACCTGTCAGGCTGCAGCTGGGCTGGGCTGTAAATGCTCCAGTCACTCATACAAAGCTGAGGAGTGACCCCATCGTGGCTTTGGGGGATGCAGGCTTCCTTCCCTATGCAGGGCAAGTTTCCACCTCTGCCTCTTTATCCACGGCAGTGTTATGATGTCTCCTATGAAACACAGAATCTCACATTAAGAACTCTCATCAGAGAAATACACTATGAAGTGGATTAACTGAAGATAAATCTTATGCCACATATTATGGATGAGGAAAGTTTTATACTTACTCTCACTTTGCCACAGAAGAGGGGGAAAGACCATTAAAAAATTCTTGCACTAAAAACATTCCCAGGTGCTCTTGAGTTTTTTTATTTTCCTCTTTTAATGGGAATTATGCCACAGAGGCACTGGCTTATGAAGTTCATTAGGTTTTAAAAATATGTTTCAGCCTCTTGTCAGAGAAAATTAAAAATTGGCAGGAGGTCACATGGGAAAATTCTGGCAGAGCTGAGAAGTGGCTCCAGTCTCCCCATGGTCCTTGGAAAAGGATTCTGGCTTTTCTCTTTCCTTCTGGGTGTTGGACAAAGTCCTCCAATCCAGCATCTGCCAGCAGAATATCACCACCGGCTTGAATGAAAATTAGGTTGTGTATCAAAATGATGAGTGGATGTGTTATCACAAATTATCTAAAGGTACCCAACTGCCCTGGCTGGAATTCTGGTCCTTACAGTTTTCCACAGCACTTTTTGTTCTCATTCAGGCCATGAGCATCTGTAGTGAGCGTTCTTCTCGATTTTGCAACCCAGGAGCAGCCTTGGTTTTGTGGTTTTTCTTTCCAAAACCAAACCTGTCAGCTTTCTGTCTCAACCACGAGGGGAGAACTGAGGCCTCTCGAGGCCGTGCTCTGTGCTTCTGCCAGTTACTCCCCTCCCATGGTGTCCCTACCCTCAAAAATCATCATGATGTCCAAAATAACTTGTCTTCATCAAAAGCTGTGATCAAAAAGAAATATTACTAAATCTGTGTTTTTACTGCTTGACTTTTTTTTTTCAGGACTCCACTCCATGGGCTTCAGATCACTACCTGGGAAACTGCTGTGGTTAGAACTACAATAGGCTGATGGATAAATAAATCTTCTTTCCCATCCTCTTTGCTTAATCTGGGATTCCCAAAGGCATTCACACATCAGAGAAGGTAAGAGCAAAGCTTTTTCTATTTTTCCATTCTGTGTTTTCATCCCAGAGCTTGGCTGTGCTGCTTCTAAGGATGAGCCTGTATTGTTTTGGGACCCAGTCAGACTGGGAGTTCTGAAATGGAAATTGTTGTTTGTGCTGAGCCCCACACAGCAGAGCAGATCCCATTACAGGTTTGGGGCTGGGTCACAGGGAAAACAACAGGTGCTTGAAATGTGCAGAAAGAGGGGGGAGATCAAAGGAGAAGAACTGGGAAAGGTTTAGGCTGGGCAGAGCAGGGGAGGCTCAGCCTGGCCATCTAGTCCAATGCAGATGTGATGTTTTGCCTGTCTTCTGTGGAGGCATAGAAAGGAACAAACAGTGAGAAAAAAAATAATTGAAAGTGTGGTGATGGTGGCTTTCAGATTGAGAACTACAAGGTTGTATTATTGGTGCAGAAACTTTGGCTATGTATGGAGCCCAGAACTGTTGTAATTTTGCTCTCATAAGCAAGGCATCTGTGTATCCAAATGAAGTGTCTAGGAGAAAATCTTTTCCAGATTAAGCTAGAAGACTAACATTTGGTGCTGGAAAGATACACTTCTCTGCTATGGTTTCTTCCTGATGAGTTTGCAAATCTCCCCTGGATTGTTAATTCACCCTTTCCATTTAAAATTTGAGAGGCAGAATGTTTTCTTTTACCATTTTGTTGATGTGTGCATGTCAGGGTGAAAAAGGGGGAAGGAGGAAGCAAGGGATGGAGATGGGCTCTTGTGCCTTGCTTTAAGGTCATGTGTTAAGCACAATCCCTTCAAATTCATCTGTAGAAACTGTGTCAGCATCCACAGGGGGCTGCTGTGTCTGAACAAGACTGCTCAATTTGTTTTTGATTAAGCGCAATTATTTATTGTGAGACATGCAGTACAGGTAATGCCATCTGAGTCTGGCAGGGAAGGTGTGTGTTATGATTTGGGTCTGCTGTTATGATTTGTCTTAAAGTTATCTCCATCACCCAGTTTTTTTGACAAAAAAGGAATGTGTTTTTGGGATGCAACTTAAAAAGCATTATTTATCCTGACCCAAAGAACAGCAAAAAGAGCAACCTTGAAAGGTTTCTATAATGGAAATGAAACAATCAACACAGAAATATGAGGAAGAAATTACACCCATTAAATACATCTAGACTGATGAATGATATGATGGCTGCCTATTCAAGTTGGAAATTTTACACATGATTGAAGCTTTATTTAGTCTAATGAAATGTGCTTCCTGAATGCTGCATCTGAGTGACGGCGTGACCTAGAGCACAAAAGAAAGTATTATGAGATTAGACTGAGATCATTCTCATTTAAAGTCATTGTGATATAATTTTACGTTTTTAATCAGCAGCATATACTTTTGTGTCCATTGCCTCTTTTATTGCAAATACCTTCTCAGGTCTTGTCCTTCCACAGGCTTGTTTGAAGCCCAGCACAGATTAACAGCAAAGGGGTTTGGAGTTCATTGATCCTTTTTGGGCTTTTTTAATCCCCCCAAAGTAGTGAATGGTGGGAGGGGAGGAAGCTGATCTTTCAGAATAGGCTCATCTTGTGCTGAATTTTTCCTGAGTTCCATAGGACACTTTTTGTATTTTAGCTTGAAATCCAGCTTAAATACCTTGTTTGGCCCATGAAAATATTGATGGCGTTGTCCTTTAAATCAGTGAAATTAGAGTTATTGGTGGAGCAGCTGATGCTAGAGAGATTCCCCTCAATATCTTGGCTCTGGCAGCTGGCATTTCACGAGGGCTGTGCCATTTTACTGATTTACATCTCTGGAAGTTTGGACCTACATCCTCTACAGCACACATTTCTGACCCCACCTCACCTTCATGAGCTGGGCCTTCACTTTGAAGCTGTTTTGTGTACCAGGCTGGAAGGCAACTCCTCACACAGAAATCCAGTGTTTGGATTAAAAGCTATTAAGTCACGTTGGACTCAAGCAAAACTTAACGTGGTTCATAATACAATTTTATGAGCTATTGAGATTTCTGGCACCATAAAATGAGTTTGTTAATGGGTTTCAGCAGTTGTTACTTAAAGCGATGTTAAAAAGTAATGAAGGGGGAAAGTGAATGTGAAGGGTGAAGCTGCTTCTCAAGCCTGCAGTTCTGTCCTGAGCATTAGCAGGGGTAAGCAGGCATTAAACAGGTTCAGAGTGCTGCCTTTGTGTGCAAGAGCTCACTGCAGACCCCATATTTTCAGATGAATATGAACTTGCTGACCACAATCCTGACTTTTAGCTTGTTAGTGAGGTTGACTGATGAACACCCAGGACCAGACAGATAAGCCAGGCCCTTAATCTACCTACTGTATGTGTTCAGTCAGACTAAAGCTTTATCAATCATTTCCAACTGCATTTCTAGGGCATATTGTATAGCTTCTCATTACCATAAATCACTGAATTTGGAGCCAGTAGCAATTTAACCATCTCATTGGTGAGGCATCTGAAGGTGCCCACGTACCTGTAAGTACCTTAATTTGTGCCTGTATGGAAAATTCATAATTCGCTAGCACATTTTCTGGTTTTATTGCAGCCTGTAGTTGAAATTTGGGAGGGCAAAAGAAAAAAGTCAGGAACAGCCTTTCAATAACAGTTTTTAAAAGATTTCAATTTGAAATTTGGTATAATTTTCTTAGATCACTTTTTAACTCACTGCATAGATATCTTCTTGATCTGGCTTGTATTTCCTGCTTCAATGAAAAGGATAAAGTTAAAAAAGGGTATTATAAATGCATGTGCCAATTGCAGAATAATATCTAATGCTGAGAGAAAAAAATATATTTTCCCAAAGGAGACTTCCCCATTTTTTGCCTGTCATATTATTTTTTAATTCTGTTTTTACGCATATAGTTGTGTAGGTTAATCGTGTATTTCATGAAAGTAAGGCAGCCTTCTACAGGTAGGGAGGGCCACCTTGCCTGATCATTTTTTGGTCTATTTACAGAATTTAGGCTTCAGATGTGCTCAGATCATTTTTGTTCTGTTTCAGTTATTGTCTGGTTTAAAATTCAAGGCATGAGATCCAACATTCCAAAATCTCATGTTAGCATTCCAAATCTCATGTTAGCACTCTGGATTGTGACAAACTCAGGTACTTCCAGCCATGAGAGATTTGACTCCATTTGGAGCCTTGCTAAGATGGTCACAACTGCAGGCATAGACAAACTGTCCAGCCACTGTTTCCCAGGAATAAATTGAATATCATGGCTTAGAAGCCTTCATATTTGTCATCAGAATTTAGTTTTTGTTGTTTTTAGCTATTTTTGTACCTTTTTCCCCTTGGTGGCCGTGGTGAGTGTACATTGGTGTGGAATGTGAGAAGCTGGTGCAGCCTATGTGAAGTCATGCAACATTCGCTTAAGTTAAAGCTTATCAAACCCAAGGTTTTTTCATTTTTTCACCTCAAATTACATTTTGTGGTCTATTAAGCATCATTTTCTGATAACTGATGAGGCCCGAGTGCATTCCCTGCCGTATAGGGCTGACCTAGGTTTGGGCCAGGCCTTGTGCATTATAAACCTGTCAACAGATCCTGTTTTCAGCTGCAGTGCAGCGCTGAAGGGCAGCGAGGAGGAGACATGATAAAGTCTTTGGGACAAATTACACATCACAAATTAATTATATGTAATGCTTGGCATAACAGACATGAATTTTGGGCAGGACCATAATGCTTGTTTTTACTGCCAGCAATTATCATGTGCTTTAAGTCATGTCTTGGATGAGGAGCGGCTCTCGTGGCGTTACGGTAAATGCGCTCAGCGTGAGCGAGCACACACCTACGGGTTTGGGCTCTGCCTGAGGCCATGGAGTGCTTGACTGTGGACACACTTCAGGTGCCTTCAGAGAAACCTGGTTCCCATGATGACTGCAGGAATGAGGGGAGCTGTTTCCCTGGGTTTCCATGAGCTTCTGGGCTGGGGCCCAGAGCCTGATCTCATCTTTGCCTCAAGGAGATTTCTGACAACATGCAGGCTTGGGCATCCCAGGGATGCCAGAGTGCTTGTAAAGGGCCACAGCCAGGCCCTTTATTTACAACTAAATGACTTCCCCAACGTGTTCTGGGGAGCTTTAGGCAGCTGGCGGTTTGTTTCACCTACTTAACATCACACTGACAAGAGCAGAGTCCCCGTCCTTTGACAGACAACAGATCAGCTGGTTACAAGTGTTGATCAGCTGGATAAAAGCACAGGGTGAGACTACGCTAGGACTGAAGTCTGGGGTTTGTGGACTGTGGGAAAATTAGTTTTACAGACTTTTGGGTCTCCTCTGCTGAAATGTAGCTCCTGATCACTGTAATTTTGGATGATGCTTAAATGGTTTCTCGGACTATGCAAACCACAGGCTGTCCCAAGCTTTGCCAAAGAGTGAAGAGCGGCTGAGAGGCTATGCTTCTGCACAGCATGTTTCTGAGATTTGTCAGCTCTGTCACACTCCTCAGACCTGGGGGAAGGAATGGAAAGGGGTTTCCAGAGATATTCTGTTCATAATTATGAGGAAACTCACAGCCACACCACATAAAAACCTTCTAATGGTTCTTGCACTGGCACACGAATGGTAGCGAGGAGGATGTAGTTTAAAAATACAACACAGACTTTTTTTCTTATAAAACATTTCAGGAAATCCTGCATTTTAGTGGGAATCTCTCACCTCTGAAGAATGCTGCATTTGAAGAATTTATAATGCTCTATTATCTCTGGGCCTAATTTGCAATATACTCACGTAAAGTGAAATTCAGTCTGCAAAGATACTTCTTTCTGAGCCTTCTTATTGCATACCTATGTAAATATTCTTATGCAAGTACAGACAATAATTACAGCTTAAGGCTATATATATTACAAGCAGGGAATTCCTCATACATTTAAATACATATTTTAGAAGCAAACCTGGATCTGGTTTCAAAATCCAGAATGGATTGACACCAGTTTACATCATCAGTATCTGGCCTTTCAAAATTCAGAGAACCCATTAAAAATAAGACTTGTGGTGGGGGGAGGCTGGAGTTGTATCATATAGCAAGTGAGCACAGGAATGGCTGGCAGGAGAACGCTATGCTGCAGATGAGCTGGATGGGGGACAGATTTGTACTGTTGTAAAACACAGGGGAAAAGTCCCTTCTGTTTATTTCTTTTTTTCACCCCCTTATTAATTTACCGCAACCACAAGCCATGTGTTCCAGTTCCTGTCTGGGAAAGAGGCTGGGGAGGCTGTGCTGTGACTTGGGCCAAGCAGGGATCTGAGAGCAGCCAGAAAACCCCAAGAAATCCTGAGCTGCTCATAAAAGAGCCGAGCAGAATTGTTTGTAAGGCCCTCAGCACTGGGACAAGGCCACTCTGGTCGTGCTGTGCTCCCTGTTCCGTGTTTGCAGCTGTAAGGAAGGACACCAGCTACAGGTCACCTGCACAAAATGC
The DNA here is from genome assembly GCF_028018845.1 of Melospiza georgiana. NCBI lineage: Eukaryota > Metazoa > Chordata > Aves > Passeriformes > Passerellidae > Melospiza > Melospiza georgiana. The sequence continues at coordinate 11,162,971 of NC_080432.1, read as the reverse complement.
TTTCAGTGAAAGCTTATGCCTTGGAATTGATTCATGGTGCACCCAAAAGTCTGTTTGGTGCTAGCAGAGCTGTGGCTTGTGTGAAATATCCCAACATACTTTGGAAGGAGTTGTTGTGCTTCATGTAGGTAATACTGAAAACAGGAGAACTCCTGCTTTAGCTCCTCCTTTCCTTTCTTGCTCTCCAGGTGAGGGAAGCGTGTTGCTGTTTTTTATGCAACACAGATTATTTCCTCTGACACATAAAGGATCTGTGACAGGCTTGAGGCTCCCTCAGGTTCTTCCTTTTTACAGCCACTCCTGTAAGATCAAGCCTCTCACCTGCCCTCAAATGAAACCTTGCAGTATCCTAGGCAGGCATGGAGATATGTTTATGGTCTGGATATTATAGAGTAAAATCTATAAACTATCAGTTTAGCAGGCTTAAAATCAATATATTGCTTTTTATGTGGCTCACCTGTGATAAAGATGTGATGAGTAAAGTTCAGTTCTCACCTGAGCACTCTCCCTGTGGCTGTAGAAGGCTGAGCATGATAAATGTGAGAAAAGAGCCAGGTAAGGGGAAATGTATCTAGGAATTAGTGTAATCTTACCTATTGCTGCTGGTGAGACAGCAATGAAATTACTTCTCACTGATAAGATTGATAAGAGTTGTTGATGCATGGCTTTAAACTTCTGTTGTAGGTTAAAATATCTACTTTTTATCCAGTGTTTACGTTAAACTTCAGTATTTTTTTCTTCCTTTTTTTTTAATTAACTCTAGCCTTTTTTATCCTTTTTTTTCTTTTGAGTGCCTATTTCTATTTTGCTACCAGTCGTGAATTTAAAAGAAATGTTTGCCTTTTGGATTTTTCTATCCCAAGCTTAATCCTTCCCAGAGACTCAAATGAGATCAAGGTCAGGTTTTGTCATTAAAGATGGAGAGGGCAAATTTCTTTCATAGAATGCCTCAGCCACAGACATCTGACAGAAAGGCTGGAGGGATTTAGTGATTCAGGTATAAAGGAGGAACCTGTATTTCATCGTTTTCCCCTTAAATTTGAAAGAGCTAACACGTTTAGACTAGAGAGTAATTTATGTATATTGCAAAGACAGACCAGTCAACAAAGAGCCTTAATATTTACTCTTGGCACTAATGTACTGCTTGTCAAAGAAAATTCTGAACCCTTGCTGAAATATACTTAAATTTAAATTGTGTATACAGTATGTGATTACATCCATAATGACTATATCACCTACGTGTGCACAACTATTCTGTAGTGTTATTTTTGCTCACATCTGGGGCTGAGACTAAAAACATTTCAAATTCCATGACTTTGATAACAAAAGTGACAGAAATTTTTACTTTTTAACACCAATATGGAATTTTGTTAGGCATTTCCTCAAGGGGGAGATTCTGATTTTGGAGAGGGTTATTGTGCTGTGAACAGTGCTCCTGGTTTAGGCAACTGGTTAGGCTGGTATAAATAGGGATCTGGATGTGTATATATCCTACCTCTTTCTTTTTTTGTGAAGAAATTAGTTTTCGGAGGTGTTATTGCTCCTCTTTCTCACACAGACTCAAATCTGTACAGTCCACATGCTGCTAAGTTAGAAAATGTGTTTGGGTGCTGTTTGCTAAGCAGGTGTTGCCCATATTTACTTCTGTCTGTGCCCTTGAAGAATATCATGAGCCCATTCTTCATGGGAATGTTCCCAAGCATGAGAAGTTGCCTTGATTGGAGCACTCTGTATGTGGAGATGCTGCAGTTCAGAACCCTCCAGGTGTGCCAGCCCCTGATTGTCACCTGTGTAGGTGACACAGCTGATGGCCAGAGCTGGGCTCTGCATGTTCCACGTGGTGTTCAGCCCATAGTGAACAGCCCAAAGCTACTGGGGCTCATGGGAAAGGCTCCTCTGGTGCAAAAATAGGAGGAACAGCCTTCTGACAAGAGCTGGCACCTTCCTGACAGCCACATCCTTTCACACTGTGGTGTAATGCAGCTCAGCCTGCTTTAAAGGCCCAATTTGGTGGTGGTCCTGCCTAATCTCTCAGTAGATACTGATCCTTATCATAGAGTCATAACAAACTTTGGTGGAGTTGGAGGGGGTCAGAGAAGCCTTTGGCTTGGTTTAGAGCAAGTCTGACGTGAGCATGGAGATGGTCTGTACTCTGAGCAACCAGCCTTTTTTGTGTCAAATTTGAAGCAGTTGGTAAAATTCAGTGCAGCAGTTGGTAAAAATGTTAAACCTGTCCCATTTACCCTACCAGGAAAGGAAAGAGCTTTGTTTCAATGAGACACTCAAAATGTCAGACTTACAATTCTTGTACTCGAGGGCATTCTGTTTAGTGCTGTTGTGCCTGCATCTGAAGGATAGGAAATGGTGCTCTGGTGTAATTTCTCAGGCAAATGCAAGATTGTCTTAGTGACTTGTGACCCCCTGACTCGGAGCCCGAGGAGAGAAAAGGCGAAGCTGTTCAGCGATTGGAGGGAAGCGGGGCGCAGTGTTATCTCAGAGCTGTGATATTTGGCTTCCAGCGGCCACAGAAGTTGACACACATCAAAGGTCAGAGCAGCTGATAGCAGACAGGAAGGATTAGCGTTGACACGGCAGAGCTGACCCTGCCAGCGGCGAGGCCGGGCTCTGGGATCAGCGCGGGCGTGCGAGCTGGAGGTGAAGGTACAGGGAACACGGGACATTCTCCTGCTCATTGGGCTGACAGCTCAGTCTGCATGCACGACAGTGTTTATTTACTCATTGTTGTGTGATGAGCAAACAGAAAGATATGCCTGCTTCAGCCCATGCTGATATGGGTGCTAACGCTGTCTGGCTCCAGCTGCCGCGAGCCAGGACAATACAGCACAAAAACTTCCTATTCACCATCACTTCTGAGTCTGTCCTGGAACAGATATGCAATGACCTCAGACCACAGTTGGGTCTAATAAGGAATTTATCTTCATGGAAATGTGACCTCTTGCTACCAGAGGGCTACAAAAATACGAGTAACAATGGGTAAATGAAGATAAAGGTTTATCCTGGCCAACTGTTGCATTTTCAAAACAGTTCAACCCTGCCATGAAAAAAACTGCTGTTTGACATAGGACGCTGTCTGAAACTCTTAAAAAAGTTATCCAGGTCACTGTGGAAAGAACATGCTCTTGTTATTTGTTTTTATAAGTGAAAACTACTGGATTGATTATTTTTTTCTTTTGAATGATGCAGACACTCAATAGCAGTTTTCAATTCCCAGAATCCACTTTGGGTACAGGAAAAGAGATTTCAGGAAATTCAGTTTTTCACCAAGGAATTAGGCTTTTTCCTCTCTTAACCTCCACCCTCCAGACTAGGAGTTCACACTCTGTATGTGCTTTTAATCTTGACTTCAATATATTTTACTGTGGCCAGCTTTTAGTTACAGTTTAATAACTTCAGCTTTATTTCGCCCCAGGCCATATTATAATGAATAAAAAGCTTTTTCTATGATTTAGCTGAATTTATGCGGCTGCCCTTGAAACAGCTGCATAACTCTTCCTACTGACTAGGAAGGGTAGCAGTTTACTCAGCACAGACTGATGAGCTGAATTCTACTTCCAAACTCAGTTTCCCCAAAAAAATTGCATGAAAAAGAATGCAGATCCACGACCACGCTTCCTGATACCTTGTGAAATATTGATCTTTCTCAAATTAAAATTATCTTCACCCCCCCAGAAGCAATTTGGACTGAATAAGGACTGTATTTTTGTCTGGTTCTGTGTAGAACCTTGTGCAATGAAACCTTTAATCTGATGAGGGTCTCTGATAGACTCAAAGCAGCTGCTTCCCAGTTTGCAGTCTTGTGCAGGAAATGTGATTGAACATGTGCAGAAGCTAGCACCAGCCATTGGTTATCTTACACTTGACCACTCCTAGGTTGGTTCTTCCTGTGGGCACAGCTTACAAGCAGGTCTGATCCTTCATGGCTGCATCCAAATCTGCAGAGAGATGTCAGAGTAAACTGCAGGGCCTGTGCAGCGGTACTGACAGCAATGATGGGCCCAGCTCAGAACAGGCATCCAGCCTTTCACCTTGTTCATTCTGCATCTTAAACCTGGCACCTGGGAAGACTCCAGATCCAGGAGGCCCAGTGGATTCCAGCCGAGCAGACAGTGGGCAGGCTGGGCAGATAATGCACACCCTGTTGTGTGGATAATGCACACCCTGTTGTGTGGACAATGCACACCCTGTGTGAACCTGCTGACAAATTGCAGGGTGGCAGGCAGGATGGAGGAGCCAAGGGGTCAGTAGTATGCAGCTTAGGGAGCACGTGGTTTGAATGCAGCTGTGAAACCCAAGACACCTCATCAATTTGTGAGGCTTCTTTAATAAGGGCCCAGCTTCATCTTTATGCAGGGAATCCCCTCCAGGATTCCAGACACATGAAAGACATTAACTCTTAATGCCTAGCAGTCTCCTGAGTACCTGCTAATAATTATGGCTGGCCTTTTTGGCCTTAGAAGCTTTTGTTACCTGGTGTTGAACCTTTTAGGGTAAACTGGAAACCAGTACAGGATGCTGAATGTGAAAAGGTGTATTTGCGAATGCTTCTGTGCACTGACAAATCTGAACCAAGGGTATGGCTCTTACTCGCTCAGGATTAGCAAATATTGCATTGAAATGAAGAACAACTATTTACATGTACTTAAAACAGCAGGCTTAAAAGAAATCTTGTAAAGGAAAGAAAAAAGAGAGCAGCAATAAACTCTAGTCTGAGATCATGCTATTAAACAGAAATATTATTAAAAGAACGGTTTTTAGAAGAATAAGAATGATCAGTTTGCCCAGATTTTCTAGTAGCAAGGAAAATGTTAATTAAAAAATAAGAGAATTCTGCACACATACTATTCACCTCAGTATAAAAAGGGCAAGCAAAGAAAGCAAGGCAGATTAAATCCTGGTGTAGACTGCATGTTCTAAACTTAAAAAGATTATAAGATGTAATAAAGATAAAGCACCTCCCCCCCAAAGAGCGAGAGCACATTGAGTCATGCAATGAACCTTTTATTCATTACAGCTCTGAAAAATTTGGGGTCAGTTCTCCATTCCTTTATAAAGGAGACTTAAATGTAGTGTTTCTGTAATATATGTTCAGTTAAAAGCCCTCCTCCCAGCTTTTCACTGCCAGAATGAGGTAAAGAATCTGGAGATTTTCGAGCTAACAAGCCAAGCAGTAAAACGGTGCACATTTGTGTGGAGCCTGATGAGGGATGGGAATGCACCCAGGGAAGGCTTGGCTGCTTCGGCCCATGGGCGGACACACCAGGACTCCCTTCCATGAATCAACCTTGGCAAATTCCATCCATGAAAACTCAGAGAGGGGAAAGAGGCACGAACAGCCTGACTGGGGCTGTAACAAACTGCACAGGATGGAAGCTGCACAAGCCATCCACCTGCAAGCCAACCGCTCAGCCCTAGGAAACCAGGAAAGAGGAGCTGAGGCAATCCTAGGGAACAGTGTTGGAGCATCTGGATGTCCTTGACTCTGACTGATGTGGGAGAAGGAAAATTGGAAAATCCACTTTTTCTGGGAAGGAAAGAGCATGTAATTACAGAACAATGCCATACTGCACTGAACAGAAAAGCTCAGTAAGACAACTGCTAGCAAACGTTCCAGCGCTGACTTCTTTAGAGCCTCTCGGAGATGAGAGGTGAGGCAGGCATTCCACACTCCATCCTGTGCTGCAGTGCAGCCCTTTCCACAGCACTGGGGTGTGCTGTGGGATCAGATGGATTGGAAAATTATTCCTTCAGATGCAAAGGTATTAGCCCCCTCACAACTCCCCTATGCTTCATTAGTGAAAAGACTTTGATAATAACAAACTTCATTCAAACAGCTCAACACTGTCTTTAAACATACTGCACAAGAAACATTTAAAGTAAGAAGGCAGGGAATAAAAGAAAATTCTTGCATTCTTAATGTGATTGAAAGTATAGTCTTTCCTTACAGATTTAATTCTTCCTGTGAATGTCCACCCTGTGTTTGCAATACTTAAAAAAAAAAAAACCTGGATAGAATCGCACTGGAGTGAGTGTTTGTGAAGTTAATAGAAAATTCTGGGCCTTCAACTCTGATAAATGTAACTCTAGAGTCCTATGAAAAATTTCATTTTCAAGGAAGCCTTGCCTCTTTATGGGAACTTTTTCCAGCTGAAAAATTTTTACTGGCTCTACTCCTCATTCCCAGTTATGGACCCGCTTTGGAAATACCTGTGAAAAGCAATATACTGGTTTCAAGGAAATGCATGGATGAAAGCATTGTAATTGAGGACATCCAGATCTGTTCTTACAGAAACACTTTTTTACGTGGTCCATTATTTACACGTTCTGAAGAGCATTGCAAGCATAGAAAACTCCAGAAGAGTGAAAGTTAGCCAAGAAAACCAGCTGTGCATCACTTTGAGTCCTATTCCAAACACTTGGAACACATCTGCATGGCTCATCAATACCTCTGTATTGCTCTACTTGCAATGTGACTGGTTTGGTCCTAGAACTATTGAGACACAGCAGTGGGGGTATGTAAAACCAGGGCAGTCACGGAAAAAGGAAATTTCAGTGGTTTTGTGCACAAAATTTTGTGTTCAGAATCAGCAGGATGGGTTACAGATGTATGTCAGAGAAACAAGGCAATTCACTTTGACTTTTACAGAGCATTCTCTTAAAAATTCTTTGCAAGACTTTACAAAGATGGAGGGGGGTGAGAAGGAAATATATGTAAATATATATATTCCTGAGAGTGACTGCAATCCTCAAGGCCACGCAAATAATTTGTACCTTTAATCATTAGGGTATCCTAGGGCTGATGAGAAGTTAGGCTAGGAAAAACACAGGGCAGGAAGTTGAGAGATTTGAGTTCAATTCCAACTTCAGGGCAGAATTCCCATGCAATTGTGGGCCTCTCATTTGGGGCCATGTTTTCCTACACCAGGGAAACCCAGACTGTTTCACCCAAACTGCTGCTGAAACAATGCTCTGAAATAAAAATGGACTGAGCCACTCTGGAGTGCAGACCTACCTCTTCTGGCTGGGAAAGCTGCGGGCATTCTGCTTTTTCCTATACAAGGAGTAACACAGGGCTTGTTATATGTGAGGAATAGCACCTCCTCCCTCTTCCTGCAGTTTTGCTAGGTGGATTGCAATCCCAATTTCTGAGTCTGGCTTGGTGTAGTAAGTATTAGATTTTAGCTTTACATTAAACACCATTGACTATGTTATGTTTACATTAAATCCCTGTGAGCTTTGTGTAAAGAGACTGTAGGTTCTACATCATTGTAGTGCCCTGACTGGGTATCCTAGGCCTGGGTCCATCCCATCCACCCTCAGACCCTTGTTGCTGTGCCAGATTCAGGACCTTTATTACACAGCTGGGCTGGTGGAGTGACCTCCTGGGAGTGCAGTAGCCCGTGCTCTCTGGACCATGGGCACAGCCAGCTCTCCCACTGAAAGGCACTAGTTAGCAATGGTCCAGGAGAGCTCTTCCAGGATATCCTTGGCTTAGTTTAAGTTACAACAATAATCTGAAAAAGAGAGGTAGAATAAGTGTTTACATATGTGCAGCACAACCTAATTCCCTTTTTCCTTGTACTTTCTTTGCAGCTCTGTGGCATATTTTCAGGGGAGCCTGCATTTGAACACTGGCTGGAGTGGGCTACAGTGCAAGTCTGAAGGAGGTTAGAAGGGAATCTGCAGAGTGACTAATTACGCATCCTACCTTTACATAATTTTTTTTGTATTCCAGTCTGTTATAGTTGATTCAGTCTTTAACAGAGTTTGTTGGATTAAATCTGGCACAAAAGTTGCCAATTCTGAGTTTGCTAAACCTTGAAATATAGATCCATTTGGGGCCTCTTCTTCAAACAGCAGTTGCTCAGCTTTACTGGAGCTGCTGGTTGGAGTCACCATCAGATTTCCTTTCCGTGGAAAAAGCACTTGTTATATAAATCTCAAATAGTCAGTAATTGATCGCAGCCTGGAATTGTAAAACTCCATCTCAGTGCCTGAAATAGCACATGTTTGTGGTGTGGTATGTGGTCTCAGTCCCTGTCGAGAAGAGGAGACCTTGGAGAATGTGAGAGCCTTAAGGAGCTTTCCACTAATAGCAGGGTCAAGGGACAGCACTGTCAAAGCATCCCTGGTTAAAGCTGTGTGGGGAAGCAAACTGCTCTCGACCTCCAGCATGCCAGCTGTCACTCACGGGAGATGAGCTCTCCTTTTGTTCAGATCCCTGAGAAAATCCCCCGGTTCTCCTCCCTTCTCTGCCCCCACGCTGGCTCCCGTGCCGGTGTCCTTCTGAGGCCTTGCTGCCAGGGGTATCAGCCACGACCCAGCCCTGCCAGCCTGGCTGAACTGCCCCAAAGCTCCAGGCTGAAGAGACAAAAATCAGCACAGCTTCCCCTCTGAACCTTCACGAGAGATCTGAGGAACTGCAGGCTTCTCACGGGAGCTGTGGTATGGCAGCTGCTGTGTGAGAGAGAGCTGCGGTAAAACTGAGAGGGCTTGGGCATGGGAGGAACTGAATATTGACACAAGAACTTAAATTTAGTTCTGTGGCTCTGAAAGAACCCAACCAAACAATCAAGCAAAAAGGAAACAACAGTTTGATCTCCGGTTTTGTTTTTAACAAGTTTTCAGTGAGATCACTGTGGCTTTTAATTTATTCTAAACATAATTTTTTTTTAATGTTGAGATCTCCTTCAATTTAGTCAATAGGACAGTTTGGGATCACTGATACCTGAAGCTTTCACAATTTTATATGGATAAAATATTTTTGAGCCATTTACCACTATTTTTTAATAAAGGAAAAGTAAGACTTCTCAATCATGTTGAACCAACAAGAAATCTTCAGAAGTTGCCTGATAGGGGGACTTTACAAATTTCCATGTGCTGAGAGTGAGTGCAAAGGGATTCTCTGCTCTTGAACCACTGCAGATTTGTTCACATTTTCTTTCTATACATTTATTAGCAAAAACATTTTTACTTAATATATATTTTGTAATAACAATTTAAAAGGATTAGCCAATCCTAATATTAAAACTTTACTGCCTTTGTACTGGATTAGCCTTTGTAGCCAGCTGGATTCTAGAAGGTGTTGCAGAAGTAAAGCAGTAGCAGGATGCCACAAGTCCTTTTAAATCAAGTACTCCACTCCTTGCTCGAGGCAAGTCTCTGTTCTTTGGGAGAGGCCTTCAGGTGGAGCATTCCAGATATGCATGGCAGAGTTTATGTAGCTTGTTTAGGGCTTTAAAAAAAAAAAAAAAAACAAACAACAACAAAAAAAACTGTTTAACTGTTTTAAATACCAATGGTCCTTAATACTTTTGAGAATGAAAAATTAAATGTGCTGGAAAAAAAAGGGTATTGTGGCATATGGATTAGCAATCAGCTATAAACTGAAGTTTCAGTTAAATAACCCAATCCCCTTTTCCTTGTACTTTCTTTGCAGTTCTGTGGCACATTTTCAGGGGAACAGGCATTTAAACCCTGACTGGAGTGGACTCCAGTGCCAGTCTGGAGGAGGTTAGGAGGCACATATTGATCTTCACTGGCAGGCTGCTTAGCACAGCTCAAACAGGGTGCATCACTACAGCAATTACGTCCTGAAAATGTGTTTATTTAGTGAGGCTGTATTTAGAGCTCTCCTGCCTTAAAGGGCTTCTAGTAAACTCTCCTCCTCCTCCTCAGTGATGAGGGTGACCCTTCCTCAGCTCAGCAAATGGTCAGACTTTCAAACTTGAAAAAACTCAAGTTTCAAGAAGTCACCATGACTCTCCTCTGCTGGTTGTTTTTCCAGCTGCTGAGGAATAAAGAATACATTTCTCAGCTGAAGGGCTGGCAGGCAGGCAAGCAAGCAAGGCCTTGCAGCTGGTGGTGGCCCTGGTACCCAGCCTGGTGCAGCTGCCTGCCAGGCAGATGAGGAGGAGGAGGGTGGTCTAGGTGAGCTAAAGGCAAGCAGGGTGACATCTGTGACTGGCTCCAGCCTGAAGCTTGTCAGGGGGGAGGAGGTGTTGTTGTCATTGGTGATGCCAATTAGGACAAACCTCTTTCTTGGCAGTGAGCAGTGGAGGGTGCCTACAGAGAAATCCAGCTGCTGGAATGCCACCAAGTATCTGGTGAGAACTGCATTCCAGATATGCAGCTCTGTGCCCCTCCATCTGCTGAGCACCCCTTATGCTGGTACTGGCTCAGGAGAGGATACTGACAGTTGTGGTTTTCTCACTGATAATTACACATCCCAGCATTTTAACCCTACAGGCAAAACCTAAAGCAGTCCTGAATCCCTCTGGATTCAGTCCATTAATAAAATTCTTCTCACAAGGAAAGGAGAGTCAGGCTTTCTCTGGGCAGTGGTAAATCAGGAATAAATCCATGAGGTTACACTATCCAGGAGCAGTGGGTACATTTAGTCAGGCCTTATTTTGAGGACCAGCATGATTCTGACGTCACAATGTTCTGCTTGCAGGATTTGATGTCCTTTAGGCAGAAAGTTGCTCTTTTTTCCTGTTCAGTTTTCCCTGTGGTACTGGAGGAGCCTGGGTATGACCAGAGAGTAAAATGACAATTATGTGCTATGGATGCTCATGATTCCAGTGCTTGAACTCCACTCTAGAGCCTTGTTTGTTTATCTGAGTAAAGACAGCCAGGGTGGTACAGAAGGGGCTTCTGCTCTAGAGCTGCCTCCTTGCCCAGGAGTCTGCAGCAGGGCAGCATGCTTTGCTTTTCCTAGGAAGCCCTTTTCCCTCTCATGCTTTTCCCAGGGAGCCCTTTTCCCTCTCATGGGGTTTCTCAGGTGAGGACCTGTTTGTACCTTCCCAGTGCCTGAATGGAGCCCAGGTATAACCGTGTTTACTATGTGTTCTGCACATTTCATTATGAAGCATGGGAGCAGGATATAAAGCTTTATTCGCGTGGAAGCTCACTTTAGCCTCCTCTCTGTGCTGTCTTTTCATCTCTTGTTTCTCCAGGGTTGTTCTGGCTGCTGTGCTGCCATTTTTGTGAGACACTGGGTGATCTCACTAAAGGAAATCCCATAATGGCTGTTGTTAATCTAGGATGCCAAACACCAAAGGGCTTTGTCCTTTAACTTTTCCTTTGACACGTTGAAACTGGTCACTACATGACTAGCTAGGAAAGGGATGGTGTTTTTCAGGGAATAGGGATTGATTGAGCATGAGCTGCGTAGGAAACTATGGCTGTCATAAGCTTTAGTGAAATCTGAAGGAAAATTGCCATGATTCATCCACAGTTGTTAATATGACAAAGCCCAGATCCATACAAAGGAACACCTGGCCTGCTAGTGAACCTATCTCTGGAGAGCAGCATTTGCCCACATGTTTGTTGCTCTAGCAACAAGCCTGAATGTGGATCACTATTTTTTGAAACACCACAAGAAAGAACAGATTCCACTATGGGAAATTTTCTGTCATAAAGAAAATTCTATTTGCTCTACAAACACTGAGTTCTCCCACTTTGCAAGGACTGACTGCCACTCTCTGAATCACTAAAAAACACAGAGGCCCATTTCTCGACTCTTGAGAATCTAAAGATGTGCCAAAGCATACATGGATTTCATATTTTCCAGTAGCTGCAAATCAGACCCATTCTCTCAAGAAGATCCCAGTTTAGAACAGTCTCCTAGGTCACTTTACAAGCTCAAAGTGTACCAACTTTAGAAAGTAAAATAATTTCCTTATAGGGTGAATTTTCCCCCTCTGCTCAAAGCTTTTTCATCACCTTTCCTTTCTGGGTAGGTTTCAGAGGATGACTTGCACCCTCTCCTCTGCTTTCATGCAAAATGCCCCTGCAGATGAACAAGTGTGTGTTAATGTGGTGACACATGAACTGCCTTTGATTTTAGTGGCTCTGGCTCCCACTCCTCCAACTTTTAAAAGCTTGTAGCTGCATTTGTATCTATATATGTGTACATATACATATGTGCACATGCATATATGTGTGTATATGAACACATAAAGCAAGGCTGAGAGGAACTGGGGTGCCATGTGAAACACCTGTGTTACAAGATGTTTCATAATCTATTCCAATGTTCTTCTGTTTCTGCTGCCTGGGTTCCTACTCTGTAGACAGACCAGCTTTGTTAATTTTCCCTGTTTCTCTTCTGATTCCTGGTTTTACATTTCTTCCCCTGGTAATGCTCTGCCAGTACAATAAGGATTTCTTTCTTTTTTTTTTTTTTTTTCTTTTTTTTTTTTTTTTTTTGTTAAAGCTGGACAACAGGGAGAATAAAAATGGAGAGGGAGAGATACTCTGAATCCCAGAGGTTACTAGTTTCTGTCTGAACTGAATAAATGGCCGCATATAAATGTGTTTCTTCTTTCAAAAAAGGGTCTGCTTTTTTCTGCTGACCCTGGGTGAGTCTGGAGTTACCTGAAACTGTTTGTAGCTGTTCAGAAACCGCAAGCTTTCCCACCTGAATCCCTCCCCTGTCAGCTAGAGGGGGCTTTCAGGTGGGTGTTTGTTTCCTTGTCCTCAAAGGGATCCGTTCCTGTGCTGAAAGACAAGCCCAGGACAATGTTTTACAGAGCAGAAGATATTGTGAGGCACCAATTATCACGTAAGTGGTTCTCACGGCTTGGGCTGGTACTGTGTGCCAGGTTGCACATTAACTTCTTTCACTGCTTTTTACCTAGTTTACTCAACATTCTCAAGTGGTGGCTTTGTCAATTGTTCCTCCTGCTGATATTTTGACAGATGATAGCCCCCTGATGCCAGCCTAGCCCAGCTAGTAAGAAATAGGCCAGCGTGAAACTCCAGACCAAGAGACTGCTCTCATGGTATGGAGGAGCTGTAAGGTTGGTTTTGGTTTGGAATTGTTATTAATTTCCATCTGAAAAATACATCTCCCAACCCTGCCCTTGCAATACACTCTCTATGTGCTCCATTAAAAAAAAAAAAAAACAAAATACATGGAGAGTTTATTATATTTTTTTTCCTCTGCCACACCATGTTTAAGTATCCTCTAATGAGTGTCAGGGTACACTTGGGAAGTATGTCTGAATCATATGAGCACAAATATATTCCAAGATTTATAGTGTTTCATTGATTCCAAAGGAATGTGTAATGACCAGGCAATTTTCAGGGTAGTTTTCCAATATAAATATTACCAAAATTGCTGACACTGTGTTATTAACACTTGGGGCTGGTGTTGCTGCAAAGTGAAGAGATTTATGGGGAGGATAAAGCAGAGATCTTTAGAAAGTGGGGTTTGCTAATTCATCTGGCTGTTCATTAGTTTAAGAGCTTTCTGTAGTTTGTGTATTTCACTGACTTCTTGGTTCTTTCTTCTTATGGTTAGAGATACTATATAAGAAAAATATAATTAATTTTTTCCTAGTAGTTAGGGCTGAATTTTAACTATATTCTTCTTTTAGTCTTTTCCTTAGTTTTATCCTGTTAGGTACTGAATGCTTTCAATGGTTTCAAATTAATGTAAGAGCTGAACTCAGGCAGGCCTTATTGTTGTCAGACCTTTCTCTTCCATCCTCTAGGGGATTTTATTTTTCTGCAAGGAATGGCACAGAATAGCCGAGAAAATTATGCTTAGGACTGAAACAGTTCTTAATGCATATCATATGTAGGCATATGTAAATGTGTACCATGCATTTGTTTCCCTGCAACATTATTAATTTTAATAGTTTTTAGACAGCAAAGATTTCAGAAAAGAAAGCTTATCTATTGTTACTTATACTGCTGTGTTCAAATTTAGCTGGGAAGATCAGTGTACATGAAATTCAGTTTATTTTTTCCTTCCTTATCTTTGCTTAATTTCTCTTTTGAAGCTGAAGGACCACTTAATAGCATACAAAAAGCTCTGCTTTCAGAAATATTTAAGGGCTACCAATGAGAATGAGGAAGTTTTTGTTGAACTTCCATTTCTTTGGTTGCAGAAGCCAAATTCTGAAACAGACCTGAGACTGTCTGGGGAGAAGAGACAGGCTTTGATGTGGTAGTAGGAGCTTTTCTCCTCCTTTTCTTGGCATATGTTTTCACGTGTGTGTTTGTGTGTTTTGAGGTCCTCCTTACCAGGAACACTTTGTGAAGCTTTCCTGGTTAATGCATGTGGTCTGTTAAATCGCTCCAGTCAGCCGAGTGTACTCCTGCCTAAAGTTAAGCATGAGCTTAGCTGAAGCCAGGGCCTGTACCCAGGAGCACTAAGCTCTGTGGGCTCAGTGTCTGTCAGATAAGGAGACTCTCAGAGCTGACAGAAATGTGGACTCCCAGAGCTGCTCACTGAGCTCAGAGGGAGCTGACCCTGCTTTGTGCTGCTCGGGATCAGCCTTTGAGCGTCTCAGGGGACATCTGCAGAAGGGTCTACTTAAGGAACTATGATTTAACTTTTATTTCTTATCATGCTGGGGTCTGGAAGAATATTTTGTGCTATCTGCTTGACTGATGGGTCTGAGAGGTCCTGCTCCAGGGGGCTCTTAATTCCAACCAAAGGGAAAACATACTGGAAAAACCTCCAGCAAGCACTTTTAAAAAAATCTCTTTTCTCACATATTTAGCCTGAACTAGCAATAACAACTTCGATGCAGGGCATTTCCTGAGGATTAATGACTGTCTGGGGTCATCATCTCCTCCCAGTTAGTTATTAATCCCCAGGAAATACTCTGTGCCTTGATCATTATTGCTTAATTAGCATTGAGAATGTGGGGGGTTTAGGTTTCTTTTCATGCATCCTGTGAATTGCTGGGGTGGGGGGTTTCTTTCATTAACTTGCCCTTTTCAGCCTGGATGGAGCATGGGCTTTGCTTACAGTTTGCAGGTTTGAGAATTCAGTCCCAGGGTTAAACCTTCCCAAGCAATTCGAGTTCCATGTGAAAGCCCCAGTGGCAGCCCACATCTGCTGTGCATCAAGGGGGTCTCCCAGCCCTGCTGGGAAGCACTGGGTGCCAGGGGGCAGAGTCTGGGAGCTGGGGATGCTGAAAAGGGCAGGGGAGGTTGGGGGGTGGAGGAGGCAGAAAAAAGGGAAAGGAGGGAAGCTCCGAGGAGAGGAGAAGTTAGGCACTGCCAATCTCAACAAACAATTTTATCAGCCACCAAAAAAGTTCTCGTGCCATATGAAATTTTGGGAAAATTTTGGAGTCCAAGCAGCCTTCAAGGCAACTCTGCCTGATTCAAATGGCCCTGACCGCAGCAAGCCAAATCTATTTAGTTAGCAGAGCAGGGAGAATAAATTCAGACCTTATCCCTGGAGGAGAGGAAGATGATGGACCAAGTCCTTTATCGAGCACTGTGTGGTGGGACCAAGCTCAGGAGGGCTGTTCCCACCAACCATCCCATTGCTCCATCATTGTTCCCTGTCAGACTGGGAGATCCCCACTTGATGGTGTGTTTAGGGTTGTTGGTGGGATGTGTGACTCCCAGCACACAATTCCGGGAGTGATGGACAGAGCTTGACCCCAGGGATGCGGGCACTGCGAGTGCAGGTGCCCCCAGGCACGATGGGGGTCCATCTGTTGATCTGTTTGTTATGGATGTAGTCTTAAGTATATTTTGAAAAGAAAATTAATTTTACAAAAGGAAATATCAGGTTTTCTGCTCCAAACAAAGCCATAATAGGATTTTTTCCAAGACTGTTTCAAAAACATTTTTGCAGAATTCCAGTGGGGAGGCAGTTGGAGATGTGTAGTGACATTTTCCTAGCCAGCTGTTCCTCACATCCCATTGCGCTCTTCTGCTATGGGAACCTCTCCCCAAGCCTCCTTGAAGGTCTTTTGGGTCCTGCATGTTTAAGTGAATATTTCAGCAATTTGGCCTTTATGTTTGGAACCAGAGGTGCAAATCAGTTTCATGTCTCACAGGAAAATCCCTTATCCTGAACAAATATCTGGCCTCACAAATATTTCTATGGCTGTGGTGAAAATATGCAAACTTTGGTCCCCTAGTGCAAGGTTGTTTTTTTTTTACTTTCCTACCTAAATATTTGTATTTTGGGGGACAATATACTTCTTTTAGTGTTGGGAAAACCATTTGTTTGAGCAAAGGTAAAAGGAATACCTGATTAGCTGTTAGTTTGAAGAATTTGTTAATTTGAAGAAATTTGGAACAAAAATGTATTATCTTTTTTTGATATCAACTATCTGAGTATTTCTGACCTTTAAATTTTTGCCTGAAAAACTCCAGATAGATACATATAATGCCATGTAAAATTAATGCAAATAATTACTTCCAGTTATTTTGAAAATAGCTTTAGAGAGGCATTGGACCCCTTGAAACTAAAATAACTCCACCTAACCACATAGTATTTATAATTAATTCAAGAGATATAAAGAGATATGACTGGTTTTGACCTTAACCCCGATCAACATTAAATCTAATCCTCATTTCAACTCTGTTCCTAAGTATGGAAAAAGGATTTTGACAGAGTCAGTGGCCGCTGTATATTTCAATTCTCCATGGTGCGTCCTGCAGTGTTCTCATCCAAATCTTGTTCTTGCAACCGACCTCTGACAGTCAATGTATGGTCAATGTCAAACCATAAAAGGCATAAGAAGGGGAGAGGGAATAGAAAATGGACATTATGCAGATGATATATAAATGCCCATTAATGAGACATTCCCTTGTACTTTGAACTCATAGCAGAGTTTGACATTGAATAGGTCTCAGGGGTTTTAAGGCTTCATCACACATGTTTTTGCATGGCCTTATTCTTACCACACAACAAAAAGAAGAGACCTTGGTAAAATGAGGAGGCTATAGCCCTAGATAAGATCAAAATAAAATGTATGGGAAGAAATTTCTGTGTGTGCTTGGGAGACAAAGCAACACCATAAATATTGGGGGGCAGTAATCTGATGTAACAAGGCCAGTCTGGGTGCAGCATGGTTTGAAGAAGAAGCTGAGCTCCCATTTTTGCACCCTTGGATTGCAGTGATATTAAGCTAGAGGATGGAAAGCACTGTGTGAAATTGTGTACTCTCCGAGGTCAGGGGAAGGCTTGCATTGCCTGCAGTGAGGGCAGGGTTTTATTCTCCATCAAACATAACAGTTTATATAATTTTTAATCCACTCGCCTCAGGAGAAAAGTTTCATTCCATTCTTGAGATAAGGACGTGTTACTTTTCTCTGGCTGCCTCTCCGCTCACCTCGAAGGGGTCTGCTCAGACAGCTGGATGGGAAGTGCAGGGCTATTTGATCAGCTTAGGGAAAGGCAGCAATGCACAGAGGACCACCTCAGTCAGGGCTTCTGGGGTTTGTGGGCGTTATGCTCTGATGGTGGCAAGCCAGGTCTGCACCAAACCTGCGAGATCCATTTCCTGTAACTCTGCTTCTCTGCCCCCTGTTTCCTCATCTTGCTTGTAATAGAGGCATGAAGTGCCACAGTGTGTGTGTGTTCCGTCTGAATTCACCCATTTTAGGGAAACACCAAATTCCTAGATCCACATTAAATGTACTGGTTGAGAAAAAAAGTGGGATAGGAATGGTGAAGCCCTTGTCTTTGAAAATCTGCCCCTGCTTATTCAGTAGTGCTCAAAAAGCCAGATTTGCTATTATTATCTTTTTCGGGATTTTTTTTTCCATTTTCTACTTGTTTTGGAAGGCAAAAAAGTTATCTTTCTGATCTGTACATGGTCCGAAACCCAGATATTATCATCACTTGGTTGTAGCTCTGCTGGTACAGCATGTTTTGCTTATTAAAGCAAAGACATGGTTGAAATTAGATCTGTGTGATACATGTCATCAGGCTTTATGTATTTGCAAATAATAAACAGTGTGCAAAGTGTGGCTTGAGCTTGAGGGTCACTCCAGTAGAGCTTTCAGAATACTGCTGGCAGTGTAGGGCCTGTGTCTGAGCTGGAAAGCACCCCTGAAAAAGAAAGAAAGAAAGGCACATTTCACCCACGGCTCTCTTTGTCAGGAAAGATGGACTCTGTCTCGTGGCAGCCGTAGTTTAAGTAAACATAAACTCTGGCCCAAATCTCCCAACCATCATTTCCTCAAAGCTAGCAGCACTAAACCAAGCAGCAACTGGATTTGGCTAACCCCAGAGTAGGATGTGGTTGCCAGCCCCTGGAGCCACATGATCAGGTTTCCAGCAGACGCCACCAGAACCGTGCTGCTGTCATGGGCAGGAAGGTCCTGGGTGTGTGAGTCCCAGCACCATCATTTTGTCACAAATAAATGTAATAAACACACTAATAAATGTAACCATAACAACAGGCACGCTCCAATTAAAGCCTGCCTACTCCTCATCCTGCCCAGGGACAGCCCAGGAGTGCCACAGCACTGCTTGGGCTCAGCAGGGAAAGGTGTTAGAAAGGGAGGATTGCCAAGGGAAAAGGCCAGGTCATGAGGGGGAACCTCATTGCCCTGTACAACCACCTGGAAGGAGATTGCAATGAGGTATTGGGCTCTTCTCCAGCAACAAGTGACAGAACTAGAGGGAATAGCCCCAACTTTTTCCCATGGAATCTTTAGGTTGGGTATTAGGAAATATTTATTCACCCAGAGCGGGGGGGTTCAACCATTGGAACAGGTTGTGGTAGTGTCACCATCCCTGGAAGTCCTCAAAACCATGTGGAAGGGGCACTTGGAAACACAGTTTAGTGGTGAGCATGGAACTGCCCTGTTAATGATTGGACCCAATCATCTTAGAGATCTTTTCCAACCTAAGTGACCCTATGATCCTGAACAGACTTCCCACTCTGCCATAAGCCCAGGTCTGTGCACGGTCTGCCACACCTGGAGGACAAGCCCAGGACAGCTGCTGTCTGCAGGACTTTCCCAGAGCCCAGGCAGAAAGTTCCCTTTCCCAAATAGGAAGGTCAAAACATAAAAACTGCAGGCATGTGGCTGCAGGGTGCCAAGTCTCTCTCTTTTGCTGCACATGCAGAGCATCCCTGTTCAGATCAGCCTCCTGCCCACTGACTTCCAAGTGATGGGCAAGAGCTTCAGGGCAGTGCCAAGCCAAAGGCCAGATCCCTCTGGCACAAGGGGCTGCTGCTTCGTTGCCCGAGGTGGAAATAAGCTGATTTTGTCTCACTAGGAACAAGGCTCCTCGGGTTCTTCTGTTCTCACTTTCTCCCCACCCGCTCAGCTTTTCCTTTTCTATTGCAAACACCTCGGTGAGCTGAAGGGATGAACAGATGATGGAGTCAGTGCCCCTAGTTAATGACCAGCACTATATTCACAACCTCGTTGGGTTTTGTTCCTGTGCGCTGCTTCAATGGTGCCGATGAGAAGGAATTAATTTTATTGAGAACAACTCAGTGAATTAAATGAAAAACTGCTCACTTGGCTGGAAAGGCTTTGACAGACGGCACAGCAGCCGGCCAGATTTGAAACCCTTTACATCTCCTGGACATGGGGAGAGAGGCAGGCAAGAGAAAGGAGGGGAGGGAAGGTCACTGCAGATAAGCTGCAAGGCGACTATTTCAAGGCCTCTGAAAAACAACAGAGCAAGCTGCAGTCTCTTATTTTGATTCATGGGTCTCCCCTCCCTTTTGTTCCTTGATGCACTAAATCTGTTCCTTAGCCCCCCTCATTTCAATAAACACCCAATAAGAAACTAATCGTCGTATGGTGAATTAGAGAAGAAGAAAAGATGCTCAGAAGAAATGTTATGGTCATGGAAAACTCTTCTGCATTGTAACCATCTGGTGCACCACAATTACTATGAATGGGATAATTGAGTCCCAAATAACTCCTTTTGGGTACAAATAATAGCCGTCACCCTGATTTGTATTCTTCACAACAGCATCGCCCCATCATTTCACATCACATCTGCACATTTCTTTGATTGGGCACTGTGCTACCAATAAGTTATTACACTTAATTAAGCCCACATAATTCTCTTCAAATGAGCAGAAAAGTTTGTGTATAGGCCAAAAAAGAAAAGGGGCTGCAAATGAGACTTTAGTGACTCCACTTTGTATGAGGTATTGAGATTGATGGTGATCCCATGCCACCAAGGTTTTCCTTCAACACTGGAAAACTGTGAAAGCATTAGGCAGCTCAACAGCTGTGTACAATCTGAGAAAGGCCTGATTTCAGACAAACATTCTCTGGAGGTGACTGAAACCCCATTGTAGCATAATCTTGCTTTTCAGAAAGTGTTACAATACATTTGTTTTGATTTCTCGGGTGTCTGGCTTTCACAGCATCATTAAGGGCTCTGCAAGGGACTGAGAGATGGAGCCCTCTGCGGAGCAGCATTGTCTGCTCCTCACGCGTGTTTCACTCAGCTCTGGGAGAGAGAACTGCCAGACATCGGGCAAACCTGAGCCTGGGAGGAAATACTACAGCAAATAAACACTTAGAGATCAACTTGCTCCATGGGGAAGGATGAGGATACAAAATCCTGAAAGAGATTTTTTTTTTTCTTTTTGCTGCGGTTCCCTGTTTACTGGCTGAAGTAAGGAAGAGCACATTCCTTCAGTTTGCATCACTGACGTGTTATCAATTCACGTGGCTTAGTAGTTCTTCATGAACTCTTCACACCTCGGAATGACAGGCCACACAGGCAAATAAGGCACCAGGAATGTGCTGGCCACTCCAGTTGCTCAGGATCAAGCCCAACAAGCCTTACTGGAATGTCAGGGTCTATGGGAGGCACAATAGTAAACAAAGAACAGGGTTACAGAGACAGAAACAACTTAAAAGAAAGCGAGAGCAAACCCCTGCTCAAAGAGATTTTTTCTTTTAATCAATGTTTTCTCATTCCACCCAAGCAAATCTAGAGCAGCTTGAATACGTTTTTTTCAGAACAAGTGGCAAAATATCCCTTGAATGCCGCAGAGGTCACTTCAGACACTTGCTCTGCCCCTCATTTGTTTATCTAAATGCTGACAAATTGCAGCATTTTAACAACATATCTCTGGTACTGAACTTCATGTGCATGGCTTGCCCTCTATCATTGAGCTGATAATGAGGCTAAGCATAAAGCCTTCATTCACTGCTATAAAGGCTCCTGACAGTGATGAATACCAAGTAGAAGAATTAGGTGGTTTATAGGAGAATATGCTATTGTGTAAAAGCTCCGTGCCTTTTATCAGCCCTTCTGCTCATTTTCAGTTCCTTCACGTAAGCATCTCCAAAGCTCTGCTGTGAGCTCTCCTCTCCTTGCTTTTCCTTCTAACCAGGCTGTCTTCCTGCAAGTGCCAGCTACCACGTTGTGTCAGCATTTATTCCTCTCTGAAACGCCCTGGGCCCCCTCCATGTCCCCAGAATGATGATAAATATTTAAAGCAGCAGTGCCTGAGCCCCTTCTCTGCGAGGCGATTCCTGCCCCAGCCCCGTGCGTGGAACAGAGCCGCAGCTGTCTGTCACCAGGACATCTTTCTTACAACAAAAGCAGCCTTGTCTTGGCATTTCTTTGCAAAAGCATCAACTAATATCCCTTTTAGATGGGTGTGTTTGTAGAAGAGGTGACTTCTGGGATGTTTTTTTTTAAATTGCTGGCTGCAATGAATCCGATTAACATTTCATTGTTCAGGTCTGAGCTCGCGGCTGGTTCTGGGAGCTGAGGGAAATGCGGGGAAAGGATGCTGGCAGATCCTGACAGAATATCTAATTTGCCTAACTAAGGACCTCCCCCAGTGTTTTTATCCTTTGGGCCATGAAGTTTGTGTTCCTGTCTGCCCCAGCATCACGCACCTGTGAATACAACTGTGAAGCATTTTACTCTCAATAGGATGTGGACATGTCTCACTTTGTGCTGGTCCTGCAGTGATTTGCACTAAGCTGTGTCTGTGCCAGAAGGACACGAGTGTAGAGGGATGGACACTGCCCTGGGGCAATTATTTCCTACCTTCTTTATTCTTTTTGTTGTCTTCTGCCCAAATTGTCCAGGTGCATGGTCCTAACTCCTTCTTGCTGGCTGCACCACTTTTCTTTCCATTTCCCTTCTCTGCTTTCCCTCTGGCTCCTCTCTGCCATCAGTGCTGCCTCCTGGCTCCCCTCCTGCTTCTGGCCAGAAGCCTGCAAGGTTAACGCTGTCCCTGGGCTGCAAGAAAGGCTCCTGGAGTGGAGGCACTGACTGTGACATCTCCTTCCAGTTTTCAGAGGCAGCTGGAAGCATCCCAGACATTTCCAAAGGTCCTTCAAACAGCTCAGTAACCCGTGTGCTTGCTGCCTGTCCCTTCTGCCGGCTCTTTTGGACAGCCCTGGTTATTGACTGCTTCAGAATTTCTTTCCCTTTCTACACCAATAATATTCCTATCACTTTAAAATACATCTTGCCTTTAAAAAAAAAAGTGAGGACAGAGAGTGGAATAGCATTTTATTAAATGTGCATGACACTGAGGATACAAAAACACCAGCATGGGATGAATTTACTAATCAAATGCAGACTTGGTCTGCATTGTAGTATGACACTGGAAAGGAAATATCTCTTCAAAAGGTTTATTTTAACTCCAAAGGAAAATTAAGGGAGAGAATGTTGAAATACAGAGGAGTCCAGGGGGTGGCAGGGAGGGAAGCTGGAGAATAATTGATGCAAGTAGGGAAGCAGAGCCTCATGCCAGAGCAGTGGGAATAGTGGAGGGTCCATCCTGCATACAGAGTGCTTCACTCCAATCGCTGGAGAGGCGCAGCAATGGTTAGAGCTGGGAGAAGCTCAGCCACTCTCCTACTGCTCCCACTGGGGCAATTTTGGAGGGTTTGCAGTGCAGATCCCCCGTTCCTTACCCTGGCATCCCAGGCCACCAGCAGGGCAGGAGCAGTGGTGCAAGGACCTTCTCTGTCAGGGCCCACGTGGCCCTGCTGAGCCCCCAGTGCTGTCCTGACAGGCCTCCCCCAAAGCCAGCCAGTGACCCAGCCTGGCTCCAGCCTTGCCCAGTTCAGTTTCTGGCCTGGCTCCGCTCGGCTGGGGCTGCTCCCACAGCCTGCGGCACACCCCAGGCAGGAGGCAGCAGCACGAGGGGTGGGCACAGGCTCTGCCAGCTGCGGTGGCTGCTGGGCCCCCACGGCCTCTGCTGGAACCATCTTTGCTTTTTCACAGGCTCTGCTGGGAAGCTCCAATTCTTATTGTTCATCCTTGATCTGCCTTTCATTATGACAGCTCTTGGGTCCCCTTGTTGCTGTAATGAGAACCAAGGAAAACATAACAATTCAAAGGGAAATGTGAAAATGCTCTTCAAAATCAGATGTGTGAAACGCTGTAGCTAAAAGATATATGTGAAGTGCTGGTTAGAGGATGCTGGAGCAAAGGCAGCTTAGAAGTTTGGGTTTTTCCCCCTCTTTCCATTATTCTCCAGAAGGATGAATTCTCATTTTTGTTTCATGCAGAGTCTCTGAGAACTTTGAGCAGTATTTTTGTATGCTGTGAAGTTGAAGAGAGCTATTTTCACTTTAAAACTTCATTTCTTGGAGTCTCTGTTTCTTGGACTCGTGAGACATGGGATTTGGAAATGGAAACGCCTTTCCCCCTGTATTTCTCTCTGTCTTCAGGCAGGAAAGTCACAGGTTTACAAGTGGGAAAATTGACACAAACTACATGGGGCAAATACTTTGAGTCCCTTTCCTCTCTGGAGGACTTTTCCAAACGCTGTTGGTTGGTTGTTTTATTTCTCAGAAAGCACTGGTGTGTTCCACGTGCTACATCGCATTTGCCATGCAAGCCTCAGTCCCCCCAAATGCCCACTGGCAGCTCTCCTGCTCCTTTGCTCTTGGCAGCACCAAGTCAGTGTTCTCTGCAGCATCTCTGCACATGTTGAGAATCCTATCCCCTGAAAATGGATGTGGTGGGGGCTGTTGGATTGTGCTGTGTGAGAGGAAACTGTGCACAACACATTTTCACAGGGGAGGGATGCCTTCTGAAGAGGGCAGAGGGGTTTCTGTGCATCACAGCAGGGCAACCCTGTGTGGAAAACCAGCCATTCTTGCTGACTTCTTATAAGCTGCCCACAGAGCACAGACAATGCCAGACACATGATGTATGGATTTTATTCCTTAAAAAAAAAATAAAGATAATAAACTCCCTTCAAATTGTAAACTAGGTTGCTTTTTTCAGACACTATTCCTGCAACAAATTCTCTTCAGTCTTATTTATGAGAAACCAGTGACTTCTGTAAATGTAGATGGCTGAGTCCCAAGTTCTCGAGGCTTGCTGGGAGAAAGAGCTTTCAACAAAGCTGCAGTGGCAATGGGTTGTCCCTTAGACCAATTAATCACGGGGGAAATCTGCCATGCCTCTGTCAGAGCAGGTCCCTTTCTCAGCAGAGCCCATGGCAGGGTGGTGCTGCAGTAACAAAAACGGGAGTGCCACAGCTCCCACTGCAGGAATCCCACCCCAGTGCTCCTCGTGCCCATGGGGTGTCCAGGCTCACCTCCTGAGGGCACAGCCAGCCCTGGGGTGCCAGGAGCACAGCGGGATGGAGCAGCACCCTGGGGTGCCAGGAGCACAGTGGGATTGAGCAGCAGCATTGGGCTCAGCTTGGCCCCAGCCCAGCTCTGCCCTCTGTACCAGCAGGGTCAGGCCTCGTCCACGAGTGCCCTTTGCTCATTCACTGCTGCTTCTGCTCCTTTGCAGGGAAACCCAACAGTTTATAGCACAAAGTCTCCCTCCTCTCCTCCCCCTGCTCTCAGCAACAGAGATGTGTGTAACAGAGACGATTTCAAAGGGATTTAATCAATCGGGGTGCCAAAGCACTTCATGCGAGAGGGCTCTGTGTAATGGGAAAGCCTTTAATGAGGGGGATATGTGCAGCTTCAGGTTTCACTGCTGGATGTGCAGGAGACCAAACCTTGGCGCTCAGCACCATGTGACTTCACATCCCCGTGCAGCTCTTGAGGATGTTTAAACTACAGCAGGTAGTTGGACTCACAAAATGTTAAAAAATAAGGAGCAAAGTAGATGGTGTGTAACAGGCTGCCAGTCAGCAGAAGGACTCGGCCATGGCTTTTTAGTCTGTTTTGGTAAGGGAAGGTCAGGAAGGAGATTTGAACCACAAGCTGATTCAAAAATGTTTTATTTTTTGTAAACAACTCCATCTGGAACTAGTAAACTTTCAAAGTCTGAGCCAGCCCCTCACCACCTCCACACACCCCAGCCTGCCTGAAATGAATCCAGCAGCAACCATTGATTTCCATTGCCTTACAGAGCTGGGATATGACCACATCACCCCTGGGCCAGCAGAGAATACAATCACTCACTCTGAGTCATTACATAAGCTGAAGTATGTGATTTATTAAACCACAAAAAGTAGGTTGTACTGACTTCGAGAGTCTGACCTGGAGCCACAGGAGGAGCGACAGGCAGAGTTGAGGCTGGGACTCCCTCCTCAACCCATCCTGTGGTGCCCGGGCATTGTGTGTGCCCTGTGAGATCATCCCTGCTTTAGAGACTCCCTGAAAGGCAGAACACTGAGGCAAGGATGGCATTTGAGCCCTAAGGCTGCCTCTTTTTTTTTTTTTTTTTTTTTTTTTGCTTTTGTGGGCTGGAGTTGTGTTTTTGTGAGCAAAGTGACGATCTAATTTTCTTTTCTGGTTTGCTTGGATCCTATTCTAGTCTTCCTAGACTTGGCCCATTACCTTGGAATTCAAAAGAGCAAATATATAAAATGATAAATAATAGGAAACATTTGGAAATCTAGACTGTTTCAGTGAAATACACAGGCAACTCTCCCGAAGAGTGTGTTTTATTTCTCATTTTCAGTCTCAGTGGAGCTGTATGAGACACCACCTATTAGTGATTTCTTAGGGATTCCTTACTCTGTAGGTCACTGCACCAAGAGCACATGCAGTTCCCAAAGGGCAAGCAGCAAACAGCATCTTTGGTCTTCTATGCCTGCATGCAGAGCATGCTCAGGTTGCTGCCCTGTTTCTCATGCTCTGTCCTAGGTCTGGGCTACTGGTTCTGGCTGGAGACAGGGTCAGCTCTGGGGCTCGGTGGGGCCCTGCCCCAGCGTGGCTGTCCCTGTGCTGTTCACAGCCTCTCTGGAGAGGCTGTGTGCTCCTCAGCAGTTTTTCTTCATGGCAGAGGGGCTGCAGCAGTGGGTTTGCATTCACCAACGTTGGTGCAGCGCAGGGATGTTACTGGTGCTGCAATTGTTGGCTTTTGGTCCATGGTAGTGAGCATGAGACATGAGTTACTCACTGTTTTACAGTCCTGCCTTCCCATTGGGATAAGCAGACTTGCACACAGAAAACATGGAGAGTTTCTGTGCCTTAGAGCACAGAATCCTCCTGGGGGTCAGTCAGGTGGTAGCCTAAGGGATGACGATGCCTGGTGTGGGATGTTGGCATGGAAGTGGCTCAGACAGCACAGGACCTTGTGCCAAAGCTGAGCAGATCAGGGCTGCAGTCCCTCTGCCCCTGAGCCCTGATGCAAGGCAGTTTTGTAGCAGCTGCTGGGTTTGGCTTCTCCTGATGACTGTAAGGCTCTGGATAAGCAGCAGGTAGGACACCTAAGAGTGGAGTAGGATTTGGGTGGATGTAAGAGCAGCTTTACCCACCCCATTACTCATTTTTGGTTGTGCTATATGGGACTGCTCTGGATGAAAAGGCAGCATCCCCAGCCAGGCAGCACTGACTGTGCCTCAAGGAAAGGAGCTACCCAGGACTCTGCCTGACATGTTTTTGAGGTTAATCATCACGCAGTTTGTCCTAGCACGACTGCACAGCATGTCCTGGAGGCATTCTGAAATGGTCCCCATTGAGGTACAGGGCTGGAAACCTCCATTTCCATTAGAGCAGACTTCAGTAAGTGTGAGCTCATCACGCCCTGGGAGCAGCAGTGGTAGATGCAGCCCTGGTGCCAAAGGGAGACTCATGTTAGAAAACTTCTCCTTCTGTGAGCAACATGCCAGTGAGCTTGTCTTTGTGAGTGACAGCAGGCAAATCAGAGTTCATCCAATCCTTCCTCCACCTGATTCCTTGCTCCCAACATCCTACCACCTCCACATCCCTGAATAAGAAAGGGGAAACATCTTTTGCTGGGATGCATATGTTTATGTATGTGTGTGATTTGTTTGGGACTTTTTTCTTGTTTTACAAACCAAAACACCCAAACAACATTTTTAAATTACCATGCCTTCCACATTACCATAACACTGAAGACCCAGTTGCTGCAGCATCTTCCATTTTCATGGGCTCAGCAAAACCATGAAAACAGAACAGTGCCAAGATTTAAAATGTAGGTGGTGATCCTGTTCTCAGGTTATCCATAAATAAACCCTTTGTAATCCCTTCTCCTTCATCCCCTTTAATACAGCCACACCACATTCCAAACTCCACCCCACCTGCCAGGAACAGCGTGCTGCTTAGGGTTCCCATTCAGTCTGAATCAATGGGAACACCACAGGAGCCACCCTGGTGTGGAGTATGGCACAGCCAAGGGAAGGACCAGCAGTGTGCACAGGATGATCAGGCCATGGGCAAGCCATTAGGAACTCTAAAATTCCAGTGTGAGGGTGTGAAAATACAGCTGAGTAGGTCTCTTTTCAGGTGATCTGCTTTTTGGGAAAAAAGCAGGGAGGTGTTTGCAGGGCACTGTTGGAATCCCTCTGACCCGGGCTCTGGTCCCAAGAGTGGCAGATCAAAGAAAGCAGAAAGAAATTAATTAGTGAAGCACCAAACCTCCTGACAGCTCAAGCTCCTCCACCCTGCCTAGGTGCTGCAGGCACAGCACCCTGACTCTCAAAGGGTGACATTTTGGGTAAGGCTGAGGCTGGGGCAGAGCAGGCTCCTTCTGCAGCCTCCTTCCACCAAATGGAAGAAATCAAACGTGTGTGTGTTTGTGACTGATTGTGCAGCCTAGGGCATGGCAGGATGAGGGTCCCATTCCTGAAGTCCTGGACATAGACTCGCTGTGCACTGGCACTGTGTGCCAGGAACAAACCCCTCCATGGCCATGCTGTCTCTGCATGGCTCTGCTGGGCTGGGAGCTCTCTTTTAGGATTAGGTTGAGTTCCAGACAGGGTCTGCTGCAGGGACAGGGCTGGCCAAAGGGTTTGGGGGACACATTTTCCCAGTTTCCAGCAGGCAGAAGTGATTCCTGCTCTCTGGAGGGTGATCTTGTCACGCCCATCTGGACCTTTCCCTCCCTCATGCCTAGCACCTTTAATCAGAGGTCCTAAGTGTCACCTGAGCCCTTTGGATAAACAAGGTTGTATTGTACATTGATTATGCTCATGAAGAGCACAACAGCTCCTTTGAAGTCATTACAACCTGCTGTCCGAGGGCACCTGGGCAGAGCACAGGGCCTGACTCCTGCTCTCCCTGGCACAGGGCTGCTGCTGGGGAGCTCCCTGCGTTCCCTCAGCACAGCAGCAGGCTGGAATACAGCTCTGTTTGTTTACTGTGCTGAGCCCCTGTCTGAAGCCTGTTCTATTAATTGTGCGGAGTCTTCAGTTAGTAAAATGAGTTGTAAAATTATTCTTGGAAAAGAAGTCGCTGCACATGGGAAGCAGTTGCTTTTGCAGACAGAAGTGCTTAATAGTTGTTAATATTCTCCCCCCACGTACTCCAGAGCAGAAGTTTGTGTTAGGATTTACAACAAAAAGCTTTTGCAGGATTTATTAGTCTTTAAAAGACATCATTTGCTGCTGCTGCTTAGTGTTTGTGTATTTATTTGCATACTTAGAGCAAAGAAATGAGAAAAATCCCCAGCTCTCCCTCTCTCTACCCTGGGCTGAGGATGCCAAATCTCATCCGGCACAGAGGTTTCTATAAATGGGTAATAATAAAGCCCTGAAAATAGGTTTGGTATTTTTAATGGAAATGCTGACTTGACCTTAGCTGTGGAGAGCCACGAAAGGTGCTGCTGTAATAAAGGAATGACTTCATCAGGAAATCAGGAAATCCTCATTCAAACCTCCAAATATATAAATATCACCATTTATTCCATTGTGAATCAAATGATGCCATGTCCTGTAATTAAGGATGCTGGCAGCCAAGTTGTATCATACACTTATTTCCATCACAGTACATTAATGGCTCAGCAACTTTGCCTTCTCGGTCACCTACTCTGGCAAATGTCCTTGGAGCTTTGTTTCACAGCTTATTTGGTGGTGACAGAGCCTTTATTCATTCCCTACCTGAGGGGCAGGGATTGCACTAATTGCCTCAGGCCAAGTGCTGCAGAAGGTTTTATGTGCCACAGGGCAGCCACAGAACAATAAAAGAAAGTGGTGCAGCAGCTGAATGAGTTCCTGATGTGCTGATGGCAGGTGATCCCTGGCCTACATACAACAGGCCTGGATGGGAAAAAGGCCTCAAAAATGGGCTGTACTGGCACCTGCTTTAAATAACTTTTTTAAAAACAGCTGTAAGAGTATTAGTCAGTGGAACATGGCAAACTGCTCCAGCAAGATCCCAGTAACATCGGTGACTAAATCCAAAGATGTCTCAGCAAAGCAAATTCAGACTTAAAAGAGCTGCCCTTGGGTCTGATGAAGGCTTATCCCAAACCAGCTGAGAAATCCTCCCACAGATTTACTGGACAAGTAGGCAGTCACTTGCATGGCTATGTGAATTCAACCAGCTATGCACAAATACCTAGGATCCCTGTGTCATGATGTTTTCCACTCAGGATAAATTTGTAGGGCCAAATCTTGACCTCATTGAGACTGCCACTACTACTCAGAGCAACATCAGAAGTCTTACTCCTCTCTCCTTTGATTTCTGGATTCTAGCAGTCTTGTATTTCCTTCCCAAGGGCCTAAATACAAACCACTGCCTTGATGACTCCTTGGCAAACATGCTCAAGGAGGTGTCATGATGCAGGAGAGAACAAATTTCTTCTAAAAAGTGGTTAACAGAAGAGATTTTTCCAATCTCTGAAGGCTCTGCTTCTGGTTCAGTTTGCTCACTTTCTTTTTTTTTTATTTTTCCCCCTCCAGTATCAAGGGAAAGGCCAATGTCTATTCATCATTTGGATTAGCATTGCCCCCTGAGATCATGAGGAGTGATGGACAAATAAACCTCTGAGGCAGCAGAGGGAGAAAACTCCATGTGTTTCTGCCCTCTCTCCCTGTTGAGGCTGTGAGGAGCAATGGGGTTTGACCCTTTTCCTGCATGGAAAACCTGTGAGCTCCCAGGAGAGCCTTCCCAATGACCCTGGGGTAAATAGGTCTGTGTGGAGTGGAGCACTGCTTCAGGGACTCCCAAATCCCTCTCTCAGTTCCAAGCTCAGTAAGAATAACCTCAGTTATGAGGCTCCAGTTGCACGCACCCCCAGTGCCCCCCTCAGCACAGGCTTTGTGTGGGCTCATCCCTGGTGCCAGCAGCTGAACCCTTCCTGTCCCAGCCTGTGGCTGAGCCCCTTCTCACCAGGGTTACTTACACCCCTGGTCCGTGTCATTCCACAGTGCCGGTGAGCTCCTCTCTCCTGGTCTCCTCCTGGCCTGCCGTCCCACGGGAATTCCAAAGGAGACACCTTCGGGGAGGGCTGGGCACTGCCCCAGGGGAACAAGGTTAGGGTTTGTCCTCTGCTGTACCTGTCCAGCACCTTGCAGGTGGGTGTGAGAGGATATGTGGGCATTTTGGAACTGTCCAAAGTCTCCCAAGGGCCTTGAGTGGGACCATTTTCCTGTGGAACTGTGTGTGCCTTGGTGACAGGATGCTGGGGAGAGGATGCAGTTGATTCCTGCAGTTATCCTTTAGCCCCTGGCCAGAGCCAGCTCCCCAAAGCTGGGATGAGCTGTGCTGTGGGACTGGCTGTCACCTGTGGGTGGCTGCTGCCCCCACACAGCTCTGAGGTGCGGATTCTGCCAGCAGAGCACACAGGGCTGCCCTTCCCCATGCCAGCTTTCTTCACTCCTTCACAAATTGCTTTCAAAGCTTTTCTTTAGAAATCACTGAATTTGTAATTTTACAGTGCTCTTTTCATGTGAAGAAAAATTTTGAAGGATTTCAGTATTTCCAGGAGAGTGATGATGTTTTCGCCAGTGGCTTGTTAGGTTTGTTTCTTTCCAGTGCTGATATTTCTGTAGCTAGAAAATGAACATGATAATGTTTTGGATCTAAACTGAACTGATAGCCTGCAGTGATGTATTGGATATTAGATAAAGCCTCTGAAACATTTTTAGTAACACTCAGACAGTATTTAATTTACTAGAGAATTTATTCTGCTCCACTCTTCTCATTCAATTTTGCATACTGCTGAAAATTAAATTAATTTATTGCTGAACTGAGGTGCTGGGCAGGCAGAGAAAACTGAATTGCTTTCTGAGCTCAATCACAGCAGGGTGAAACTGGTGTGCAAGGAAGAGAGCAGGATATGTCAGATGTTGATTTTGTCTGCCATAGAATGAAATGGATTATTCAAATGACTGCTAAGAAGAACAAAGGTTATTTAATTTTGAGATGTAAAACAGGATGAGCATTGCAAAAAGTCACCTGTAAGGCATGTGAAGGGGTTTGTGTGGGGGGGTCTGGATCAGCTTTGATGGGCACTGTGGACTCCTCTCTCTCCAGCAGAAGTTTATGGAGATTCATTTTTCTTTTAAAAACAAGAAACTATGGAATATTTAGAGCTAGAGAGAAAAAAGAGGTGAGCACTAGGACTTCTCCTCTGACATAAGTAACAGGATGGCACTGGCTCATCCCAGCCAGCAGCCTGGTACTCCCTGGCCAGGCAAGTACTGCACAAACATTGAGATTGTGTTGGAATTCCTGCATCACTGCCTTTTGCCATGGCTGCTTCTTGTCCGTGCTCTCAGTAGTCAATATTTCAAATTAACTGTGTACAAATATTTCTTGAAAGCAAATGTCAGAATCACAGGCAGCAGTGGTTTTTGTGGACAACACTGTAAATTTACATGCACTTGCAGGAAGCTGGAAATGCTCAGACACTTCTCCAGTCACAGCACAGGGATTTATTTTTTTCTTAGTGAAAGTAAAATGCAAATTCAGATTTTATCACTGGGAATTTTCTGTGCTGTTTTTGCTGCTGTCTTTCAATTCCTCATGTGCCTTGATTCTGTTATTTCCCAAATCCAATATTATAGTGTAAGTACCTCTCCAAGGAAAGGATGGGGGTCCATAAAATAGTCCTTTATTCTTCTTACACTGAGTGGATGCTGATGATCGAGATAGTTTAATCTGCCTTTGCCATTTGGTGTCTTTCCCACGCTTGAGCCTATCTTAAAAAGATAAAAAAATCTCTTTGCAAATGTGACATCTCTTACACCCCCCCCCAAAAAAAAAAAAAAAAAAGAAAAAAAAGTTAGTGGTTTATAGAGCTTCCTATCTAAAATTGTTAAAGAGAAATTTAACAAGGTCTAGTAAATCTGGTTGAATGGGAAATCTTCTGTGAACATTGAACCAAATAAAACCCGCTCGCCAAATTCCTAACTGATGCAAATCAGAAGTCTCTGGAGTAGTGTTGCTTTACAACAGCTAATATCTATCCCTGTGCATTCGCTTCAATTCCTTCTGTGACTCGTGTAATTTAATATCTGTGAATGTTTAAGTAAATGAAATTTGTCCAAAAGGAAGTTTGCCAAAAAGTTAAAATCACACAGCTATTTTCAAATATCTTTCAATGAGAAATTGGTGCAGCTGTCTTGAAATAACTTTGATTTTCATTTTTTTCTTATTGCCTCAGCCTCCAATCAGAGGGCGCACAAATTATATGACTTAGTGAAAAATCTCACAAGATACTGAGGGAAAAGTCACATTTGAAAGACAGCTATGGCCAAAGCATTGCCAGCTGCTTTCCTGTGGATGGATGGAGAGTGGATGTGGAAGTTTCTATGGCTGGATAATCCATAATGATGTAATCAATGCCTAATTCCTGGATGGCTCACAGGAGGGGTGATGCATGAGAGGCAGGTCCCAGGCTGAGCCTGGAGGCAGAGGTGTTCCAGCAGGGGGAATCCCTGCAAGGGTGGGCTCAGGTGAGGGCAGGGCAGCCCAGCCCAGGTGGGGCCTTCTGAGCCCCCCGGGATGTGTGGGGATGGCTGGGAGTTCGGGCAGCAACTCGGGCTCTGCTCTGGCTGCACACCAGCTCAGGGAAAGGTCCTTCAAGCTCAGCCCAGGGTGTTTAAAGGCGTCCTTCAAGCTCAGCCCAGGGCATGGCAGGCGTTAAAGGTGTCCTTCAAGCTCAGCCATGGGTGTTTAAAGGTGTCCTTCAAGCTCAGCCCAGGTGTGGCAGGAGCTCCCGTTCTGCACCTCCAGCTCCTCTGCTTGGCCCAGCCTGAGCTGGGACACCCCGAAGTGTCACACTAAAGGAGCTTTCCCAGTCACCAGGGAAGGCCCGAAGGAATTATCCCTCGAACCAACAACAGAAACATTTGCTGTGGAAAGGCACAAAGGCGCTTGTGCTCCGAAATGCGGGCTGGGCTGGGCTGGGCGCAAGTGCCGAGCGGTGCCCAGGCAGGCTCTGCCCCCGCTGCTGCCCTGCCCGGCACGCTCGGTGCCAGCCCGCCCAGCCCGTGTGCACAGTGACATCTAGTGACAGCGGCCGCGTGCCGGGGACGCTGTGTCCTGCAGGAACAGCCACCGCGGCCTTTGCCACTCCTCTGACCGCCCCGTGCGGTGTTCCTCCCCAAAGGGACACAAACTCCCGCCGTGCCGGGTTAGTGTTTGAGCCCCCAGCAGCTGCTTATAACACGGACACTAAGCTCACAGTCTTAGCAAAATGGGGTTTTTATTCCTGCTACCATTTGTGGTATCACTGCTCGGGCTTTTTTTGTTTTCCCCAAAAAACTTCTAATGTTGCTTTACCTCTGGCAGGTGGATAAATAGACACAGAGAATGATTTTTGGAGCTTTTTGGGGTTTTGGAGCTATTAATGAGCTAAAAGGATGTGTTTCCAAAAGTAGATTGAGGAGGAAACTCTTTTAACAGTTCTTAAATAAAACAACAATTTATGCTTTTTAAGTATGAAAGTTTGGGGGGAAAAAAACCAACTCAACTCCATGCTTTTCATATATATTCTTTACTTCCTTAATTGTGGCTGAGATACCTGTATTTTGTGATGGACACCTTTCTGCTTCAGACTTGTTGAATAAATGGAATTTTATTTAGGCCAGAGTAGGTACTTTTTGCTTGGTTACTTATTTTCACCAGGCAAACACCTCATAGTCCCTAAAGGCCTCCTACCTGAGCCAGGTCTGGAGTGCACTGGTGGGTGTCACTGACCCTGGGATTGAGTGGAGGAAAGGCAATGTAAAGAAATAACCCAAAGCACAGACAATTCAGTGGGGTCACTCAAAGGGGTGTTTCTTTTTTCTGTGGAGCCACCCTGGGTTTTCATGGCAGCCTGGCTGAGCCCAGAGTTTTTCCCCTTCGAGATATAAAAGGGTGGTTTTCAAACTTTATTTCTCAAGTGCAAGCTCTGAGCCACAAAGCTCCCAAGCCTCCACCCGTTCAAATCAGAGGTCTCCTATTGTCTCGATGGTGAAGTTTAGCTAGCTAGTTTTAACTTAGAGTGAAAATTCACTGGCTTGTGTAAACAATGGAAAGTAGAGCCCCCTCAGAATAAAATTGCTTGAGAAGATGCTTTAGGTCTAAATGTAGTTCCTTTGAGGTGGACGGGATCATTTAGCAGTTCAAAGAGAAGTACATGTTGGGGTGCAAGTGAAGTACGTGGCCTTCCTGCATCACAGCCACAAGTCCCTGAACCAGCACGGTTGGGGCACTTACTGACCAGTGTCATTCGTTTTGCCAGCACTGAAGGAATTTAGGAACACAGAGCAGGCTTTTAAAACTCACTTTAGGTACTCACACATGTTTTATTAATTTTTCCTGAAGGCACAAATTAAGAGGGATGTGTTCTTCTCTGTAAGCGCTTGAAGTGATGCTTAAATTCTTGGCTCTACATGATTGATTTTATTAAAATCAAGTAAAATGCAGCTTAGCAAAATAGTTTCTTAATTATTAAAGCAATTAGAGGGATCTAAGAAGGATCTTATTCCCACTAGGCTAAGCCTGCATATAAAGCCTCCCTTTCAGTTTCCTATTTCAGTTGTTCCACATTCTTATAAGACGCCTACTAATCACCATCTAAGCCCAGGCAAACACAAAAAGGGTGAAGTGCTATCAGAAGAAAATATTGAAACACCACCAGCCTATAGTTAGGACAGTGATAGGTTCCTGCAGTCCCTTTGGACTAATCCAAGCACAGAGAAGGCTTTTCTTCCACCCACACAGGAGACCTGGAGAGGGAATGGGTCCAGTTGAAAGCTGCCCAGTAACACCAACAAAGACACTTGTTAGCCTGATTGCTTTTCTGGCTGTGCCAGGTTGGTGCAGGACATGGGCAGGAGAACCAAGGTCCAGCTGGGAGATACAATCTCTCCTGGTGGCTGCTTGTTCTCTTGGCTGAGAGCATCCCACTGCAAGGATTTACCCCTGTTCAGCTCTTCTTTTGACAGTCCCAGCTCTGTCTCAGCTGTTAACCTTGTAGGCTGTACAGGGGCAATCCTGCTGCCCACCGCCACCTCTGCCAGGAAATATTTTCTGATCTGCTTTGTGCTTTTTGAGGGGCATTTTCTGGCACCCAGTAACCAGAGCGTGTGCTTTGGTCATCCGTGGATTTGGCAGCTCTCCTTTGTAAGCGCATCCCACCCACCTGCTCTGCTGCAGAAGCACTTGGCTAGACACAGTGGGGCTGTGGAATAGCTGCAGTTGTGATAAAGCCCCCAAAGGGTCCCATAAAACTAATGGGGTCAAGAGAGTGTCGCCCTACACAGGTCCCAGCATTCCCAGCATTGTCATTTGTTTCTGTTTAAGTCTTGTGCTGAGACTGGTAGCAGGGGCTGCAGTTCAATCCCTGAACTGTACCTGTGATTAATAATTGTTGCAATATAAGATGTGTAAAGTTTTACCACTGTGTCCTAGAGGGCTTGTAACAAGAAGGACCAGTTTAAAGCCGAAGTCAGGAATGTGGTAATGAGTGTGTATAATAGAAATGTTAATTAAAACACTCTAAGGAGAGAGAAGGGAGGGGAGCGTTCCCATGTTATCATGTGATATCCCTGTGCCCATTCACAGAAAAAGGAGAGCCAGGGAAGCAGGAGAGAAGAGGTGGCTGTACTTCAGCTCCAGCCAGGAGCTGTGGGCAGGTTTAAATCCACCTTGAATGATGCCAGCGTGCTGAGCTGCCAGAGTGTGGCTGCAGATAGGTCAGAGACACATCCCACTGGGAGCAGCCTGGCACAGCCAGCCCAGCCCCACTGGGAGGGAGCAATCAGCCCCACGCACAGCCTGGGGTGCCACAGCACTGCAGAGGATTGGCATTGCTGGGGATTAAATAGTGCATGTGGCCCTTCTCTGGCTCAGTCCTGCTGTTGCAGGTCTGTGCTTTCTAAATCAATGCTTTTCCTACCCCTGAGCCTTTCCTAGTGAGAGCAGTGACTGTGAGTGGCCTGGCAGGCACAGGGCCCTGTGTCCCGTCCCACACTGTGCTGGTGGGTGGCACACACACCCTGACAGTTCTCAGAGCTGTGTTAGGTGTGTGTGAGCTGCCCAGCAGTTGGTGAAGGATCCCTGGGAGGGCTGGGGGAGTCTGGCGCTCATTAGAAACCCTGTGGATTACAGGAGAGGTGCCCCAAGCCCCGGGAGCCTGGAGGGGCTTGTGAATGCTGCCATCATTTTCTCACTGCAGCATGACCCTGGCAGGGCACTCTGAGCAAAGGACAAGATCACTCCACCCACTACAGAAGGCCAGAATCCATCACCAAAATCCTTAATAACCTGTAGAGGTGCAAGGTACCTTCTAAGATTAAAAAAGCTCGAGAGAGTCTTCTGTTTGGCTGAAGAGATCACCTCTGAACTTCAGTTGCCAGAATTCAAAGAATTCCAGGCCTTTGCAAACATATTGCTTCTCAGATTGGAGACTTGCCCTCACCAGAGAGTGGAGGTGTTTGGAAAATCACTGAAGTTGATGTTTAATTTTAAATCTGTTTTGAATTTTTCTCCTTTTTGTTCTTTTTCACTTTTACTGCGGTTTTTTTCTTTTTTTTTTTTTCTAGTGGAAAATCAGTTCCTATAACTATATTTTTGGTTGAAACATAGAAATGTTTTTATGTATGTAAGCTCTAGGATACTTCAGCTTAGCATTGATGCAGTTTATTAAAATCTAATTTAAATCTCAGCCCAAACCTATGTGAGGCAAAATAGACTTAGACTTGCAGTCCAGCAGCCATCTATGTCACAGTTGTGTTTTCTCCTTCACACAGCAGTCACTGACTACACAAAATTCTGAAACAGGAGTTAATTTAACATATGTGCTAATAACCACTCGCAGTAGATTTCAATATACACTCAAAGTTAACTGTGTAGTTAAATGCTTGGCTGAATCACGACCTGTATAAATTATCCATTTAATTATTCTCCAGCCAAAAGAATGCTGAAGTTTTCTGTGGCTGCTTGCAGTTTTGTCTGAAATAGCTGTTGGGAATCCAAGCCTTGCAGAGAATTGTCTGAGCCAGTTCATAGCTACTTATCTCCTGCCTCTCCCTGTGACATCTGGATCAGTTTCTGGTAATATCATCCTAAAGGAGGATGAGAAACCCAAAGAATAAATTAAGGGGAAGTTATAGAAGTTTCCTGGGCTGTAGCTCGCTGCCAGATGGTGACTCACGGTGGTGAGAGACAACAACAACACCAACACTGATTGTGGATTCATCCCAAGCCAGAAATTAAAACCTCTGCACTAGGTTTGCGTTCACAGATGAGCTTTTGCTAAATGATTTGGAGCAGAAGGTGTTCCAGAATTCCCCCTCGAGAAGGGGAGCATTCCCAGGGACTTGAAATACATTTCTGCTGCACCCCAAAATAACATAATGGCATGTAGGGCTTAGAGCTCAGGTTGTTGTTCTCTTCCCCATAGGATTTTGTAAGCCAGTAGCTCAGAGAAGCCTGACACAGTTCTCAGGATAAATATTGTTCATCTTGGGGAATAAAACGCCCACTGTTTCTGCTTATGTTTGCTGAT
The DNA here is from genome assembly GCF_028018845.1 of Melospiza georgiana. NCBI lineage: Eukaryota > Metazoa > Chordata > Aves > Passeriformes > Passerellidae > Melospiza > Melospiza georgiana. The sequence goes on along the minus strand of NC_080432.1, from coordinate 11,125,113 downwards.
TATATGCTAGAGGATGTGCACTTGAGCAAAGTGTGATAACTCAAATCCCACAGATATAGAGATACTTGTAACAGGTTTATGTCAGACTAGTTTTAATTCATTTCTATTCCCTGCCTTGAAAACATTTAATTTCCCAGTATAACAGTTCCATTTAGCTGAAGCATGGGTGAGATGGTTTCAGTGTTCAGTACTTGATTGTTCAGTACTTGATGTAAAGTATATCTTTTATGTTTCATGTTCTTCAAACATACATGGTTTATATTTAGAGTTTTGCTGTGAAATGGTGAGCCGCTGCCACCTTTGCATCTCATTTTAGCAGTGGCTGCCAGGACCGTTGGATTTGCTTTCAGTCAGGTTGCTGGTGCTGTTCAGCAGTCAGAGGCTGCACAAGGGAAAGGTGCAGTGGGGCTGGGTTGTTGCTCTGCTTTCACAAGTTCCTTCTTGAAAACAAGGAAATTGCATTGCCTTAAAATTTCATCCTGGTTTTTGGCAGAGGCCAGCACTCCAGATAATCACAGGAATACAGGGAACGGGCAAGCTGGGGCCTGTAACACAGGGGGGTTTCCTCCTCATTTCCCAGTCTGCTGCTCTCACAGTAATTGCTGATTTATCTAAAGGGAGGAGAATGTATGTGTGCCTTCTTTCTCCAACTGCTAAACCTTGCCCAGAGCTCTTAATTAGGCCTTCATTTTGCCTTGAAGATTTGGGAATTAACTTTATGGCATCCTTCCCTTAAAACGTGTTTTGTTAATTTAGTGATTTCTTTCAGCTTATCACTATAATTTTGCAGGATTTCAGCTTTATTTGCTCTGCATGGGTGTGTGTTTATAGTGAGGCACTGTGGGCCAGGTCATGGTCCAGCTGAAGTCTGTGCTAGATTTGATTCAAAAAGTAACATTTCAGCTCAGTTTTAGAAGGAAAAAGCTTTTTCGAAATAAATCAGTTACATCATTCCACTTAGGGTCCTATTCGATTATCATTGTCTCTACATTTCTCAGCGGCACAGGTTGTGGATTATTATATTTATTGCATCTGAGAAAGGACAACAAAGCAATCTGAGCCCTGCAGCATGTTAGTGAGAAAGGAGGAAAAATATAGGTAAAAATCTTTCAGGGTTTTTTGCTGTCATGTCAGTACAGTTGCACTTGTTCAGAGATTTGTGCTGTTCTGCTTCTTCAGGAAACTGATGAAGATACCAAAGGAGGGAAATAATTGAGAAAAAGAGAACACACCAATGGAAGTGAAATGTTGCTAAGATAAAGATAACCAAATTTGCTTTTACTTTTTTTTTTGAAACAGGAGAATTTAGTGAGCTATATTAAAAATAGAAGTATATAAGTTTGCTTTGCTTCTTTCAAAAGTTTGAACTGAGTACTTTTCAATTTTACTTTTTAAACTATTTTTCAATCCATTCCCTCTCAGTCTATTAACTGGAATGGATGAAAAAGAGAACAACCAGGCAAAAGCTGGCACTGATGACAGTATATCACCAAATGTATATAATGATCTTGTAAAAGCTGTTCCCTGGCTTCCCTGACATCTTTTTTTGCACATTTCAGTGTGTTATCAGGGGATTGGCAAAGGTGCATATCACAAAATAAAAAGGCTTTGTTAATTAAAGAGAGGCAACCTCTAATACGACTTGGGCAAGGCTGAGGATTTTTGTGATCTGGATTCCAGGTGATAAACCTTTGCACTTGGCATCATTTTGGTGATACCGAGAACACATACTTGATGTTACAAACTCTCACCTCTTCTCAACCTCCACATACCATCAGATTTGATAGGGATCATATTTCAAGCTTTAACCATGTTAATCTTTAAACTTAGGGCTTTGGCTGAAGTTTTCCGAAGCTTTGCATGGGGATTGTGATTTGGCTAATGTGAATGTATGTGGCCAAGCCTGAGTTCCTTCCTTGTACAGGTTTTGTTGGCATTGCCATGAGGTGTTTGTTGTTATATTTAATTTCCATACATGAAAGAATTTGGACTATTGCTATGACCTTAATATTGGTTCAGATATGGACAGGGATGGCTCAGTGTCAAGTTGGTGAACAGTGACTGAATTCAGTTCCTGAATTCTGATGCCATCTAGAGTAAGAAGTGCTGGATGGCTTTGGACAGTTAGTTTAAAACTAATTTATTTTCTCCTTAAATGAAAAACCACGTTTAATAATGTAGGTCTGATTTCAAGACTAAGTGTCAGCTCTGAAACAGGAAAGTTTTCTCATCTGTGAAATACAGTGAGTAATAGTGATCAGTTATAGCACTGCAAGAATTCAGACACTCCTGCATAGGTAATTTATAATGTATATTGTTGTAATGGCACTCAGAGTGAGGTTTTAATTTGAAAAGAACAAAACTCTGAACTGTATCTACCCACCTGAGTATTGGCCTTGCTTACCAGGACCTGTGCTGTTGTCAGCTGATTGCTCTGATCCACAGATGTGACACCTGACTAATACTGACATGCTGAAAATGTAGAAATTGTAGAAATGTAGAAATCCTGTTAACAACGTCTTTGCACACATACACACTGCCCCCAGCAATGCAAGTATTAGAGGTACTCTAACAGAATTTACCTTGGGCTCTAGAGCCTTACTGATCAGTTCTTCACATTAAAATAGTAAGATGTAGTAAGATGAAATATACAGAGAATAGAATTTTGTCGATTGGGAGGAGATGGGTGTGGAGTCAGGCTGCATCAGGGGCTCTGACACAGGGATGGCAACTGAACGTGCCTTTGCTGATGGCTCTGTCATAGCAGAGGCAGGAGAAAGAGGCTCGAAGGGAAAAGGAAAATTATGGGGGTGTCAAATTATAATGGAGAGAAGAGGAGCCGAGCAAATTTCAAGTTGCAGAAAGGAATTTTTGGCTGTGGCACAAGTAGCCACCAGGACACAGAGGATGTGGAGCTCAGTTAATTATTCCTGATCTGCCTTTCCAGGGTATTTCCACTGGCACTTCTGGATGTTGCACAGGCCAAATTCCACTGTGACAAATTTACATCCTTGGACCCAGTGCAGCTTTAGTGAATAATGTATCTGTCTTGAGCAATGTGATGTTGTGGCTGTAACAGCAGCCACAGGGTTGTTTCCACTGATCTGGCTGAACTTCAGCTCATATTGTTATTGTGAAAGATATTGTTCTCTACATATTTGATTTGCATATGACAAATGGCAAATCAAGTACAGGTGGCAGTCAGAAACAGAGAGATGTACTTCTATCCTTAGTATTTCTGTGAGGGTTTTTCATGTTTCAATTCATTTGGTCTCCAGCATTCCCCCTTTCTCCCTGTCCTTAGTGTGTGGAGGTTATTGATATTGATTATTGATATTTCCCTGTCTGGTCTTATGGACAAAGTTCTCATGTTCTCAGAGATGTGCAGTTTCAGAGTCCCCTCTGGGCCACAGTGAAGAGTGTGTGACTTGGGACCAATCTGCACGTCTGTAAACATGCAGGTTGTCCCCACAGACCCAGAACAGCTTCTGGCTGACTCTGCTGTGGGTTTTGGCAGGCTGCAGGCTGCCTGGCACCAGGGGCTGCTGCACCAGAAAGGATTTTCAGAGCAGTCACCTCAGAGGCAGGGTCATGGCCGGGACTCCAGGTGATTGTGCAGGTTCACCCCTTGCCTTGAGAGCTCCAGTAAATGAGGCACAGTCTGCAAGCAGGAGTGAAGGTGAAACCAGCACTGCCTGCCCTCCCCTGCGAGGGGACTGCACCTTGGAGGCAGGCAGCCAAACCCAGACACTGGGTCTCACCTAAGCCTTTTGGTGTAGTCAGAGAGTGCATTGTTAAACGGAGCTCATCTGCTTGTTAGCATGGCAGCACAAATCAGCCACAGTCACTTGAGAACCTCATAAACATGTTTTACAGGAAGACAGGAAAGGCCCAGTAAAGTTTCTTCTCTCCTGATAGAGCCTCCAGCAGCTCTGACACGTGAAGATATATTATGTCCCATTCCTAATAAAGTTCTGGCAGTTCAACCTCCTTCCTAGATGCAACCTGAACCTGTAAATTTATCAGCCATGTAGCACCAAGGGGAAATAGTGTTATAGATCTTGTAATCTTTGTGACAGCTATCTAATAAGCCAGATTACCAAGTATCTCAGGAAGGAAGGCTGATATGACTGACATCCACCAAGTTCCTCCAGTGTTTCTCCCTTTTGTGCAGGAAGAGTTTGTTTTTAGCAGAAGATGCTGTAGGGAATTGTGTTCTTATAAAATGTGAGGCTAAATGTTGAGTAATGCATCTATAAACAGAAAGTAATTAGTTAATATCTGTTCTTGGATAGCTGCAATAAGGCAGGACAGAGGTGTTTGACTAAATGGTTCAATTGTTTGAGAAACACTCAGCTCTGGCTTTTGAAAAGCATCTGAATGTATTTTAATTTGACAAAATGTTTCCATTTGTAGTTAGAGCTCTTTTAAGGCACCTTTTGGAAAGGTTAATGTACATATGAGTGGTCCAAATAATATACTCCACATGAATTCCCAGAGTGATGTTTCTAACGTTCCTCATATGTAGTTTTTATGAGAAACAAAGCAGTGAAGGGATGCTGCTGCCATGGCTCTGTAACTGACTGAAAAAGAAGCAGCAGCAGATTGGTGTGAATGGGTGTGAAGTCATCCAGGAGGTCTGTAGGGAGGGGTCTGTGCTGGAGAGGACAAAGTCTGTGCTGTTATGAAGTTTTCATATTGGTAAGGACGAAGAAGGGCTCTGTGGAAGGCTCATCACAGCAGCCTGTGGCTGGGCAGTAAAGCAGCAGATGAAGTTCAGTGTAGAACAATACACCGTGGTGCACACAGGGAGATACAGCCCCGGTTTTGCTTTGCACATGAAATGTGCTGCTCTGGAACAAGCCCCTGGGGCTATCCTAGCTGCTTCCATCAGCACATCAGGGCTTGGCTGCGCTCAGAAAAGCAAAGCAAACCAGAAAACATCGGTTCAGCTCCACTGAAATCCAGCTCTGGTGTCCAGGACACTGCTCAACAAGAGCACAGCGAACAGGGCTGGGGGAAGGCAGCAAGCCTGATGGATGTTTTGGAGCAGTTTCCACGGAAGGAGGGGCTGACTAAACTCCTGCTCCTCAGCTAGGAAACCAGGAGTGCTGCAGGGAGCAGCAGTCTGGGAATTCCTGGCCAAAGGATGCTAAAAGTTTGCTTGAATTCAAGAGCAGATTGAACAAGTATTTGCAAGGCAGGGCCTTTGGAGATTTGCACATTGAAAAATAACAACAAGCTCAGAAAATCACCTGAGCTGAAAATAGTGGATAACAGGAATACATTTTGAGGATTTTACAAAGCACAGGAAGGTTTTCTCATTACAATTAAGGTGAAAGATTGCTATAAGGTGAACACAACGTTCTCTCCTGATGAAGCCTTTGCTTTTCTTTTAGTTTTGCTTGCAGCATTTTAAAATGCATCGATAAATAAACTGCTTGTGTTGTGAGATATACTTTTCATTTCGAAAGTGGGCAGAGCTCATTTCTCTTCTCCTTCAAAAGCCAAGCATTGCCCAGGAGTTGAAGGGCGTGACAAAATCATTAGCAGCAAGGCAGAGAGCCTGTGAACCTGCAGGGCCTTCTGGAAGCACAGCTTGGCAGCATGGTACCTTTGTGTTTGAGAGGTGGAAATGAATGCTAGAAACTCCCCAAGCTGCCCATGGGTGTCCAGGCTGCTGACCAGGACCTGCTTGAGCCAGGAACTTTCTCTCTGCATCTCAGCCCTCCTTGAGCAGAGCACTCCTTCTTTTGCTCTGCACACCCTTCTTTCACTGCAGCCACATCGGGGTCTCACCACCCTCACAGTTAGGAATTTCTTCCTTATTTCTTCCTTCCTTCCTTCCTTCCTTATCCAGTCTAATCTACTGGATTTTAACACAGCCAGGCTTGCTCACAAGAAGTTGGGAAACCCTTTCCCTGCCAAGCTCATCCAATGCCTAGGCTTTTACAATCACAGCAATCTTGGGGCACTTTGCTTAGGATTCATTCCAATGAGGAGCAGGTCTTTGGAAGCATTAATTAAATCAGAAGCAAAGATGATGTCTTTTACACTCCAGTGTTTTGTACCATTATTGTAATTTTTTCCTTTAGAAATTGGTTTCCAACTATAGAAGAGGAGTGTCTATCTCTACCCCAGCTGGAACCATCACATGACCAGAAATAAGTGTGAGAATAACTGGCAGACCTACTCCATATTTCTGGAGTGTGTGTGTGGCCCTCTGAGCATGAGTTTGAGGCAAAAAGATGAATTCCAATGTCTGATCTGGTTATCAGCCACAGCACAGCCCCCTTGCATGACTTGTGTGCCTCATTTTCCCCTCCTTAGCAGGACAATTAAACACCCTGTGTTCAGCCTGCTGCCCTGTCAGTGCAGCCCGTGATCTGTGTGGGGGAATCAGTGTGTCCTTGTGCAGATGGCCTCACTCTTCACTGGGAACTCGGGGCACAGCACTGGATATAACATTATGTAAATACTGAAGTCACGAAAACATCTTTATTGCATTCATGATTCCACCCTGGAGGCTTTTTCTTTGGCCGAGATTTGATGAAAGCATTATCATCTGTCTTACACAGACCTCCAGAGCTTTACAGTAGCTGGATCTAGTGGGGAAATAAATTTTAGGAAAATAATAAATCCTGACACCGCAGCGCCAGCAGAGGCAAAAGCGTTGATAGTGTCTGTGGTTGAGAGCAAAGCTGCAATTGCCTGGTGCTTGTGGTGTCCTGTCAGAGCTCTGTAAAACATCAGGAGTTACCTGTGAGCCTGCCTGCCCTCAGAGCCTCAGGGCTGCCCCAGGATTGCTGAGTTACCTGTGAGTCACCCAGGCCCTCAGCGCCCCAGGGCTGCCCCACAGCATTGCTGAGTTCCCTGTGAGCCCCAGGCCCTCAGAGCCCCAGGGCTGCCCCACAGCATTGCTGACTTCCCTGTGAGTCACCCAGGCCCTCAGAGCCCCAGGGCTGCCCCACAGCATTGCTGAGTTCCCTGTGAGTCACCCAGGCCCTCAGAGCCCCAGGCTGCCCCACGGGATTGCCCCGTCCCTGCCAAGGGAAATGCCTGCCTTCTGAGGTGACAGGGCGGTAATTCAGGAGGAAAGCTGAGCTCTCAAAAGCCAAGGCTGACTTTCAGGCCTGGCTGTCGTTCACTGAGGGCGCGTTCCCTCACGGGGCCCGGCCAACAAAGGGATCCCTGCACCGTGCACCCCACACGGCCCTGCCTCCCTGCCGGGGAAAAGGTGCCTCTTAGTGCTGGAAACAAGTGAGGAAGGAGGGTTTGCAGGACAGCAGAAAGCTATACCAGGGACATCTCGATGGTAATTAAATCCTTTATTCACACTGACTCCCGGTGCGGGCCGCGTTAGCAGCCCGATGGCACATCCTGTGGAACAGTACAGAAAATATTGAAACAAATCTGCTGGATCCAGGGAGTTTGGGTTGATTTCTTTCCCATACAGTAAATGAACCAACACTGTGGCTGAGGTTAAAGGAAGGTTGATTTAACTCACTGGGATTGCAGCTGGAGAAGGCTTTTTTAGCTGTGCCTGGAAACATCTCCCTGACCTAAAGCCCCGTAGTTTCAGCACACAAATGGTGTTCTCACTGCACTCTGAGCACCTCGGGGTATGAGGGGTTCCCTGCCAAGGAGTCTGACTCGTGTCCCAGGGAAGAGGCTGAAGGTTTTGTGCATGTCCTGCCTCGGTTCTAACTCACTGCCAAGTTACTGTCACGTGAATTCTCTAAATCAGGGTTTTGACATCTCTTTAGAACATCTCCTTTAGCCTGCAGTGTGCTGGAGGCCATGGGGGGCTCCAGGTGAGCTCTCAGCTTTGGTTGTGAAAACAAACCTAAAAATCTTGAGAGTTCCCTCCTAGTCTCTGGATCTCTGGCTCCAGTAATAATTGAAGATCAGTTTTCCTGTGGAGTTAGAGGTTTACTCTGGGAGGGGCTGTGGCTTTGGGTGAACAGTAGGTTCTCTTTCTACCTTTTCTAAATTGTCTTTAATTACAAAACTCACTAAGTAGTCAGCAACAGTGACATCCCCAGGAGTTCCAAATAGCTGCCATGTGTCTTTTTCTCACACTTGCAGAGATTTAGGACGTCTGCCAAAGTCATAGAGCAATAAAGGAGCTTAAATATATTAAATTAAATAATATGCCATCAAAGCTTAGAGTGCCCTCTCCTCCAGTCCTGGTGCTTTATCTTCCCTTCTCCCTCTCCTGACTCACTCTACCTCCACGCTCTGTTATTTATTCTTCATTTTCTCTCTCACATTTCCTTTCCCCCCACTCCTTTTGGGGGAAGAAGCAGGCAAACTGAGGGAGCCTGGCCTGCTACCTTCACAAAGTTCTTTGCTGTGGCTGTCTTTTCACACATAAACGGGCATTCCTCAGTTTTCTCTCACTGTGCCCTTCCCATTCCTTCCTTAACTCCTCTCCATCATGTTTCATATCCCATTCCTCACTCCTGCACGTTTTATGCTTTTGCTGGCTGCATGCAGTGTCGGTGTCTGCTGGGTTTGCACTCCCTGAAAGCCGTGTGGGTGTTTGTGTGTTTCCGTGCTCATCTGTCACTGGCTGGCCCCGGTTCCTGGGCCGGTGCTGCGGGGCCTCCCATCCCCGCTTTGTTCCGTGCAATTAACATGATTACACGGGCAGTCCTGCTAATTGTGCCGTGTACCGATGACTCATTAGTTCTGCAATTACGCGTTTTCCTGAAGAGTTGCTGTGGAGGGGGGCCTGATAATAGTTTGGCAGTCTGAAATTTGACCTTTGCTTGTTTATCATTTCACCGTGAGTACCTTGAAGGCCAAGTGCAGCTTTTTAGCGCTAAAAATGAAACATTTTTTTGCTCGGGCTGAGACTCTGGCCATGGATGACGGTTCCAGCTGTCCTGCAGAGCAGGAGCCCTGTTGATCCATGTGAGCACACAGATAAGAGTGCTTCATGTGGCCCCAGTTTGGAATGATGTGTGCCTTGCTGGGAGCACTTGAGTTGTCCCACTGGAGTCAGAGGAGTTATTTCTGTTATTGAGGAGCAGGAGTGACTTAAGTGCCTTTCTGAATGTGACACCTAAGGGGGCTGACAGATTTTCTTCCTCAAGCAGTGGCCTTTCTTACACTACAGCTGCTGCTGGATGTGAAATCTCACTTTTTCTAACATATCCTGGGAGGAGCAGATTAGGAGGTGACGAGTTTACCTTCCCAGCTGTTGCTGTACACCAGTTGTTTGTGAGAAACATGCCAAAAAAAAAAAAAAAAAAAAAAAAAAAAAAAAAAAAAAAAAAGAAGCCATCAGAAAAGGATTTCTGAGCCTGTAATGCAGTTTTCCCTAATCGCCTGCCTGCATCTCCCAGCTCCTGCAGGAAGGACACCAGGAAGGGGGAATTACTTAGGTCACACTGACTCTGAAAGGGAGATTAGATCTGCTCAGAGATGCTGCCTGATCAAAAGGATGCAGTGATAAGATAAGAGATGTGTAAGTCTGGAGAGGTGATGCAGACACCTGTGACCAGATGGGAGCAGAGTCAATAGCCCACTTTATGCAAGTGTTTGGGGCTCAGCTGATAAGCAGGGAAATGGAAAACAACTGTGCACTGGGATTTTCCAGCAAAACTGAGCTATAATGGTATTAAGGCTCTTGAGCCAGTCTTGTCCTGAGTGTGATTTCAGACAGAGTCAGACAGAGGAGTCCTGATGAGAAGGTAGAAAATCAAGTTTGTATAAATTGTACTGGACTGAAGAAAAACAACGACCCTGTGTAATTTTCCAATACTTTTCTTTGCCCTAATCTGAAAAGGAGAGTGGGGACATGATAAAGACTCATTTCAAGCCAGTTTTCAGGTTATATGAGAGCTCAGCAGTAAGGGGAGGTTGGTGCTTCCCCAGAGCCAGGCTTGGTGGCACTGTCAGAATGCTGTGTGCAAAGTTTACAGGTTGGACAACTCCTGGGCAGGGTCACTTGGAAGATGTTGGAAGCTTTGTCCACTTACTTGGGCACACACAGTGATTTGAGCTTGCCTTCAGCTCTAGATTTCAAGCTCTCTCTTGTGATAAAGGGTCAATATATGAGTGGCATAGCACTCTAATTAAAAAAATTACGTTCAATTTTTTGCTTTTCTTCCCGTTTTTGAAAGTTAAAGGGCACATTTAAGGACCCCAAGGAGTTGGCTACACTGTGTTCTTTAATGTTACTATGTCTTTTCACACATACATATGTATTTATATGTATATTAAATAACATTTAAGGTTTCTATTCAGATTAACCTAAGATATTCCATGCCACAGCATGAAAATAAAGATATTTTAACATTAGCAGAATCCTCTGCAGTTCATACTGGGGACCAAAATTTCATTAACATGGAATGTTTTGAAATAGAGTGAATTTCATCTCCTGCTGGAAATGCTTCTAAGGTTTTGCAACCCACTTTTATTAGCTTATATCCATTAAAAAATGATCATGCTACACTTTCCCATGTTATAAAGCTTGCAGCAACTGGCAGCAATGAGATATTAACCCAGAAGATGACTAATGAAGCAAATGGAAGAAAAACAGAAACTTGAAAATAATTTGCACAAAGGAAATTTTTGGCAAACCAATCCCAGATTTATTTCTGAGTGATGGGTTTTTTGTTTTATTGTTATTTGTTTGAATATTAGCAGCAGAAAGGAACCTGGCTGAGAGTCTTCAGCAAGGTCCTCTTGTGATTGCTGCTCCACACCAGCCATGGAATGCTTCCAGCATGATCCCACTTAAAATGTTAGGGGAGAAAAGTTCTGCAATCCAGAGAAATCGGGGTGTCAGCAATCACTGGCAATTATGTTAAGTGAGATATTGCACTATTTTTCCCATTGGCCTCCCTTCCAATTGCCAGAGAAACATTAGCAATAGCTTTACAAGATGTTTAGAAGTGAAAAGAATAAGCTGTGAACATATTTAAGAGAATATTTTTGAGTATTTCTCTATTTCAAATAGTCATTACTAGAAGTGCCTATTAGTATTTCTTAAGCTGCAGAAAGGCTTCTCCATCTTCAGTGGGTTGTACTCACACAGGGAAAGTACAATGAAACTTTATATCTCCATCCATGCAAAGATGAGTGGTGACCCATTGACCTCAGTTTTCCATTCCTGATCTGCTAGTGTTTGTGTCCAATTTGGGTTTTGGATTTGGACAAGGAAAAATAACTTTTAGCAAATTCTTCCTATCCTTTGGTAAGATGATTCCCCCATAATTTCTCCATGTCCATCCAACTGCAATGATTTTCTAATGCTTCTAGGTTTTCTTTATTAGAATTTCTGAGCAACAAGTTAATCTGTTTTTATGAACCCCTTGCAATTCCCTGCGTACAAACGTGAGCAATCAGGAGCTGATCCCACAGGTCCTCTCTTGCTTCTCTCATTACCTCTTGGCTTTAGGAGTCGTTCCTGTCTTTGGAGACTTTTCTCCATCAGTTTGACTCTGTGTCTCAGCGAGTTTTGACCAGCAATGTTGGCAGGGGGAGGTTCAGAGTAGCTCCAAAACCAGGCACTAGTTCTGTATGATACCTGAGCTCCTCCCAGGGCCACACCTGCCTTGCTGGCACCTCTTGTATAAAAGGTGTGATGGCACCCTAAACTGGGCAGCAGACCCCTCAGCTCCTTTGCTATTCCCAGTTCCCGACCTTTTTGCCCAGCTGACATCCCCTGTGTGCGACATGACTGACTGTTCTGCAGAGAGCAGTGCAGGGTGCTTTGCAGGATGGAACATCCTTGCCCCTGGCCCGAGCCCCTGTGCGGTCACAAGGCACTGAGGCACGTTCCTGGCACACACATCTCCCGGCCATCTCTATCCCGCGGATATGTGCTGATCATCTGGTGCTGCAGCCCTGACTGTTTGGCTGCCCCGGCATCCAGTGACAAAAGGCACACTGGGATCAGCGTGATCCCAGCTGGTGTCTGTCACCCAGGGTCACCCAGACGAGCTGCCCGCTCTGCCCGGCACGGTACACTGGACATGAATCACATGGGATTCAGCACACGCACTCACACGGGTGCCAAGGGGCCCGGGCTGAGCTGGGCAAATTGCATTACAGCACCTCACAAACATTTTCAGAATCTGAGACATGAGGTTTAGCAAATTGGAGGATAACCAGATAATCGATTTCTGACACGTCGGAGAAGGGATCCAAGTGCCCAAAGGCATAGGTATTTAACCAAGGCAATACTCAGGTTTTTGGGTGGGTGAAAAGCTTAATTTGTAGTAACCAAAAGCTGAGTATTTTCTGGATCATAAAAAGTTGCTTTCTAATCTAGAACCATGCAAAATAATTTTAATTTTTATTTCAGTTAACTAAAAACAAAAGCAAGCTTCTATCCTCTTTATTTCTTTCCCAGTTCTTGCAAAGAAATCAATTTATTTTTCTGCTTTTAGATGAACAGCAAGCATGGTAAGGGAAAAATATTTTTTGCCAGGAAATGTCATCTTTGCTGTGGAAACGCTTAAGTTTCTCCATGAAAATGGAATTTTCCTTCAGAAGTAATTTAGCAAATAAAAGTGATGGGTTTGTCCAGTGGCTGGAATTATAGCACCTTCCATGTGAAAAGCTTTTTGGCATTAAGCCTCCACCACAGAAAGCTGAACAGAGCCCCCAGTAAAACTCACACTTGTTCCTGACATTAAACCAACTTCCCAGTTCAAGGAATGTTTAAGTGCCTGTTCATATCAATGTCATGAATTCTTTGGGGATTTAGAGTTTTTTTAGAAATTGCAAAAGAAAGGCAATTTTTTAAAAGAAGTAGTCTCTATCCTCATTGCTGAGAAACACAGAGATGAGAATCTGCTTCCTCTACCAGTTATTAATTCCTTTACAGCTGGCCCTAAAAGCTGCAGATAGTAACATACAAGTGGTCCTTGTCCTCTAAAAACCTGGCACACTTCAAGGCAGACAAATAATAGGGAGGAAAATTAAAAAAAAAAAAAAAAGGTTTGCTGTTATCAGTGTGTTGGAGGGAGGGGAAGCAAAGAACCATAATTTCACTGGTTTGTCCTGCAGGCAGAACTGGCCACAGGACTTGGTGCCACCTTACCCTAAGGTCACACTCCTTGCGCTTGACACTGGATTTTCTCCTTTCTGAACATCTACAATACACTTTGGATTTGGTTTTTTCTGCATTTATAGACACACCACCTATCCCTGCTTTGCTGTCAGTCCCAGTTCTCTTGGCCTTTCTATGTCCTTCAGATGAAAACTCTGAGCCAAGGGCAGGGGCATTTTGGATGTTTCCACACTAAAAAGCTGTCCCGAAGCACTCCTCTGATAGCAATGCAATCTGCTCATCCTGATGGATTTACTCCTTGCCCCTTCCCCTAGCCTGCCCAGATGTCCCTCCTTGCTGCCCTTAGTGAAGGTTATTACTCCCACGCTGACATCAGCCATTGATTGAAGAGCAGCTTTTCAAGCTGGAGGGAGGAGGAGAATAGGGGAGGTCAATGAAACCATAGCTCACTGTGTTAAACCTAGCTGAGAATCAGGTGTGAGCTGGATGAACTGAATAACAGCCTCCAGTCAGCACTATGTGAGCACTCTGCTCAAATTAGCACAGGAGGCAGGCAGGCAGCACTGCATATTCATCTCCCACAGACGCCTCAGAGGATCTGGGTTGGAAGCATGTGTCCAGAGTTACATCCACAAACTCTTCAATCCAAACTCGCCTTTCTCCCTTCTCATTTTTTCAAAGCACTGAGATTTCCTTCTGAAGCTGATTAACTGTTGGAGAAAAAAAATCTGGGATTTTTGCCTCCAAAATCTCATCTACACTTTTCAATTTATGGGATATTTCTTACACACAAAAAAGGTAGTGTTTCCTGAGTCTTTGGCATTCTTTTCATTCAGGAAATTCAATGGGAGCTTCAGCATTCACATAGAAATAGATGTGCATACACACACAGTAAGTGACTTTTTTCCACCCCGGACCATAAAGATGTTATCACTTTAAACCACTTTGGACCAAATTTCAAGTGCTGCTGCCACTGCTGGTGTGGAAAGGGTGAGATCCCGTGTACGAGACATGACCTCTGCCATAATTCTATCAAAATAGTAACCTGGGATACAGCTATTTGGATGAGAATCTCCTCGCTGGAAGTTGTTACCCTGGAATTCGAAGGGAATGGTGCTCCTGTTGTGCCTGCAGGACAGGGGAGCCTTTGGGAGCTATGTGGGTGAGAATCTCCTCGCTGGAAGTTGTTACCCTGGATTTCGGAAGGGGATGGTGCTCCTATTGTGCCTGCAGGACAGGGAAGCCTTTGGGAGCCTGGCAGGCACAGCGAGAAGCTGCCCTGGAGCTCAGCAGCTCCACAGGGCAGTGGCAGTGAGTGGACCCTGACTCTGCCAAGCCTTTTTGGTGATAGGCTTGTAAAGCAGCCACAATGTGTTCCAGTGCAGCATTTCAGCCCTTTCATGAATGAAAAGCTTGAAGGAGGGAAGCTTTAAACTGGCTGAGGGCTCTGCTACTTTACCACTATAATCATAAAATCATCCATGGTGCAGTTCAGGCTGTGTAGCCCTCACTGATGAGGAGAGCTCCCAAAGTCCAGAGCACTGACTTGACCCTTCTTAATGACTTCAGCTGGTCTGTGTTTTCTGCCTTCTTTGTCCACATTCGTGCTCCATAATTTCATGTGAGAATCTGCTTCTGTGTGAGAACAAACTTAACTCTGACCCACACTCACAAACTCTACAATTTTACTGCTGGAATCGGGTTTCTGTGCTTGCTTAAAATAAGTACAAACATGCTGATATTTTGGGAATATTGCAAAGAAAGGAATTTCAATAAAGGTTTTGGCAAGCTGGAGTTATGCTTCATGGGTACAGTAAAGATGGCAAAGAGTTTCTGTAGGTCTCTGAATGTCTCAGTTCTGGCCCAGGTGATTATTTGAGCACTGTTACTAGTTCTTGTTTTGAGAAGGATTTAGTCATCCTTTACCATCTAATATTTAAGTGTGAGTAGGGGAAAAGGGAAAGCAGTGCCTCCCCTGTTCTGCTTCTCCACCATTAGAGATGGCTCAGGTACCTCACAGGGCTCTGCAGGTCCCTGGTGGTGTGTGTGAACCCAGGCTCTGTGTCAGGTTTACTCCTCTAGAAATGCATGATGCTGCTGTTACCCACTGATGAAAATCCCACAGAGAGTGCTAAATCCTTGCCTAGTGCTTTGGCCCCTCAGCTCTTCACATGCTGTGTCAGGAAAGCCACCTTTCAGAGGAAAAAAATGCCCTGCACGATGGTGATGAGTTTTAAAGTGTCAGGTAATCATTCCCAGATTGGCACAGGAGCACATCCTGAGGCAGGGACTCAGTTCTGTCATTTTTATTCCTACCTAGCACTGTGTATAGCACCGAGCTGCCCAGGAGCAGAGTCTCTGCTTAGTGACAAATAAACTGTTATCAGCAGAAGCTGTCTGGCTGTTCACGGGTCAGGAGTACGGCAGAGAAGGGGTCAGAAATAGTTCATATTTCTTTTGTGCTGGAACTGAGCAGGCACATTAATTGTCCTCTGCCTGAGGCTTCTGGCCAGGGGCTGTGGGATTTGCACCCATTGTCACTGGGGCACTAATTGGGTGATCATCTGAGCACTGCAGCCTTACCAAGTGATGCAGAGCTGCTGAGCCGCCCTGCCAGTGCTGATCCTCATGTCTGAGCTGCTGTCAGCTGCAAGTACTTATGTCAGGTGGCAACCAAAACCTCTCTGTTCTTTGGAAATCCAGGCTCTGTTTTGTCCTCTCTTTGCCCCCCGTCCCTCCCCCCAGCACTGCACTGTATTTCACACCAACAGAATCAAGGCACAAGTGGCAAAGCATAAAAATAGAGGCGGAATGTGCATCTGCCATACAACTGGGATAAGTGTGAATCTTTACTTTATTCTGAACTTCATACCATTAGTACAGGAGAGAATAATGCAGGAAAATGCAGAAATTGGGAAACATGGCTTCCTCTCTTATACAAACACCCCTTTATAGCAGCAATGTCCAAGCACTCCAGCTCCTGGTAATGAAATCAGATCATGCAGCATTTACTCAGCACCTCAATACTTGTATTTTACAGCCTCACTAGTCCTTGTCCCTTCAGGTGCATCTACTCCCCAGCCATACACTGCACCTATGGCCCAGGATTCTCCAGCCAGGCTGGAAAACCTCACACATGTTGGCACTTCACCATACTCACTGTAGCAGTTCTCCCAACCCCTGCTCCTTTGTCTAGCAGTGCAAGTACACATTCCCAGAGATGGACTGCCAAACCAGCCAGGGCTGCACTTGGGTCTCTTCACAACTGCTATGCTCATTGTTTGTAATTCTTGCAGGCTCTTACCCACTGCACAAATCATCTCAAGTGGCAACTTCTGCAAAATGGATCTTGAGGCAGGAATTTGGTTCAAGATAATGGCAAAGGTGGAAGACTGATGTAATTTCTGTCTCCGAGAACAGCTCTTACACACAACCGTACCTGTACTAATCTGAGTGTACACTTTCTCTTCTTGAGTATCAGTGTTCTTTTCTTTCCCTCAAAATCTTGGCCAATACAAAAGGGAATTTCCTTCTCTGTTTGCTAAGGCTCAGGGTATACCAGTGTGCCAAGAGGACTTTGTTCAAGAAAGGGGGACTTTTTCCAAAGAGTTCCATCTAGTTTTATTTTCAATGCCCTGGCAGTACAGTGTTAATATCCACCAGCCTCTCTCACTAATATATCTTAGGGAAATAGTACTTGATTTACAATTGTATTTTTTTAAAAACATTTTGAAGCGAGCCCCTGACACTCACAAGCTTCATCCCTGGCAGGTTCTACTTTTCATCTTGTTATAAACCAAAGCTAGGTCTTGCATCACCAAAAGCATCACTGCTCACCAATGAGCCATTCATTATCCCACGTCAATGGTGTGGGTTGATCCATACTTTTTCCTTGTAGTCCTGTCTGTATCACTGATGAGATTTAGGGAGCTCAAACTGAAGTAAAACCAATGAGATGTTATTGTCTAAAAGCAGCTAAAACCAGGATGTGAGTTCTTTCATTAGGCATTAAAAGTCAGCTCCTGGGCTTCAGCAGCCTTCTTGGATGCCATGGATCAGTACCAGCACTGGTTGCCCTGTGTTCTGGTCAGCTGCAGCTCTCAGCTGAGCCAGTGTTCCCCAGAGCTCTCCTGGAGGTGCTGGTAGCCATGGGTGGCAGCAGGGATGTCTCAAGCCCTGCCGGAGGTGCTGGTGGCCATGGGTGGGAGCAGGGATGTCCCTGTGCTCCTGCAGGGGCCTGGCCCCACAGCCCTTCCTGGGCTTTGGCTGCGGACACTGGCACAAACATCCTGCACCAGTCACCCTGCTCCAAGGGGGGACTGTTACACAGATCACTCTGAATTCCTCAAGGCTCCTGGACTCTCCAGTGTGTCAGAAAACAAACCTTGAGGCCTCTGATGTGAGCAATCATTGTGTCTATGGAATGCAAAGCATTTCCAATTCATGAAGGCCAGCTCGGTTGCCTATACTGTACAAACACACACAAACACCATGTGGAAATAATAAGTGTGTTTATGGTGGAGATCTGTGCTTCCTTTATTATTTTAGGATTTTGTCTGGATTGGAAGCAATTGTTAAGAGCATTGGCTTCAGTCTTTCATTACTGACGTACAATATTGACTTCACCTACTAAGGCAGCTGCACTCCTTCTCAGCATATATTCCATTATTTTTAAACACACCAGTTGTTCATACACAAATATGCAATATTTAGGAAGTTTAATGGCCAAACTGACATTAAGTAGTGCTATTCAATATCCTCCACTTCTTTTGACCTTTGACTGTGGAATTCAAATTTTGATTCACAGAAATTCATACTCTGGAATTCAGGAGAGGGGAAATTGTCTGGTTTGCAAATTTCTCAGTCCTCCTCTTAGTTTCTGAGGCAATACATCCAGTTTTGCAGTTTAGGTTCATATTTAGTGTGGCTCCAAAGGTGCATTTTTAATGTTCTGGATGTCTTCTGTGCCTTTGGGAGTGGGGTTGTACCAGATGCTGCAGCTGAACAGGAGGTGCATTGCCCATGCCCTACACTCATGAAAAGGTAACATGCCCTTTCTGCATGTTTTCCCATTTAAATACCAGGAGCTACTGATATATTTACCTAAGCCTTACTAATATATACATAAGTAACATTTATTTTCCAGGAAAATTTCACACAGTTCTTTCAACTGGATTTTGAAATGTCTTTGTGAAATGCTGTCCCTAAAATGCAATATTCCATGTCAGGTTGACTGCAACATTTCATTTGGTATGAACTGAATTTTTTTCCTGCCTTTTTTCTTTTTTTTTAAATTGTCTCAAAATAGTTACACTGTGTTTGTATTTCAGATTAACTCATCATAGTTTGTCAGTGAATGAAGAGAATCAGTTTCTTGCCCAATAACAATAATTGCCAATTCCATAAAATGCTTTGACAACGCTGTAAATGTAGAGACTTTTGTGAAATGTCAGGGTTTCTGTGACAAAAAACCTATGGATTTTTTCCAACTGTTGGAGGTTTTTCACTCGTGCAAGTTGGGAACAATGTGGGATTTTAGACACAAAATCATCCTTGGTCTGTGCAGAGTGTAACACCCTCCTTCCATTTCCTTCCAAACTCACCTGGGCAGTGGGATGTGGGAAAAGCAGAGATATGATCTTGGGTTTCCTACAGGAATATGTGCAAAATAGATGTGGGACTGGAACCACAAGGTGTTTAAAAAGTACCATGAAGGATGCATAGAGGGTATAAATCCAAAGAGCACCTTCTCTAATCCTGGAATACTGTATTCACTTCAAACCTCTACCTTTGGTACTTGGGCAGCCTTGAGGACACTCAGGGCTCTTAGCTGAGCACAGCTTCCATCCACTCACTAATCATCCATTACACAAACTCCATACAAGGACTGGGGAGAAGGATGGAAGCCCATTTTTAGGATGGGTTTATTTTTATCTTTTTTTGGGAAGAGTTTATCATCCCATTTTTTTAATACCTCCCACCAATGAAAGCTCAGAATGACTGAAATAGTACAGTCTGCTGGAGTGGATTCTCCCCCAGGAGACTGATTTTATTTTATTATTACTGAAGAGAGCAGGAATTTATTAAGCCTCAGAAAGTAGAGGAACTGGAACTTTGCTGCCAAGGTAGACATATTCCCAAGCTGCTCCAGCCCCTCCTGAGAAACTCTTTTACTGACTTTCCTGTCTAGGAGAGAGACACAATTTTGTCTATATTATCAGCTGACAAATAAAACAACCAAATTCAGATGGGGGAGGAGAGGGAAAATTTGCTCAAAAATGTATTTAAAGACATGAGCTTGCCTGTAGAGAAGTTTGTTTGGTGAGAAATGGATCTCTTGCTACAGGCTCCAATTTAAACTGGCTGACCTAGAAGGAAGAAAGTGCCTGGGAAAGAATGAAAAGCAAATAAATAAAAAGCAAGAAGCAAATAAAAAATAGGTTTTTTCTTTCCCACTTTTCAAAGCCCTGTGGGTATGATGGGACTTATGTGTCCCACCTCTCAGGGAGCCAACAGCTTTATGTTTGTGCATAGGATGGACACAACAGGAATCTATCACACGATGGAGTGTGTGTTCCTTGTTCCTTGCTGATGCATGCTAATGACAGAAAAGCTAATTAAATCAGACAGTTGGTGTTTGCCACTGGTTCAGAGAACAGAATTCTCCAGGGTTTGGTGCCCTCGAGCAGATGGCATCCCTCCAGCTGGGTTCCCAGCCTCTCTCGCAGCTACAGCTCACCCCTGAATTTCTACTTCTTGCTCTCCAGATTCCCACTACCCACGTGTGTATCCCCCTCCTCCTCCTCCTCCTTCTTTTCCTCCCTTTCCTACTCCCTCTATTCCTGATCACTCCAGCACTTACACTTGTCTCCCACAGCTCCTGCTGAAACAACATTCAGCTGTAGTGGTGCTGATGATGGTTATGAGGAAGGCAGAGCAAGATAAGCCAAGGCTGAGTGAAATATCCCCTCTTTGTAACACACAGGGTTGGGAATTTTTTTGGCTTATAGAATGGGACAGTCTTGACCTTAAAGCAAACCAGAAGTTTCTTCCAGACTTGAAATACCTCAGAATTAAGGAATTTCCTCTTTCCTCGCTATCTGGATCTTCTGTTTAGTCAAAAGCTTTTAAGAGACTGTTCAGTCATGCTAAGATCTCATGAATTTTAAAGTTTTGTGTCTGTCAGAGCAGATGGGCACTGGCAATGCCTGGCACTGCAGTCAAGAGCTTGGCAAGTATTACCACACCTGCACTGTGTTTAAATTGCCTTTCTTGGATGTGGTGACACAGAAATCGAGATTTGGGGAGAGGTTCCCTGGGAGCTGCAGGGTTTTTCAGCCAAGTGCCACTGACCCTCTGACAGTGAGCCACAGTCGCACGGCCACCTCTGAGCAAGTTGGATCAGAGATGTCTGTCTGATAGGCACTCATGCCTTTGAGTTGCAGGGCTCTGCAGAGTGCACAGAGCACAGCTGAAAAGAAGGTAAGAGTTTGCTCTAATTCTTAAATCATTTTTAGAAGATAGCACTAAAGTAGTGACAGGGCCAAACTGGAGTTTCATATCTTCCCTATTCCCAAAATATAAGGTGGTTTTGTATCAGCACATCTGCCCAGATTTGAACTTGTTTAGAACCTACAGTGGGATGATGATAATGATGATGATGATGATAATAATAAAAAACATCCAGGGGCCTCTTTTTGCTTGCTTTTTGGATGCTGTCCAAAATGGCAGAACCTTTGCAGGGCCAGACTGGCTCCAAATGAATTTACAATCTTTCAGCTGTTGATGCTGAATATTGGCTCAGTTGTTGGGATGCTTATGCTCACAGACCCAAACTTTTATCTCAGACCTGAACCTCTGAATGTCAACCTAATCTTGCTCCAGATAAAAAACTGGCATATTATGGTTTTTGGCCCATTTTTAACCTTTCAAAGTCCTGTTTCATTTGCAATGTAATGATGACACAGGCCTTCACTTAGCAAAGACATGTAGAAGCACAGCTGCGTTAATTTGAAAAAGATTTGGAAACAGACCCTTATACTCAGGTTTTGGTATGTGCATTATCTGATCTGTGTGCTTGATGAACCCCCTGTGAAAAATGGTGCATGAAAATGATAGATGGGAAATGGTACCTTCATTGTCCTTGGCTCGAGGTAATAAGGGAGCCCAGCAGGCCTTTGCTGTGATTTCACTGTAAACACCAGAAATTCGTTTTGGTGTGTGTGCGGGTGTGTGTCTTTCTCTGCCCTTCCCTCATCATTCCCCTTCTTTCCAGTTCTGCCAAAGGAAGTATCGCAGGAGCATTTCTGCAGAGGCTGCTTGGGCTTGCCCACACCATCTGTGCTGGCACAGGCGCTCCTGCCCACGCAGCCTCTGGGGCAGCCCTCGGGCTGTGACCTGACCCCGCCCTGCTGTCCTTCCCCTGCTCTCTGCTGGGCTGCCCTTCCAGCATCTCCAGCCCCATGGGCACCATGGAGCTTGGGGAGCCACAGCCCCGCATCTAATCCCAGCTCTTGCCTGGGGGCGTGCAACAAATCCACGGCCAGCATGAGCGTCCTCTGCCCACCAGGTGGGTGTTTAATGTCTCTACAGCACCTAGCATAAAAGAAGCAAAATTCATGTTATTAAAGTATGAACATAGTGGCTATGTATGGAGAAAACGGCTTTCTGATGGCGGCTGGCTAGGGAGTTTATAGCCCATGACCAGAACCATCTTTTCTTATAGACCTGATGCCTCCCAGACAATTAATATCATTTTCAAAAGTTGCCTTTATTTGTAGTACATGTTCCTAAAACTCTTGACAGAGACCCTATAATTTCAGGAATTAGTCCAGGCATGTAGTAAGATTTAGTGCTTCTGTTATTGATTTATGGACAAAAACTTCTGTCACTGGCAGTCTTTGGGAGAAGAGATTTGGATGTGTACACAATTAGTCAGTGTTGCTATGCTCTCTCATTAATAATTTGTGGGTGGTAGTTTGTTGTATGTAACATTTCTTTTTCTAGATCTGGGAGTGCAGGACCCTGGGCTGGTTTTGCTGGTGAAATCAGACATAGCTGTGGTATTAGGAATTATTCTAGACACAGTTAATTCCTGCTGCAGCACACAGATGGGACTGCTGCACACCACAGAGGGCGAACAAAAATGGCTTTGCTTAAAATGAGTGTGGAGAGACTCCCATAGGAAATGGGTTTGTTTTGTTTTTTGAAATCTGTGTGTGGCATAGGGAAGGAATGGGTGGAAGAATGATAACAAGAGAGAGCATGTCTGTGAGAGAGATAAGATTGAAAAGGGCTGGTAAGCAAAATGCTCAAAGTTGAGCCCGTGTTTGCAAAATTGTGCAGCCTTTAGAAAAGCTGATGCTCATTTGGTTGTGTAACTGGTACTGAGGTCCTGGAAAATCCAGCCCTCCAAATCAGCAAGATAAGAAATTGTGTTCAAAAATCCTTTACTAAGGATTCTCCTTTCTCTGTGTTAAGAGCCATGAAAACACAGACAGTCTTGCTGTGCAGATTTTAGGGGATTTGTTTCCTTTTGATAAAGAAATGAATTCTGACTGGTTTTTCCAGTGATTTGTACATGAGCCCCATCTTGTGTGTTCTCTCCAAAACGTCTCACTGGCTCTAGCAGCAAAAAGACATTCAGATGCTCTGCCTGCAGAGAGCTCCTTTTCCTTTAAATCCCAGCAAAAAAATGAGAATGTGTGGCAAGGACTGACTGAATAGCTTTTGAAGTACAATACATACATATGTGTGGGTTTTATGTATTTGTATGTGTTAAAGATGTATTAGTGTGTGCTTTAAGACTGACTGGGCATCCACCCTTGGGCTCTGCTTTCTATGATTAACCTGATTAGCATTGCAATTATAAATACCTGGTAAATGTCTGCCTTTGATCTAACCACCTGTCACTCAATAGTCTTTTAAAGTCCAGCTTTCCTCTCTCCTCTTGACATTTGTCATTGTCTCCCCTCTGAATGCCTTCCTTGCAACTCTCAAAAGCTGGCCCAGAAGCCCTAGGAGGGAGACTGGAGTATCAGGTACCACGCTCCGGGCTCAGAGGCAGCTGCCATGTTCTAAAAGGTCTCTTTATTCTTTGCAGCCACGGCTTTGCCCAAATAACAAATATTCACTTCCCAAGCCCTTTATCTTCTGTGGAAAAAAATCCCCCAGAATAACAATAAGTTCTTCCCTCTTTCCAGCCTAGCCCAGTGTACATTAATACACCTTGTAATTGCTTGTCTCTATCGGTTTTAGTCCTTTGCCCTTTTTTGCTCCTTCTTTTTGTACTTCAGCTTCATCATTGATCCTATTCACTCTATTCCCAGCGCTGAAATCCAAGTCCCAGATGCCAGCAAGGAATACTCAGCCATTCATGACAAATTGAATGGCTCAATTTAAAGGGGAAGATAGCACCTCATCTACTGTTACTATTCACCACAATAATCTCCTTCGCCCGTTCACGGGAGACAGCGGCGTGTCCTGAGCGCAGGGACAGATTATGCTGATCCTCTGTGCCTTGAAAGGACTCCAAGGAGCGCTGCACATGACAGGGAGTCACCTTTCTGCCTTTGAAGGTTTTGATGCATTCACATCAGGACAATGGTCAACACTACTAAGAGCCCAGGAATGCTGTTCCGCTCACCCCGCCCTGGCACGCTCCCAGCCCGCTTGCAGGAACACGCCGAAAGGTAACTCAGGGAGCCCGAAATCAGGCCGGGTCCTCGGCTGCTGGGAGCAGCTGTCAGCCTGAACGCTTCTGCTGTGGGTCAGAGAGGATTCAGGGGCAAAAACAAACTTCAGCGCTTTAGCAAGTGCTGCACCGAGGGCAGGCTCGGCAGACCTAAGTACCCATCCCACCGGCTTCCAGGGAGCTCCTGATGGACTCTCCCTTTGGAGTCTGGGCTGCGGAGAGAACCCACACAGGGAATAGGAGCTGCCAGTGGTGCCTCATCTACACCCGTGGTGCCAAAGTGCCCTAGGCTGCCCAAAAGCGTTTGTTGACAGCTGCTATAATCAGAGAATGGCCCTCTCAGCTGAAGACGGGTGTTCGCAGGAAAGAGCCTGTGCTCCTTAGTAAAATAGTAAAAAAATTACTAATAGTAAAAAATTACTATTTTTTTTAAATTTTTCATAAGGTAACTGAAAACGCCAAAGTTTTCTCTGTAAATTAAAAAAAAGAAAATCTATTTATCGGTAAATTTTGCCCACAGGGATTTAATTTTGGCTTTCCTCCACTGAAAATATTCTTCTTGCAGAATTTAACTGTATACTTTTCAGTCAATATGATTCCATATTTTTTCTTGTTAAAGAAGTTTAGGTTTTTTTTTTTTCCTCATGCATCATTTGTGCAGCTACATAACCCAAATAATTATAATACAGAATTTGGTTTTGGTTTTCTTTTTTTCCCTGTTAACTTCATTAGCCATAGCACAGAGGACCATAAATCCCCATTTGCACACACTGTCAGCAACGCGACTATGCTGCATTACCAGAAAGGGGGCACAGAGTGGAGATAAAATTATATTGGTTACAAATAGCAGTGCAGCACATTGATTTCCTGAGCTGCAAACAGTTGCAAGACCCATTCTGGTTTGATGTGTTTTGCGGTGTAATTATTCCTGCTGGAGAAGGTTATGTCTTGGTGGGGTGAATTCCAGCCTTTCTCCAGAACCAGCTGTCTACAGCAATGCAGCTCACAGATGTTTTGTTCTGCTGAGAAACATTAGGGAGAATGGAAATCAGTTCCAGACCATGTCCTTGTTTCCCAGGTGATAATGCCTCTCCTGCTCTTCTGATAGATTTTTTTTTTTTTTTTTTTTTTTTTTTCTACCTGACATTTTTCCTTACATTTCCCAAAAGAAGAGCAGGTTATTAGAAGCCCCATCTGCCTGCCAATTGTCAGTTCTGGCTATTGCAAGATGCAATGAGGCAACCGAGTCGCAGTGCAGAAATAAATAAATGCTAATGCAGCCCAGTAGGACGTTCCCATTAGAGACGAGCTCACAGAGCTCCAGCCAGCTGAGCCCAGACAACCCTGGGAAGCTTGGAGAGCCCCAGCTTTCTGATCCTGCATTTCTCAATGAGAACATTTGTTTTAAAATAAGACTTTGAAGTACAGTGGAAGATTTTATGTTGCTAAGTCATGAAGAATCATCAGGGAACCCCAGAGAAGATAGACAACCAACCAGTGAAAGGAGGAAAGGCTGTTTTCCCTAGAGATTTCTTGTAGGTCTTGGCTTTTGCTGAGCTAAATGCAACATGGAAATAGTCTTTGTCAAGCTACTGTCCTATCTCCAGCCAAAATCAGGAAAGTATATTTTGTGAGAAAAATATATAAACATATATTAACTAAACTTTTGTAAAGATTCAGGAATTTGGGTTTTGGATTTCAACCAGTTTGTGCTTCCTCCAGACCAATCTTATCTTCTACATCTCAACACAGTTACTGTGTTCAGAGTAAGGACAGCATCTGAAATGTCAGTGAGAGGTGTATGGGTCCGTGTAGATCTCATTGTTGCAAGGCTTAATTAGGGCTGGATAACAAATCACAGAACTACAGCATACTGGTCAAGAATATTGCTGTCTTGTTACTTTTTCTTGGTTTTAGACTTTTGGGGTAGATACACCCTGCTCACATTTGATGGCATTATTCTACCACCATGAGGGCTGAAAATGTATTTATTTATTTATTGCAGCCATAGCTAAGGTTTTAAAGTAATCTTCTATCTCTCTTCAGTCATAATAAAACCATGAGATAAAATGCCTCTGGTATATTAGCAGCTAGCCTGGGGCTCAGTATTTTAGTTTCTGTGTAATATAAAACCTCCACTTTTTCTTGAAATCCTCATTTTTTCCCCACTCTTAGCTCAGAACTGAGATTGAAATAATTAGGCTCCTTCAAACTGGGTAACCTGCTCTTCCCATCTGGAAAGCAGAGATTGTGAGCCAAAGCATTTATACAGAATTAAAGAGGATGTTCCTCACTCTAAGCCTGGTTGCATTGTTACAGCTCGGTGAGAAAGGGGAGGAGAGGGCCTTCCTTTTGAAGGACATGGCAAATTTTCTTTTGATCTGTTTTTAAGACCAAACTCAGTCTAAAGGCCATCCTCAGGCATCACAGACATGGCCTGTGAAATGCTGCCTCAAAGGGTGGAGAAGAGAGAATTAGAGCATTGATTCATCTCTCTCTGCAGGAGTGTTGTGCTAAAACTCACTTCATGCCATCTTTAAATTAAATAGAAATACAAAGAAAGCCTCAATTAACTTGCTAAATAATCCTTTTTCTTGTGGGTAATTTGTGCTTTCTGTTTAGCTCTTTTTGAACTTTGAACAGAGTATCCTTGAGATATTCTTGAGTATAGAGCCTGGAAAGACTCTCCTAATCAAAAAAGGTCTTCCCAAGACACCTGGCACAGCCCTTGCACCGAACCTTTGGACACATGGTGGGAATGATGCCTATCTTTAGGATAACCAGCTTGATGGATATAGTTTGACTGATGGAGGTTCCAGAGCCTCCCTGCTAATCTGTTCTGATTTGCTCATATATAGGACATTCATATGCATATCTGTAGGTAAATCTAGCATTAAGGTGAGTTATCTTTGTCCCTAAATAAAGCTGTTCATATTACAGTGCTGCTAAGCCACCAAGGCTTACCCCTTCCCTGAGAAGATCATGGTAACTGAAAGAGTCCACTAATGCAAGTACTGAAAGACAAGCTGGACATAAAAACATCAGGAAGGATTTCCATCCTTTATAACAGACATAAAAACATTAGGAAGGATTTCCATCCTTTGTAACACAGCCCTTCTTGCAGCCCCATAGTGGAAGGGAGAGCACTGTCCCCATCCACAGACAGCTGTGAAATATTTTTGTCTTGTCCTCTGAAGTGGACTGAACGTGGAGTGAAACAGCAGCTTGGAATACTTCAGTTTCAGTAAATTCTGTGATTTCTCAAAATCTTCCCTTGTGCTAGCTAGGATGCTGTTTGGCACCATGGGCAGCTGCA